>NW_027142353.1:807500-1407500 GCF_026170545.1 Melanerpes formicivorus | reverse complement strand
GAGCCTTCTCTTTTCCTTCTCCTCTCTTCTCTAATCCTTCTTCTTTATTCAAAAACTTGTCTTGTTTGTCTAGGTGAGCTCCTAAGTCATAGAACCTCTCTGCTCATTTAAGTCATCTTCTTTGTCAGGTAGTGCAAAATAGTGAAGATAAACCTGTAAATGAGGACTTGAGGACTGTATTTTATGTTTTTCAGAGAGTTTCTCTTTGGACTGAATCTCATCTGGCCCTGTAGAATGAATTCTCATTGGTACCTGGAATTCATTAGAGAGCTTCTTTCAATTTCCTCATTTCAGAATAATCCATAAAATTTACAGTGGAAAATCACAGATTTTTGTAGACGTTTATGAGAGAGATGTAATCCTGCAATGACTTGTTTTCAGTTCTCCCGCTCTTTTGTTATCTTTGAGTTCAGAGTATATATGCAGGAAGATTATTTAACAAATAATAAATGAACATAAGTGGTACAAAATACAAGTATAACATGCTACTGCTTAGAAGTATTTCAATGGATCATTAATTGTTATATTAAAATTTCTGTTCAGTCATTTGTCCATTGCTTTTGATCAGCGAAGGGGTTTGGGCCTTGCTTTTGGCAAGTGATTGAAATGAAGACTCATAATTGAAATTAATTGGTTGTTAGTAAATCTGAAGCAACAGCTAATGCAAAATAGTCTCAAATGTAAATCTCAATCACATTACAGCTCTGCTAGCTGTAAGAGATTTCTTCTCATACAAAACCATCATTTTGCTGTTTTTTCCTTTATGCTGTGATTTTTTTTTGTTTTTTTCTTAAGCATCTATTAACAGTGAATAAAGTTACTTATTTATAAGTGGTCAGAAAAAGTATTTGAAGAAGTATTAGAAGATTTTTAGTTATCCAGACCTTTATAGTTGTCTTGGTTGACTAAATACACACTTGTGATAATCAGTTAAGGTAATAAACAAGCATAAATGTTCCTCAGTACTGTATAAAATAAATAGTAAATGAGGAGTCTCTGGTGGTAGCAACAAAATATATTTCTAATTTCAACTTTTGTAGTCATCTGTTGTTTTTATTAATTACATGGATATAAATGTGAAATGATTAAGATCTTTACTCCTAAAATGGAGTTGAACACAACATGTGAAGCAGAAAAACTACTACACCTAATTAAGTTGTTGTCCATAATGTGATTCAGACTAAAGATCATATATATGTTCTCGAGCTGCTCTACTTGCATGTAAAATACAGTAGATTAAGACACTGTAAAATTGTGAAGCCAATTCAAACTATTATGTTTTACTTTTCCAATGGGATGAGCTACAAGAGCAAAATTGATCAATCAGCACAGTAATTGACAAGGAGTAACTTGTTACATTTCAGTATATTCTTACTTCTTTCCTTTGGACAAAACAGTTAAGCATATGCAAATAGCTAAATATTTTCTCTTGGTTTTCCAGTTATCCAGTTGTGATTCTTGTCTCTTTTATAAATGTGTTTATGCATTATATTTTCAAATTAAGACAGAAATGTGACCATCTTTTATGAAAGCATGTGTATTCTATTTATAGCTCTACAACATTTCTAGCTCATGATCATCTGTGAATATTCACTTCCAACAAAATCATATTGTAGGTGGTATTTAGAAAAATTCCTCAGCTTAAGATCTCAGTAATGACAATCAGAGCTGGTACCTGCTGTGGTTTTGTTTTATCTAAATTATATCCACAGACCCACCATGCACATTTTGTAAGGATTTTGAAGGGATTTTCCTTCAGAAATGTTTATTAACCACAATATTGCATTACAAAATGATTTTGATTTTTTTTTTTTAGTCAATGGCATGTTAAGCTACTAACAGTTTTACTGAAGGTTTCCAAGCTGTGTTAAGTCATGTGCTGTTAGCAACTTTTTAAAAAAAACCAGATCTTTAAGAGAAATGAAGAGTACCTCTGGAATATGAAATGGGACATATGCATGCTTGGAAAGTTATCAGAAAGACTGAGTACTAATTTCTATGTCTGTTTTATAGTCATGTGCTAACATGCCACTTGGTCCGTATCACAGGAAGTAAAAACAAATTAGAATTAAATGTCATGCTGTATTTTGGCCTACACACATTAATAATATGTTGCTCCTGGTATTTTATAATTACTATGGAAACATTCTTTTCTTTTTTTTTTTAAATGCTGAGGTTTTTTTAATGTATCAAATTTCTAATGCATATATCTATGTAGGTTACACTGGTTACTAACTTTATTTTCAGACTTGTCCTCAGTTCTGTCTCCGACTACTTTGCTGCGATGTTTACAAGTGACGTTTGTGAAGCCAAGCAAGAAGAGATCAAAATGGAAGGCATAGACCCCAATGCACTGTGGGACCTTGTTCAGTTTGCATATACAGGTATTGTACTGCTTATATATTCTTCCTATAGAGAAAGATGTTGATAATTTTGTTTGCTACATGACAATGAATTACATTTATTTTCTAAATATATTTCTCTTTTTAATCTCAATCAAAAACCTTGCTTACCATTTCTAGGGCTGAATTCAGAGTATTACCTCTTTTCTCCACAGTTTTAAATATGTCAGGTTTGGTAAGTACTAGAGTAAAATGTAGAAAATAATGTACTTTTTGTAGTTTTCAAATACATTAGTTTTCAATTAAATTTCAGATTACATCGAAGGAATAGCTAAATTTTTGAAGACTAGTCCTATATTACTGTCTTACTCAAATTCCAGTTGAAATAATTACATAAACCTTTAAAAATTTTAAATACTGAAACACTTAAAAATATTTTATTATCAGTTGGATATTGTCACTTTCATTTTCTGTTATAGACTGATGCTCTGTTGTGTAATGTAAACATGAATAACTCATAATGCAGAGTTAATAGCTCAGAACTTCCTTCTGAATGGTTATTACATTTTAATGCATAATTGATTTGGGTTTTATCCTTCTTAAGCAAGCTGTTATGCACAATGTGCATTAATATGAAATTATAAGGAAAATAGAAAAATAAAGTGGTTAAAAAAGAGGAAATGCCAACAGTATTAGTAATCTGAATTTGTCTCCTTTTAGAAGCATAGAATCACATAACTGAAATACTCTTTTCTGTTGTTTAAATTAACAATATTTTATAATGATTTTTCTGTTGAGTGATTTTTAGATCATAGAATCGCAGAATTGTTAGGGTTGGAAGGGACCTCAAGGATCATCTAGTTCCTACCCCCCTGCCATGGGCAGGAACACCTCACACTAGATCAGGTTGCCCAAAGCCACATGTAGCCTGGCCTTAAAACCCTCTAGGGATGGGGCTTTTTAAGGCCAGGCTGGTTGTGGCAATGAGCATAGATGCAGCTTCAGTTTCAAGCAGATTTTCCATACCTTGCTGGTTTAATCCTCTCTAGATACATATATATTAATTTAATCATAAGTTGCTGTTTACTTTGATATATTCAATCAGGATATGTGCTGTTTATTTTATGATGTAATAGTTTTACCATCTTAATAGGAAACAGAAACTGCAACTAAACATAGTTCAAGTGTAAAAATGCTCTTTTTGTCAGACCTTCTTCCTTTATATATTACTCTGCACAAGGGTGTTACCTGCTCACTTCAGTTGTGGTTTTGCTGTTCATGAATATACATCATCCAGAGGGTTTCAAGCTAGGGATCCATGAAATGAGGAAGTTTTAAGTAATTTTTGTCAAGCATGAGAATGATACAATCTGACTACTAGATATGAGTGTAAAATGAATGACACAGGAATATCAGAGACAAAATTGAGACTATCTTGGCACAATAACTAAAGACCTTACTGGCAACTTTAAATCATTCTCTAAAAGGAAGGTAAAAGGAATGTAAAAGGAAGAGGTTGTGAGAGGGAGGTGAGGGACAGTGTTGTTTCCCTGGGAACAAAATTGGACATGCGTAAGTACTGTGTGGTTCTTTTGCCTCAGTTTTCACTAAAGGTCACATGCAAACAGAACAGTCAATATTGAGAACAGAAGAGCATGTTAGTATAGATCAGGAAAAGAAAGAGATGCAGAAGGATGAAAGAGGATACTTAAACATTTTCAGTATGAATAAAACACAGAATCACAGAATGCCGAGTAGAAAGGATCATCTGGTCCAATGTTTTTAGGTAATAGTTTAAATGAGATGGCCAAGCACCCTGTCAAGCTGAGTCTAAAAACTGTCCAATGTAGGGGACTCCGCTACTTTGCTTGAGAGATTATTCCAGTGTTTAACTTTCTCAAAGTTTAATGGCTATCGCTTGTAACTTTGGAGACTAGATGATGAAATGAAAAATTAGAAAAAGTCATCTGCTTTGTACTTCTTCTCATTCTGTCTATTATATGAGGGAGAAATCTTGGAGCTTTCATCTTGGTGTTAGGTAAATAAGGACCAGACTTCACAAATGGATGAAAAGGGAACTCCACAGGTAGTATAATTCCAGTGTTTTCTAATTTGCCTCATGTGAATTTGCATGTATAATGTTCTTTTATTTAAAGTGTCACATAAAACCCAAACTACCTAAAAAATGGGCAACATTATGGGCTATCAAAATGTCACCTTGAAGAATTAGAAACTTAAAGTGGAGACAAAGGTCTCTAATTTCTGCCACTTGCAGTGATAATACAGAAATATCCTTCTATTTCTAACCCATTTTGGGGAACAAATAAGACTTTAAACATGTTTATACTTGATAAGGAAATTTCACAAATACTTGCTCACGAGATAAGAATGATGAAATTCAGGAAACATGAGTCCATTTTGCATGCTAAAAGACAACATGTATTAGATGCCACAGACTGTTCTGGTTTTGATTACTCTGCATTTCTGTTCCACCACGTTCTTTGTCCTGACTTGTGGTTTATCTTGATTTATTCTCAACTTGTGTCATTATCTTTTGAAGTTCATGTTAGATTACTTTTTTTCTTTATTCCTTTTCTCTGCATCATATGTTGTATCAAACTACTGTTATGCTAGTGAAGTAAACAATGTTAGGGAAAATCTGAAGGCATTGAGACGCAATTATCTGTATTGACTGTGGCAGTTTTAGCCAAATGCAGCTAGCAATGTCTCTGACAAATATTGGGTATAGTTTGGATAGGCAGGCTTGCCATTAATGTGGCCATCCTTGCATCCCTATATAAGAGCATTCAAGGGTGCTACAGACAATTCAGTGATACCTCACAGGTAATCAGAGAATTCCTATAACATGGTCCCAGACTTAGTTTATTAAAATGTAACAGAGTCTTTGCTCCTCAGTCAGTAATTCTGTATTCCCAAGTTCTTTGCCCTGTCCCCTCAAATGGGGGGTCTCATAGCTAACGTAATGGTTTCTTGGCTCTTTTATTGTCTTCTAACTCTGTAGTTACCACCAATCCAGTTCATGACCTATTTTCCTTTTAGTCACCTCACTTCTTTGTGCTGCATGGATGTGGGCAAAGGGAACACTAAATTGTCAGTGAAATAGCCACTGTTCTGATACCCATAAGCCAAGAGAAATTCCTGTTCATCCTTTTAATCTGTAATCTGGATCATGAATAGTCTAGACAGAAACTCTGGAGAATTCCGCTGCCAAATTCAGATTACTGACTGCATAGTATGTGAAGAAGATTTCAGCAGCTCATGTATATGGCCAGTTTAGCTCTTTATTCTTTTATCCTAGGGACAGGAAACCATTTGGAAATGGGTAGTTATTCACTCTTATTCTATTTTCTTTTTCCTGTCACTGTCTTCTTAGCTCAAGGAGATTAAAAAAAAAATATTTCACATTTACTTGCTGCTGTTACAGAGAAGTTTTTCCCTGGGGACAACTGAACATTTCAGGAAAATACAGATGAACGTAGGCTTGGCTTGTTTGCATAAACTCAGAAGTTAAGAATATTATACTCCAAATATTTTTAGAAGTGATTTAATAAATGGAACCATTTCCACATTATATTAACTATAATTCAGTCAAGTTTATATTTTTTAGAATATAGTGAAATTATTTCATTTTAACTATGAATAATACATATTACATAGTAGTTCAAGAAGGGTAAATAGTGCATAGCTATGAAAAGTATTACTATAGCTAAATGTATCATGTACTGATGCCAAGCCCTTCAGTTCTAGCAATCAAATCAAATAATGTTGCAAAATAGCACAATTAAAGTTCAGTGAAGGGGGAGATTTGTACATTAGAGACCTGAAGTTGGATTTTTGTCTGAAAAGAGAGTTGTTAAAATCTGCTATGTCCATCAATACTTAAAAAGGGAATAGTATTTGGTAAGTATTTACATGCTTCTGTGTATATGTGCTGGGTTGAGGCAGCCCCCTTCCCCACCACTGGCAACAATAAACACTCAGACAAACGGATTGCAAAAGTGATGGAAAGTTTAAATGGAAAGCAGTGAACATTTACAGAAAACCAAAAGCACAGTGACAAAGAAAAATCCCAAAACAGACCCAGAGAGATCCCATCCCCACCTGAGGGTACACCCAAGACCCCCAGGGCACCTTCTTCCCCCTCCCACTGCTAGGCTAGTCTCAGCTGGCCAGATCTGAGACTGCCCATCCCCCCATGGCCTTGGGCCTAGCCAGGCCCAAAGCCAGGAGGCATCTCCCCCAGTTACCGGCTGACGGAGGAGGGAGAGAAGAGGAAGTGCTAGACTCTGCACTGCATCTTATAGTGGTGCAAAGAATTGTGGTAGGAAATACTACATAATTTCCTGTGTCCACCCCTCTGGGCTGGACTTCTGGAAGTAAACATTGCAGGGGGTCACCCAGCTCAAACTACAACAGTATATCTTATTTGTTTTTCTTTTCAACCCCAGTTAATTAAAATAACTTTTTCCTTTTGTAATGATTCAAATCAGAGCAAAATGGGTCAAACCAAACCTCTGAGTTAACGTGTCTATTTTCCCAATGCAGAACTGAGGGAAAGGTAACACGCAAAACCTCAGGACTGAGACCATAAAAATAAAAAGAGAGAGAAATAAGAGTAGAGTTTACTGAGCAAAATCCGATAATCATAGTACAAAATGCATAATTGCCTTAGGATATTTGCAGAAAAAGTGTGGCACAAAGCAATGGCAAACAGATGCAAATGAGCCAAAAGTGCAAGCCAGAATACTACTCCCCCATCCCCCCTTCTCCTATTGCCATTCCAGCAGAAAAAAGCAGCACCCAAAAAACCTGGAACCCAAAAGCAGCGATCAGAACAGGAAACCTCCCATATTGCAATCTAAACTTCAAGCCCCATAATTAGAATAAACCTTTATTAGAATAAACCAAACCAGGTTGGAAGAGACCTTCAAGATCATCGTGTCCAACCCATCAACCAATCCAACCCACCCAAACAGCTAACCCATGGCACCAAGCACCCCATCAAGTCTCCTTCTGAACACCTTCAATGACGGCGACTCCACCACCTCCCCGGGCAACCCATTCCATAGCGCAATCACTCTTTCTGTATAGAACTTCTTCCTAACATCCCACCTGAACCTCCGCTGGCGCAGCCTGAGACTGTGTCCTCTTGTTCTGGTACTGGGTGCCTGGGAGAAGACACCATCATCCGCCTGTCTACAACCTCCCTTCAGGTAGCTGTAGAGAGTGATAAGGTCACCCCTGAGTCTCCTCTTCTCCAGGCTAAGCAGCCCCAGCTCCCTCAGCCTCTCCTTATAGGGCTTGTGTTCCAAACCCCTCACCAACTTTGTTGCTCTTCTCTGGACTCGTTCCAGCAAGTCAACATCCTTCCTAAACTGAGGGGCCCAGAACTGGACACAGTACTCGAGGTGTGGCCTAACCAGTGCAGTGTACAGGGGCAGAATGACCTCCCTGCTCCTGCTGGCCACACTGTTCTTGATGCAGGCCAGGATGCCATTGGCCCTCTTGGCTGCCTGGGCACACTGCAGGCTCATGTTAAGCCTACCATCAACCGTCACCCCCAGGTCCCTCTCTGCCTGGCTGCTCTCCAGCCACTCTGACCCCAGCCTGTAGCACTGCATGGGGTTGTTGTGGCCAATGTGCAGAACCCAGCACTTGGATGTGTTAAATCTCATGCCGTTGGATTCTGCCCATCTGTCCAGCCTGTCGAGGTCTCTCTGCAGAGCCTCTCTACCCTCCAGCAGATCAACTCTTGCCCCCAGCTTGGTGTCGTCAGCAAATTTACTGATGATGGACTCAATGACCTCATCCAGATCATCAGTAAAGATGTTAAAGAGCACAGGGCCCAGCACTGATCCTTGGGGCACACCACTAGTGACTGGCTGCCAGCTGGATGTGGCACCATTCACCACCACTCTCTGGGCTCGGCCCTCCAGCCAGTTCCTAACCCATCGCAGTGTGCTCCCGTCCAAGCCATGGGCTGACAGCTTGGCCAGCAGTTTGCTATGGGGGACGGTGTCCAAGGCCTTGCTGAGGTCCAGGTAGACTACATCCACAGGCCTCCCCACATCCACCAGGCGGGTCACCTGATCATAGAAGGAGATCAGGTTGGTCAGGCAGGACCTGCCCTTCCTAAATCCATGCTGGCTAGGCCTGATCCCTTGGCCATCCTGTAAGTGTTGTGTTATTGAACTCAGGATGACCTGTTCCGTGATCTTGCCTGGCACTGAGGTCAGGCTGACAGGCCTGTAATTCCCTGGCTCATCCAACCGGCCCTTCTTATGGATGGGCACCACGTTGGCCAGCTTCCAGTCCTCTGGGACCTCGCCAGTGAGCCAGGACTGCTGGAAAATTATGGAGAGTGGCTTGGCCAGCTCATCTGCCAGCTCTCTCAGCACCCTAGGATCCAGCTAGCACTGTCATTTTGGCAGCTGGCTTGACTGCAACATGGTATGAATAACAGCAGCAGATTTAGCTCAACCCATGACAGTTAGGCTTCCAGAAACACCCATGTGCTTCTGAAATGACATTATTTTTCATGTCAGAATTTCCAAAGCCAGGCAAGTTATAAATGGAGGCCAAATCGTATTCACCTTGCCTTGCCTTGAGTCGACTTGCCTTCAGTGGCCTTGAGCCTGCAAGCTTGAGAAGCTAAGCCTTGCTTGCCTGGCAAGTGGAATTTGTGCTGTGCCTCAGTTTACCCAGGAAGATGCAAGTGCCCTTTGCAGAAATGCATTGTAAAGCCCGCTGACATCCTGAAACTAGACCAGCCATTGAGACCGCATGGCACCCCTGGTTTTTGTCTCTACAGCATACTCTGGTAGTGAGTTAAAGTTTGTAAAATACCTATTTTCCTGTGGTATTTCCAAATTTGCTGTCCTATATTTTTGTTTGTTTTCTCGTAGTTTCACTTATATGAGAAAGAGTTAATTCACATGTTCACAGATTGCATCAGGTTGGAAGAATCTCTCAAAATTCCTTTTGCCCAACTCCCCTACAGTGGGCAGGAACTCCTCCAGCTAGATCAGGCTGCCCAGGGCCACATCAAGTCTGGTCTTGAATATCTCCAGGAACATCCCTGGGCAACCTGTTCCAGTATTATACTAATCCCAATGTTGAACTCCCTGAAACTCTCCTCTGCCTGCTTCTTCTGCCTGTCCATATCTTTCTGGAGGCCAGTGACAAGCGGAGTCCCTCAGGGATCAGTCCTGGGACCTGTCTTGTTCAACATCTTTGTCAGTGATATGGACAGTGGCGTTGAGTACACCCTCAGCAAGTTTGCTGATGACACCAAGCTGTGTGGTGCAGCAGACACGCTGGAGGGAAGGGAGGCCATCCAGAGGGACCTTGACAGGCTGGAGAGGTGGGCACAAGCCAACCTCATGAGGTTCAATAAGAGCAAATGCAGGGTCCTGCATCTGGGTCGAGGCAATCCCAGGCACAAATCCAGGCTGGGCAGTGACTGGCTGGAAAGCAGCCCTGAGGAGAGAGACTTGGGGGTGCTGGTGGACAAAAAGCTCAACATGAGCTCTCAATGTGCACTTGCAGCCCGCAAAGCCAATCAGATCCTGGGCTGCATCAGGAGAAATGTGACCAGCAGGTTGAGGGAGGTGATCCTCCCCTTCTATTCAGCTCTGGTGAGGCCCCACCTGGAGTACTGTGTCCAGTTCTGGAGCCCCTATTACAAGAGGGATGTGGAGGTGCTGGAAGGTGTCCAGAGAAGGGCCACAAGGATGATCAGAGGGCTGGAGCACCTCTCCTACAAGGACAGACTGAAGGAGTTGGGGCTGTTCAGTCTGGAGAAGAGAAGGCTCCAAGGTGACCTAATTGTGGCCTTCCAGTATCTGAAGGGGGCCTACAGGAATGCTGGGGAAGGACTTCTCAGGATCTCAGGTAGTGATAGGACTAGGGGGAATGGAATGAAGCTGTAGGTAGGGAGATTCAGGCTGGATGTGAGGAGGAAGCTCTTCACCATGAGAGTGGTGAAGCCCTGGAATGGGTTGTCCAGGGAGGTGGTTGAGGCCCCGTCCCTGGGGGTGTTTAAGCCCAGGCTGTATGAGGCTGTGGCCAGCCTGATCTAGTGTGGGGTGTCCCTGCCCATGGCAGGGGGGTTGGAACTAGATGATCCTTGTGGTCCCTTCCAATCCTGACTGATACTATGATACTATGATACTATGATCCCGTCTTTCAGTCTTAGCAGCTGCATCACTTAGCTTGCTATTATCTGCAAAGTTGCTCAGGGTACACTCAATCCCATTGTCAATATCATTGATGAAGGTATTGAACAACACTAGTCCCAACACAGACCCTTAAGGGATGCCACCTGTCATTCCTTTTCACTTTGTTTGAAATAAATCGTTAGTTTAGAATAAACTAAACTAGAATGAAGCAAACCAGGTTGGAAGAGACCTTCAAGATCATCACGTCCAACCCATCAACCAATCCAACCCACCTAAACAACTAACCCATGGCACCATGCACCCCATCAAGTCTCCTCCTGAACACCTCCAATGACGGCGACTCCACCACCTCCTTGGACACCTCATTGTTTATACAATAAACCCTCATGTAGGTGGTTACTTTCTATTATCATTAACAGCCTATACTGGAAGAAACTGTGCAACATAGAATAATGTTAATTTATTACAAAATCAACATTTATTATGACCATGTGCAATCTAGTTTTAATTTCCTTTAGTGTAATTGATCCTAGCCTGGCTCAGCATGTAAAAGTTGGTCACTGAATTTAATTTAGAAAGAACAAAGAAACAAAGAAAAAGACCAACCAAAAAAGTGTGTATTGTGTCTTTGACAACTTCATAAAATCATGATATTACTTACTGCATAAAGGAAAATGAATATTTTAAACTGTAATCAACTTCAGGAAAATACTATGATAATCTAGCCTATTAAATAAATCTACTCATTTGTTGAGCCTATATATATAAAGTAATGTTAGAAAAACACTTAAGTGAGGTTCAATGTCTGGCTTTTTTTTTCTGGCTTCACTTTTTAAGGTTTTGGTTTTGTTGGTTGTTTTGTTTTGTTTTTTATAAGTGTTTTGGCTTTTTTACCTTTTTTTCTTTTTTTCTTCCTGAAGAACTTAAGATCATGCTACTCTGTTAAATGAAGGAATCACAATACTTAATTGTATTACGAAAGGCTTTACACAATGGCAAATTGCCCTCCCTGTAGCTCCTTAATGGGTAGATGACAAAGTCATGATACACTGATAAGCTGGACTGTGTTCACTCATGTGTAAGGAAATAAGACTTCTAAATAATTGTCCAGGGAGAATTACACAGCAGAGCGTCAGATTCTATGCAGCCTTGATATGAGATGCTCTTAAGTAAAGGTAGCCATCTGTCTAAGAGTAGTAACAGGAAGACAGAAAATTAGACTGCCAAAAATACAGATTTAAAGGTAGTAAAAGATGCTAAAATTTCTGTGAAGATTCAGCATGACTAATTATAAAGTTAATGTGATAGATGCATCTATAAATCACAATAGGATTAAAGCTGATAAGCCAAGTCGAGTTAAAACATGTACTATAAACTTTGTCAGCTAGGTATTGGAAGTGTTTGTTTATATGTATATATGTAGGGATTGTTACTGAAGAACTTAATTTTGTAAGCAAATTAATGAAGTAGTGGCTGCATATTGTTTTACCTGAAATAAGCATAAAGTTTTCTAATTACATTAGCTAAATTATAATGCAATTATATATATATGTGTGGATATATATATATATGCTGTAGCTTTATTAGTATAATGCTGTGACAAAATGATGTGCTTCATGCATAGTCACAAGGGTAAACCACAAATGTAGGTTTTGTTTTGTTTTGGGTTTTTGGGAATGGTATATATTTGGCTAGTAAAAAAATATTCATCATCTACAATATAAGGTACAGGTTCAGTCTATCCAGATTTTGCTGGCCTTGATTGGTTTATTCAAATACAGTATGTCTCTTCTGTGATAGAGCTGTAATTTTAGACGAAACAAAGCTTCCTCCTGTTAAATGTTTTATGTTAGTTTTATGTTAGCCAGTGGAGGAACTCTGAAGTCCACACGTGTGTAAGGGCTATGCAGAAAGTGTGTTTCATTTTTCAAGCAGCAAGATGGTTGGTAGCAGAAAATGTAGGATTAAGATCCTAGTGCCCTGGGGTCCATGGATATGTATTTTTTAATCTTTTTATAAAGAATTTAAGATAAACATTAATACAGAAGAGTGTTTCTGTACAACATTTTTTAAAGTAATGCTTCTTTCTTCATCTTAAAACATGAATCTTCGTTATTTGAAATTAAACATGAATGTTTTAGGTAGACCTGGGACTAGAAATTAAGCTTCTGGTATTTTGCTGCCATTGGTGATTCTAGGAGCCTTTGAAGTTACAATAGAGCTGTGAAGGTACTATAGATTTCTTCATAGTGCATCAGGCTACCTAATTAGTATGCATTTCCAACAGTGATCAGAAGAATAAGCTGGTGCTTTTATACCATTAATGAAACTGAGAAAACAAAAGTCAGTTATCTGATAGAAAACAAGAATCACTTGATTTATTTATGCACATCTGAAAAAAAAAATAGAGCATGGCTGATACATAGAAGAGGTTCAAGCCCTATTATATGTTTTTAATTAGGTTTTATTTGAGAGATTTTTTTAATTAAAGTACTGTCAAGTGTCTGTCAGTGCTATATCTAATAACACATGCATGGCAGACAGAAGGGATGTATTGAGAAAGAAACAGCCTTTAAGTACCAGGAGCTTTAGGTTCTTTCAGAACAAAAGCTTTATTAGTTAAATATCTCAGGGAGGTTTGGTTTTAGATCTTGGTTTGTTTTTTTTTCTTTCTAAATGTTATGTTTATTGCTGAAACACAGTTGTTTATATGAATAAAAAATGCAAATGATTCCTAGAATGGCTTTGTCCATGTTTAGTGTGTAACTGAGGCCATTTCATTCCAGTTAGCTGCAGTGCTAGAGGGAAGTCCCAGACAACTTTATCTTAATAGATAGAATATAAGACTATATGTAAATTATTAAAGCCATCCGCTCAGACAAATAATCCTATGTTCTTAGGTGATGGCAGCCTGTTTACAGTATTTTCAGAGGCTGTCTCCTCTAAGAGATAGTGATCGTATTGAGATCCGAAGTGATTCCTGATACTTTGCATATTATGAAGGTCTTTGCCCCCACCTCTGTGACATGTTTTGTGGTGTCATGTTAGAGACCCCTGTGAATGCAAACCGTCTGTCTAGTACTTTTTATGGGAGACTATAACCTGCTTGCGTCTCACTATGTTTGCTCTACTGTGTAGATAGTTGATTTTGCACTTTAGAGAATAAGCCCTTGTGAATTCCCATTCACTTCAGATTGTCTAGGAATTCTGTGATGAGTGATAAAATGACACCCTAAGGTAATTGAATTGACTTGGCAAGACTTTTTCAGCTATTGTGTAAAGGAGAGTACAGAAAAATGGTCAGAAGTTTTACCAGACAGTGGTAGAGCTTGAATAAACTTAACTTCTGGATGTAGAAGATCCCCTGTGAAATTCTATTTTGGGAGCAGATACTTGTAATAATCTCCATAAACTCCTTTTCAGGAGTCAATAAAGAGAGGGTTGCAGTTATCTGCAGAAGCCTTGTTTATCAATGTCACTGCAATTTAGGAAGCAGAAAGGTGGTAGTGATTTCATGATCTGAAAAAATATAATTTAGATTGCTTGTCCAGGAATGTTCTGTACTCAGAACTGGAGCAATTGCTGGAGCAATTGACAAGACTCATGTTTTCATACAGTGTCCCTCATTAAGGTCTTATTTATGCATCAGCAAAGCCTTAGTGCAACATAAAAGATTATTCCTGGATTGAATTGTCAACTACACTGTCCAAGTGTACAATGCACAAAAGTCTTCCAAAGTTCTTCATTGTAATTGTAGGTCTAGACTGCCATCCACCTTCATCTGTGGATGTCAGCCTGCTTTAATTCATATTCCTTCCTCGCTCAAAGTCTTTCTGATCCTAAAACCAACTGTGGGCTTTCACATAATTCAGGTCTTTGGGGAAGATCTTTATGGACATGTTTAACTTAACCAACTGCACAGATTGACTGCTTCCTTAATTTATTTATTTATTTTTAAGTTTTATGAGCAATTCTGGCTCTGAATATTGTATGTCCAGCTGGAGCAGATGCTTTCCATTCCTGTCACTGAGACGCTACCTGAGTCCTTACTCTGTTCTAGAGCTGTACAATAAAATGAACTGTTACTGTCCCTGCTTTTACACAGGATAGTCCATTAAGGGACAGGATTTGCAATTATGTATTTAGGAACCAGCTGTTTTCTCATTTTCTTTGGTGCAGTATATGAAAATTGCTTGAAAAAGAACTCAAACTCTGAATTTTATATCCATAAATTTTGAGCATTCAGAATGATTAAGACTGTTATGGGAAAATAGCCAGTGACCAAATCTCCTTGTACTGTGGTGCAACCTGCTACTCCTGAGAAGTAGGAATAAATTCAGGCAGATTCAGGGAAGCAGTGAGTATGGAGAACAATTAACTGCAAGGTGAATCTTCAAAGGATTTTAAATTCTTGCTCTCTGAGAGAAAATAAGCCAAGCACTGAACATTAACACAAGACATGCCTGAAAAGTGAGAGGATTCCTTTGAGTGGAGTGCCGTCCCTTTGTGTTGTCATCTGGTACGTGCTGGTGCATGCCATGTGTTGCCTAAACAGCATCAGTGAAGTGAGCAGATGCTGTAGCATCGTCTGCCCCTTTAATGTGCTGCTTTCTGTAGCTCCTGCAGTGAAGAAACACGCTCGTATCCACTCTGCAGAGCTCAGCTGCCTAGCTGTGTATCTACTGTTCCAAAAGAAAGCAAGAAAAATCAAGAAAATCACAATGGCAGTTTGTTAAAGAGAGGTCCTCACTTTTCACATGCTTCTCTGCAGGGAAAGACATCGGAAAATGTACCTTCATTCTGTTTCTATTCTGTGCTTATCACAGTGACTGTACTGAAACGCACCCACAGAACAGGATGCAGCTATAGTATTCATTCCTCTCAGCACTGCAATCCAGCCCAAAGCAAAGCAGGTTTCAGTAGGCTGTAAGGTGGACACATAAGCAAAAAAACCTCTTTTTTTTGGCAATAGATGCCTCCATCTCTGCTACTTTTTGCTCTTTAAGTGTGGATTTGAATTGCTCTGTGCTTCCATAGCACAAACTGCCAAATCATTGCCAGAGAATTTGGGAAGCTTATTCTGGCAGAGGTGGGTGTTCCTGCTTCTGAGGTAGCCTTAGATGCTGAGCAGTAATTTACACTGCTTCTCCACAACTGAAAGCTGAACTTTCTGTCATCAAGACATTCGATATGTAACAGTATTGTGTAGGGAGCTGAAGAAAGAAAAAAAGTAAAGATAAGATTAAAAAAAAAAACAAACCTCAAAATTGTCCTTAAACTTAGAAAAAGAATAAATATTCCAGGGAGTTTTTATGTATTAGCTTTGTTTCATATTTGGTATTGAGGTAACAGAAATTATGTATTCATTATAAGAATGCATCCTAAAGACAGGCATTTTAATTTCTGCATAAGCAATGTGCATAAAATTTGTCACAACTAGAAGTATAATTTTGAATAACAATTAGAATCCATTAAGGTTCTTTTGATTGTTTTTTTTTTCCTCATATGTATTTTTCATCCTTATTAATGTAAAACAAAATGAGATTTTAAGCTTTGGTTAATTTGTTTTGCTCAGATTGAAGTACTTGGGCAAGCTTTTATTACACAAAAATATGTGGGGGATGTGAGTTGAAGAAGCAGTAATATTAATGCCTCCTTGAATATCCTATTAAACATTTTAAAATAGATGCTTGGGTGTTCTAATTACAGTATGAAACTGTCTGAAGAGTTGACATTATGGATACTGAGCCTCTTAACAGCCTTTATTTTTTTCATGCTCTGACCATGCTAAACACTTGATGTTACAGAGAAATTTGCATTAAAATGTCATAGTAGCCTTCTGAAAAAGTTGACCAAATTTACAAGTGTCATGCTGCTTATGAATGAAGATAAGTAAGTCTGAAAAGGCTTTTAGATGTATTAGATACTTATCACTGCAGCTAATGCTTTGTGAAAACATGGTCCAGGAGAGTCCTGTCTTAATGTGTACCATTTTTGGATGGAAAAGAGAAAGGAAAAAAAGAAAACAAGGCAGGATTAGATAGTACTGAAAGAAATAAGCACAGTAAAGTCCTCTCTAACTCAATCTGATTATAATTCTTTCATAGCCTAGATATACTAAAGTGATGATGCTGAATTTAGTTAAAAGGCAAGCTGTAATACATTCATATCCCCACATAGCCCGAATCAGAATGGTTTGGATTGGAAGGGACCTTAAAGATCATTTAGTTCCAGCCAAACCAGAACAGGTTGCTCAAAGCCCCATTCATTCTGGCAACAAACACTTTCAGACTGGGGACATACACAACTTCTCTGGGCAATTTCAGTGTCTCATCACCTTCATTGAAGAATTTCTTCCTAATACCTAATCTTTCAGTTTGAAATCACTATCCCTCCTCCTATCACAACACTCCCTGATGCAGAGTCCGTTCACATCTTTACTGTAGGCCCTCTTGAAGTACTGGAAGGCCAATAAAAAGTTTCCCCAAAGTCTCTCCTTGAGGTTGCACAAACCCAATTCTCTCAGCCTTTATCCAGCCCCCTGATAATCTTTGCGTCTTTCTTCTAGACTTGCTCAAACAGGTTCACGTCCTGGAGCTGTGCTTGAGATATTTGTAACTTAGGTGCAGGACATTGCAGAGAATCCATTGGATGTTTACTCCCTAATTTAATCTTGGTTGCATAAAAAAAATGTATAATTTGTAAAATAGATAACATTTTAATTTTTCTTCTTTCCAGTACTTGGATGACCAGTTTCAGTCTGCAAATAACTACATTTTGATAGTTTGCACATGACATAGTAGAAATATATTCTAGATAATGAATAGTGTGTTGAGCCAGTTGTTACCTGCAAACATGCAACAAATGTCAGAGTGTCATTGATAAATAAATGAGTCCACCAAGAATCAGCTGCTATGCGTGCCTTCTGCACATATTGCATAGATGCATGGTGGATAGAAGTGCTGAGAAAAAGCCAGATAACAGAAATAGAAACTAATGTGACATTAATATAAGCATAAAGACAGTGAGAGGAAAAAGCACTGAAATTATACTGTGTCTGGTAATCTAACCTATGATGCTTTAATCTTTGAACAACAACAAAAAAAGCATGTGTTATAACTAAATCAAATAACATCTAACTTCCCAGTTTCCATCTTACATTAAAAACACTACATACCATGGAAGAAGGAAGAGAGGTCAGATCTTCAATATCGTGGTGATAGTGTTTTGCATTTGGTATCACAATATAAGACAACTTTTCAGTGTCATTCTGTTGAATTTGAGGATTGCAGGACTCCTCAGTGCCTTGCGAATGGACTGTTAAGATTAGTAGATTTCTTTTTATGTGACAACAAGTACAAAATTTTTCTAACTGTTGAATTATATTACTTTGAACACAAAGGTCAATATAGTATAGAATAGAATAGAATAGAATAGAATAGAATAGAATAGAATAGAATAGACCAGGTTGGAAGAGACCTTCAAGATCATCGCGTCCAACCTATCATCCAACACCACCTAATCAACTAACCCATGTAACTAAGCACCCTGTCAAGTCTCCTCCTGAACACCTCCAGTGACGGCGACTCCACCACCTCCCCGGGCAGCCCATTCCAATAGGCAATCACTCTCTCTGTGTAAAACTTCCTCCTGACCTCCAGCCTGAACCTCCCCTGGTGCAGCCTGAGACTGTGTCCTCTTGTTCTGGTGCTGGCTGCCTGGGAGAAGAGACCAACCTCTGCCTGTTTACAACCCCCCTTCAGGTAGTTGTAGAGAGCAATAAGGTCACCCCTGAGTCTCCTCCTCTCCAGGCTAAGCAGCCCCAGCTCCCTCAGTCTCTCCTCATAGGGCTTGTGTTCCAAGCCCCTCACCAACTTTGTTGCCCTTCTCTGGACTCGTTCCAGCAAGTCAACGTCCTTGCTAAACTGAGGGGCCCAGAACTGGACACAGTATATATGCACTCAATCCTCTTATAATCCTCTTATAATTGGAAATTCTTTTTCCAAGTTCAGCAAAATAGAATTGTTAGCTTTTTAAAATTTATATATGTGCACATTTAATTTTTTTTGCCTTTCTTCATGGTTTTCCAAGACACCCTTGTAATCTCTGAGTTATATTTTCTTAAGTCATGAATGTAAAAGATGTATAAGAGATACTAATGTAAAAAATAAAATCAAACAAAAATAAGGACATTTAAAAAGGATGTTTTGGGGAGAGCATGAGAACGAGAATGACACTTCTTACAAAAATTAATTATTTTAAAAGTTCATCTTATTCTCTTTTATTAAAAAGCATATCAGTCTGCAAGACAAAGATAGCAACTTACAAAATTAGGTGAAAGAGAAGAACCATATGCTATGAGAGACCTGCCATAAGTTATTCAGATAAAATGAATTCTGAAGTCACATTATAAATAAGCAGAATGAAGTTTCATGATTTTAATCCCTAATTTGAAGATATTTTTATGTCTTTATTGCTACTATGTTAGACAGTTATTTAATTCTTTTCTGGGAGGTAAATGGCTGTGAGTTTTACTCTGTATCACTGGAGATAATGCAAGTTGTATTACCAATTTAAATGCATAAATAAATAAATAAAGCCTGGTAGCTATCCAGACATTTGCTCAAATTTTAGTCTTCTTGTAGAAACAATACCAATATTCCAAAGTCATGTGTTATCAATCCTTTTTTTAAGGCTGCCTGGAATTAAAAGAAGACACCATTGAAAATCTTCTAGCAGCTGCCTGCCTCCTTCAGCTCCCTCAAGTAGTGGAGGTTTGCTGCCATTTTCTAATGAAGCTTTTGCACCCCTCCAACTGTTTGGGAATTCGAGCATTTGCTGATGCACAAGGATGCACAGAGCTTATGAAGGTGGCTCACAACTACACTATGGTAAGGCAGTTTTAGAATATGCTAGTTACCATCTTGAAAATCTTCTGTAAGCAAAAATGTTTTGGATTGAAACTGTTCTGTACTTCTGGAACTTTATTTTGTAAGCAGTCCTTTTGAACTCATAGGGCTAGTGATTACTCTCAACTTCAGTGAAGTTAAAAGAACTGGCCTGCTATGATGAATGCAGTGTCAACTGAGTGAGAACAGTATATGAGTTATTCAGACACATGTTCATGTACAGGTGACCATAATTAAAAGTCCTAAGAATATTTTTTATTTCTCTTTTTTTTTTGTTTTCTCCCTAGCTTTAGGGAAACTTTGTAATTGCCATTGTTCCGCATGGGAACAATATTAAGGTTGGGTTTCGGGGTGGTTTTTTTGGGTACAAAATTATCCCTCCTTTTGTTCATCGATGAAGTACATTAAGACATAAAGTCAAAGACATAAAGAATTTTATCTGACAATATGTTGTAATTTAAGCCTTTCCAGGAGTCTAAAAGCCCAAATGAACAGATTTAGATTACCTCCCCTCTCCCTTTTGTCCTGGTAGGGTAAAAGCAAATTAGGCAGGAGAAAAGAGAGGCAAAAGTCACAAAAGAAATGGTCTGGAATCAGTTTGGAAGTGAAAGAGGTAAGTTTAACAAAATATATATAGCATTTGAGTAACAGGGAAAGTTACAAAGGTATAAGGAAAAGAGTAAATAGAAAAATATACAAAACTAGGTCCAGCCAGCATTGGATTCCCTTGATGCAAATGTGGATTGTCTTTGGATGCAATTCTTAGAAGTGTAGAGACAGCATGGATGTTAGCCTTGCCACATGATAACTGCAGGAAGAAGGGGCAGCAGAGAGATGTGTTGGGCAGTCAAGGTGCGGGAGGGAGAACCAAGAAAATGGCTCCCCTTAAATAGGCTTGCTGGACAGGAAGGGGGAGTGGAAAAGACTTTGACCTGGGGACCCTGGGGGAAAATCAAATCTCTCTCTGCCCACCTGGGTTAGGTTTCTTTGTTCACCTGGGGGCTGGGTTCTTTTTCAGCCCCCCCTCCAGGGATGGATATAACCTGACACACAATATTTAATTTTTTACCTTTAAACCTGACAGAACAGATTCATTTATTATCAATGAATCAGAATCAATTAATCAAAAATATGTTACTTATTCAGAAAATGAATAACATTGGTAGCAATTTAAGTCTTTGTAGTTTGATGTGGTGGTTTAGGCTGGGTTCTGGCCCGGATGCCACTGCATAGACCACACCTGGGAGGTCCCAAGGGGTGGGCCCAGCCCAGAAGACCAGGTATTTCATTCCCATAATGCCCTGCTCCCCTATAAAATGTCCATGCGGAGTCTTCACTTCTCTCTTTCGTCCCCAGCTGCAGCCTAGGTAAAATGGCGTGAGCTGCCTCCCTTGGGCCTACCCAGGCCCAAGGCTGGGTTGGGGGGGAGGAAAGAGCCCTGGGGGGGGGGTTTGGGTGTACCCCCAGGTGGGGATGGGATGTTCTTGGGTATGTTCTGGGATTTTTCTCTTTGTCACGGTGCTTATGGTTCTCTGTAAAGCTTTCATTGTTGTTTGTTTTTTAAATTGTTTTTCTATTTAAACTTTCCATTACTTTTGCAATCCCTTTGTCTGAGTCATTGTTTCTGCCCATGGTGGGGAGGGGGTTTGCCCCAACCCATTACATTTGACAAAATTAAAAACATCTGGCTCATGAAATGAAACTTACACAAAGAGCAGATTACATATAATTTCTGAGAAATAATGGTCCCTTTAGGTCTATACTGAAGTTAGAATTATAGACTCAACTAGGTTGGAAAAGACCTCAGAGATCACCAAATCCAAGCTATTACCTAATACTTAACACCTCATGACAACTAAACCGTGTCTTCAAGTGCCATGTCCAGTCCTTTTTTTGAACACCTCCAGGGATGGTGACTCCACCACCTCCCTGGGCAGCACATTCCAATGGCCAATTACTCTTTCTGTGAAGAACTTTCTCCTCACCTCAAGCCTAAACTTCCCCTGAATTTGTCAAAGTAATAGGGCAGATTTCCGTGAACCTGCTTGGCTTATCCAGCAGTTATGTCATTATTTTATTTATTCTTTTCTGTAACTTATACCATGTTGTAATTAACAGGTTTAACTGTGTTTTTCTTTTTGCTACAGCTCATTATGTACTTACAGAGCTAGCTCTGTGGTTGGTTTTACTTTTCTCTGTATTTAGACATCTAAAATGCAAGTTTCCAGGTCTGAGCTAGTCAATTTTATCTTCATCTGTCAGTGGAGACAAATAAGCTGTCAGAGCAGAATTAATCTGATCAACCTTAGAATTGAACAGGTATGGGCTGGCAAAACCTATCAACCTATGATTGTAATTTTTAGGTTTATGTATCACTTTGCTATATTCACACATTTTTTATTTTTTTTTCATGAAAAGCAACATAGTGAATGGTTTAAAATAAAATAAAACCCTAATTGAGGAAATAAACCTTGCTTTTAAAAAATTCTTATGATTCCTTAAAGCAATATACTGATGTAATTTTGAGATTAATGAAATTAGCCATTGCAATACATTTCACAGTATCACAGTATCACAGTATCACTTAGGTTGGAAAGGACCTCGAGGATCATCGAGTCCAACCTATCAACACAGACCCCACGCCTAGACCATGGCACCAAGTGCCAGGTCCAATCTCATCTTGAATGCCTCCAGGGTCGATGACTCAACCACCTCCCTGGGCAACCCATTCCAATGACGAATGACTCGCTTGGTGAAGAACTTCCTCCTCACCTTGAGTCTAAACCTCCCCTGGCGCAGCTTGAGACTGTGTCCCCTTGTTCTGGTGCTGGTTGCCTGGGAGAAGAGGCCAACCCCTTCCTGGCTACAACCACCTTTCAGGTAGTTGTAGAGGGCAATGAGGTCACCCCTGAGCCTCCTCTTCTCTAGGCTAAACAATCCCAGCTCCCTCAGCCTCTCCTCCTAGGGCTTGTATTGTATTTGAGGATTTGTGACTGATATATACATGATGTATCACTACATTCACAATGATCTGTGCCCATTTCTAAGATATTAGGTATATTATATCATCTATTACTGTTTTTAATACCCAGGTCTAAAATCTGGATTATATGGGATGTGAAAATCACCAACAAAAGCTGGTAGATCAAAAAAGGAATCAATTGTAATAAATAAGCAAGCTCTGATGTAGCTACAATTACATTTGCAAGCATGCATGAGTCACACTCTCTTTGCCAGAAAGTCAATAGTCACATCTATTCAGCTATGCCATTCCAATATTTTTTTTCTGTATTTGATTTAACTTCCAACCCATTGAAAACATAATCCCGAAAGTCAAGTTTCATAGTACATGATATTTTCATAGGCATCATGTTACTGCATTTAGGTGTGAGGAAGGTCACATCTATTTTGATTTACTCTTTTGTGTTACAGGGTGTGGAAGTAAAGTAGGGCAAGGGGAAGTTTGTTCTCAAGGAAGTTTGTGTCCAGGGGATTTGAGAGGAAGCCCTATTGAAAAAAAAAAAAGGATGGTGAAATCTCTGTTTAAAAAAAAAGTTTTCATGCTTTTAGGAGAGTATAAAGGCCCTTCAGAGCTGTGCAGGATGCTTTTTTAAGAGTTGCAAGGCAGGTATCTCAAATTCTGGACCTTTGAATCCTCTTACAAGGTATCACTGCAAAAGCTTGTTTATTGTGAATAGGAAATAATAGTGCTCCTTTAACTCTGTCATGTTTCTGGTTGTTTGCTCTTAAAAATTTAATGGTTATTTGAAAGCTATACAAAATAAAGAGCTTAAGAAGTCTGTGCTATGAAGGCAGAATAATTTATTATTGAGTGCACATTTTGGAGTTTGGATATTTCTACTTTCTATAAAAAGTATTTTCCTTCATTAAACTATGAAACAAAGCAGGTGAAATTAATTTTCTTACTATCTTCAATATTTACTTAAATTATTTATAATACAAATAGTGGAATAGTTAGTAAATGAACCTCTAATAAATGAAAAACACTTATTGGAAGAGAACTTGAAGGGGTGAAGCTTTGACAGCATTTGGGAGAACTTTAAAGGCTTTTGAAGAGTGAAATAGTATTATGATTTCTTTATCCACTTCTTTCTGGGTAGTTAGAGTTACAGTGACAGAGTATTTTAGTAATATATCAGGTCATTGAATAGGGAATTATAGCTATCTGAATAGACAGTTCCAAACTGCTAATTGTTATAACATTTTTTTAACAGAATACAAATAACAGAGCTAAATGGACTAGAAACACCTCACAAAAGTAATGGCAGAAATTATGCATCTTTCATCTTGTTCTTTCTGTCTACAAATATATCTACTCTCCATTAAGCACAAGAAATTTTATTTTTGACACAATTCCATGTGTTTTTAAAACCAGAAGTAATAATTTTCATTCTACTAACCACCATGCTATAGTGAATTACAGTTAGGCCTGACCAGAAATAGTAGAGTTGTACCATAAATATTTTGAGATTTAAAAAAAGAAAAGAAAAAAAAATCAATGAAACAATCACTCTGCACTACTTGTGGGAAAAGGGAGTAAGACAAATATTTTTCAAATAACCTTGCAAAAATAGATATATAAACATGGAATATGCTATAGAATGTGTAATAATTTTGAGTTACGATGAAGTTAAGTCTCATCTTCTGGGCCCCTCAGTTTAGGAAAGATGTTGACTTGCTGGAACGAGTCCAGAGAAGGGCAACAAAGTTGGTGAGGGGCTTGGAACACAAGCCCTATGAGGAGAGACTGAGGGAGCTGGGGTTGCTTAGCCTGGAGAAGAGGAGGCTCAGGGGAGACTTTATTGCTCTCTACACCTACCTGAAGGGAGGTTGTAGCCAGGCAGGGGCTGGTCTCTTCTCCCAGGCAACCAGCACCAGAACAAGAGGACACAGTCTCAAGCTGCCTCTTTGTTAATTGCATAGAATAGAATAGAATAGAATAGAATAGAATAGAATAGAATAGAATAGAATAGAATAGAATAGAATAGACCAGGTTGGAAGAGACCTTCAAGATCATCGCGTCCAACCTATCATCCAACACCATCCAACCAACTAAACCATGCAACCAAGCACCCTGTCAAGTCTCCTCCTGAACACCTCCAGTGATGGCGATTCCACCACCTCCCCCGGCAGCCCATTCCAATAGGCAATCACTCTCTCTGTGTAAAACTTCCTCCTGACCTCCAGCCTAAACCTCCCCTGGTGCAGCCTGAGACTGTGTCCTCTTGTTCTGGTACTGGCTGCCTGGGAGAAGAGACCAACCTATGCCTGTCTACAACCTCCCTTCAGGTAGTTGTAGAGAGCAATAAGGTCACCCCTGAGTCTCCTCTTCTCCAGGCTAAGCAACCCCAGCCCCCGTCAGTCTTTCCTCATAGGGCTTGTGTTCCAAGCCCCTCACCAACTTCGTTGCCCTTCTCTGGACTCGTTCCAGCAAGTCAATATCCTTCCTAAACTGAGGGGCCCAGAACTGGACACAGTACTCGAGGTGTGGCCTAACCAGTGCAGTGTACAGGGGCAGAATGACCTCCCTGCTCCTGCTGGACACACTGTTCTTGATGCAGGCCAGGATGCCATTGGCCCTCTTGGCTGCCTGCGCACACTGCAGACTCATGTTCAGCCTACCATCAACCAGAACCCCCAGGTCCCTCTCTGCCTGGCTGCTCTCCAGCCACTCTGACCCTGGCCTGTAGCACTGCATGGGGTTGTTGTGGCCAATGTGCAGAACCCGGCACTTGAATGTGTTAAATCTCATGACGTTGGATTCTGCCCATCTGTCCAGCCTGTCGAGGTCCCTCTGCAAAGCCTCTCTACCCTCCAGCAGATCAACTCCTGCCCCCAGCTTGGTGTTGTCAGCAAATTTACTGATGATGGACTCAATGCCCTCATCCAGACCATCAATAAAGATGTTAAAGAGCACAGGGCCCAGCACTGATGCGTGGGGGACTCCACTACTGACTGGCCGCCAGCTGGATGTGGCACCATTCACCACCACTCTCTGGGCTCAGCCATCCAGCCAGTTCCTAACCCATTTCAGTGTGCTGCTGTCCAAGCCATGGGCTGACAGCTTGGCCAGCAGTTTGCTATGGGGGACAGTGTCAAAGGCCTTGCTGAAGTCCAGGTAGACTACATCCACAGGCCTCCCCACATCCACCAGGCGGGTCACCTGCTTGTAGAAGGAGATCAGGTTGGTCAGGCAGGACCTGCCCTTCCTAAATCCATGCTAGCTGGGCCTGATTCCTTGGCCATCCTGTAAGTGCTGTGTGATTGGAGTGCTACAGGGAGACCTCGACAGGCTGGACAGATGGGCAGAGTCCAACGGCATGAGATTTAACACATCCAAGTGCCGGGTTCTGCACATTGGCCACAACAACCCCATGCAGTGCTACAGGCTGGGGTCAGAGTGGCTGGAGAGCAGCCAGGCAGAGAGGGACCTTGGGGTGCTGGTTGATGGTAGGATGAACATGAGCGATGATCTTGAAGGTCTCTTCCAACCTGGTTTATTCTATTCTATTCTATTGCACTCAAGATGACCTGTTCCATGATCTAGCCTGGCACTGAGGTCAGGCTGACAGGCCTATAATTCCCTGGCTCATCCAACTGGCCCTTCTTGTGGATGGGCACCATGTTGGCCAGCTTCCAGTCCTCTGGGACCTCTCCAGTGAGCCAGGACTGCTGAGAAATGATGGAGAGTGGCTTGGCCAGCTCCTCTGACAGCTCTCTCAGCACCCTAGGATGGATCCCATCTGGTCCCATGGACTTGTGGGGATCCAAGCGGCTGAGCAAATCACCAACTACCCCATTCTGGAACAGAGGAAAACTATGCTGCTCCCTGGCTCCTTCTGCCAGCTCTGCAGGCCAGCTGTCTGGAAGACATTCTGTCCTGCTAGTAAAAATTGAGGCAAAGAGGGTGTTAAGTATCTCTGCCTTTTCCTCATCCTTTGTTACAACATTCCCCTCTGTGTCCACCAAGGAGTGGAGGTTGTCCTTGCCCTTCCTCTTGCTATTAATGTATTTATAGAAGGACTTTTTATTGTCCTTCACAGCAGAGGCCAGGCTAAGCTCCAAATGTGCTTTTGCCTCCCTAATTTTCTTCCTACAAGACCTAGCACCATCCTTAAGTTTTTCATGGGTTGCCTCACCTTTCTTCCAAAGATGATACACCCTCTTTTTTTCCCTTAGTTCCATTAAAAGTTCATTACCCATCCAGGCTGGCCGTCTGCCCCGGCAGCTCATCTTCTGGCACATTGGCACAGCCTGTCCCTGCGCCTTCAATAGTTCTTCCTAGGTGACATTAATTACTGATATCTATAAAAAATAAAACAAACCCAAAGACTAATTCTCAGTAGCTTGTAAGTGAAGTACTAATTTAAAGTGTTAGAACCTTAGGAAAGTAACAGATGTCTTAGAGTTTTCTTTCACCAATTAGTTTTTATTAGAAAGTCATTGATAATTGTCTTCACAATAGCATTTTAATGGGAATCAATATAATTTCATGAAACTGATTTGCTTCAATGAATCTCCATAAATGTTTTAATCTTCATTTGTCAAACAAAATTTCCCTACCTACTGTCAGGCTTGATACTCTACAAGTTCTAAATTACATTGGTTTCATTTTTTTTTAAAGTGAGTATGTGTGTGTGTATGTGTGTGTGCATAAATAGAGATCTAAAATCAAGTTTATGCTTTCCTCTAACATGCTACGAGGCCAAGACGTTTGAGTTTGGAAAATCTATTATATTGAAAAAGATGTAGCTGCTAATGAGGAGAGCCCTGAATTTGAGAATCCTGTTGACTTCAGTACTTCAATATGTAGTTTCCAACACATTTTCTGTCACGTTAAATAAGTTCGGTTTCCTTCAACCATGAAATCTGTGGAAGCTGTGAATAGAGTTTTTTATTTGCATAGTTGACAGAGGTATGTCCAGACTTATTCAAACATGGGAAACCTTTTTCAAAATGCAGTCATTGCTGAGCTTGGAGAAAGCTAACCATTACCTGTAGTGATCTATATCCCTTCCCATGAGAAGAGGTATTAGATCCCTTGTATTTACTGAGATATTCAGTCTTCGGTGTCAAATGTCAAATTGTTCTATTGAAATATGTATTCTAAGTGAGGAAAAGAGAATGTGTGCACAGAGGGAGGGAGACAGTAAGGAAATTAAAGTAAGAAAAGCGGTGAAGGACAACCAGAGAACATTAGAAAAGTCTTCAGGAAATACACTTGCCAAATAGCAAAGTTATGAGTTTTGTGGGGCGTGTGAGAAAGGTAGACTTCATAAAAACACACTGAAGGATGAAAGTTAGAGATTTCTGTGTTTACATTCCCTGTACTTTATATAAATGTAAATTTTCAAGTTTGATACCCATCTAAATATTGAACAGCAACAATTTAAATTAAAGTATTTGAAAGGAAGAAATGTGTATATTATTTTATTTCCAAGGTATGAATTTGCTCAACTTGGTGATATATATTTTTTTTGCTTTTTGATTTCAGGGCTTTTTTTAGGGGTTAGGTTTCAGTGAGTCTGTTAACTTAATTGGCAGCACAAATATCCATGTCTCTCTTGGTTTAAGATTTCTATACTTCTTAATTGCAATCTGATTTTTTACTATCTTGTCAATTTCTGTAATTTTTCAATCTGCAAAGCCATATGTCTGTTAACTTTAAATTCCTAATTTGTCAGTTACATGATCATAGTGTGAAATGCATGTGTGATGTCTTTAAAAAGAAAAATAAAAGGACAGCAAAGTGCAAAAAATAGCAATATGCTAAAGCAAATGCATTCTTCTAACAAATTTTGGGATATTTTTATTCTGCTAGTTATCAGGGGTTTCATATGTAGGGAAGCTAACCTCTAAAGTCAGCAATTTATCAGCTTGTCAGACTTGTCAGAAATCAGTCATAGTGCATGGTCTCATCTGTCTCTTTATAAACCAGCATATAGTCTAACTCAAAATTGTGATGGCAACCTCACTGGGATGCAGCTCCTTCCAGAATGTATGACTTTCTATAATGCACTTATGTGCATTATAGAGCCATTATGTGTTTATTGCTGAAAATTTTTAATAGACCTTGTTAGTATAATAAACTTTGTGTATCAATGTACCGTTAGCCCTTCTCATAACAACTACTTTTCTACATTAGTAAATATTGAGAGGTCTGCTGTGTGTTTCCTTAAAATTGTAATTGCAGCTTGATTTTAAAGAATGGGAAGTTCGTAAATATTGTATTTGTACTTGGTAAGCTTTTGAATACAAATGTACCTTGCTTTCTCTCTCCCAGTAAAGAACATGGTTCTGCTTCTGTTATGACATGTAGGTAATGCTTAGAAATTTAGAATGTGGCTTTCCAAGTTATGCTACCAGTTTCTTCACCTCATTTGATTGATTGTTTCAAAGTGAAAATTGAAGCATCTCATAGGTAACAATTTAATCTGTCAGTGCTTTACCACTCAGGAAACTTCACTTAAAACACAGCGATCATTTTGTATCTTGAAACTGCAGTTCAGCTATTGTGATAGAGCTTATTCCACATTTTTATTTCACTGTATTCCAAGATGAATTGCTAAACATACACTTGAAAAATCTTCAATTACTTTGATGCATTGAGTAGGACAATGGTTATAAGTGAAATATCCATGACCAGAAGAACATACGTGAATAAAATGAGTGCTGTGTGTGGAACCCAGTCAAAATATTAGCAATATAAAAGACTCAAAGATACATTACAGTTCCAAGCCTGGGAACTGTGGAATGTTATCAAGGGCCTTTGAATGAAGTGATAGAAGGTGTTTAGTATCTTATAGATGCAGTTCTTTGCTTCACACTGCAAGGGTCATTAGTCCCATCACAGCAAAATGTTATTCAAACTTAATTATAAGCACGTCTTAGTGACATGTACTGTCTGTATATAGACCCTTTAACTTACTGAGCATTCTGATTATACTGCAGATGGAGCAGCCCTTTCATTTATGTGACGTGTGTACCTTATGCAAATTTTATAATGATCTTTTATGGTGCAGAGCTTCAGTGATCATGTTATTAGTCATGTTTATTACCCAAGTCACTGAATTTCATAGTTAAAATTTGGTTGCTTGGAGTGGGAAAATAAGTGACACGTAAAACCTTTCCTATCCAGTTCCATTTACAACAGCTCATTTTGAAGCATATTGTAATTGTAATAATACTCCATATTGAAATTAATGAAAATATTATTGATAAATGGTGATGAAGTCCTTAATGGATGGTGGTTGTATATTCAGACACCAGTGGTTTATTTCAGTCTAAATATGGCTTTAACTAAGGTGCGATAACAAGCGAGGCAATGTTAACATTTATTTAACATGTGCTGTTTAACATAATTTATATACAAAGTCACCAGCTGGCTTTCTACTATATAAAATAGCTGACCAAATACTGTTCAATAGACATGGACCAGATAACAACTTTGTCATCTTCATAGCATACTTTGTTTCGATGGTGTTGACCTCCTTATCACCACATCAGTGACTAATAAACAGGCAATGAGTTTTGGGGGAAAGCTGACAGGACAGACAGGGTCAAAGAGTTGTCATCTGCAGGAAAAAGTCCAGATGCTGGCCAGCAAATAGAGATGTTCTTCAGGCATCAGTATTAAATCCAGTACTGTTTAACAACCATATTCATTATTTAGCTGATAGGATAGAGGTCTCTCTCAGCAGACAGAAGTTTGCAGATCTCACCAAATTGGCAGGGGGAGATGATCAGTATGTTCAAGGATGAGGCAAGAGGGCAGGGTGGAAGAATGGGCTGACAGGAACATCACAAAATCTGCAATCTGGGGACAAGCAACCGCATGCACCAGTACAAACTGGGGAGCAACTGTCTAGGAAGCAGCTCTGTACAAAAGGACCTGGGGGTCCTGAAGGACACCAAATTGAATGTAACCCAGCAATGTACCCTGGTGGCAAGAAGGCCAACAACATGGGATGTGTTAGTGAGAGCAACCAAGTTAAAGGCAACGATTGTTCCCTGTTTGACACCCATGAGACCACATATGAAGTGTTGTATCTACGTCAGTGTCCTGCAGATTGAGTCCAGTAGAGGTTACTGATAGGCTGAACATGAGCCAGCAGTGTGCCCAGGCAGCCAAGAGGGCCAATGGCATCCTGGCCTGCATCAGGAACAGTGTGGCCAGCAGGAGCAGGGAGGTGATTCTCCCCCTGTATGCTGCACTGGTTAGGCCACACCTTGAGTCCTGTGTCCAGTTCTGGACCCCTCAGTTTAGGAAGGATGTTGACTTGCTGGAACGTGTCTAGAGAAGGGCAACAAAGCTGGGGAGGGGTTTGGAACACAAGCCCTATTAGGAGAGGCTGAGGGAGCTGGGGTTGCTTAGCCTGGAGAAGAGGAGACTCAGGGGTGACCTTACTGCACTCTACAACTACCTTAAGGGAGGTTGCAGAAAGGCAGAGGTTGGTCTCTTCTCCAAGGCAACCAGCACCAGAACAAGAGGACACAGTCTCAGGCGGCACCAGAGGAGGTTTAGTCTGGATGTTAGGAATAAGTTCTACACACAGAGAGTAATTGCCCATTGGAATGGGCTGCCTAGGGAGGTGGTGGAGTCACCACCAACACTGGAGGTGTTTAGGAGGAGACTTGACAGGGTGCTTGGTTGCATGGTTTAGTTGATTAGGTGGTGTTGGATTAGTTGATAGGTTGGATGCGATGACCTTGAAGGTCTCTTCCAACCTGGTTTATTCTATTACTAAGTGGTTGGATTCTAGAGTACATGGCATATGAGGAGAGTCTGGGAGAGATGGGCCTGTTGAACCTAGGTAAGAGAGGGCTAAGGGAAACCTTATTGCTCTTTGCATCTACTTGATTGAAAGTGCAAAAAATATGGTGTTAGACTGTTGTTGGAGGTGCAGAATGATAGATAACAGACATAAATTAGAACACACTATTAAGATTATTTTTAAACCATGGGAATAGACAAATACTAGAAAAGCAATAAGCAATGGAATTTTTGAGATCTGTTCTTGGAGGTATTAAAGAATCGACTGAAAATGTCACTGAGTAATCTGACCTGGCTAGATGTGCACTGACCAGGGAGTTTGACCAGATGACCTCCAGGAGCCACTTTGAACCAAAATTATTCTGTGAGGCTGTTAGATCTATCTCCTGTGTATTTTCTTAGAGACAAGCTATGAATCCAGGAACGACATGAAGAAAAGTTCTGACTTTTTTTTCTTTTTTTTAAGGAATGTGTAACAGATGGGATTACCAGAGCTAGCATTTAATTGACTTTTATTAGCAGCAAGCCTGCTAGTAACATGTTAGCAGTAACACACTGAAATTTTAAAGCATTCTGTGATTTTTTGTATCTTATGCTCTGTCAGACATACATTTTCAAAATATATTGTTGTACAAAATGTCCTACTTGCACTGTAAATAGCAAATATAAATCTACAAGAAGACCTGTGCAGTTTCTGTTCAGACTTTATGGCATCCTGCACTTAATGGATGATCTCAAAGATGGGTTTTTTTTCTTAGGATAGATAGTGTTCATAGAAAACTATAGTGACTCCAAACAGTAACAGAACATTTTTCATTTGTTTTATTTTGTGTTTTATTCAAAAACCCCTATTTAAACATTTGTCCAGCAACCTAAAAGGTTATTGTGATAGATTACAGTACTCAAGTGACTGTGGAAGAGACTCTGTCGTTCAGTGGAAGGTGACATTGTTACTGCTACTGCTGAACATTTATTTGCCAAAAAAAACAAAAGCAATGTATTATGTTGTTCACACTTGAAGAAAAATAAGGAATAGCTTTGTGGAAAATGTTTTTAGAAAAGAACTTGTGAAATAGAACATTTCTATCCACAGCAGTATATATTTGGTTTTTAACTCATAGCAGTTTATTGTTTACTCAACTGTAAATGCTGCAGCTACTGTAGCGCAATGAGAACATTGGTTTTAGTGTTGTCGTAGGGTTGGAAGGGTAAGGCCAAGAAGCCTCCTCCCTTCCCCCTTGTAAAGTAAAGGGAAAGAAAATTGAAGGGAAAGGGAAAAAAAACCTCACAGCTGAATTAGCAAAGCAGTGGAGCTGTATATTTACAAAGCAATGTAGGATATGCAGGGGAATATATACAAATTTACAATATTTACAATATATACAAAGATATACAATAAAGTAGCACAGAAATGAGAGTTCCCCCCTCTGCCGAGGGGGTTCCCCACCTCCGCTCTCCCCCTCTCTCCCCCTCCTCCCCAGAGCAGGTCAGAAAAGAGAGAGAAAGCGAAAAAAAAGTTAGAAGCAGTTCGTGTTAATTGGAAAGGAGTTAATACAGGCCTTTATCAGTTTCAAGGCTGAAGCCTTCGCAGAAAGCCCAGGAGCTGCAAGCTGCTGCCCGAAGGACAAGCGGAAGCAAGACTGCAGAAAAGTGCTGGAAAGCCCAGTATACCTTCCTGCACTCCCAGTTCAGAGGTGCTTCCTCCCACTTCACCAATGAAAATTAGTTTAGATTGTTCTTTTCATTTACCAACTTCCGTCCACCATATTCCCTTTCTTAAAGGCACAGCCTCAAAGGTCACAAGTGTTCACCACATGCACTTTTAAAATAAATTAGTACTGTAAGAATTTTTTAAGTTTTTGAGACTTTTGATTCAAGTTTAATATAAATTGTGTGGGAGAAAAATATCGGTGTCATTTAATTGGAACTTATACCTGTGACTGAAATGGCCATACTAATCCATTAAATACATTTTGCCAGGGGAGAAAGGTTTTGAACTGTAATACAGAAATTTGGAATTGCTTTGGCTTTTGCTTTTTACCTTGTGGATTTTAATCACAAATTTGGAATATTCAGTATCGAGAAAATCATGTACTGTAGAATGTTATAAATACTATTTAAATCATACGTAGTCATAAACATGTTCAACTTAATATGTATTCTTGCATCACTGTCAACAGGTCAGAAGGCACTGTATCAAACCTTGCTGTCAGTGATCTCTGAGTCTCTGGGACTCTTTCTAAATAAGTAATGCTCACTTTTCCCTTGCAAATGGCAGGGTGTCCTTGGAAGAAATGTTACACATTTTGTACATTTTGACATCTGGATATGAAAAAGTACAGCTTCCTATATTTAAATTGCTTCTGTATTTTCCTTTAGAAAGAGTTCATTTTCAATACACTAGCTTGGAGTCAAAAGTTTAATTATGTCTCTACTTAAAATGCTTCTTAGGTTTTCATAGAATGCTAATTAAAGAAATTAAATCCGTTCGCTTGTATGGTTAAATTCTGATTGTTAAAAGTAGTTATTTTGACATTTCAAGTTTGGTGGTGGTTTTTTTTCAAAGATCCTTTCTCTATCTAGCATCCTTTGTAATAGCAAAAATAAACTGAAAATGTTGCAAAGAAACCAGAGCAATTGAAACAAATAATAAAACCAGAGATGCAGAGATGAAAAAAAGCCCCACATTTCGGAACTCACTGTAGCACTTGCACCTAACCTAGAAGTATTTTTTGAGGTGTAGAATTTTCTTCATTACACCACTTGAAAGCTGTACTGGCAATGCAGAGTAGCATAACAGGAAAAGGTTAAAAAAACTAAAGCAAGGCAAACGTAAGTAAGAGTCCCAAAATGCTTGTGATTTTCAAGCAAAACACATTTTATCTTTATATACAACATTAATCTTAAATTGTTTTATTTCTCTTGATAGTGTGACTTTCTTGAAATATTAATGTAGCTTTTTTTTTTTAATCATGTCATTAAAACTCTTTTTATGACTATTATTATGACTTATGCTTCCAATTTATTTTTCTTCCTCTTGTCGTCAAGAAGAAATGGTGCTTTGTAGATCACTTTTCACACTTCAGTGTTTTTAACATTCTTGTTTGAAAGTAATCATCAGCACTTAGCACAGTGTGCTTCTTTTTTACAAGTTCTCCTTAGTACAACTGTGACATGGCACATTACAGTACCACTCCATCAAGACACAGTAGGAGAAGAAGAAAGTAAGAGCATTTCAAGAACTGGCATATGGACTACAAGATAATTAATAGGAAATACAGAAGGGAACTGCTGGTAGTAAAATGCTGTGAAATCTACAGGAAAATAGTTAAGCAAATAGTCTATAGTGCATTAATCACTATTTGATTGTTTCTTTATCATCAGGAACTTCAATTTGATTGCCTAAATGCCACATTTAAAAGGTTGGTATGGTGGTATGCTATATTATTCCTAGAGTGTGCTGCTATGAAAAGTATCACTCTCATCTGAATGATCTTTTTACATTATACACAGGACTCAACAGTTCCTATGGTTTTAATTTGTTTTTCTAGTCCCAGAAATGTGAATATTCATCAGCAATGTTAATGCCCCATCAAACTGATACTTACTAGGTTTCTGAGAGTTAGCAGAAATAAAATTTCATGTTAAGGGTACTTAATAGGGTACAAGATATGTTCTTCTTTTTTCTATGGATCTGGTGATGATTATCTCTCAGATCAGCAGGGCTGTGTTTCAGTCTCTCAAGTGAAGACTTCACAAATTTATAAATCCTGCTTCATCTTACTGAATTGGAGGCATAAATTGCCATCCATAGAATTTGTTGGATTTATAGAAGAATAAATTTGGTAAGAGACAAATTCCCTTGCATTCTAGCCAGTCCTCAGAAATTAGAGAGGCTAGAGGTGCTAGGGGTGTCTGAACTTACTTCTTAATGGGTATGCCTATAGGCTTGACACCAGACACACAAACAGGCTGTCTGTTGTAGGTCTGTTTGAATTCAAAAGCAGCAGTCAGGTACTCCAATAGTACAGTTTATTCATATGCTACATAAACAGATTCTTTAAGATTGCCAGTGATAAATGGACTAAACTGTAGACTAGTTCTATAAATGCAGGCTAGGTCTATAAAATACAATTGCAATCACAAGCTCAATCTTCCAGGGAAGCACTCAACATAGCTGAGGTTGCAAATCTCAGCAAAAGGCATCCCTTCTTGGGGGGGGGGGGGAGGTGGGGGGGATAGGGGGGGTGAGGAAGGGATGGGGAGATTAGAATGGAATGGAATAGAATGGAATGGAATGGAATGGAATAGAATAGAATAGGAATAGAATAGAATAGAATAGAATAGAATAGAATAGAATAGAATAGAATAGAATAGAATAGAATAGAATAGAATAGAATAGAATAATGATGAGGAGGACAAATGAACCTGTCCCTGCTGATTGGCATCAAGCTCTTGATCCCCTCCAAATGAGATATGAAATTGGGGTAATATTTATTCCTCATTATTTACTGTTGTGTAGAGTATGTGGGTAGGACTGTGGTCAAGCCTTTGCTACTGGTGGTCAAATAGATGCTCCTGTATGAGTTGCACAAAATATTTCTTGGTTTTGGTGTGACTCCTCTGCTCAGCAGTGTTGCAGGTGATAAGTGAAAGAATGGAATGGTGGGCCTCCATGTAGCCCCTCCATTCCTCCTGGTGCCATGGCAACACAGACCACCAGATCTTCTCCTAGCCTCTGTGCCTGCTCAGGTCACCTTGTGTTTATCAGCAATATTGAGCTTGGTAATTTTCCACTGTTTCATGCTTCTAACAGAGGTAGCTCATGGCAATCAGATTCTTAATCTAAGGAACACTGGTGGGTACCTAAAATCAGTTAGCAGGAATCTGTGTCAGCACGTACAGAACTGCAAATACCACTAAAAAAGCGTTCCAAATGCATTGAATTTCATGGGATTTTCTTGATGTTCATAGAAAACAGTGAAGACGAGAATCAAGGCAGCTGAATTTTGCAGCTGTAAATGTAAAGCATTTGAACCTGCAAACTAGTATAAAATGGAATGGCTGACATTTGTACACGTCATTGGCAAGATCGAAGGATGTGTCCCAGTACTGGGGATAAACGTTTGTTTTCATGAAAGGGTAATCCAAGGGTAGCTAAAGAGAAAAGCCCTTGAGAATGCTTAGACTCTGTGTGTAGTAGAAAATCAGAGGTCGAGTGCTAAATTCTCTGAAAATGTAGGATATAATGAAGTGCCAATTCAGGTGTACCAAGAAAATGTGACATAATATGTGTGTTTTCTGCCTGCTACTCCAAATACTTTAGGATTAAGAATAGGTCCTTTAGGATAGAAGGAAGATCTTCTCAGATCTTAGTGCCTTCTCAGATAACAGAGGAGATAGCCTATCTAGAACGTATAGCTGGTGAGAGGGGAGAAGGAAATAACATTGGGACAAAATGATTGAACTGAAGCTAACTTGGGGAACCCTGGTAGGAAAAACAGTAGAAGGGAGGATACAAGAGTGGGACATAATAGAAAGTCACTCTTAGGCATTAGACTATGATTGAGTAAACAGAAGAACATACGACCAGTAAAAATTGTATTTTGTAGAAACTGTGAAGTCTCGATATGCAACACACAACCATTTACAAGATTTTCTTTTAAATGCTAAGTAATTTATATTGGTCAGGATGAGACTGCGTGATTTCATAATTACAAAGACATCCTGAGTTACTGATTTGTAGATGGTGCTTTTCATTTCCAAGGATAAGACACACCTGAGGGCTAATTTTTATTGATAATAGTGAAGACCTGGAAGTGACAGAGTATTATTTCTGATCTTGTCTGGTAAAAATGTGTCCAGTACAGTGCAGGGCAGACAGCTCATTTTTCTGTTGGCTAAGTCAGAAAGATTTTTTGGTACTTTCAGTACTGGGGGAAAAAAAAAAATATAGATTGAAGTTTAGCCCTGCTTTTCCCTGAAGCAGTATCAGAAAACTGAAACTTAACATATTTTGTCAATGTATGAATGCCCTTCAGTACAATAGTGGCAGATGTTAAAAGAATCATAGCACAGAGATATGGAGGAAAAAATCATGTACAATTATTTCTTCCTAACTGGAGCCAGGGGAAGAGAAAGGTGCATGTTCTCCTTTGATCTACATTTGGAAAAAAAAAATATATATTCATTATTGGAAGACAAGACTTGGGGTTTTGATCTCATTGGCATGTTGCTCCAGCCCAAATCTTGTGGTGAATTCTAGTTCTTAAGTTTTAAAAGGTTCTTAATATTTAGAACATTTCTTGTGATGATGTAAAATTCCAGGGAGTTTTGTGTTGGTTTTTTTTTTGTTATGGGAGCTTGGCAACAACCCTTGCCTTAATAAAGAATTGAGTGACTAAATATAATGAGCAATAGCTAACAATATAATGCAAAGACAGAGTGTGATAAGCCTTGGTACAGTACAGTCTATGAACAAGCAAAAGGATGACAAAACCTGGATGTTTTGAGAAGATAGTCCATGATGTTATCAGGGACTGCTTTTATTGGCAGCCTGTGTAACAACACCCCAGTTAGGGGCAGGGGATGTGTGATATATTTTACAGATATTCAACACTGAGGTATAGTGAGTGTTGCACTTCCCCAGGCTCCACTGTGTGAACTCATATTTAAGGCCAGCTTCAGCAACAAGAACTGTGCACAGGTTGTATGTGTGGGAGTGTGAAGTTTTTCCTGACACAGATTATCTACTGCTTTGATTCGGTTATTAAATTGAACTTTACAGCATCACACTGTCTGGTGCTCTTTCTCCCTGCCCTCTCCCCACTGAAAACTGTCATTATGCTTTTTTCTTGGCAGTAAGAAATACCATATTGTCATATTTTGACTATAAGTGTTCCTTACCCTGAAATACCAGAAATAAATCTTTTTTTTTTTTTCCTTTTTTTTTTTCCCCCCAGTGAAAACTGTTACATTTGTATAAATCATTTAGACTTAAAGACAGGGGAAAAGGAGAATTTATGGTCTTTTGAAGAGGGAGCAGCCGCTCAGGAGGACTACAAAGTTGTTGTGAGGCTATGCAGGGAGACAATTAGAAGGGCCAAAGCCCAAATAGAAGTTAATATGCCTTCATCTGTTAAAGACAACAAAAAGTGCTTCTAAAAACATATCAGTAACAAAAAGAAGACTAAGGAGACTATCTGTCCTTTATTGGATACAACGGGGAACATAGTGGTAAAGGATGATGAAAAGGCTGAGATGCTTAATACCTTCTTTACATCAGTCTTCAGTAGTAGTACCAGTTGTTTACTGGATCCCCAGCCCCCTGAGATGGAAGATAGGGAGAGAAAGCAAAATGAAACCACCGTAATCCAAGAGGACATGATTAGTGACCTTCAGCACCGTATACACAGATCTATGGGGCTGTATGGCATATATCCAAAGTACTGAGAGAGCTAGTGGAAGTGCTTGCCAAGCCACTTGCCATCATTTATCAGTATTCCTGGCTAACTGGAGTCAGCTGACTGGAGATTGGCAAAGGCAATACCTACCTACAGGATGGACTGGAAGGAAGATCCAGGCAATTACAGATCTCTCAGTCTGATACTGGTGCCAGGGGAGGTCATGGATCAGATCAACCCTAAGTGCCATTATGCAGCACATTCAGGGGAACCAGGTGATCAAGCCCAGTCAGTATCAGTTCATGAAGAGCAAGCCCTGCTTGATCCCTTCTACGACAAGGTGACCCACTTTACAGCTAAGGAGAAGGCATACTGTCCTCATACCCGCTAGGTAAGGGAAGGGCTAGTGGAGGCAACCACAGGCATGCGTCGAGGGCAGGAGGGCTAGGCCAGTCCAGGCTGGGCCAGGCTGGTCTGGTCTATCACAGTCAGTGCTGTGTTTTATATTGCTTCCTTTATATCCTATTTTATTAGTATTGTTATTCCTGATTGTTTTTACCTCTTTTTGCTGTTCTGTTAAACTCTATTAAAACCCCACGGGGTTTTGCCTTTTTCCACCGATTTTCCTACCCATCCAATGGATGAGTGGAGGTGTTGGGTGTTGGGGGAAGTTGTGTGAGCATCTGTGTGGAACTCAGCTGCTGGCTGGGCCTGAACCATGATAATGATGCATGCTGGCATGGATTGAAAGCAGCAATTATTTCTATTGTAAGGGTTTACATTTTGTAGAGAATGGCTAACTTCTGTCAATTAGGGATAGTTGATATTCCCTTAGGAAAAGATGACACTTAAAATTGTAACTATTCCCAAATTCCCTGTCTGGAAATTCTTTGTCTTTCTTCATCATCAAGTCTGTTCTGCTTTATATGTGACCCCAGCTTTGTGACACCCAGTGCTCTTGCAGCCTAGCAGCAAAGAGAAACCATTCTATAGCATAAGAGACTCAAAAAGTAAAAAGGAAAAAACTAAAAACATCCTCTTTATTTGCGTAATTTCCTTAAATAGTTTATAAGTTTTTTTTAATTGCATTTCCAAAAGCTGTTTGAAAATTACTGCTTCTGAATTACTTCAGAAATTAAAATATGTTCCAAAAGAAGAAAAATTGGTTGCCTCTTAGTAGGAAATAGCCTTGCTTGATTTTGAGATCATTATTACATCTATTAGTAAAAATGTAATTAGAGTAACAAAAAAATCACCCTAATTTACCTAATTTCATTAAAGTTATTAGTGCTATGTTGGTTTATACCACCTGGCAATCAAATATGCACTTCTAGAATCACTTTATTAAGATTGTACATTTCTCTGTAGATTTTCATTTATTTAATCTTAAATGGCAACCCCTAAATTTAATAGTTCAAAATGGTGCCATATTAATATCATGCTTTGTGTTAGCCAGTTTAGTATTGTATTGGTACAGTGAATTTCTTTCGTAAGGAAAACATTGCAAAAGGCAAGATGTAAGGAACTGTGGGCATATTTCTTGGGGCTTTTCTGTGGGAAGAAAATGATAGCACTGACAGTGCTAAAACCAGAACTTTTGAGGATATTCTGTACCATCTTGAGCCAGTAATAAAATCCTGGCAACTGACTCCTACTGTTTAATTTACTTTAGTACTGATTCAAAAACACTCATGCCAGAAAAGATAAGAGTCAGTATCACATTGATGCATTTCATTCTCTCCTACATTCGCCTTTGGAACATTGGAAATTTGAATTTGTAAGTTTTGAAATTTGAAAGTGGAAGGCATAGTTGCTGAACTCTCATTTTCTATACAAAAGCTTGACTACAAATGTTCCTGATGTAAAAAATGTAAGTTATGGTAATTGCACATTTAACTCTCATTCCAGGGATTCATGTTTATTGTCAATATTTCTATTTTATTCATAGAACTCCCTCTGGTGGATTATTTGAAGTGTGAGCATACGTGGTTTATTGTTTAACCAAAAGAAAAGAAAACACAAACAAAACCAAAACCAAAACCAAACAAACCAAAAAACCACACAGCTCTGAAGAATATGACTCTGGAAGCTAATTTTATGACTTTAAATGCTAAAAATACTCAGTTAACATTCTAACTATACATTTATTTTGATAGTGGTTATATATATATTACTTTCACTGATAGCAATTCCTAGAGTACATCTATAGTTATTTGCATATGTGTAATGTTGGTGTCCTACACCATGGAAAGGGAAGTTTTAGTAACCTGAAAGTAAACACAAGAATTTGACATTTTTTAATGCTTGCTGAAGGCTGCTCTCACATGGATGTTAGTGATCGATTCTAGTTAAGGAAACAAATGTTATGCTTACCCTTTATGACAAATTTATGTTTCTCTCTGTCCTTTTCACTTCATAAAGTTTTGTCTCAGTTTTCATCTAATTTGACAGAAAGACAGTTCCCATCCATGACATTTTAAAGTGATGCTAATATCAATAGAGATAAAAATTCCTTGAGAGAAGGTCCATCTAATTATTCTGTGATATTATGATATTACATTGGGTTTGGTTCTAGTCAATGTTTTCATCATCTATAATTTGGAAGAAAATTAAAATCACTGCTGGTAGAGTCTATGGATTATACAAGATTGGCAGGGCAGTAAATAATCATGAGAAACAGCAACCACAGAGATCTGCCTGGATTGATTACTTAACAGTAACAAACTAATTCTACTGAGTTATATACCCTAAAGCAGAAAGATGAAGAATGAGAGTGTCTGAATTTCAAATGTAACTGTAGATGAGGAACAAGAGAAGAAAGCTGAAACACAGGAAATTGTAATGGACAAAAAAATTGTAGTGCTATGCAATTATTTATATACTAATGTTGGAGGAGATAAACAGAAAAGCTTTAATTAGTTAATGTGTGAAACTAGATTTTATACAGTTAACAACCACTTGACTATTGTGCACATCTTCCAGAGCTGTGAGAGGATATGGCTTATTCATTAAAAAAAGTAAATGAGAAGGAAAAGTGGAAAATGGAATGACAGGCAGGGAAATTATTTGTAAATTAGATTTCTCTAAGAGTGAGAGATTTGTTAGGGTGTCATTATGGAAGATTTTAACTTCATTAATGCACAAAATACAGGCAATAAATATTTTTAAATAAAATTAGGGGCCAGTCATTTCTGGATGTAGTACCTACCAGGTTTCTTTACCAGAGTAAATACCTGACCTCATGATATAGAATAGAATAGAATAGAATAGAATAGAATAGAATAGAATAGAATAGAATAGAATAGAATAGAATAGAATAGAATAGAATAGAATAGAATAGACCAGGTTGGAAGAGACCTTCAAGATCATCGCGTCCAACCTATCATCCAACACCACCTAATCAACTAACCCATGTAACCAAGCACCCTGTCAAGTCTCCTTCTGAACACCTCCAGTGATGGTGACTCCACCACCTCCCCGGCCAGTCCATTCCAATGGGCAATCACTCTCTCTGTGTAAAACTTCCTCCTGACCTCCAGCCTGAACTTCCCCTGGTGCAGCCTGAGACTGTGTCCTCTTGTTCTGTTGCTGGCTGCCTGGGAGAAGAGACCAACCTCTGCCTGTTTACAACCCCCCTTCAGGTAGTTGTAGAGAGCAATAAGGTCACCCCTGAGTCTCCTCTTCTCCAGGCTAAGCAGCCCCAGCTCCCTCAGTCTCTCCTCATAGGGCTTGTGCTCCAAGCCCCTCACCAACTTTGTTGCCCTTCTCTGGACTCGTTCCAGCAAGTCAACGTCCTTCCTAAACTGAGGGGCCCAGAGCTGGACACATCATATGAGACCATCATGCAAACATAGGCTGCTGAAGGCAGATTTAAGTCATATGATCAAGAAAATAAGGATTACTTTCAGTGAGTTAGCGAGGGAAATTAACAATAATTAAATAAATGTCATCAAACTTAACAGAAACGTGCACTTGCTTTTAATGATTACAGATATTTCAAACATATAGACTAAAGCAGGATTTGCTCAAACACTTCTTGAAAGTGTTCACAATGAAAATGAAAGTAAAACTCAAAGTATATAGTAGTGATATTTATGTATGTACATGAGTTTGTATATACTTGTACACAGACATACCATATACATATATTACTCTGTGTGTGTACTGGCATACATAAGTACATGTACCTATGTATATTACGTGTAGAAACACACAAGATTCTCTGAACTGAAATCAGCACTGCTTAGGCAACACCTCTTGTACTGTGTCCAGTTCTGGGCCCCTCAGTTTTGGGAAGATGTTTAATTGCTCAAACGTGTCCAGAGAAGGGCAACAAAGCTGGGGAGGGGTTTGGAGCACAAACCCTGTGAGGAGAGGCTGAGAGAGCTGGGGTTGCTTAGCCTGGAGAGGAGGAGGCTCAGGGGTGACCTTATTGCTCTCTACAGCTACCTCAAGGGAGGTTGTAGCCAGAAGGGAGTTGGTCTCTTCTCCCAGACCACCTGTGACAAGAGGACACAGTCTCAAGCTGCACCAGGGGAGGTTTAGGCTAGATGCTAGGAAGAAATCCTTCACAGAAGGAGTGATTGTCCATTGGAGTGAGCTGCCGAGGAATCTGGTGGAGTCACCATCGCTGTAAGTATTTAAGAAGACACTGGATGAGGCACTTAGCGCTATGGTTTAGTTGATTAGATGGTGTTGGGTCATAGGTTGGATTCAATGATCTCAAAGGTGTTTTCCAACCTGGTTAATTCTGTATTCTGATGTGCTGACAGCACACTGAATGATTGTTTAGAGATAAATTAATGCATGTCAGACTTATCCATCATATTTATTTCAAAGGATGATAGAAAAAGGAAAAACAATGGAGCTAATGCATTTCATTTCAGCAAGATGTGATACTTGCTATCTGTATGTGCAGACAATCAGTGCAGGAATAGATAAAGAACCAGCTCCTACCTTAGTGTGGTCCTGTGGGATCTGCTGGATGCAAGAGTAGATTTTGTGATACTTTTGTAGTCTCCATTTTCAAGTAGGGCTTGACTTTTGGAGTGTGTGAATAAAGGAGCCAAGCACCATTACAGGACAGGAGAAAATGTCTTGCAGTAAATGTGCTTGGGCATTTTCAGCTTATTAAAAAGAGAAGACGTTATACTTGACTATAGCGTATCTCCACAGGGAGAAACTACTGTGAACTAAAGAGCTCTTTAATCTAGTTGAGCAAGAGCAAATTCAGTTTAGACAAATTAGAAATAAGGTACTTTTTTCCATCAAGAAGATGGAATAAACTGCAATAGCTGCAGAGAAAAGTGTTGAATTTCCACCTCTAGGTATTGTCATCTCAAGATTGAGCACATTTGAATTAAATCTAGGCAGAGCAGGAATTATTCTTATTCCCAGGGTGATCAGTGTACTGTATGTGCAGAATATATTTGATAGGTAAGAAATTAGATTAATGATCTAACTAATCTTAACTTTAATTTTAGTGATCTGTGACTTGCCAAACTGTTTGTTTCCTTGTTAGTGCTTGATACTGGCTACCTTTTTGGTAGTCATGAATACTGAAAGCTAAGTAGAGTGGAAGAGTAGAGTGGCCAAGTTCTCCTTAATAGGTAGCTTAACAGCAGAATTAACATTCTGGAGTCCAGGGTGTCATTAAATTTTGCTAAACAAGGAATCCACATATCAGAGAGGACAGGAAATTCCTCAGCTATGTAAGAAGCATGTAAATCAGCCAACATTTAAGAGACAATTGATAAAAGACTTTTTTTCTCCCAGTAGGCATGTAGAATTTGATGCAGCACAGAATAGTTGATTTTGGTGTGTTTACTAAGGGAAAGATACAAGAAATTTAAACAAATACTCTGTAGCCTTTCTTTGTATCTATTTTTTTGAAGTCCTGACTATCAGACTTTCAGTACAGAGAAGGTATGACTGTCACACATCTTTAGTTCATTTAAGGCTGTAGCCTTAAATGAACTAAATATTTAGTTTAAAGAATAATTTAATACATGGAATAAAGGAGTGTGTATGTTCATATAAATCCACATAAGGATTGTAGGTCTCCAGAGAGTAAAGGACTGGTTTATATAAATAAAGTATGAGTCTTTCTGATACGCTAAAAAAGGCCTTCATTGGTGTTACATATTAAGAACTATCCAAGTTTAAATTTAGCTGATTGGTAGTTTACATAACATGTAATATTGTGACCGTTTGAGGCTGTCCCCTTAAGAAAGGGAATATGGTGGACGGATGTTGGTAAACGAAAGAAGGATCTAAACTATTTTCATTGGTAGATTGGGAGGAAGCACCTTCTGAACTGGGACTGCAGCAGAGTTTCCTGGGAATTCCTGCACTTTCTTGGTCAGTCTGTTTCCCCCTCCCTCGGTAGCAGCCGCTTTCTGTTCTGGGCTTTCGGCCAAGGCTTGACCTTGAAACTGATAAACTGCAAGGCCTGTATTAACTGCTTTCCAATTAGCACATAACTGCTTCTAACTTTTTCCTCTTTCTCTCTCTTTCTAAACTGCTCTGGGGAAAGGGGGAGAGAGGGGGGGGAGCGGAGGTGGGGAACCCCCTCAGCAGAGGGGGGAACTCTAATTTCTGTGCTACTTTATTGTATATCTTTGTATATATTGTAAATATTGTAAATTCTGTAAATTCCCCTGCGTTTCCCTGCTTTGTAAATATACAGCACCCATTGCTTTGCTAATTCAGCTGTGAGTTTTTTTTCCTTTCCCTTCAATTTTTCCTTCCCTTTACTTTACAGGGGGGAGGGAGGAGGCTTTTTGGCCTTACCCTTCCAACCCTCGACAAATATATTTGGCTGCTGCCATTATACCGCAATGATAACAAAGAACTATTTCCTTTTCACTAAAGAAGGAGTTTCATGGTTTGTTTGCAGCCAAAAATTTTCCAAAGCATCATCGTAAAAGACAATGCTACCAGGTGGTTTCCTCTAAGAATGGCAAAGCATGGAACTTCATTTGTTCTTACATAATTGGGACTTATCTTCCCATCTGTAAATATAAAGGCATATAAAATATGTACAATGTGCATCATTTAAATAGAACTTCAATCTTGTGGCAGAATTCAGATAGTAAATTTAGCTCATTATTATCCTACTATAGGAAATGATGATTTGTTGTTGTTGTTGTGCTTTATTAATGACTTTAGAATAGTGTATCTGGAGATGAAAACCACTGTAGAAATTGATAAAATATTAGAACAGAAAACTTTACATCTATTTCTTACATTTTAAACTGAATTTCTCTAGCACTAAAAAAAGACCCAAATCCATACAACCTACATCAAATTTTCAGTCTTTATTGCAAACAAAATTGCTACTAGTTAGCATTTATTTACCAATAAAATAAATGTTACTTCATCCATTCATACTTGGACTAGTGAAAACTTCATATTCATCTTTTCAGAATTCATAATAACTAAAGAGCAATAGTTAGCTTTCATGATTTGGTCATATTAATTATGGTGTCACAGAATCAGAATGTTAGGGGTTGGAATGAACCTCTAGAAATAGTCTGGTCCAAACTCAGTACCACAGCCATAGCAACTAGGGGTGTCCAGGCTTCCTCTTGTCATCCGAGGAAAAACAGAAGCTACTCAAAAGGACATTTAAATGCCATTGATCTTCAATTTTGGTATAACAGTAGAATAGAATAGAATAAACCAGGTTGGAAGAGACCTTCAAGATCATCATGTCCAACCTATCATCCAACACCACCTAATCAAATAAACCATGTAACCAAGCACCCTGTCAAGTCTCCTCCTGAACACCTCCAGTGATGGCGATTCCACCACCTCCCCGGGCAGTCCATTCCAATAGGCAATCACTCTCTCTGTGTAAAACTTCCTCCTGACCTCCAGCCTGAACTTCCCCTGGCGCAGCCTGAGACTGTGTCCTCTTCTTCTGGTGCTGGCTGCCTGGGAGAAGAGACCAACCTCTGCCTGTTTACAACCCCCCTTCAGGTAGTTGTAGAGAGCAATAAGGTCACCCCGAGTGTCCTCTTCTCCAGGCTAAGCAACCCCAGCTCCCTCAGCCTCTCCTCATAGGGCTTGTGTTCCAAGCCCCTCACCAACTTCGTTGCCCTTCTCTGGACTCATGCCAGCAAGTCAACGTCCTTCCTAAACTGAGGGGCCCAGAACTGGACACAGTACTCGAGTGTGTGGCCTAACCAGTGCAGTGTACAGGGGCAGAATGACCTCCCTGCTCCTGCTGGCCACACTGTTCTTAATGCAGGCCAGGATGCCATTGGCCCTCCTGGCCACCTGGGCACACTGCAGGCTCATGTTCATCCTACCATCAACCAGCACCCCCAGGTTCCTCTCTGCCTGGCTGCTCACCAGCCACTCTCACCCCAGCCTGTAGCTCTGCATGGGGTTGTTGTGGCCAATGTGCAGAACCTGGCACTTGGATGTGTTAAATCTCATGCCATTGGACTCTGCCCATCTGTCCAGCCTGTCGAGGTCTCTCTGCAGAGCCTCTCTATCCTCCAGCAGATCAACTCTTGTCCCCAGCTTGGTGTCATCAGCAAATTTACTGATGATGGACTCAATGCCCTCATCCAGATCATCAATAAAGATGTTAAAGAGGATGGGGCCCAGCACTGATCCCTGAGGGACTCCACTACTGACTGGCCGCCAGCTGGATGTGACACCATTCACCACCACTCTCTGGGCTCGGCCATCCAGCCAGTTCCTAACCCAGCTCAGAGTGCTGCTGTCCAAGCCATGGGCTGATAGCTTGGCCAGGAAAAGCCACAGGCTGGCAGCGGTGGCATCTACTCAGAGATTAAATATTAAATATTTCTTTTTAATTTTTAAAAAACAAAGTGCAATTTCTCACCAATCAATTTACAAATTTAATTAAAATTACCCCCAATTCATCTAGCTGTTTCTTTTTTCATATACTAAAGTTTTGGAACTTTGTGCTAGTCATAATATCTTCCAGAGTAAATATCTGTCTCTTGCATTAGGTTGTGTTTTGGTTTTGGTTTTTTTTTTGGGGGTGAGGTTTGTTTTACTGTTTGTTTTGGATTTTGGTGTTTTGGTGTTGGTGCTGCTTGTTTGTTTGTGGGTTTTTTGTTTGTTTGTTTTTACCCTGCAAACATGTCAACATGTATTTCTATGAATAAAAAGAAGGAATTTCTGTTTGTGGAATTATTTGAAAATACAATTATATGTAAATATATTAGGTTTAAAAATGCAGTTATGCAGAATCAAATATTCAGTTGCCAGAATCAAAAATGTGTGTGCAGCCTTAATAGGGAGTACTTGCACATGATGATTGCACACTTGCACATTACGATACGATCTCTAATTATATATGTTCCATGAAACCTCCTTTTTTTTTTTTTTCCCAACACAGAGGAAAAATGGAAGCAATTTCATGAAGTAAAGACCACTCATGCCATTCCTAATAACAAATTTATAGGTATGCTGAGTAATATTGATTAATTTCAATTATACTTTTTTTTCTACAAAGGTTCACTAAAATAGTATTTCTTACTTTATATTTACTTGAGACGTTGGATGAGAAATCATTATATGGGAAATGTAAGAGTATTTATTGTGGGCTGTTTGAGATGTTGATCAGTGTAGTCCCAAACTTTTCAAACTGGACTTTCTTAGAAAGCTGTATCCTTTTCTTTTCCCACTGTCAATTCTCAACATTTCTTTCTCTGATTTGTATATGGATATAATAAAACTGCATAATCCCTATAAGAAAGTTTGAAGAAAACGAAAGGTTGGTGAAATACTTACACCTGGATGGGTTGCACCACAGAAAAGTCAGTTAGGTAACTGATTAATTTAGTTTCTAATAATTGCTTAGCCTGGTGTAAAGTTTGCTCAGAGATAAGGAATTATGCAGTATTAAGCATGTTGTTGTACTGGTCATCCATACAGAACACTGAATGTCATTTTAGTCATGAGGTCTGTTGTGACAAGTTGGACTGGATGATCTTTGAGGTCTCTTCCAACCTTGGTGATTCTGTGATTCTGTGATTGATTATTTAAGGTTTGAGTGTGTTATTATCAAACATAATAGCAATATGTAGCTGTAGTACTAGAAAATAAGCATACACATCAAGTGGGAAAATCTCCTTGAGTTACCCAATTCTATTCAACATTTAGGCAAAACTTAGTGTATTTTTGAATAATCTAAGCATGCAAGCAAAACCTTCAAGTGCCAAGACACATCACGTAAGTTTTGAGTTTGGACAGTTTTCTTCAGCTAGGTTGGGTACTGTCCTACAATTTGATAAACCTGGATGTGAAAGCACAGTTAATACTGAGTCTCCAAGACCATCAATGAATATTCTAATGATCACATAGAAAAGGTGGCTTCCAAATCCTCATGTATGACATAGAGAAAGCACTGATTGATGCTTTCAAAGAACAGTGTTTTTGCTAATGGTTCATTCAACTCCTGCATCCAGATCATATTAGAAATATTAAACAGATCTGGCCTCTGGCACTGAGGAATGCCACTGGTGACAAGTGACTAGCCAGATAGAGCTCTATGACTACAACTGTTTGGATTTTACTGTTTAGATTACTTTGTGCATCTAGGACCTAATTTTTTAAGTGGTTTCACATTTCAGTGGAAAAGGTCATTCTTTGAAATAAAGACCTTGAATACTAGTGGTGCAGGATAGTTACTTAATTTTTCTTAGCTGAACAAGCAGCAATTTATTATTTGCTATTGTGATTTAATATTTATTCAGCATGTGTATTTGTAAGGGAATAGTTTACAATTTCACTCAATTTATATTATAATAGGAAAGCTTTTATGGTTTGATTTAAGCAAAATGATGTATAAACACTGGCACTGATTTTTGGTTATCAACTTTACATTGATTTAGCTTGGAACAAAAAATATATATCTCTATATAACATATTTTAAATAAAAACAAATCTTAGCCAATACCTGGAGTACAGTAAACCTGAAAATTTGGAAACTATTTCCCTTTTGTCTTTTTCTTTTCTTCTTCTTTTTTCCCTTCCCTTCCCTTCCCTTCCCTTCCCTTCCCTTCCCTTCCCTTCCCTTCCCTTCCCTTCCCTTCCCTTCCCTTCCCTTCCCTTCCCTTCCCTTCCCTTCCCTTCCCTTCCCTTCCCTTCCCTTCCCTTCCCTTCCCTTCCCTTCCCTTCCCTTCCCTTCCCTTCCCTTCCCTTCCCTTCCCTTCCCTTCCCTTCCCTTCCCTTCCCTTCCCTTCCCTTCCCTTCCCTTCCCTTCCCTTCCCTTCCCTTCCCTTCCCTCTCTTTTTTCAGTACAATGTTGTTATGTGCTTTATAACTATGAAAATTTTATCTACCAGCTTTCTAGCATGCTGAGATCAGAGAGGCCTAAGATGAGAAAATTTATGAAGGAGGCTTATGACTTTATTTCACTAATGAATACAATACACATGACATTGTATATTAGTTCATGTTCATGTAGATTTAATAGATAAATGTAAACAAAAATTTATTTCCTAACAGTTTATTTCCATAACTTCCTTTCTTATCTTTTAGGCTGTGATCTGTTCTAGATGGTGCTGCTTCAATGCAGTTGCACTACCATGATTTTTCAGAAATTTGACCAGTGTCAAATTCTAATTCTAATTTTGAAACTGAACCAAGTAATTTTTTAATTTAATCAGAATTGTGAAGTATTCTGTGAAAGATTAAGATTATTAATTTGTATTTAGTGAAATTCTGTTAAAAAAATTTCATTTCTTCAATTTTTTTTGTGTGTGTAAATCCATTTTGCAGGCCTAGTGCTAAGTTTAAGAGTAAATACAGAAAAAGAACTCCTCCAAGTTCTACCATCTTATTCTGTGATTACTTTGGAATTAAATTATTATATTTGACAAGTGCTTTTTTTGGTATCACAAAACATTTTTTTTTTTTTTTAATCTCAGCACAACAATGATTTAGTGAAAAATATAGTTTTGGCCAAGTTAGTAATCAAAATGTGTGTCCAACTCATCTTTCTGAAACTTTTCTGAATGCTGTATCCCTCAATATCTGTGTTTTATTACATCTGCAACATAATTCTGTAGTCTTCTCTGCTTACATTAAGTGTCCAGACCAGACAATGCTGCTCAAGAAATTTATCTGATGTGATTTATAAAAAATAGATCCTACTGAGAAGAGACCGATGGTAAAAATCAGAAGATTTTCATCTACTTTCAGAAGAGGCAGATATTAAAAATCAAAATATTATCATCTACTCTCAGTACGTTAATTTGAGGTCCTGTTAATTCTGATGTTATTTTATCACAGTATCATAGTATAACTTAGGTTGGAAAGGACCTCGAGGATCATCGAGTCCAACCTATCAACACAAACCCCATGACTAGACCATGGCACCAAGTGCCACATCCAATCTCCTCTTGAACGCCTCCAGGGACGATGACTCAACCACCTCACTGGGCAACCCCTTCCAATGACAAATGACTCGCTGGTGAAGAATTTCCTCCTCACCTTGAGCCTAAACCTCCCCTGGGGCAGCTTGGGACTGTGTCCTCTTGTTCTGGTGCTGGTTGCCTGGGAGAAGAGGCCAACCCCCTCCTGGCTACAACCACCTTTCAGGTGGTTTTATACTTTTAATTTAAATTGATCTTCACACAGACAGATTCACTTCTATACATATATATACATTTGTGATCTTAGTATCCAAGCTCTGATTAAAAAAAAAAAAAAAAAAAAAATACACACACAAAAAAAACCAAAAGCCCAGTCCAACAGCTTAATCAATAATTAATTAATATACTTAATTTTGAATTTGCTCTTCATGTCATTGAAATGAAGATGATTTCAAAGAAGTGAAGTAATTCTTGTAAATTATGACTAAATAGTATCTGCTAGACAGGTGACTTTGTAAAGTAAGAACATTCTACAAATGAAATAAGAGTGGGAACTTCTCTTGGAACTTCTTTTAAATCTACTGAAGTTATAACATTTCAACATAGGATTGAAACTGTAAATTTTAGCACTTTACTGTAGTTCAGTTCTATAATGGACAAACTATGGCGTTACTAAGTAGTGTAGCACAGAAATTAAACTACCTGTTTAGAAGGAAAATCTTGCATGTGTAATTTCTTCACATAAGGGGAGGCTGTCAAAACTGTGAAAATCATTAACTATTATGAAACATTTGCTTCTGCTCTGGATTGGACCTCTGACAAAATTGTATCCAAAATCAGTGTTCCGTTAGTCCAGTCCTTTTCATAAGCAATGAACACACTCAGTGTTTTGAGTCTGAAGATACAAGCCATGTACTAACATACAGAGCAAACACTAAAAATAATAGTATTATAGTATCATAGTATCAGTCAGGGTTGGAAGGGACCACAAGGATCATCTAGTTCCAACCCCCCTGCCATGGGCAGGGACACCCCACACTAGAGCAGGCTGGACAAAGCCTCATCCAGCCTGCTCTTAAACACCTCCAGGGACGGGGCCCCAACCACCTCCCTGGACATTCCAGGGCCTCACCACTCTGATGGTGAAGAACCTCCTCCTCACATCCAGCCTGAATCTCCCTGCCTCCAACTTCATTCCATGCTAAACAACTCTGCCAGTGTTATGAGCATTAGTATTTTAGAGACATCCAAATGTTTTAAGTCAACTTAGTTTATCTGTAAAACGCACTTGAAGTTCATTCTTATGGTTGTTGCTGCTTTGCTTAGGCAAAGTCTGAGATAGGGCTATGAAATTCCTAGTGATGGTTAAAAATTGCATTTGATTATGTTATTTTGAAGGTATGCTTTCAGAATATATTCCAAAAGTACACCTGGTTATTTTCCTATTTCAGTGACCCTTAGAATTTTTTGCTGTAACATTGTTTTAGTCAAATTACATTTGAATAATGTAAGTTTAAATAATCTTAGTTCTTAATATTTTAAATCTGCTACATTAACAGGGCCTGCTAAGACTTATTGCAACTTATTTATCACACAGTTAGTAAAAAACTTCCATTTGATTTGATAGGGGCTCAATTAATGAGGTGGGAGTTATAACAATATAGTCATCTTTTTTTTTTTTTTTTCCTGAAACCCCATCCCCAAATTAGCTATAAAAACTTATTAAATTATTTGCAAGTTCTATTTGGATGCAAATTCTACCAGGATGCTTATGGGCAACTTTAGTACAACTTGGAGAATTCAGAAAATTAGAATGGAATGGAATGGAATGGAATGGAATGGAATGGAATAGAATAGAATAGAATAGAATAGAATAGAATAGAATAGAATAGAATAGAATAGAATAGAATAGAATAGAATAGAATAGAATAGAAAGAATAGACCAGACCAGGTTGGAAAAGACCTTTGAGATCATCGAATCCAACCTATCACCCAACACCATCTCTAAGTTTTTTCCTACATGACATAGTAACATCCTTAAACATTTCATGGGTTACCTCTCCTTTCTTCCAAAGATGATACAACCTCTTTTTTCCCTTAATTCGCCCAGAAGTTCATTGCCCATCCAGGCCAGGTGTCTACCCCGGCGGCTCATCTTCCAGCACATTGGCACAGCCTGTTCCTGTGCCTTCAAGAATTCTTTCATGAAGTAGGTCCAACCCTCCTGGACACCTTTGTTTCTAAGGGCTGTTTCCTAAGGCACCTTCTGAGTTAGTTCCTTGAGTAACCTGAAGTCTGCCTTCTAGAAGTCCATAGTGGAGGTTTTGTTGATGCCCCTCTTAGCTTGACTGCATATTGAAAACTCAATTATTTCATGGTCACAGCAAGACACAGGAGCAGGATGATGACAAGAACCCTGATTGCTTTATGGTCACCCCATTTAAGGCATTTCTAGACAATGTGTCCAAGGCCAATGTATAATGGGTGTGCATCATGCCACTTAATCATAGCTCCCAAACCCAGTGGACTTCCCTCATGGGGAAGGAGCCTCTGCCCTGGATGGATGAATGGGCGCTAATTACCTGTCCCCAGGCAATTTTGCACCTTGGAAAGCAATTTCGTGCCTTTTTCTTTCCCTATTCAAACCTCCATGGATGGAGATGGGGGAAAGGGGTTTGAAGATGGGGAGAGGCGGTTTGGAGCACACTATAACACCTTTTTAGAATTTATTAGACTTATTTGGAATGTATTTTGGAAATGCATTACCTAATTCAGTATCTCTTAGACTTTAGTAAAGTACCTGTTGGAAAAAGTAAATATGAAAATATAAGATGCCTTGATCCTCTTTCATTCAGGATGTTGCTGTACAATGAAGCGGAAATGCAGAGTGATATCTACTGCTGTTTAGTTTTATGTTTAATTAAAATTGAGAATGGACAAGAGCAGCCAGAGTCTGTCATCATTTTCAGTTTTTCAGTAAAATTGAATGCTAGCTGAAAATTTACTTACCAATAAGGCTGTATGTATTATGTCCTCTCTTTCTTAGCAAGAAGGAAAAAAAAATGTACTTGGGAGAGACAGGTATGAAATGAGCCTTCTATCCTGGCTCACAGAATAAAAATGTGCAGTTATGTTGTACTGTGTATATATTCTGTGTCCTGTACTGAAGCAAATCAACAAATTTAAGATAAAATGAATGTCAAAGTTATTTGGAGGAGGAATTAGGCTGTGATGCAAGGATGAGAAAGTGTGCAACGCAGCCCTGTTGCACCACATTTATTTCCTTGTGTGGACCCAGTCCATTTACTACTTTTTTCTGCACTATGCCATTGCCTTCTGTCCATATAGAATTAAAACAGTTAAACCTTTTCTCATCGAATCATAAAATGATCCAGGCCAGAAGGAACCTCCAAAGTCATCTAGTCTGACCTCCCCACAGTCAGCAGGCTCATCCCCAACTAGACCAGCCTGCCGAGGGCCTTGTTGAGTCTTATCTTGAGTATCTCCAGGGAAGAGGCCTCAACCACTTCCCTGTTGTTGGGTTGTTTTTTTTTCTAACTTGACATGAATGACTAGGAATGGCATGATGACTAGGAACTCCTCCTAAGAAACCATATTCCAAGGAACTAGATAGGGTTCTAAATCTGATTAAGATAACTGACCTAACATTTGGAAATTTTAATATCCCATCAGTTGTCTTGACTGAAGATTGAGTCCAGGATCTATAGCAAAACTGTCAATTTGCAGAAATATGTTCAAAATCAGCATCAGTGGGAGTGCTCTGAATAATGTCCTGTTCATGAACACTTAGAATATTTTCCTGGGAAGTGATGAACTGGATTCATTTGGTGTAAGGCATGCCTTATTCCATAGGATTTCTCAGAGAGAAATTTGAATTCTTAAGCTGTTTGAAACATTGGAATTATGTGGTATTCTGTGCAAGATTAAGGGTGCTAATTTGTATATAGAGGAACTGTTTGAAACGTAGATATCTTTCTATTGGTACCACACATTTTGTGAAGATTTTGAGGTTTGCCTTCTAGAGATGATTTTGTGCTTCATAATCTGCCTTCACTGCAGAGTTGAAAAATGGGATTTAAAATATGGCAGTAGGCACTGTGTTTTCTTTTGAGAGGTTCCAAATAGTGTCCTCTTTACTGTACAGAATTTTGGCTTGCTGTGTAGTGGCTGACTTTGCTCATACACTACATAGGGAGCCTGGGCATTAAGTTTGGATTCTGTTCTTCTTGAAAACATTAAAACCAAAACTCTTGACAGACAATCTGTAAGGCTGAGATAAAGCAGATTTAATATGAATGTTCAAGGTAGATAAGGCAAAAGACAAACATTTGTAGACATTTCAATGAGTTGTTTGCATTCATATTTTTTTCCAAGTGTTATATATAAAAATTAACCTCCTTTTTTTTTTTATTTGTTTATTTTTTGTTTGTTTATTTTTTCCTCCTAAACATCGATAAGTCAGAGTAATTATCTCAAAAATTATATGAGTGCAGACAGGTCAGAGGACCATTTGGTAATAACCCAATCATTCTGAAGTAGTGTTAGCTTTCATATGTAACCTAACATCTAAGTTGCCTTAGAGGAAAATGAAAGCTGGTAGATGTAACAGCAGTGAAAGAGTAAAGAAAAAACAAGAAAGCCCCACAAACAGCCAGATACCATTGCTTTGATTTGTGTATAAATTGGCTAAACCATAATAGAAGAGAGCAGGCAGAAAGATGGATTGGAAAATGGAAAAGAGTAAAAGAAATTTTGGTAAGGCAAACCTCGTTTCACAAGTCTATGGGAATCTGTGGACAAATTGTGTACTTGTGTTTCCAAAGGACTTTTGATTAAGTTTATTATTTTCAACTCTTAAAGAAATGGCCTTAAAAGCATGAGAGGTGTTTCTGTGGTTTAACACACGGGTTAACAATTAGGACACAAAGGATATCTCTGTGTAAAAAGCGATCAGTAAGGACCACAAGAAAATTGTGTTGAGAATTACTCAATTAAACATTCTTGTCCATTGTATGGAAAAAGAATAAATAATAACATAAAATGGCATTAAGGACAGTATAAAGTTGCCAAAGATAGTAAAAGCCACAGAAGTTGCAAAAAGATTTTGTGATACTAAGCATATAATATTAAAAAAATGCACATATTGCTCAGGTAGAAGTAATGCAGGTGGAAGAATACGATGTATAAATTTAATGATGGTATCCCTCTTATCAGGGAGGGGGAAAATACAAAAGTAATTAAAAAACCAAATTATTTCATATATTGAGATGAGTTGTCTGCCCATTAGAATATTTGCTGAGCGCTTAAGGGGAATTACAAAAGAAGGGGAGTGTTAGGAAAGAAACAGAACAAATCAGGAAACACCAAATCTTACGCCACACCATGATTTGCACGATTAATATCGCTTCTAGCCCTGGATATTTAATCTCACAAAGAATATATGAAGATGAAAAAGCACTAAAAAAGTATTGGTGATGACTGCATCTAAATTATCTGAAGTCTGAATCCTGTGCTATCTAGATCAAATATATATCCTACAGTTTAGTTTACTTTTCATTGGAAGAAGCATATCAGTTGAGATTTGTCTGTCTTCTCTGTTCTCAGATCATCTGCAGTGAAGTCATCTCAGAATGGCATTGGCAGGGCACTGTTTAGTTGTAGCTAAGGATAATAATGGAATAATAATTGAAAATGTGTGAAAGGCCACAATCTCCATCAAAAGAGAGGTGTTTTGTTGGTCATGGTGGGATGTTTTGTTTTGTTTGTTTATTTGTTTGTTTTTCTGTAATAGATCCATAAGACATAAATGGCATGGAAATCAAAAATGGGATATTTTTCCCTCTCAGTTCAGAATGAGCTACTGCATAATTTTTCCAGGGATGGAGGTGAGGTGGACTGGTCTATAGTTTCCTAGAACCTCTTTGTTGCCCTTTTTGAAGACTGGAGTGACATTGTCAGGAACCACTGTCTTTGTAGTAAATAGCTTGGGAAGTCAAGTTTGGGTGCAGTTCTCTGAGATCATTCTTCTAAAAAGTCCACTCTTTTTTTTTTTTTTTTAATTGGTGGATTAAATTGAAGTGTAGAACAATAATAAAAACAAAGGTAATGAAAAATAATCATCAAAAGAATGCACAGTGGGATGAAGCTATAAAGTTATCTTGGCCTATTCCTCCTTCCCAATAATGAATCAATGCTAAGTAATCAGTGCATATTATAGATACTTGACAGCATGAGATTATTAGATGGTAACATACAACCTTGGAGATAGTGAAATGTAGTATCTGTCCCTTCAAAATCTCTGATTTCCAAAGCACCAATAAACAAGAGTAACTGTCAGTTTAATCGATGTTATCAGCAGGATGACAAATATTTTACAGTTTCACTTGAGTCTGAAATTTGTCTTTTGGGATTCACACGGTAAGTTACCATATTCCCAGCATTCATTTAACAGGTTGTTGGTTTTTATTTTGTGTGTTCTATCGAAGGCAACAGCTTACTGTGACAAGTTCTCAGCAGCTTTATATCTTAACAAACAACTTGAGATCTAAATACAGTGGTTATTTTACATTATAGTATATATATAATTATTTTGTTGGAATCACAGAATGGAAGGAGTTGGAAATTACCTCTGGGTTCATATAGTCCTACTCCCTACTTAAAGCAGACTTGTCTTCTAAAGGAGGTTGCACAGATGTGTTTTGAAAGTCTCTTTAGAAAGAGAAGGACACTCCACAACCTCCCTGGGCAGCCTGTTCCTGTGCTCCATCATCCTCACATAAACAAATTTTTTTCCTTATGTTTAGGTGGAACTTCCTGTATTGTAGTTTGTTCCCATTGTCCCTTATCCTATCACTGAGCTCCAGTGAAAAGCGCCTGGCACTGTTTTCTTGACACCTGCCTTCTAGATAAGTATTTCACTTCTCTCTTCTCTTCTACAGGATAAAGAACCTCAGGTCTTTCACCTTTTCTTCATAAGAGAGATGCTCCAATGTCCTAGTCATTGTAGTTATTCCTTTTGTAGCTAATCCCTGGTTTGTTTGGTTTTTTTTAACTGTGGAGCCCAGAAGTAAAGACAGTACTCCAAATGTGGCCTCACTAGGGAAAGAGTATGAGAATCATCAAGAGTGTGGTCAAACATCTTTGTATGAATTATTCTTTTTTTCTGAAATACTGTGGAGTACAACATTTCTGTTACCTAGGGAAGTGGTATGTGTGACTATTTTAATTAACTTTGTAACATAACACTGTGGTTTAGAATTAGTCTAAATTTAATAGCGTGCTTGAAGGATTTAAGTGCTGTGAGAAAATGATCACCATATGACTTTCTTCAGACCTGTTCACAGAATAGAAGTCTTTGGAAGTCCCCTTTACATAGAAAGGTGGTTCTGTCTCAGAATCCTTTTTTTTTTGTTTTTCTGTTACAGTGTTTTTCTAATTTGGAGTGTATTCTCTGATACGAATTAAGAATCTCAGCAATACTTCAAATTATGCTGGATGTTGGTTGAGAAATAGATTAGAGTCTAACAATAGAAAACCAAGGGTACAAGAAAATTATTCTAATGCATGATTCAGCCATGCCATGAACTTTTTATTCTGTATAGTCTATTTGTTTTCTAGAATGGTCTTGGAAGCTATATACTTTTTCAGCACAGTGATCTGCTATGAATTAATCAGAAGTACTGAAGTTTTCATGTCTTTTCATAACCATCTGATCATCATAATCATATGATTATTTTGAATATTTGGTTTCAGTTAAAATGGCTGCCAAATCTGAAATATGAACATAAACTACCATTTTTAAACAGTTCATTTCTCAAACAAAACTGTAACTAAGATATTCTACAGGTACAGCATGTATCGCATGTGCCACAAATCGTATGGTTTGAGATAGCTAATAAAATGGAAGAAATAATGTTGTTGCAAATAGTCATAGTGTGGAAAGGAGAATAACAGGACAAGGCATTTTTCTTCCATGATCATGCAATTCAGATGGTTCATTAGGTGCATTTTGATTTTAATGGCTACTTATTTTTCATTCAAGTTTGTAGTATAGGAACACGAGAAAAGATTTCATTCCAATTCTCTGACTGAGGTTTGAATTGCCTTTTGGAATACTAATTACAGTATTTATTAATAATTTATGAGAGTAGAATCTTTTTTCATAGACATGTTCTTGCATATGCCTTCAACCTTTGCTTCGTGCCATATTCCATCACATTTCACAGGCTAAGTAGGGTCAGGATAGGTCAGTGAATGATTATGATATTACCAGTGAATTTGTAGGTCCTACCACAAGAAATGGCATTAGTGATTAAGTATCTGTTTTTCACTCCTAAACATTAAAATATGGTATTACAGGACATGGTACTGTGAATGAATTGTAAAAGCAAGGCCATAACCATTCAACTCCTTGGAGTTACTGAAGACCTAAAAGATTATCTTGAATTTTCTGAGTTTTCCTGATAATGGGATCATTAATCAGAGTTAAAAATCCATAGTAAGAACCTGTATGTATGAGTGGAAGAGAGATGAGTTCAGATGGGAAATTAGATACACATTTTAATGTCAATGATGATTACTTCTGAAAGCTACTGTGAAATGGCAAATTATCCATCTGCATATGTCTGAGATGATGCCTTTGTAGAAAGTGGTCTTCTGCTTTTGTAGAAAGCAGAAAACAGAAGGGTAACTGGGTTAAAGCAAAACTGAAAGATTTCAAGGCAATTCCCTACTGTCGAGGGAAACCACCTTATGTGATCCCTTTTGTAAACTGCATCTGAAGTTACTATACTGGTTCTAATAGCCCTGTTACCTGCATACCCACTCGAAATGTGTTCTAGAGCTTGATGCTTTAACAGCAAGATATTTTTTTAAATTATTTTTAATGATATTTATTTTAATCATATTTGATTTAGGTAAGGTTCTTCTTTGGCTCTTTACCCTCCACTTTTCTTGTTTTCCTTTTCTGTGTCTGTAATCAGAGTAAACAAGAAAGGGGCTCCATTAGAACATGAAGATATGTGTTTACCTTGATGTCAATGTGTCCCTTGTTTCTATTAACTTTACTTTCAAAGGGTAAGCTAATACTAAGAAAGGCCCAAGAAAGGGGGTGGGGGAAGGAGAAAAAAGGAAGACCAAATAAAAGATGGAGTAGTGAATGACAAGAAAATTGGTTTATAGGTTACTAGATACCATACTAGGAAAAACATGTAAAATGTTTGCACCTAGAAGTTACAGGATTTATGGGATACAAGACCTTCCTGTACAATGTTGGAAGACTGTTTCAGTCAGAAGGAGCAAGGTATGTGGATGCCTTCATCCATTTAGCAAATTACAGCTGTTTTGTGTATGGGTTTAAGCTGCTTGGATCTTCTTAAATTTGAAGAAGAGTATGTGCAGCATGTGAAAGCCAAGGTCCTTTAGCTAAATATTAACCATTCTGACATACTTCTGAAGGAAATTAAGACAAGATTAAGGCCCTGTAGGATGAATCATAGAATCATTTTGTTTGGAAGAGATCAAAGAGTCCAACCATTAACATAACACTGGGAAGAAGTGAAAGTTTCAGCCAGTTAGTTGTGATAAACTGGCTTATCAGGAAATGTCTATGACCAAGTGGTTGTTGAAGTACATTTAGATTGTGAAATCTTGGAATATTGCATGATATTGGTTATGAATTAGTCTATAGTCTGGCTTGTTCTCCAGAGTCATATCCTAAAAATAAAATATTGTGAAAAGCTAAACAATAATATAAAAGATGCAAGTAAAAAAAATATTAAAATATTTAATTTAGATTGTGGTAGTCTTTGTCACCTAGAAGTCTCTATTAAGGTTTCAGTGTGCTCTGTAAGCTTTACATGAGAAAGGGTCCTGCATCTGGGTTGAGGCAATCCCAGGCACAAGTACAGGCTCAGCAGTGACTGACTGGAAAGCAGCCCTGAGGAGAGAGACTTGTGGGTGCTGGTGGATGAAGCTCAACATGAGCTCTCAATGTGCACTTGAAGCCCAGAAAGCCAATCAGATCCTGGGCTGTATCAAGATAAGTGTGGCCAGCAGGTCAAGGGTGGTGATTCTCCCCCTCTACTCAGCTCTGGTGAGACCCCACCTGGAGTACTGTGTCCAGTTCTGAAGCCCCTATTACAAGAGGGATATGGATGTGCTGGAACATGTCCAGAAAAGGGCCATGAGGATGATCAGAAGGCTGGAGCACCTCTCCTATGAGGACAGACTGAAGGAGTTGGGGCTGTTCAGTCTGGAGAAGAGAAGGCTCCGAGGTGACCTAATTGTGGCCTTCCAGTATCTGAAGGGGGCCTACAGGAAGGCTGGGGAGGGACTTGTCAGGCTATCAGGTAGTAATAGGACTAGGGGGAATGGAATGAAGCTGGAGGTGGGAAGATTCAGGCTGGATGTGGGAGGGGGTTCTTCACCATGAGAGTGGTGAAGCCCTGGAATGGGTTGTCCGGGGAGGTGGTTGGAGCCCCATCCCTGGGGGTGTTTAAGCCCAGGCTGGATGAGGCTCTGGCCAGCCTGATCTAGTGTGGGGTGTCCCTGCCCATGGCAGGGGGGTTGGAACTAGATGATCCTTGTGGTCCCTTCCAACCCTGACTGATACTATGCTTCTATGATGCTACATGCCCTTTGTAATGGTGATATCACACTGACATCTGGTACTTGAAGAAAGATCTAAGTCTTTGGATTATACAGGGCAGATGGAGCTCACTCTCAGATAAAATCAGGGATTTGGCTAGAGAACCAGACTATAAGCATATTCATAAGTAGTGGTTCTTTCTCTAATGGCAGTTCAGGAACTTGAGAAACCCATTCTTCTTAGGGAAGAGGATACATCATTGGACAGTTTTTATGCAAAACAGATGTAGTCTTGTATGACACAAAGTTGACAGGGAAAACTGGGTATACAAAACAAGAGGACTTTATTCAATGTAGCACAGCAGCAATGATTCCAGATTGAAACAGTATAGGGCTTGACCAAAATAAAAACTAACTTTCAGGTCTTCAGCACTTCAGAAAGTATACTGTATGATTTAATGTGGAAGTCAGATGCACTATTTATTAATTTATTTAAATGTTTTTATAAAAACTTAGGTTTTAAAATAAAAGCAGCTTGGGCTTACAATATCCACTGATTCTATATAAGTGAAAGGCTAGTGTACACATGGGGTTTTTTTGCCATTATTTTATGTTTTTAACATTTCTGTACTAGAAACATGACATTCTTTGCCAAGGTATGAAAGTATTTCACTTTTTTATCACAGTATATTATCACAGCTTTATGATTGTGAGGAGGTTATTAATATTCAGTAGGTGGCATGATTAATAAAAATATTAATAACTTTATTAATAATACAAATCCCATTGAAAATATTAATAAAAGCTGTTTACTGCTTCGAACTATTCAGTTGTGGAACAGATATATCACCAGCAGGAACAAGTAACAATTTAAGCAATATGAGCAAAAATCCAGAAACAACAAACAGCAATTTAAACTGTGAAGGAAGAAGGGAATATCACAGTATTGCAGTATCGCTAAGGTTGGAAGAGACCTCGAGGATCATCGAGTCCAACCTGTCAACACAGACCTCATGACTAGACCATGACTAGACCAAGTGCCACGTCCAATCTCCTCTTGAACACCTCAAGGGATGGTGACTCCACCACCTCCCCAGGCAGCCCATTCCAATAACTAATGACTCTCGGTGAAGAACTTTCTCCTCACCTCAAGCCTAAACTTCCCCTGGCGCAGCTTGAGACTGTGTCCCCTTGTTCTGGTGCTGGTATCAGCAACAAAGCCAAAGATTGCCCACGAGGGGTCAGGGGGGAACTCCAGAATTCTCTAGGGCAACTGACCTTTAATAGATGCTTGTAAAACTCAGATTTTGTAGTTACTCACTGATCCTGGCACCCCACGACACGTGTGGGGGTTTTAAACAAACCCAAAATGGCATCGACCACGTGAAAGCTGCAGGAACACCGTTTCACTTTCTGTTGGCTTCTGCACCTTGTCACTGAGGAGCTTACAGGATTTATCTCTGAAGGCTTTGTAGCTGGAAATCTTGTAGAAAAGAGGTTGCTGCTGAAGCGTGCAGAACTTGTTGGCTTTGTAGCTTTGCCTATTTGGAGAAGTTCTTCTGCTGCAATTCTTCGCAGTGGTGCTTGTTCCTTCTTCCAATAAAACAGACCTGTCCTGGGGACTCAACTCCTCCTGAGGTTCACCTCTCGGCCCAGGGAGACACGTCTGACTGCTCCTGGGCTTTGCAACACTATACAGTAAGGGGTCTTTGCAGTCCTGTCTGGGTAAACTGAAGCACAGCTCGGATTCCAAGCAAGGCTTGTGATTTCTTCCAGAGCTTGGACAACTGCAAGGCAAGGCTCTGGCTCTTTGGGCTGGTATTTATAGATTTCCCGAGACAATAATGGCCAGTGACAACACAGATTGAGAGAGAAAAACCTGACACTGTAACCTATAGAATGAGTTCTCTCCAAATGTGGCCAAAGACACACACACCTGGCCCACTTGGACTCCAGGACATGTTCAGACAAGCCTGGGCAACATGGGCATTTTTCTGAAAAAGCAGACCTGCTGGCTCCTGCCCCATTGTCTGGTTCAGAGCATTTTTGAGGCTTTTTTGTCCCTTCAGGACACACAGTATATCACAGTATATTATTAGAGGTTGGAAGGGACCTCAAGAGGTCGTCGGGTCCAACCCCTGTGCCAAAGCAGGATCACTTAGGGTAGTCTGCACAGGAATGCATCCAGGTGGGTTTTGAAAGTGTCCAGAGAAGGAGACTCCACAACCTCCTTGGGCAGCCTGTTCCAGTGCTCTGACACCCTCACTGTAGAGAAGTTTCTCCTCATGTTGAGGTGAAATCTACATTCAAGCTTGAACCTGTTGTTTCTGGTCTTATTACTGTGCACCACGAAAAAGAGCTTGGCCCCCTCCACTTGACACCCACCCTTCAGGTATTTATACACATTGATGAGGTCCCCTCTCATTTTTCTCTTCTCAAGACCAAAGAGCCACAGAGATCTCAGTCTATCTTCATAGGAGTGATGCTCAAGTGCCCTAATCATCTTTGTGGTTCTCTGTTGGATTCTCTCCAACAGTTCTCTGTCTTTCTTGAACTGGTGAGCCCAAAACTGGACACAGTATTGCAGGTGTGGTATCACCAGGGCAGAGTAGAGAGGTAGAAGAACCTCCCTAGACCTGCTGGACACACTTTTCTTGATGCACCCCAGGAAAGAATTGGCTCCCTTGACCACAAGGGCACATTCTTGTTCCATGGAGAACTTGCTGTCCACTAGGACTCCAAGTTCTTTCTCTATGGAGCTGCTTTCCATCAGGGCAGCCCCTAACCTGTACTGGTGCCTGTTGTTATTCCTCCCCAGATGCAGGACCCTGCGTTTGTCCTTATTAAATTTCATGAGGTTTGCCTGCACCCAGCTCTCCAGCCTGTCCAAATCTCATGGGATGGCTGCACAGCCTGACAGGGTGACAGCCACCCCCCCAGTTTTGTATCATCAGTGAACTTGTTGAGGGTACTCTCAATCCTCTCATCCAGGTCGCTGATAAAGATACTGGTCAAGACTGGACCCAGTACTGATCCTTGTGGAACACCACTGGCTACAGGCCTCCAAGTTGACTCTGTGACGCTGATGACAACCCTCTGAACTGTGTTGTTGAGCCAGTTTTCAATCCACCTCACAGACCAGCTGTCTGTGCCATATTTACTAAGGTTTTCAGTGAAGATGCTATGTGAGACAGTATTGAAACCTTTACTGAAGTCAAGATAAATGACAACCACTTCTCTTGCCTTATCTGCCCATTTGGTCATGGTTTCATAGAAGGCTATCAGATTAGTCAGACCGGTTCTCCCCTTGGTAAACCCATGTTGGCTACTGCTGATAACCTTCTTGTCTTCCATGTAGTTAGAGATGACTTCCAGGATGAGCTGTTCCGTCACCTTTCCAGGGATGGAAGTGGAGTGGTCTGTAGTTATCTGGGGTCTGCTTCTTGCCTTTTTTGAAGACTGGAATGACATTTGCTTTCTTCCAGTCATCAGGCACCTTTCCTGTTCTCTTTGACTTTTCAAAGATAATGGAGAGAGGTTCAGCAACAGTATCAGCCAGCTCTCTCAGCACGCATGGATTCACCCCATCAGGGCCCACGGACTTATTTGTCTTTAGATGGTGTAAGAGTTCTCTAATCCAGTCCTGACTGAACAGTGGAATGTCCACATCTCTCTAGGTCTGCTCCCTTGCTTCTAGAGACTGAAGTTCCTGAGGGCTGGTCATAGGAGTAAAGACTGAGGCAAAGAAGGCATTCAACAGCTCTTCCATCTCTGCATTATCAGTTAGCATATCTCCCATATCATTCAGCAGTGGGGACACCTTTTGCCTGCTCCTCCTTTTATTGTTGTATTTGAAAAAAACTCTGGTTGTTGTCTTTCACCCCTCTGGTGGGATTGAGTTCCAGGAGGACCTTGGCCTTCCTTGTTGAATCTCTACATTCTCTGGCTCTAGCTCTATAATCCTCCCAATTGACTAGCCCTTTTTTCCACATACCGTAAACTTCCTTTTTATTTTTGAGTTTTACTAAGAGTTCCTTGCTTATCCATGCAGGTCTTCTGCCTGCCTTACTTGATTTTTTTTTTTTCCAGGGAATACATTTCTCTTGAGCTTGGAGGAGGTATATATATTTTTATAATACTGAAGAAGTTATGTTCAGGTTCTTACAACTGATACATGCTGATTAGTGAAATCAATGACATAAGCATCAATGAGAATTAAGCTTTGTGAGATAATTTGATTCCATAATAAATAATGATCATTAGAAGTCTAGATTTAAAAAAATGGTTTGTATTGATAACATGATTATAAGGAAATATGTAATATTTATTTTTATTAAATTCTGCTCAGTAATAGTTTAATTCTTTTAGAACATCCATGTTTCTATGATACACAATATATTAGACTTTGTATACAGATGCTTCCTTACTTACCTTTAAATGCTGATATGTTTTGTTTATGTGACTCTTCAGTATTAATGCTTTATGGTCATTTAATTCTAATCCTGTGGGCTGCTGAAAAGGTTTAAAAGTGAAATGGAAAAGCTATGACCCCAAAGCAAAGGTAATTGCATCATTTTTAGAAAGTGGAAGGACAACAAAGTGAGACATAGCTTTCTCCAAGTGGGTTCAGAGACATTCATGCTTTCTATTGTAAATTACCTTTTTTAATTCAGTAGCAAAAAAACCTTCTACTCCGCTTAATTGAAACATTGCAAGTCTTGCTGAAGGGGAAAGCTAAGACAATGACTCATACAGGAAAGGCATTAGTCACAGCCCAGTTGATCTTGTGAGACTTATGAAACAGTGAAAACCGGATCTACAAAGCTTCTTAAGTATCATTCAAAAGTTACAGTCCTAAAAACTTGTAACACCTCTGTCACATAACTCTGAATGTGCTTAAATGTTGAATGACTTTATTCAAAAAACTAAGGTTTCTCACCCCATAAGGATCTAAGCATTCCTGAAAGCACTTCACTAGAGCAAGACTGAGTAGCTCAATTCCTAACTTGTGTCTTAATTTCAGGAGGATTTAAACTGCATTTAATTTATCCTGAAAATTTGAATCCATAGATTGCAGACATCACTATATCACGTTCCCAAAAGTGCAAGAAATGAAGACAAATTATATTTGTTAAGAAAGGTAGATACTTTCCAACAATAAGCATATAATAAATTATTTATTTTATGAGAGACAAGTCATTGAAACTTACTTTGCTGCTCCAAATTAAATGATTCTCGAGAAATTAAAAAGTGTTCTGGGAAGTTCTAAACATTTAATAGTCAATTTAGGAAATGATAAACACTCTAGAGAGAGAGTTTTTAGCTCTGAAGATCAAGAACCTGGATTTTATGGCTGCTTTGTATGTTAACAAAATGCATACATAAATATGCCACATAAATGTGTGTGTGTATATACAGAAGTTAGTGTTATATAAATATTTGTTATGAAATAACATTTTCTTCAATACTTGACCCTGAATAACATTAAACTTTAAAAGAAGAGATTTGAGCTCATATGCTTTGGCAGAAAACTTTGTTAGATACTACTTTTAGTCAATGGTCAATCGGTACAGAGGCTGGAAAAAATTCTCTTTAAGCCTATATTCAAATGAAAAGGCAATTAAGAATGATAAAATTTCTTAATAAAACCTAAAATTATTACTCTGGGAGCCCTTGTTCTGAGTGTTATTCAAAATTAATTAAGTTCTGTGAGTTCATAAAATGTATTCCAACATTGCAATGCTTCTCAACAATATTAAGCCTTTGGATTAATATGCTATTGCAAAGTTTGATGTTGATACCTATTATGAAGTAGAGGTGGTTTTTGGTTTGGGTTTGGGTTTGGGTTTTTGTTGGGTTTTGTTGAGTTTGGGGTTTTGGTTTTTTTTCATAATGAGATTTAATGCCAGTTTAACCAGCTTTAATTAAACTTTGGCTTATAAATCACTTTATTGCAAAGTGAAATGAAATTTGCTGAGTTTATGGGTTTTTAATTAAAATTAATTACACCAACCGGTGGTCAGGGGCTTGCAAACTAGTTCCCTCACATTTCCAAGCTATAGTACAATGTTCTAGTCACACAATTTAACTTTATCAGGAGTCAACACATTCAAACATTAGGCAATATTTTGGTACCTGTTGACATTTAACTGATCAATTCAAAAAAGAACTGAGTCATGTTAACAGTTAAGTAAAGGTAACTTAACAGCACAGTTAATACAGACCATGACCATGTATATACCTTTGATTATCTCTTGTGTTTATGTAGATATTAAAAGTTACTCAATGAAAGTTAAGTTTTCCATGTAAAAGCATTCACCTTCATAGTAATAACCATTAACTTCATATTCTACTTTCACATACGTATTTGATATGTAAATTCTCTTGCATATTTCAGTGAGCTCCTGTCTGTCATGCTTTTGTCATGTCTATGCCTGTTCTGTTCATCCTTGCTACATTTTACAAAATAATGTGGAGTTAATTTTTAATAGGTTATTTTAAGAAGTAACTTTAAAAATATATGATATTGGAGAATTAAAATAAGAATTTTGTTGTATTCCTTAGAGCTGGGGGAGTATAACGTGATTTACTAGCACCAGGGTATAATTCTCATGTTTGAAGTCTTGTACCATTTTTTTGTCTGTGTGTTACTTACACTGTTTCAACAATACTGTGTTACTTTTAATTCCTGATTAGAAGTCATCCTTTCCCCTGGCCCAGACCCAAACAAGCTATTAGCGTTAATTTGAATTTTGATATGCTGAGAACTGAACTGTGTAGGTGTAACAATGGAATTACTTAGTTTCCTTAATTTTGATTTTCTTACACTTAAGACCTTGGCCAATGTTTTGTCATTCTTTATCTGCTTCTCATGTTACACTCAGGAAGTCTATGCAAAATAGCATTGTTAAATTTATTAGTATCTTTATATCTATCAGATCCTGTAACTTACTTCTCCCTCCAACACTTTACAGTATCACAGTATCACAGTATCACAGTATAACTTAGGTTGGAAAGGACCTCGAGGATCATTGAGTCCAACCTGTCAACACAGACCCCATGACTAGACCATGGCACCAAGTGCCACATCCAATCTCCTCTTGAACACCTCCAGGGACGATGACTCAACCACCTCCCTGGGCAACCCATTCCAATGACGAATGACTTGCTCAGTGAAGAACTTCCTCCTCACCTCGAGTCTAAACCTCCCCTGGTGCAGCTTGAGACTGTGTCCCCTTGTTCTGGTGCTGATTGCCTGGGAGAAGAGACCAACCCCTTCCTGGCTACAACCACCTTTCAGGTAGTTGTAGAGGGCAATGAGGTCACCCCTGAGCCTCCTCTTCTCCAGGCTAAACAATCCCAGCTCCCTCAGCCTCTCCTCATAGGGCTTGTGTTCAAGGCCTCTCACCAGCCTTGTTGCCCTTCTCTGGACACGTTCAAGTGTTTCGATGTCCTTCTTAAACTGAGGGGCCCAGAACTGGACACAGGACTCAAGGTGCGGCCTAACCAAAGCAGAGTACAGGGGCACAATGACCTCCCTGCTCCTGCTGGCCACACTATTCCTAATGCAGGCCAGGATGTCATTGGCCCTCTTGGCCCTCTTGGCCACCTGGGCACACTGTTGGCTCATATTCAGGTGGCTGTCGATCAGCACCCCCAGGTCCCTCTCTGTTTGGGAGCTCTCCAGCCACTCTGACCCCAGCCTGTAGCTCTGCATGGGATTGCCGTAGCCAAAGTGCAGCACTCGGCACTTGGACTTGTTGAATGCCATCCCGTTGGATTCTGCCCATCTGTCCTGTCGGTCTAGGTCCCTCTGCAGAGCCTTTCTACCCTCTAACTGACTAACATCTAACTAACTGACTAACATTCACATTTTAGTTTTATATCAAAAGATTAGATTTTAATTTTTTTTTTTCCCAGAAGGAGAATCTTGTGCTTCCAGTCTGTGCCTGCTTCACTTTGTTTTTACAATTATCTCTGAATCACAAATATGGAAACACATTTACAATTTATCCACAAAGATCAAGCACCCTAAAAGAAATATTTGGAAAAACATACCCTGTGAAATTGTAATTGTTTTGTGACTTGTTAATGTAGATCAGAGAGCACTTAATTCGGTCCTTAGGGTTCAGTCAAACTGACATTATAAAAATTTTAAACAATATGTAGATCTCCCCTAGCCTTTGCTAAGTCTGACATTTTTTAATACAATATTGCCCTATAAACTTCCTATTGTTTTCTGGATATATTCCTATGTTAAATATAACTATAGACATTGATTTCTAATAATCTTTGTTTTTTTTCACGAGCTGTAAGAGCACAGTATGGCAGATACTAACGTCATGGGTTTATTAGATTCATAGATTCATAGAATCATAGGATGGTTTGGGTTGGAAGGGACCTTAAAGATCATTTAGTTCCAACCTGCTGTGGGCATGGACACCTTCCACTAGAGCAAGTTGCTCATGGCCTCATCCAGCCTGGCCTTGAACACCTCCAGGGAGGGGGCATCCACAACCTCCATGGGCAACTGATTCCAGTGTCTTATCACCCTTACTGTAAAGAATTTCTTTCTAATATCTAGTCTAAATCCTCTTGTCCTATCACAACAAGCCCTTGTGAAAAATCCCTTCCCAGCTTTCTCATTGGCCTGCATTAGGGACTGGAAGGCCACCATGAGGTCTCCCCAGAGCCTGCTTTTATCAGGCCGAACAGCCACAACTCTCACAGTCTGGAGAGGGTGCTCCAGGCCTCTGATCATCTTTGTGGCCCTCCTCTGGACCTGCTTCAGCAGTTCAGTGTCCTTCTTGTGTCAAGAGCACCAGAACAGGGTGCAGTACTGTGACCCGTTTAGGCTATGCCTTTAAGAACACTCTGGCTGAATGTTTTGGTGTAATAATGAAAACAAAGATAAGTCTAAATGAATTTCATTGGTAGATTGGTAGAGTGCAACTTTAAATTTTATCTTTAGTTCAGTCAGTTCAGTCTGTCTGTTTCAGTCCCTCTGAACAGCTGTCTAATTAGGTGAAACTAATTCTTGCATACGCTCTGAGCTAACAGAATTTCCTCCTTAATAATTACCTTTTTTCTCTCTAACCCTTTTTGGGAAAAAAAGGGAGGAAGGGGCAGAAGGGGGTGTAGTTGGGAGAACCCTCCTCACTGGAGGAGGGAAAGGCTTTCTGTGTTACGTTCGTTGCTGTATATTTCTGTATATATTGTAAATACTGTGTATTGTGTGTATATTTATTGCATCTCATCCTACTTGTAAATATAGCTTTATCCATTTTGCTCCTCTGACTGAGTTTAGCTGTGGTTTCTTTGTGTGGGGGGGAGAACTGAACTTTCTCTCACCACCACAAATAGTCTAGGTGAGGTCTCACTAGAGCAGAGTAGAGGGCTAGAATCACTTCCTTCATCCTGCTGGTCACACTTTTTTTAATGCAGCCCTGAATACAGTTGACCTTCTGGGTTACAAGCACACATTGCCAACTCATGTTGATTTTTTTTGTCACCTGATGAAACAGCTGCTTTTATTTTATCCCAGTAGTAATGAATCTGAAATATTTTCTCTTTCTCAGGAGAATATAATGGAAGTTATAAGAAATCAAGAATTTTTACTTCTACCAGCTGAAGAACTCCATAAACTTCTTGCTAGTGATGATGTGAATGTACCTGATGAAGAGACCATTTTCCATGCCTTAATGATGTGGGTAAAGTATGATATGCAGAGGAGATGCAATGACTTAAGCATGCTACTTGCTTATATCAGATTGCCACTGCTTCCACCTCAGGTATTTTTAAAATTATTATTATATTTTAATTATAACAAACATAGTGTGATTATAATCTGTAACTGCTGAATACTCTAGATGTTTAAAAGCAAAGCTGTTTATAATTATAAAAAACAAATGACAGCCCTTTATCCAGTGACATCAATAAAATTGAAGATTGTCAACAGATACCCAGGAAGTGCAGAGCTGTGAAACTGAAGAGAAGCAGTATAGTAAATATTCATAGAATCATAGAATGATTAGGTTGAAAAGGACCTTAAGCATCATCTAGTTACAACCTGCTTGTCATGGGCAGGGAGAATTCCTACTAGACCAGGTTGCTCAAGGCCATATCTGGCCTGGCTTTGAACACTTCATGGGTTGGAGCCTCTACAGCTTCTCTGGACAAACTGTACCAATGCCTCACCCTGCTCACGGTGAAGAATTTTTTCCTAAAGTCTAATCTAAATCTAGCTCCTTTCATTTTGAAGCCATTACTCTTTCTTCCTTCACTATATGCCTATGTAAAACCTCCCTCTCCATCTATCCTGTAGCCACATTCAAGTACTGGAAGGCTGCTGTAAGGTCTCTCCAGAGCCTCCTCTTCTCTCAGCCTGTCTTCATAGAAGAGGTACTCCAGCCTTCTAATCAGCTTCACTGCCCTCCTCTGGACCTGCTCTAACAGTTCCATGACTTTCTTGTGTTGGGGCTCCAGAGCTGGACACAGTACTCCCGGTGGGATCTCATGAGAGCAAAGGGGGAGAATCAGCCCCTTTGACCTGCTAGCCATACTTCTTTTGATGCAGCCCAGGATGTGTTTGGCTTTCTGTGCTGCAAGTGCAAATTGTCAGCTCTTGCTGAGCTGGCAATAGTCCCAGAAAAATACCTGGAGATCAGGACAGATACTGCACTGAATATGAGCCAACAGTGTGAATGGGGAAAACTAATACTGATACAGGAACTCATACAGGAAAAAATTCTTTCAGGAGGCCACATGAAGTTATTATTCCCACAATGCTTGGTGCCGCTAAGGGTGCACCTGGAATATTGTTTCAAATTTTGCACTGCATAATATGAAATGCATAGGAAGAAACTGAAAAACATCTGGTGATGGGCTACCAAGATGTTAAATCAGCTAGGCAGAGAAAGCAGGATTGTTTAATCTGCTGAAAAGGCTAAGCAATGACATAATATCAGTTGAAGGCTTCTTGAAGTAAAGATCACCCCAACTGACCAAAGGAATATCATACTGTATGACATTATGCTCAGCAATGGAAAACTCAGGGAAAGCAGAAGGAAAGGGGAGAATGTTTGTGGCTATAAAATTTGTCTTTCCAATCAATTATTACATGTGCTGAATCCCTGTTTGCCAGGATATGGCTAGACATCTGCCTGCTAGTGAAAAGTAGTGAATCAGTATTCTTTATTTTGGCTTTGTGTTTTCAGGGTTGTTGGGTTGTTTTTTTTTTTGTTTTTTTTTTTTGTTTGTTTGTTTGTTTTGGGTTTTTTTTGCTTGTTTTTGTTTTTCCTCTATTAAACTATCCCTACCTTGATCTTTGAGTCTTCTCACCTTTCATTTTCTCCCTGTCCCCCAAGAGAGGGGATTGAATGAGAAGCAAAGTAGATATTTTACTGCTGGCCATGGTCAACCTATCAGAGGCTTTTTTGACACTCCACGCTGGGCATCAAAACGGAGTGTTTGTGGGGAGGGTCACAACACCGAGAATTGAACAGTGATGAGTAAGGTCAGAATCAGCTGCCACTGCAGTCTTCTTATTAGATATGATAGCTACAGTGGCAATAATAGCAGATCATATTGACATCTACATGAGTTATTTCTGCAAAGGAAACTAGAGGCAATGTTCCCACATACCTAAATCTCTTTATGTTCATTTCAGCATACTTACTGTTCCATAGAGAAATCCTGAGCTGAGGATCCAATGAATGAACGAAGGAGTCATTAAGACAGTTACTGAGCTACTTCTTCTCTGAGTCTCTCTTCCTTCAAACCATGAAAGAAAAAAAAGACAAAAATAATATGACAAGGGCGAATACTTTTGGTTGTGAATCCTAGTTGTTGTTCTGCATATTAACCTTCCAGAATGATTCACTTGTCCAAAATCAAGAAAGAAATCCAAGTACAAATCCACTTAGAAATCAAGTAAATGTTAATACTATAATCCTCAAATGACATCCTGAGGTTCTTTCATATTGGGAATGTGACATTGCAAAATAAAAAGAAAAACTGTGAGAGACCTTAAACACAAGCTCTCAGTCACCCTTACTGGTGAGTTGTTAACTTGATCCCTGACTCTGGTTTTAGTCTTCTTCTCTGGAGACATTCAAGACCCATCTGGATGTGTTCCTGTGAGACCTCTGCTTGATTCTATGGTCCTGCTCTGGCAGGGGGGGTTGGACTCAATAATCTTCATAGGTCTCTTCCAACCCCTAACATCCTGTGATCCGGTGATCCTGTGAACCACTCCAATTAGATGTCTTCAGACAAGTATCCTATAGACAATTGTAATCCTTACACAACTGGCATAGTTGTTTCTTGTCATGTTTCTTCTACCAATATAATGTGATGAATATTATTATTAATTTATGGATTACGATAATATGAATTATTAAAATAAATTTTAATTAATAGTAAAATTATTAATAACTGTTTAGCACTATTTATATGCAGATGCTAGTGCACAGTAATGAAAAATATCCCATAAACTGGTGCAGTTTAGCAGTTTTAACCCAATTAGAAAAAGTACAAAATAGTTACTCAATTAGGAACTGAGGTTGCAATTCTGCCACTTGTCCACCAGATGGAAAATCAACAAGACACTTTCAGCTTTATGTTAGGTATCAGGCACTTAAAATTTAAAGGAACCTTTCAGAGACTTAAATCAAATTTGATCATGAATTATGACTCTGGGCATTCCAGGGTGGTGCCTTATGAACCAGAAGTTACAATACAATGCAGGCTAAGACGCAGAGATTTTAAACAGTACCATAACTGGTGTTAAGCACCTAAACACTGGAAAGATACAGTTTCACTTGCTGAGCTGGTTGCTAGGTTGCTGCTAAGACTGGCTTCTGGGGTGCAGCTGGGGCCACTGTGGCTGGCTGTGAGGCTTGCGGAGATCCAGTGCTTGCTCCCCGGGGTGATCCCTTCTGGATGCCTGGAGGCAGCTTTCTCCTGCGGCTGCAGGGTTGTGGTGCAGACTTCTGCTGACAGGCAGGTTCACCTGGACAGGCTCTCTCTCACGTGGCTCGCTTGGTGCTGCAGTCCCTCTGGAGTTGGCAGGGCGCTGTGGAGGAGAAGTTCTTCTCCTAGGGATTCTGAAGAGTGGGGAAGGGGGCGGTGCAGAGCAGAGCAGTGCAGCTTTTCCCATGGCTTGGATCAAAAGTGAGCAAATGGCTGATTCTTCTTGGTGGCTGCTTTCCTGTTTAGGGCTATGGAGCGACACGCAGCTCCTTTCTCCTGTGACTTGTGTGGCGGGCACACAGGATGTGGGTTTTGGCTCGCAGAGGTCTGCTGTCTTGTGACTATAGCAGCCTATTAGAACTGCTGGGGTTCAGGCAAGTTCCTTTCCTGTAATAGCAAATCTTACCAACAGGGTCTCAGATGCCAGGTCCTTTGTTACTCAGCTGTTGTGGGTTGAGAGACCAATTTTTTCCCACCATGGGCAAAAGAAAGACTCAGACAAAACGGATTGCAAAAATGGTGGAAAGTTTAAATGGAAAAACAATGAAAGTTTTACAGAAAACCACAAGCACCGTGACAAAAGAGAGAGATCCCAAAACATACACAAAAGCATCCCACCCCCACCTGGGGGTACACCCAAACCCCCCAGCCCCAGGGCTCTTTCTCCCCCCTGCCCCAACCCAGCCTTGGGCCTGGCTATTACCTGGGCAGCGGCAGGGAAGAAAAGAGACAGGGAGGACCCCTCATTGACGTTTTATAGGGGAGCAGGGCATTATGTGAATGAAATACCTGGCTTCCTGTGACCACCCACTGGGCTGGGCCCCCCTTTGGGACATCCCAGGTGTGGCCTGTGCAGAGAGATCAGGGGCAGGCCGGCACCCAGCCTAAACCACCACATCAGCTCTGGGGTAGGCAGCCACTCCAGAAAGGAGGGCAAGAGGGGGATGTGAGCAAAACATGTTCGGACAAGTTCAGCAATATTTGGGGCATAATTCTGGGCATAGTCTCCCTTCATGACATATAAACACAACATATGTGTGTCTGACATGCTTAAGTAGTCACCCTGTTTCGGCTAATGTTTTGAAGAATGTGGGAAGAAAGATGAAGATAGGCTAAGAGAGGCAGCTCACTACATGACCGATAAATGGCACTGTCGTTTTTTATTGTCTTTATGTACAAAACACAGACCCATTCTGAAAGGGATCAAGAAAAGAATGCTAGGAGGAGATGATTAAAAGAAGATCTATCAGAAATCATGATGCAAAGATTTACAGTCACTTTGCTTCATACTGAAATCTCAAAGGGTTGAGTGGGATTTTTTAAATTTTACTTTCTGATACACTATGTGCAACAAAGGAAATAATCAAATATAACAAAATTAAAGGTTTCTTTGTCAGAACTGTGATATTTTCAACATCTCTGCCAGTTGAGAAGAGAACACACAATATTTTGCATTACTGTAGTCTTTAAAGTGTTTGTTGGTTTTTTTTCAAATCTGCCAAGCACATACTGTTCACACACCAACCTCACCCCTATCTCTTTTTGTCTAGAAGGAAATCATGCAGCCTCTGTTGGTTACTGGTCTCTGCCCTGGTTCATAGTAATTTTCTTTATCATAATATCATAGTATCAGTCAGGGTTGGAAGGGACCACAAGGATCATCTAGTTCCAACCCCCCTGCCATGGGCAGGGACACCCCACACTAGATCAGGCTGGCCAGAGCCTCATCCAGCCTGCTCTTAAACACCTCCAGGGATGGGGCCTCAACCACCTTCCTGGACAACTCATATAATTAATTAATTAATTAATTAATTATAATTAATACCTGTGAGATGTACCATTATGGAGTTAAATGCAACTATTGACGTCAGTTGAAAGGAATACAACTACTTTGTTGGTTCAGTGAATTGCTCAAAATAGTGAAAAATAAAATGAAGATTTAAAGTTTTTTTTCCTTTTCAGTAGCCTTATGTAATATATCAGGTAGTGTATGTATGTGCTGCATTGTTATCTAGACTCCTTCAGGTCTTGAATATGAAGGTCTTTCAGTCACTTCCAACCTGGAATGTTCTTTGATTCTATGGTATATAAGATACCAACTTCTAACTCAGATGTATTAAACTTAATTCCATTGTGTATCTTTTAGTAAGTTTCTCATAAACCTTTCTGCAGATTGAAGTCCAACTTTTAGAGAGAACATGTTTCATTCTGAGCAGTCAGGAGACAGTTAACCAGTAAACAGGGTATATGAGAAGAATAATAAAGCTAATTGTAAGAAATGTCAAAAATAATTATTGTAGAGTGATATAATTCTGGCAAGTCTCCGTTTTTGGTCCAGTTTAATCTGAAAACTAGCCTTTTTCGCTAGTGCTTGCCTATGATTGAATATTGCATCTATTTGCTATAATGTCAAAATTGTTTCCACATTAAAATAAAGGTATACCAAAGTTTCAAAAGAAAAATATTGAGAGCTGGAGGTGAACATTTACTTTTTGTTACCAAAAGGTGAATTTTTTTTTGGTGAATTTTTTTTCCCCACTATAAGTTTTGTAAATCATTTAAAACACTCTATCATTTTCATTGCACTGAAAGCTAACTGAAGAGCTCTTTGGAGAGAAGCCAGGTCAAAATTAAAAGCTAATCATTGGACCTTTGAGAAAAATTTTAAAAAAAAAGGGCTCCTTACATTTAAATTCACTAAAAGAGATGAAGTCATAGACTGCAATTACTAACAGATTGGAAAGATTGTACTGAGATCCTCTTAAAACAAAGACTTAAATTTATAGTCTTAGTTTTTATGATACCTCATTTCACTTTCAAGGTGCAGTAATTATATTGGCAATGTAGTCAGACTTGAGTAATAGGATATCAAGCAAAGTAATTCAAAATTCAATAGAAGAATTCAGAACAAGCCAGTCAGAACATATTAAAAGGGAAGTATCACAAAGCCAAAAATGAAATAATAGAACTTATAATGTTGTCATAAAACTTTAGTTTCTTTTGCCTTTTTTTTTTACTTGTCTAGACCTATATGCTAAACTAAAAGAGTTTGAATTTCTTCAGTCAAGTCAAACTTGAAAGATTACTGGTTTGACTAATAGAAGAAATTCTTTATTGTTACAATAGGTAAGATTTAGCTACTTTCTGTCAATAGGTGTCCCAAATATTTTGTGTTGATATGTATAAAAAACATATCAATTTTTGTTCATTTTCACTCTCAAAAGATTCAGGAAAAGTAAAAATAGGGTAGCAACCTTAAACCTTGTTAATGCTGAAGTATTCTAGATTATTTACTGGAATTGTTCATTTACAAGCTTAACTTTATATCTACAAATTTTTATAGTGTTCTTTACTGAAAGCAAGTTGAAAAAACAAAGTTAAGAAACAAAGATATTGTTAAGCTGGCATTTTGTCTGTTGTTAAAAAACTCTAAGAAGCTACTTTTTGTGCTAAAAAGGTACCAGAGCGGCCCTCAGGTTTTGGAAGTATCTTTCAATTGGTTTAAAATTATTTTAATGTACTAAAAAAATAAAAAAAAAATATTATATTTAAAGCAAAGCTACTAAAGATGGTTTGTGGATACATCTATTTTGAGATAATATGATAAACATATACAGGATCCCAGAATCCCAGAATGGCTGAGGTTGGAAGAGAATTCTGGAGGTCATCTGGTCTAACAACTTCCCACAAGCAGAGACACCTAGAGCCAATTGCCCTAGACCATGACCAAATATAGAATAGAATAGAATAGAATAGAATAGAATAGAATAGAATAGAATAGAATAGAATAGAATAGAATAGAATAGAATTAACCACGTTGGAAAAGACCTTTGAGATCCTCAATCTAATCAACTAAACCATGACACTAAGTGCCTCATCCAGTCTCTTCCTAAACACTTCCAGGGATGGTGACTCCACCTCCCCGGGCAGCCCATTCCAATGGTCAATCACTCTTTCTGCGAAGAATTTCTTCCTAACATCCAGCCTAAACCTCCCCTGGCACAGCTTGAGACTGTGTCTTCTTGTTCTGTTGGTGGTTGTCGGGGGTAAAAGACCAACCCCCACCTGGCTACAACCTCCCTTCAGGTAGTTGTAGACAGGAATAGGGTCTCCTCTGAGCCTCCTCTTATGCAGGCTAAGCATAGCAGGTGTCTTTGGATACCTCCAAGAACTGTATCAGGGCCTAGTTGAACTCACAGTATAAAATTCTTTCCTAGCATTCAAACACAATCTCCTGTGTTTCAATTTGTGCCCCTTGCTTCTGAATGTAGATCTGGACACAGTACTACAATTTTAGCCTCATTGGTACTGAGTAGAGAGGGTCACCCCTCTTATCTGACTGATAATAATCTGTCTCTTGCAGCCCAGAATCCTGCTAGTCTTCTTTGCAGCACAGGCACTCCTGCTCTGCCGAGCTGCTTTCCAGCTATGTGGTCCCCAGCTTATATTGGTACATGAATATATACACACATGCATATATAGTTTTATTGCATTACTTTATAATAATCTGTTTGTGTGAACCTTTTAGTTAGAGGTGAAAAATCTATGGTTATGGAAAGATAACCCATTAAGATGTGGTGAGAATAGTTAAAGGTGTCCTTACCTAATTCCCTGATGACTGTCTTAACCCATCAACTAATGATTACCTTCACCATGATGCATGGCATAGTGATTAACTTCTCCACAGATCTGGGAGCAAAATAGTCTGTCTGAGTCCTCGCTAATTCTATATAGGCAAAAGTCTAACCTCATCTGCAGCTGAAGGTAAAATGTTAAATTCTGTCATTGAAGGCAAAAAGTATAGAAAATCACTGATTTCTCCTTTCTCAAAACAAAATTATTTCTTCTATGCTTGTGTTCCCTAATCCTATTAAAGGGCTGGACTAGATGACCTTTAAAGCTTGCTTCAAAGCCAAACCATTTGATTATTCCCTGATTCAAGTTCTACCTGGAAACATTCAATGTAACTCAATATGTTTGGGCTTCTGTCTAGCCCTGTTTTGTTTACAAGTGATGTAATTGCTTCTAATAAGATGGAAAGCTTGGTTTTGCTAATTGTCTGTACACAGTGTAATTTATCTTTTAAAGCTGAGGCTACAGCATAAGCCAAGAATATATGCAGAGTCCGTTGGACCAAACATCACTTTTATGGTGTTTCTTACAAGTGTTAAGAAGTTGTTAATGACAGTGGGGCTGCTGATAGAATTTGCAAGCAAGACTTAGGAGCTAAGACATGATACTTAGTGCCTTGACTAGCATGAATAGTAAAGAATGAGGATGTTGTGTTGTAATGTTTCTCAACAAACCTGCATAATAAAAAGTACACAAATGCATACTTGCAAAATTGTCAGTTTAAAGAAAGCTTGTTCTCCACCAGTGTGCTGTGTTTATAATGGATGTTTTTTGCAATGGCTTGGCTATCTATTTGCAATGGCTTGGTTAACTACTGTAACCTAAAAGATTGCATAGTATAAAGTATAAATGTTATTGCCTTCTTCTCTGCAACTCTTTTAATCATATCACTTTCAGAGGCTTGTAAAACATGTCAGTAGAATAATGCATAGTCTTTGAATACTGAACACAGTGTGGCTCAGATCCAGTGAAACTAATAGAGGCATCTAAATTAGGTTTCTTGCCCAGGGGCAGAAACAATCCGGTCCTTAAAAAGTGAAGTACTTAAGTACCCTCTAAGTCACTGGAGAGAAAGCAAACTGATCTGCATGAGTTCTGTTCTTATTGACACTAAGATGTTGTAGGGAACCTGTAGGAAATTCTAAGCCTCTAAATCCCCTCAGAATGCACACGTTACATCTGGCTGTACATGATTTTAAAAGTCTGTATTAATTTGCATATAATAATTGAGTAGAAACTCTAGCTTGGATAATTGACATTGTGAGGCAAACTTGTAAATTCCTTCCACAGCTCAGCTGGCATTTAGTAAAGAGGTATTTCTCTGTACTTCTAAAAAAACCAATTAACTAGGCAGTCACGAGATTGAGGTTCATTGAGTTCTGACCTTTTCAATATACACTGGGCTCATTGAAACAATTGAAGGATCCTTTACTTAGCAAAAATTGAGAATATAATTCTGTCTCAGTCTCTAACTTTCTCCTTTAGAGCAGTGATTGATAATATAAAGGGATAAAACTTTTTGAGTTCTCTAACCATCTCTAGCATTGCTCAAAAAGTGTGCCTGATGTGCATTCATACCCGATTAGAGTTCTAGGTTTTCTAACATGGTTCTCACCTACTGGTCTGGGTTAAATGCCAAGTAGTGTGTGTATTCAGTCATCCTCTACAACGGTTTGTGAATACTTTCAATAATTTCTAAATTAATTGGATGCCAGGAGATTATAACCTAAATCTGAAAGGTCTGAAGGTAGGATTCAGTTTCTTATTCAGTTATGTGCATACAGGCCTCTTTGCATCAGCTAGATTCCCAGCCTCCCACTGTAGGCAACAAAGATCTAGGGCAGTTCCCAGCATGCAGGAACAAACTTGTATGCTGATTTGAGAGGATCCATGGATTAGTATGCTGCCTGGGTCCCATCAGATTTTCTGGAAGCATTCCCTCATAAATCCAGTGCCATACTTACTTGCCCTATGTAAATTCATAGACACCACATGGCATTTCAGGTGGTGATAAATGCTTGGTTTATGCAAGTGAATTAAGCAGTCACTCCACTTTCATCTGTATCAGAGTAATGTAAATTTGGGAATGTGAGGAAGTTTGACAATATTTTTAATGCAACTTTTGTGTTAACTTTAAGGAAATAAAAATAATTTATTAAGAACTAGTAATTGTCAGTTCTTAGGAAGTTTCAGGCAAGCATCTGGGATGACCTCCATGTTCCACTATTAGCTTATCAATGAAGGAGAACTATTGGTGTGTAAACGTAGGAGAATTTCTGCCTAAAATTTCATTGCTTGTGAAATGGCAGTTACTTTATTATAGTCAGTACAGGATAAATATGCTGTCATTTTTCTACTTTTCTTCTATAGGTCATGAAGTAAAGCTAACATTTTCCTTTATTCATTACAACTTCTCTGGCTGTGGAGGTTTCTTGTCAGCTGGTATTTTATCTGACAAAAGATGTGATAGTTCAATTCAGTGTGCAGATACAATTCAAAGGGATATTTTTTTTTATCTTTTGGCTAATTCTAAAATTGCTCAAGAGTCCTGTCAGTATGGTGGCGTTCCTTGTGCAGACAAAATGTCAATGTGAAAATTATAAACAGCGAAAAAGATAACCATTCATAACTCAGTTATGTGTTCATTCATTTCAATATATGATTTTCTATCAGTGCAGTTTAGTAAATACCAGTAAATATCAGCCCAGTATCAGTAAATGCTGTCTCAAGATGCTTTTGAAATAAGAAGTTGAGGTATTATAATGCTTTAATAGTGTCTTTTTATCCTACAGACAGGCAATTTACCTGACTCTTTATTCAGTGTCTCATTATATACTGAGCATATGTTGGAATAAATTTATTTAGTAGAACAGTGAATCTTCTCAAGGTAAATCAGTTTTACATGCAGTCATAAAACTATTGAGGAATGACAACAATGAATAGAAAATACAAACCTTGTGTCTCTTTATTAATTCTTCATTGCCAAAGGTTCAGAACAATGTTTTTATACAATAGTCTACTTCTGTTGCTCATTCTATGCAGTTCATTCTAGGTGAAACATTCATTCTGTAAAGGTATATATGGGGGTATATATATATATATGGGGGGCATTATATATGTATAGAAAGTGTCCATTTGAAAACAGATATTTATTGATACTTTAGATTATATTTACTACCCAAATCAATTATAAACTCTGATTATATAAATAAAAGCGTATCTTTCCTTGAGTTTCAAAACAGCATTATTTTCAGTGCATGCTTAAATGTTCAATAATACAGTGTAATGGTTTAAATCAGAAAAAAATGGGTCAAACCAAACCAGCAGGTTAACCTGTCTGTTTTCCCAACAAAGAAATGAGGGAAAAGTAACACACATAAACTGGGGTTTGAGACAAAAAAAGATATGAACAGGTATGAATAGATTTATTGAGCAAGATCAGATAAACATAGTATAAAATGCACAATTGCCTTAGCCTAGTTTCAGAAAAAGCACAATGCAAAGCACCAGCAAGCAAAAGCAAGCAAGGCAAGAGTGCAAGCTCACTGCAGATACTCTGGAGCTCCACTCTATTCCAGTACATTCTGGATCAGTTCATGACCAGTCCAAATGATGTGTCTGTGTTTCCACACCTGGGGCAGTCGAGTCCAGTAACTCCAAATGAAAGCAAACTGTGTCTTGCATTCTGTTGCTCAGCTTCCAATGCATGCAGGAGTGGAGATCCCTCTGTTACACCAGAAATACAGATGGGTTCCACCTCTTCAGCCTGCCAACCCATTGGTTCCATACAGTCCAGTAAACCTCGTTGTTCCTCTCCTCCATCTGTTTGGAGGTAGGGCCCCTCTTGTTCTGTCTGTGATCACTTGCATCTTGTGAAGATGCTTTGGGAGTCCCTTCAGGAGGACCAGAAGCAGTATCAGTTTGTCTGCTTCTCTTGGGTGATTTTCCACTGGAAACTGAGGCAGCATTCTTCAGGGGAGGATTCCCTTGTAATTCACATACTTGTGCAGTCAAGACTGAAGTGGGTTTTCAATCCCATTTAATCATGTCTTCCCTTGGTCATGCAAGTAAAACCACAGGGTAGGCTCTGTTGTGTGCCTCTCATATTCTGTCCTTTGGACAGGGAATGACCTGCTTCTTGTGGCTGAAACATGGAACAGTACAGGTGGGGAATAAAACACGGTCTTCTTGAACTGATGGACCTCCTAGTACAGTTCCTTCACAGCTGAAATACAGGCCTGGACAGAGGAAGAGAGAGTTTCTTCATCTTGCTGAGGCCTTCTGTTTGTTTCATCCACTGCCCTTGGCCATCTTCCATACCCAGAGATGAGGTGAACAAGCAGGCCTGGCTCTTTCTCTTGTTCCTGTGATGGACCTTATTTATTCTTATGTCTTGCAGGACAAGCTGCTTTCCCTCTAGGCTTCTTTTTCCCATGCAGGGGGAGCACAGGCCGATTCTCTGCTACAGCTGTGTCTGCTGCCCAGAGACCTTCTCTTACTCCTGAGAACTCTGAACACTGATAAGAATTGCATATGCATGCACTAGTCCTCAGCACACTGCTATGATTTCTTTCTCTTGGGAACTTCTAGGCTGACAACACACTTTTCCCAGGCATTTCACTAGCTTGTCAGGATTTTTCACTTGCTCATGAGTGAATTTCCAAACCACCAGAGGACTCCACTATCCTAAGAATTTGCTCATACATTACCATGCACCCTGCCACTCATCATTATTCAGCATTGGGTCAGATCTTGAGAAAGTCCTGTATTGTTCCAAACAAAATCTGGCCTACTGGTATCCAACACAGGAGCATCAGAACTGGAAACCATTCCACTGAGAAAAGGTTTGTCATCAGAAGGAATGTATACAAAATGCCAACACACAGGAGCCAGCTGCTAGCAGAAAGCAAATCCCCCAACATAGTGAACACAGCACAGGAAAAAAAACCTGTACAAAACTCTCTTAACAAGCTACAAGCCTTAATTGAATCTTCTTGTTACCTCCCTTTTTGTTATCCCAATCCCTTTGCCTCTTGCCAAAAATCTGACTGTCTTAACTAAGACAGCAGGTTTCATTGCCCCACATATGGGTGCCAGAAGTGGTTTAAATCAGAACAAACCAGGTCAAACCAAAACAGCAGGTTGACCTGTCTTTTTTCCCAACACAGAAGTGAGAGAAAAGTAACACACAAAAACTCAGGATTGAGACAAAAAAAGTGGGATAAGAATAGAGTTTACTGAGCAAAATCAGAGAAGCATAGTACAAAATGCATAATTACCTTAGCTATTTGCAGAAAAAACATGACACAAATCAGCAGCAAGCAGAATCAAGTGAGCCAAAAGCACAAGCCAGAAAACTGCTCCCCCATATCTCCTTGTTCCACCACAATTCCAGCAGAAAAGACCAACATTCAGGAACTGGGAACCCAGAAGCAGCAACCAGAACAGGAAACCACCCATGTTACAATCTGAACTTCAAACCCCATAACAGTTTGCTCCAGCCAGTACCTTCACTTTTGAAGCTGGCATGACTGCAGCATGGTATGAATGACAGCAGCAGATTCAGCTCAACCCATGACATACAGTTTTGCAGGGAAATATGCCTTTAGTTTTGAGTTATTTTGTATTTGTAAATATATACAAGGTCATATTACTTGTAGTCATTATTTGGCATCCCATGTTTTTCTCCTACCAACTGTCAGATTGTAGATTGTATCAAATTGCAGAGATTGCTTAATTCCTTCAACAAAATTTATCTGATTAGGATGCCAGGGTATTATAAATTACATCTGAAAATCCTGTGTGTTTAAGGACTATTGAAGTAAACTATTAAAAGTAAATGCATTTGGGGTGTATCAACAACAGTAGTGTACCTCATGTCATTTTCCATTTCAAATTCTGGCTTACAGTAATTTTTTTGATTACACCAATAAACTGCATCATAATCACATACATGGATCTCAGCAATGAAAATTAACATATCTTTCTGCAAAGCTCCACTTCCATTTAGGCATCAATGTGATATGCTGAGACTTGCCATTCACATAGCAATTTTAATGGAAATGGATAGGTGTTACACGGTTCTAAAAGACTAGCTTATGATGCTAAACAGAGTCTCAAGTTGCTGTCCACTTTTAGAAATCTTGTTTTGAATATTTTTTCAAATACCTCTTTCCCCTAGACCTGTCCTGGCTGTCTTTTCATCTACAAGCATACAAAATAAGGATTACCATTAGATTCAAACTGCACTGTATAGAATGAACACTGTTGCTTCACTGGGCAGTAATATATTTTGCTTATGAGTGGCAGCAATAGCAAAACTCCAGTGCTGCTGGATTTTTAAATGATTTTGTGGAGTTTATCATGTGCTAGTGACCTCTGTTGTAATTAACAAGGGCAGAAAGATGTATGTAGTGGATCGAGAAGCTTTATCATAGGAGAAAAACAAGCCTGCTTCGGACTTCACATTTTTGTTAGGATCTATACAAGGTGGCAAGACTTTCCATTGTGAGCTACAAATACCCCAAAAGCAGTAATACATTAAAAGCTGTCACTGGAGTATATTAATCCTATCTTTTCAGGAGCTATGTGGAACAACCCAGAGAACAGTATGTATGGTGCCTGGAAGGCACAGCTTACATTGCACACTCAATTATCTTGAAACCTTTACTACTTGAGTCTAATCCAGATGTCTGAGTTTACCTTGTTAGAATGTATAACACTTCCATAGCTATTTAATGCAAGCTCTGCCTATTTTCTACTTACAATCACAGAATTACAGAATGGTTGAAGTAATAGTGGACCTTTGCAGGTTGTCTGGTCCAGACTCTGTGCTTAAATAGAGCACAGAGCCAGTTTCCCAGGACCATGTCCAGATGTCTTTTGAATATCCCCAAGGACAGAGACAACATCCCTACACAACCTATGTTCAGTGACCCTTACAGTAAAAAAGTGTTTCTTTATATTTAGATGGAGCCTCCTTGTATTATTTTTTGCCCATTGCTTCTGGTCCTGTTGCTGGTCACCACTGAGAAGAGCTGGATTTAGAAGATCTCTGTCTTCTCTACGATGGACTGTCACAGCTATCTCAGCCTTTTCTCATAGCAGTGAGATGGTCCAATCCCTTAGTCATCTATGCGGTCCTTCTCTGAACTTGCTAGTCTCACTTATTTCATTTATTTCTGTTTCACTGGGGAGCTCAGAATCGGACACAACATTCCAGGTGTAGCCCCTGAGTAGAAGGGTAGGTTTACTTCCCTCAGTCTGCTGGAAATACATCACCCCAGGACACTGTTAACCTTACATGTGGCAAGGGTACACTCTGTTTCCTTTTCAACTTAGTGTCCACCAGGACCCCAGGTCCTTTTCTCCAGAGCTGCTTTCCATCTGGGTAGCCTCCAGTACATATTGGTGTTTGCTACTTCCTATGTGCAGGACTTTGCACTTGTCCTTCTTGAACTTCATGGGGTTCCTATTACTCCCTTTCTCCAGCCTCTTGCAGTGCATCTCTGCAATGCTTCTAGTCACCATGAGCCACTCCTCCCAGTTTGGTCTCATTGGTGAACTTTCTGAGGGTACACTATGCTTCCATCATCCAGATCAGTAATGATTTCCACAGTTTAGTGTAGAGATAGCTAAGCTAGTTTTAGAGTCACTAGTTTTTCAGGATAGTAACAGAGTGAGTTGATCCTAGAAAATATTAAACTATCCTTCTGCATGGCAAGTTTTGCTGCTAATTGTTGGTATTCCCTAGATCATGACTCTGGAAGTCATGCAAGCATAGCAAATGCAAAGATCAGTCACTACTCTCAGCAACTGTTAATGTATAGTTCTAAAAGCAGAAACCTTTTTTACTCTTGAAATAACTTGAAGTATGTCACTTTCAACTAAAGATGGAAGAAAAGAGGGATTGCAGATGCTTGAAAGGGTACAGTGGGTTATCTTGAATGGGTTTCCTGGATAAAGGGTAGTGAAAGATAGGAGTTGGACCTCTGTTCCCTAATGTTAAATCCCTATTGTTGCAGTGCAGTGCTGTTTCCTGCATCCTTTTTTTTTCTCCTTTAAATTGATTGTGCACAATAGGAAAATACATAATTAGAAAAAAAATTCTAATTTTAGTTGAGCCATCAGAATTTCTAAGATTATGCATATGCTAGAAGAAGAATTCATACTAGACATTTGTAGTATTTATTCTGGAAATAAACTTTCTGTGTGAGGTTTTCTTATTCATTCTTTTTGCCTATTTGTGTGACCTGAAGATTGTATTTGTGTCAGGAGAATGTTACATAGGGACAAGAGCCTTATTCCATTTCTCAGTACGTATTCTCTTACAGGAGTTTTATCAAAATTGCATCAATTTTAGTAGGCTACAGTTAACTGGAATTAACAGGTAACTTCAGTTAGAAATAAAAAATCCCAGTAATCTTCAAATGTAATCTGTCAGCTGGTTTTGACTGAATAGCATTGTTGTTCCATTTGTCGTTGTGTGTCATGCTTTTACCTAGTCTTCTATTGGATTTATTGTGTTCAGAAGGAAAAACCTAATCTGATTCAGAGGGCTTCAAATAGAAACATCTGCCTTCTAACCAAAAGAGACTAGAAAATACAAATATCTTGTCGCAGGTCAAAGTTTTTGTGTTGGCATATCGGTTTTATTTTCTTCTTTTTTAATATGACTTTTTTGTTTGTCTTCCTTATGAAAGCAATTTTACTTCTAAAACTTTTCCTATTTTTGTCCTAGTTTTGGCTTGGACAGAGTTAATTTTCTTCCTAGTGCAACACTGGTTTTGATTTAGTGTGAGAATAATAACATGCCGATGCTTTAGTTGCTAAGTAACGCTTATCCTAAATTAATGATTTTTCAGTTCCTATGCTCTGCCAGTAAGGAGGTGTACAAGAAGGAGGGAGCATGGCCAGGACAGCTGATACAAACTAGCCAAAGGAGCATTCCATACCACAGAATGTCATGTGCATTATATACAATGGGGGGAGTTGGCTGCAGGAGGGAAGCAATCACTGCTTGGGGACTGGCTGGTCATCGATCAGTGAGTGATGAGCAATTGCATTGTATATCACTTGTTGGGCAACTTGGGGACTTTCCTCTGTATCCAGCTGTGGCAATGGGGGAGGAGTGAGCAAACAGCTACATGGTGCTTAATTGTCAGCTGGAGTCAAACCTACAATTTCATAGAATTGTAGAATCATTCAGTTTGGAAAAGACCCTTGTACCACCTCCCTGGGCAGCCTATTCCAATGTCTGACTCCTCTTTCTATGAAAAATGTTTTCCTGAGGTCCAGAATGAACCTACCCTGTTGCAGTCTGAGTCCATTCTTTTGTTCTATTACTAATTACCTGTGATAAGAATACAGCACCAGCATCTCCACAACATACTTGCAGGTAGTTGTAGAGAGCAATGAGGTCTCCCCTCAGCCTTCTCTTTTCCAAACTGAACAGCTCCAACTTTTTCAGTTGCTCTTCATAAGATCCATTCTCCAGGGCCTTCACCAGCTTCGTTGTCCTCCTCTGCACATGCTCCAGCACCTCCACATCTCTCTTGTATTGAGGTGCCCAAAACTGGACACAATACTTGAGGTGTGGCCTCACCAGAGATGACTACAAGGGAACAATCACCTCCCTGCTTCTGCTGGACACAGCATTTCTAATCCAAGCCAATATGCCATTGGCTTTCTTGGCCACCTGGGCACACTGCTTGCTCATATTCAGTTGCTTGTTGATTAGAAAGCCCAGGTCCCTTTCTGCCAGACAGCTTTCCAACCACATTTCTGCAAGCCTGTAGCATTGTTTGGGGTTATTGTGGCCCAAGCACAGGACCTGGCCCATGGCCTTGTTGAAGCTCATACTGTTAACGTTGGCCCATCGATCCATTCTATCGAAGTCTCTCTTCAGAGCCTCCCTATCTTTGTGCAAACCAACACTCCCACTTAACTTGGTGTCGTCTGCAAACTTATTGAAGGTACACTCTATGTCTTCATAGATTATCAACAAAGATGTTGAACAGAAGTGGTCCCACACTGATCCCTGAGGAACACCACTTGTAACTGGCTGCCAGCTGGGTTTAGCTCCATTGACCACCACTCTTTGGGCAGAATAGAATAGAATAGAATAGAATAGAATAGAATAGAATAGACCAGACCAGGTTGGAAGAGACTTTCAAGATCATTGTGTCCAACCCATCATCCAACACTATCTAATCAACTAAACCAAGCACCCCATCAAGTCTCCTCCTAAACACCTCCAGTCATGGTGACTCCACCACCTCCCTGGGCAGTCCATTCCAATGGGCAATCCCTCTCTCTATGAAGAATTTCTTCCTAACATCCAGCCTAAACTTCCCCTGGAGCAGCTTGAGACTGTGTCCTCTCATTCTGGTGCTGGTTTCTAGAGAGAAGAGACCAACCCCCACCTGTCTACAACCTCCTTTCAGGTAGTTGTAGAGAGCAATAAGGTCTCCCCTGAACCTCCTTTTCTCCAGGCTAAACAGCCAGGACTGCAGGTAAATAATGGAAAGCATCCTGGCAAGCACATCTGCTGACACTTTCAGCACTCTTGGGTGTAGCCCATCTGGCCCCAGAGACTTGTGTGCATGTCAGTGGCATAGCAGATCACTGACCACTTCCTCATTTATTGTGATGAACTCATTCTACCTTCCCTCCCTGCCTACTAACTCATAAGGCTGCTTTTTTCTTCAAGGATTAAAAAATAAATAAATATAAAGTACTCTGAAGACTTCCTAACTTTAGATATCTAGAAAGGAAGTATCTAACATATGAGATAGTTATTTACTTTGAGGGATTTATCATGAAATAAATTTTTTTTCTTCATTTGCAGGAGAGAGAACCTAGCAGGATGAGGTTAGATATAGATCCTTGCAACAAATATAATTATGTGTAGAGACTTTGCATCTTACATTTTTCACTCCTTATTTTGGCCTGTATGTAAAATATGTGGATTGATACATGAAAACACATTACTGTAAGTAGAAGCTGGGGGAACAGGGGAGCAAAAAAACTCCTAAAACTTCCTAAACTGAAGAACATTTCAATCAGTTACATTTTGAGATTATAGGGAAAATAGTCAGAGTAGTTTCATAGCCCCTTTAATTCTAGTAGTACAATAAAAGTCAGTGTGTGCATTCAAAAAGTGTGGGCACATTTATTAAATCAGTTAAAATTAAAGTTTACAGTGTGCTAATAGATATCAGGGGACCACTTATAGAAAATAATATTGAAGATTTTAATAAATGTGGTCATTAGATCATAAGCTTTGGGAGCACGTTTCTGTTATGAAAGTGGTTACAACACCACAGTCTAAATACTTACCGCAGATGCTACCAAGGAGTATTCCAATCCCATAACTTTGTTTACTTAAGATAGTGGGAGTGAAAAAAGAAGTTTCTTCATTTTTATATCAAACATGGAGCCTCAGAGAATCTGTGGATGTGTGATTATCTAATATATTCATTATAGTAACGTAAAGCAGGTGAAAGAAAGCAAACTTCAACTATGTTACGTTCTTTTTGAGTTTTGTACCTTGATACGGGGGAGGAATAAGAAGGACTCAGGAAGCATGGAAAGTAATTTAAAAATTTCTGCTGTATATGAAATTTCTGCAGAGTATGTGTAGATAAATTTGCAATTAAACATTATTTGCATACTGAACACATTTCCTCTGCTAGTGACTGTGATTGCCCAAAATAACAATGTAGTAGCTGTCAGAATTTGGTTGCTAGAAAACGTAACTATTTCTGTCCAAAATTATGGTCCAGGGCCATTCACTGTTACTGCTATGTGATTGATCCCTTTGCATCATCACATGCAGGCATATACAGATCACAGACTTACAGACAAAGAAAAGAAAATTAGCTGTATATTTCAAGGAGTGGTCTAGAGTTTCTTAAAGGTCTTAAATTCTGCTGTATCTTATTGCTGAGGAGAATATAACTATTCTTCAAGAATACAGAAATCAGAGGGATTTAGTAGTCTCTTTGTGAGTTGATTGATCAGCTGACTGCACTAACTCATACATTACAAATCATTTAGCCCACAAGCAACATAAATATTGAATTTCATGTAACACATATTTGTGTTACTACCAAAAATACTTTGAAATAATCTCTGAGCTAAAACCGGTTTACTGAAATTACTAATAAAACATGAGTAAGAAAGAATTCCAAACAGAATGTTTGGTGAGCTGAAAGGAAATAGAAAACAAAGCAAAGTTAGACATGCTAAATAAGAAAAAAATATTAATTGCAAATATATTTCATCATTTTATTTCTAAGACATTATGTTGCATTGGCTGTTTCAAAACAAATTAAGAGCCCCAAAAGGTAAATTAGATATATCTAAGCTTTTTTTAAAGAAGAAATCAATATAATGGCCCTAATTACAAAACAGTCAAGTGAGTAAAGCAGGTTATTATGTTGGATTCAGCTCATTTCATTCAATTACTAGGAAAACAAAAAAAATATTTAAGCAATACTGCTAAGGTACAGTTGGATAAAATGGGATTTAGAAATGCAGTTTAAACTTCAGCTCCATACATGATCAATTTGTGACCTTGTCATCTCTATATTTGGGAGTCGAAAAGAAAAAGGTAGCATTTGTATTTTTTCAAAAAGCCTTAAAGAAGATAATGTGGAAACATTTAAATAATATGATCTCTTTTAGTTGAAATCTATTTGCAAGTCATGATCTGTATAAAGAATGACACTGTTGGTAATACCAGAGCACAAACTCAAAAGTGCCAAAATTGGTGGAAAAGTAATTTTGTGACTGCAAGAATTTTTTATTTTCCTTTCAACATACAATAACTTAAAAATAAAAAGTTTGTAAAAAGGGGAAAATGCATTTTTAGTAGATTCACATTGATTCCTGAAATTGTACCTGCGAAATTAACTGAACTGTTTATGTACAAACATGGCTTAGTTTCTGAACTAATATAAATATTTTTACATGTTTTGCAAGCACTATTCTAAGTTTAAATATTTTGGGTTTAAGTTGTGGATTTTTACTTTATTATTGTTTTCTGAATATAATTCTTAAATATGGTAATAATGGACGCTTACTCAAGAGCCTAAAACACTTTCAGTGTCTCTTGTAAACAGTGCAGGCATGCTGCTGCCTGTCATTCCTCTTGTCTTACTATTTTTTCATTAATACTTAATTTGGTATGTGTAAAAATAAATTAGTTGTGTATTTTTCCTTACCAGAAAATACTGATGATGATTGAAATATCTTTCTCATTTTACTTGAGAATAGTTAATAACATCATTAGTGGAAACCATTTAAATTTCTAATGCAGGCATTGAAATAAATGTCTTGCACTGTCAAGAAAGCTGTAATTCTCTCCTACTTAAATCTGATATTTTCAAGTATAGAAGTTAAGCAGGAAATTCACTTAATGTTCTGAGAGCAAAAATTAAATTGAAATTGAAAGAAGCAAGCTATACTTTAATTCCCCAGTACCATTCTGTAATGAATTTCATAATTATCCTTCATTGGGCAAAAGAAGAAAATTATTTTATAACTAACCCACAGTATTGGAAAATTCTCAATTCAGAGATGCTTCTATCCAGTTTTTCAAGCATGTAAGCACCTTCACAGAAAAACTATGCAGTAAGGATAATTAAGATTGAAAAGGATGGTCAGGAAAAGGGATGTAAATTTTCAGCTGAAGCAGAAGAAATAAGAAAAATTATAAAGGATAAATTTTCTGCAGAAAACCAAAACAAACAAGCCACCATGTTTTGTGTTTTTGCTTGTTTGCTTATTTGTTAATTAATGCTGAATATATCAACCCAAAACTCAAAATCTGTTAATCAGAAAGTTTTGCTTTGTCATGGCAAATGCTCTCTGTCTTGAAGAATAAAAAAAAATTAACTGTTAGGCTTCTTTCTTTTTGGTAGCTCCTTTTCTTTTTAGATTACTATATATGTGTTTTCAGTGTTATGTGGTTTTGTCTATGAGACAGATCTAAAAAATTGATATTTTTTTTTAATATACAAGGAAAGCCAGTCAGAATGCTCAATCATTTTTTTATGGTGTGTCTCTTGTTATTGAAAATGATGCCGAATTTTGCCCCAAAAGGCAAGAATAACTGCCTAAGAGACTCAGTTTAAGTCAGATAGACAGGAGGTATTTTATTAGCAACGTGTTGGAGAAATCACTAAATGGATTTCTGCCTTTCCCGTAACAAAAGCATGTCTTTTATACAGTTTTGGACGTAGTATTGCATCAGATCACATACATAATCATATCTTTGCATACATATTCATAAGAGGCGTGGTGTAGGTGGAGCGTGGGCGGGGACATCTCTTTTGAGGATCTTCTTGGTGGTCATTCCGGTGGCCTTCATCATGGGCAGGGGTCTCCTGATGAGTCTTCCTCTCTTAAACTTTTGAACTCTTTTCCTAATTTGGTCAATTCCTGGTGTGCCTGGCTTAGTTTCACTGACTTGACAAGGCTGTTAGGGTCAGTTTGACCTTTTGGTCCTGAATCATGCTTGCTCTAACAGTTCTTATCAGTCTTATCTCCTTTTTCTGACACAGTGTCCCATGCCTTAGCGATTTATTGCTCTATCTGGTTTATGCTTTCTTCATTTGCTTCACATTCTATGTTTTAACCCATTATTTCTCGAAAGCTATCTGTTTTGGGGCTTCAAAAGCCTACTTAAATTTTTAAGCCCCACAAAAAGTGTTCCCATGTGCACTTACATTCTTCAGTATATGCAAGGGAGTCAGATAACTGGATTTTCTGGTAAGGCCAAAAAGACAATTATCATAAATGTGAACATGTTTGGGTTTTTTAACACTAATTGGTGATGGATTAACTCAAAATTATTTGTAAAATCATGCTTCCTAGTAGTAAGTGCTAAGCCTGAATTTCATGTCTTCATATTATGGTAATTTTCAGCATTTTCAGCATGATTTTCCTACTACATTTTGTGATACTGAGGGGTGAAATGGTTTAAGAAAGAAATATATTGAGATTTGGGAATCGTAGAATCATAAAATTATAGAATCATAGAATTGTTAGGGTTGGAAGGGACCTCAAAGATCATCTTGTTCCTTCCTTGGGCAGGGACACTTCACACTACATGAGGTTGCCAGAGCCACATCCAGCCTGGTCTTAAAAACCCCCAGGGATGGGGCCTCTACCATCTTCCTGGACAACCTCTTCCAGTGCCTCACCACCCTCATGGTGAAGAACTTCTTCCTAACATCCAATCTGAATCCACCCATTTCTATTTTTTTATTGCATTCCCTCTAGTCCTATCATTACCTGACACCCTATAAAGTCCCTCCCCAACTTTCATGTAGGCCCCTTTAAGATACTGGAAGGCCACAATTAGGTCTTCTCAGAGCCTTCACTTCTCTAGACTGAATAGCCCCAACTCCCTCAATCTGTGTTCATAGACAATCATCTAGAATGTGTTAAACTAGATTAAAAATTAGTACTTGGCATCAAAAAATTGTTTTCATTTGAGCAAAGCTTATCCTACTTTCCAGAACATCTTGATGTTTCATTTATCAACCCTACTGAAATTTTAGTAAAACAAAACCCAAAAGCAAACAAAAGAATTCTGTGACTTCTAGAAAAGAATGTTAAAGTTCTTTTATTGCCTAGACCATGAAAAGTAGCATTCGTTGTTTTCTAAATAATTTTAAACTATATTTATAATAATATAAAATCACAATTTAAATGAAACCTTATCATTCTTGATTTAAACCTTCTCAGATCTCGATTGTGTCATTGCAATTGCAAAGAATGCATGGATATATTCATTCAGACAGAATCCTGAATTAATTGATGGATGACGAGATGTATTCATACAGAGGTAGATTCATTTGGTATGCTGTTAATAATATTAGCTCAGTATGCTGGTTTTTTACTACCTAGTTTAAGTGGAAATAAAATTAAGTCTGACATCAAGTTGTCCTCAGAAAAAGAAATAACAAAATTATTTACAATCACTGCAAAGTTTTCCTGAAAACCATACTGTGCTCATGATCAGTTTGCTGAAAAATAGAAATGACAATTGCTGAACAGTTGCGAGTTGCAGAACCTGTATTCAATTCTCTCAAGGAAGTTTGCATAAATTTTCTGAAAATGAGGAATTGCAGTGAGCTCTTAAGATAAAACAAACAAAAAAATAACTAGCTCAATAGAAGTGATGGAGTGGCTCATTCTGGAGGTCATCTCTAGGCACTTGTTATCAGGAGCCACATTAGGCAACTGAAATACTTCCATTCATGTGAAAATACAATGATGGGAAAATGACAACTTTTTCTTCTACCACCTTTGGACAGATAAAAAAATTCCTCTAATTGGATTTTTTTTCCAAAGATGAACTGTGTTTCCTAAGATCATAAGCATAGTAGATTTTGAAAGTGGACTGAGATCTTCTTTAAAGAAAAATTTGAAACAGTATTTTTATACTTTCTAGGAATCCATACAAACCCTTTATTTGCTTTCCATCTATACAAAGAACAGACATGATCTTGCATTTCAGAAGGCTTTATTTGTTCCAGCTCTGATCATCAACAATGACCATCTGTAATGAATCTGTCAGAAAAGAAGACATGTAAAAAGGACAATGATGGCTAACCCGATATCTCTCTTGAAAGCATTTCAATATGCAAACTGCAAGTCATTCTTTCTTCAGTATTTTGTTTCATATAGTAATGTGTTTCTCTGACTAAAGATTGTCAAGTAATTTCAGATACATTTTGGACCATGAGAGAAACTCATGGGCTTTCTTAAATGAAATGTGGCATACTATGAAAGTTTTGGTGAGAGTTCGCTGGCTGTTCCATTATCTTGTTTTGGGGCAGCAAAAATATAAATTCTTCCCAGAAAGGAAGGAGGGAACAAAGTGTGACAGCAAGTCAGGGTGCAAAGAGGGTGCAGTCCCTATCACTGTACCAGCACCAAAATCCCCCTTTGGGGTCCATTATACTTAGCTCCTTTTGGCAGTACTCAGACAGTTTTCACTGCAGACCTCAAATCGAGTGAGCTTCACTGAGTTGAAGCATGTCTTCTCTCTGTAGGATCATGTTGAAAGCAATTTAGAACTACAATTGAGAAAGGGGGAAAAAAGAGAAGCAGGGGGGTCGGAACTAGATGATCCTTGAGGTCCCTTCCAACCCTAACAATTCTATGATTCTGTGATAACACAAATAGTTGCTAGTCTGAGAAGTTCTAGCAATGCTAGAAGAAACTGCTCAAGTAACACTGATACAGAACTTTGAGATGCAGCAATACTGAGTTTCCACTTGCTACAAACCCCAGAAATCTTAAACTGATGTTAGATACAATTGTCTCTTAATGAAGTATGTCATAGCCAGGGATGATCTAGCTGAATATAATATGGTTTCCAGGGAAACATCCGTATTAACCGAATTTCCTGATCAGTTGTATCCTGATTTAATAACAAATATATATTTATTTCCTTATTTTGATGTAATAAGGAAAGATAACTGTGGAGAAAAGGAAAAATGAAGCAGATAATTGACATTTAAACAATATATACAAGTTTTGATTTCTAAACAGCACCTTTAATTTCAGCTTTCCCCCACTCCTGCATCACTCACAGGGTTTGGGACATCCAGCAATACAGTGTTTAATAAAAGTCAGCCCATGTGCTAAAAAGTAGGTAGAAAGAAGGAATTAATATCTTTCCCAGAGTTACTTTTGCCCATATCTTTACAGATGGGAAAAGGCCTTGGAATAGTATGTTTTACCCTGTAAGATTTTAATTTTTTGTTTTTCACTCTTAATTTTTTTAGTTATTTAATTGGGAGAGTTGTGAAATAGATATTTCTGATTTATTTTATTTCTATTTTTTAGGGAAACAAAGACAGGTTTCTATATAATTTAAAAGTTTTAGTTATAAATATGTTTTTTTTTTCCTAGAATGAATTTCTAATAGTAAAGGAAAAGAGATTCAGCCTTTAATTGTAGTTGGTGCATGAAATCTCACAATTTTGGGACAGGAGAGAATTCATAGATTATTATTTATTTGAAACACCTGCTAACTCAGTTGGAAAGTCTCATGGAGATAAATATTTGCTTTAAGATCCTAGTCACAGGCTGGAACATCAGAATAAAGAAGTATCTGTCTGATAGGAAGTCACAAAGCACAGTTGTTGGCCTTTGATCCTTACTGATACAAAAAGCTTGCTATTAAAAAGCCTTGTCATCAATTCCATTAATTCCATTAAGTATTAAAAAGTATATATAATGTAATATATTGTCTCAAATTTGTTCAGAGGAAGCTGATAATCTGATTTCTCAGCTTTCATATGCCTGCATTCTTTTCAATTAGTTGTTGGCAGAGTTCTGTTTGATTCAGAAGTACTAAATCATATGTTAAACTCTTCTGCAGAAGAAGACATCATCCTGCCTAAACATTGAACATTATTTGTCTTCACATCTTTTATTTTATTCTACTAAGTAGTGTGCTGAGCACTTTAAAGGGCAACAAAATCATTAAAAGGATATATTAAAAACATTGATAGTATGAAATATGAACCTTATGTTATTAAATATACTTAATACCACTGTTTAATAGCATACTTTATCATTCTTATTTAAGTAATAAAAAACCCCTTTAATTTCATCAGCTACAATATGTGGAATTTCTGTTCTGCTAGAACAGAAAAAAAATGAAGTACCTATTCTTCTGCTGGAATGCATAGTCTCCTAAACTTAGAAAGTTTGCTCTGCAATTTCATAATAAAATCAAACTTTCCACATACAAGTTTTACGTAGTTGCCCATGCATTTACAAGTACTAAAGTTACAGGCTGATGGCAAATGAAGTCCTCCTTCACTCTAAACAGTTCATGATTGTTAGTAGCACAAATCTCTCTACTCTGATATGAATCTTTCTGCATTGCCACATGGCTGCTGTGTGTGCATTAGGGTAGGTGAATCTCAATTCACTTTTTTGATAAGCAGATCTATTGTCTCGTAGGCCATGAGACATATTAAATAGGAGTTCTGGGTCACCATTTGAGCTACTGCAATATGCTGTGCCTTTCTTTGCACCCAAATGGATTAATTTTGTAACAAACAGGAGTCTACTGTCTACATGTACAAGCTATTAATATTTTAGATGTCATGGAACACGCATGGTATCTGCAAAGTTACAGAATCACAAAATTAAGGGGTTGGAAGTGTTAAATGAGGTTCACCTAGAGCAGATTACACAGAATCACACCCAGGTGGGGTTTGAGTATCTCTGGAGAAGGAGACTCCATAACGACTCTGGGCAACCTTTTCTATTACTCTGTCATCCTCAAAGTTTTCCCTTGTGTTCAGGGGGAAAAGAAAGACTGACGGACTGACAAAGGACATTCATGCATTCTTCAGCAGCCACGGAAGTCCAGATGCTAAGAATCTAGCTACGTATATTTAGGCAACTGCAAAGCATATCTGTGACTGCGAAGGAGGTAACTCCTTATAGAATCTGGGAATTAAATTCTCCTTTCTGGCCTTCAGCTGCTTCTCTGAACATGATTTGATCTCACAGATGTTCGATCAGGTTTAGAAATCAGACTCAACAGATGTGCTGCCATATGCAATAGAAACCTACTCTAATTTGATAGTCAGAAGAATACAGGGATCAGAATCTAGAGGTACTACTGGATTGCCTAAACACAGACATTGAGACCTTAGTGTATCTGAGATGTCTATACAGGCCTGGCAGACATGGCCAAACATGTGCAGAAGCATTGTACTCTTCTAGCCTGACATCAGTAAGATCACAGAATCATTCGGGTAGGTCCAACTTCCTTCTCAGAGGTAGGTCAGCTGTGAGGTTATACCAGGCTGCTTAGTCCAGTGGGATCTTGAAAACTTACAGGGTGATTTACAGCATCTCAAATGCGAATACAGAAAAGTGAATCAAGTATTTAACATTCACAAATTGTAGCCTTCTTCCTTGGAAACATAAGCTGTATTCACTAAGTGTCTGTTTTGGCAACTACTGATTATAGTTTTTATGCCAATTACTAAGATAATGTAACTATCTGGATTAATAGATTCAAAACTTGCACAAGTTTTTTGCTTTGCTGTTTTGTTGTTGTTATTTTATATATTGTTGGGTTTGCTCTGTTGTGGGTTATGTTGGTTTGTTCTGTTTTTTCTTTCTTTTTCTGTTAAGTGTGTATTTATTTTGACTTGGTTTTAGATATGAGATGTTCCTGGAAAGCATTGTATAAAATACTATAGAATATTGTTGTTATGTGACTGCACATCCCAGATGCTCACAGATTGATACCTTGTGGATCCCGTCAGTGTTGTGCTGGAAATGATTAAAAATGTTAGGCTGGAGCCTACAAGAGAATACTTCATTTTCATCAGTGTCATCAGTAAGAAAGTAGTAAATTTGTATTCTTAACAGATGGTGAAACAGTGATCTAAAAGTTGCCTTGAGTATTTTAAAAAACAGCTAAACATTTACTTTCCTGTCCCTCATCTAAGGCAAATAGCCCTGCAAACCCTTCCATTCTACAATGAAGTGATAGGTATATGACATCTGTTTTCTGATGTTCTCTTATTGAGTAGCATGGTTTTTCTAGGAATTTCTAGTATTTTTGATTCATGCTTGTGTCATTCACAGATATTGGCTGACCTAGAAAACCATGTGCTTTTTAAGGATGACCTGGAATGCCAGAAGCTTATTCTGGAAGCCATGAAATACCATCTTTTACCAGAGAGAAGAACTCTCATGCAAAGTCCAAGAACTAAACCTAGAAAATCTACAGTTGGGACACTTTATGCTGTTGGAGGAATGGATAACAACAAAGGTATTAGAGGATATTTGTTGGTTTATAGAAGCTGTATTTTGCATTTGCTGTATTAGAAAATACTTAAATAACTTTAAATTCCAGGGTTGGGATGAGGATGTCTAAATCAGTCAAGAAATGCCATCAAGACTTTTGGTCCAATAAAAGTATAGTGGTATTAGAGAAAATAAATTGAATTTTAAGTTTATTCTTTGTTACAAATTATTACGATTTCTAGAAGGTGTTTTAACAAAAAGTGCAGAGTGATAATAATTTATTTCTAGTGTTCTATAAATTGTTACATTTGTAAGTCAATGAAAAAAATCCTGTTTAATATGCAGTAGATATCCATATGTAGTTGTCTGAAATACTATGGAGGATTCATAGCCTTCTGATGCAGAAATATATCAATCATATATGGAAAAAAAAGCTAGGCAATTAGCCTTAAACTAGATTACTACTTTGTCAACAGCAAAAGGAAGGTGAAATTGTCCCCATCTTCCTGTGCTAAAAACAAAAAAGGGGGGGGAAGCAGTAAAAATTTTATTGAAATATTATGTTGTTATTTGTTGGGAACTAGAATTTTAATGATGTGGTTTTAGTTCTGGTAAGAAGTCTAATCCACTGATTCCTTAAATGGAATGACATAAAACATTTGAACTAACAAAACTAGCTGTGTTATAAGCCTGTATAACACTCAGAAAGGCTTTTGCTATTACTTTTTCTTGAAATTCACTAGCAATTCCATGGTACCTTACATTTCCATGTCTGTATTTAGAATGAATTGTGTCTCTTCAGAAACATTAGCTCTAATATAAAATGCATGGGACAAATAAAAGTATAATCTAAATTTATATCTTCAGTATTTTACAACTATTTCTAGGTGTAGTTATTGCAGTTGTTTGACTGAATAACTGTGGCAAGACATTTCATGTTTTTCCTATGGAGTTATATCAGTGAAAAAGATGTAAGACATCTGTGCTTGGGTGAAATGTTGAGAAAATAGGAAAACACAGAGGAAGGAGCCACTACGTCTTCCTATTTAGCTGTAGATTATTTTTGTCCTTCTAGCATTTGTAAATGTTTATGTAGCTAAATGTCAAGAAGAGATTTGAACAAAACTTTGCCTCGGATCATAAAGTGCTTGATATATGAGAAATTATGGCAAACTTTAAGTATTCAAGTAGTGGAAATTACTGTAAACCCAATTAAGGTGCAGCTGTATTTGTTTTAGCTCCCTATAAATACCTGTTAGTATTTAGCATAACAAACCAAAATATAGAAATATATAGGAAGACTGCACAAACAACTGCAGCATCATCATGCAGCCTATTTTGCAGATTCAGGTCAGGCAGAAGCAGTTTATTCCTGCAGGAACAGGAGAAGATGCATTGTAACAGCAATTCAGCCCACTGTGGATGGAAAGCTGATTGAAAGCCTAAGTACCAGGTCTTGTGTACATTTACAGCACGCAAAACTTTTTTTAGAGGGGACCTGGTATGGTGAAGCACCATCTGTGTAGTAGGAGCCTTTGTTATAGCCAATGTAATCTGTTTTCCTGATAGTTTGGGATCTCCATCCATACAACTTCAACTCATCCCACTTGTGGTGCTCCTGGATTGTTGACTGGTGAGTCTTACTTCCGTATGTCAGTTGAGGAGACCTGAATGCTGGTTGCACACTTTGAAAAGTCACTGTGTTCATAAAGCACACCTCAATATTTGGACTGTGAGATGATGCTGGTACTGTATTATCTCTATGCAGTAGTTTACTGCCCCCCCAACTTTCTAAACAGAAATTCTGACATGGATGATTGTGATTCACAATGATGTTTTTTTCATGCCTCCAGGTGTTTGCTACCAGTAATGAAACAGAACTAGATGAGCTAAGCAAATTAGTGATTTATTAACTAGCGTATAAAACAGTGGGTAAGTGCTAGTATGGAAGTATTTGAAGGTAGTGTGGTTCATCACATAAAAGGTAGCCTAGTATGCTGAATCCATCTTTTTTTTTCTTTCATCTGTTCTATAGTTACCTTGCTTTCCATAAAAAAGGAGAAAATAATTAAACTCCAGCAGCCACTGACTGGAATTGTGAAAGGTTAATATAGCATAGCACTAACTAGATAGTATTGAAAGGAACTAGGCTGTAGGGAATGGAGACACACATAGCAGCAAAGACACAAGGATTAGTAACCACAGGAACAACAGAGAAGTGTTACGTAGGAATTAGAACTTCTCCCTGCAAAAAGGTGGCAGGACCATTAGATCCATTGAAGGAAATTTACATTAATGCACACAGCATGGGCAACAAACAGGAAGAGCTGGAGGCCATTGTGCATCAGGAAAACTATGATAAAATGGGCATCACTGAAATATGATGGGAGTTCTCACACAATTGAAATGCTACAATCAGTGGATACGGAGAAATGGTGGGGTGGCTGTGTATGTCAGGCAGTGTTTTGCATTCTCTTTAGGTTAATGATGGCAATGATAGGGTTGACTGTTTACTTGTCTTAGCTCCAGAATAGCCCTTCTGCCCTCTTCACTCACATTGATTCCCCACAGCAAACTGGTTTTTGGGACACAGCCCCTGGTTGGCACCTCAGACTAGTGACTTCCATAGATCCAGTCTGATTCCAGGAGCAGGCCCTGTGAAGCAGGAATAAAAACACGCTGTTGTTATTCATGAAAGAAGCAGATATTCATGACAGATAAACTGAGAAGTAACAAATGGACTGTTTCTTTTCCAGCCCTACTCTTTTTGTTGATAGCATCATGTATCTGTCCACATCAGTCATCTGTATGAGTTTCTTCTGCCTTTCGTGCTAGTTTGTTTTCACCTGTGTAATTTCTGTGAGGGCATTTGTTCTGTTAAATTAAAGAACCATGTAGTCACAGTGTTAAAATACCTCAGGAGGATAATAAAACAAAGTGAATTGTGCATTGGATGTTCTACAAAGCTGTCTACCTACCTACCACTTTTATTCAGAAATCTGCAGCAGTCCTCTGAAATCTTGCCTGCTCTATTTAAGTAACATTTGTGTCTCAGCCACTGAATTCCAGTCTTTTCAGATAGTATAAGTGAGTGATTTTACTGAGGCAGATGTTTGTAATGTGATGTTTACTCAGTTCCATGTAATATTAATAAACAAGTAATATTCCATTAGCTTTAGGTCAACACTGTGTAACAATAACCACATTTGTTTCCTTTTTTTTCACCCTTTTTGTAAAAATCACCAGGAAAAGAATAATTGAATACATAAACAGGAACAAAACCAGCAAAAAGTATCTGTCATTAAAGTTGTCATCCTGGCATACTAATGAGCTTGTCATCATGGTGGGTTTTCTTTAGGAAATTAGAATACCAAAGTAAGAGGCATGCAGGCTATGCAGATGAATAATTGAATTTCTCAGTGTCTATATTGCTGTTGTGGTTTTGACTTAGCCGGCAGCTGAGTTCCAACAGCTGCTTCCAGAAGGCTCCCACAACTTCCTTCCTCCCCCCAGGTGGGAGGGAGCAAAAGAATAACAGAAAGTCCCATGAGTTGAGGAGAGGTTAATGGAATAACACAAAAAATACTGGGTTTTTTTTAGCAAGAGTGGGGACAAACTGAGCCAACAAGCCAGCAAGCAGAAAAAGGGAAACACCAAACCCCATAGGTGGAAGAAGATGCAGCAAAAGCACAGAAACAGGAAGAGTTACAGATCACAGTCTGAATTCCAAGTCCCATGATCCTTTTTCCCCAGGCAGCCCTTTCCTTATACAGCAGGCATAATGTCAGCATGGTATGAAGACCCATTAGCTGGTTCTGCTGGCTGTTATCTCCCAGCTGGACAGCTGCAAATGTGGATCAAAATTTACATTTAATTTTAGATTGCTTGAAGGTAACAGACAGATGTTAATTGTCAACAAACAAATGCAACAAAAAAAACCCACCTTTTTAAAACAGGAATCTGAACAAGTGATTTTAGGGGCCCTATTTTATTGATTGCAAAAATTAATATTTTCAATCATTTTAATGTATTCCAAAAGTTCCTCATTAGATATATGTTTGATAAACTGCAATGAAAGTATGATTTTCAGTTTGATTCACACAGTGAATGAACTGAAATGAAAGGAACCATTTCAACTCCTAAGAAATATCTATCTGTCTATCTATGTTACATTTGTCTGACAACACAACATTCAGGAAAGAACCTTACAAAGCTCAACATGAGGAGTTGCAAGGTATGCACCTGGAGAGGAACAACCCCAGGCATGAGTATGTGCTAGGGCCATCTATCTGGAAAGAAGCTCGGCAGAAAAGGAGCAGCTGGGGTCTGTGGTTTAATCTGTTTGGGGAGAAGGTTTGGGGGGATTTTCATGTATCCTGTGTATGTATTAGGTGTCAAGGATTCATGTATTCTGTATTTTCTTGTACATTTTTAAATACAGTTTCTGTATTTCTCTCCAATTTAATGAGAGCATCTTTATTTTACCTCCTTTGAGAGTAAAATCATTTCTGTCTGCTCTTTAAGAGAGAAATGCATAACAATTGTTCAGATATTAGGAAATTACAGGTTTCACAGGTCTATGTGATCCCAGGTGTCAAGCTGCAGGAGCAGAGAAGGCCATGCAGAACATCCACCTTCTCCATCCCACTGTCTGCTATATGGTAGACTGTGGTAGTGTGAACTATCACATAGACTTAACCTGGTGAATTTTAAAGCATCTGTTGCCTTGATAGAGGCACAAGGTAGGGGATTATTTTCCTCATTTAATTTGATTTTGGTGTCTTGAAGGCACTGGGAAAGATTTGCCTTGATAACATAGATGTGATCCCAGCAGATTTCCCCCATGGTGCATGACAGCATGTCAGGTGACTTTACATACCTCACCTGTAAGCCTTATTAGCACTATGCAGTGCACCTTTCTGGTGGCTAGGGATAAATCAAGCAAAAGGAAATAATCTTTTCCTGTGTAGTTACTGGAAAAAATGGTAGGCAAAGTTTCCTTATTTGCAGAGGCACTAGGTGATGCTTGGTCTGTTCCCATGTGCCTGAGTTATAGAAGACATATATTCACACATTTTGGTAATCACTGACTTAAATCCTGCTGTGAGAATTCTGTTTTGAACAGAACAGGCCCCATAGTTTGTGGACATTAGACAGGCAAGATCGCAGCATGTTCTCTGTGCAGGGCTCTTAAAATCCTCTTTTTATCCACTTTGAGGTTGAAATGATCCCTCTGTCCCTTCTCTTTTCAGTCATCAAAAAGCTTCCATCTTCCCTGGTCTGGTCAGGTCTCACTGGAAATACTTGCTAATACTCTAACAGATCTGACTTAATTTCAAATCTCTAATCGACCCCCCCAAAAATAATAGTTGGGGACAAAATAGTCATTCTATTATGGAGAGGTTTGCAAGATTCTTTAGGCAACTTTAGGATGACCATCAGTAGTGATTCAGGCATGTGTTTCTTGTGAGATATTTAAAGATATTTAATTACATCTTTGGAGAAGTGTTCACCAATTCCAGCCAACTTTCTTGCTCCTCTGAGCTGTGTTTTGTGCCAAAACTGCAAGCCGTGCAGCTTCTCAGATAGCTCAGGTGACTTGAAACTGCAAAGGTAATTTAGCCTCTGGAAATGGAAGAATGATCCTGGTATGCTGAATACTGGTATATTAAGTGCACAGGTTTGAGCACTGAAAAATAGGTGACTCTGCTTAAGCAGAGAGATTGGACAAGAGACCCTTACCAACCTCCACTGTTCTGTGATTTCTGTGGGTCGTGGTGGACAGCAAATTGAGCAGGATCCAGCTGTATGGCCTTGTCACAAAAAAGGCAAATGGTATCCTGAGCTGCATTATGCAAAGTATTGCAAGTAGGTTGAAGGAGGAGGTAATCTTCTTGCTGTGCTCAGAACTTGAGAGACCATACCTGGAGTGCTGTATGCAGATCTGTGCTGCCCAATATAAGAGAGAGAAGGAACTGCTAGACTCTCCGGTCAAGAGCCACAAAGATGATGACTGGAACATTCCTACTATGAGGAAAGGTTGAGAGAGCTGGAACTGTTCATCCCACAGAAGACTCAATGTATATATACCTGAAGAGAGTGTGTATAAACTTGAAATGAGGGTTTATTTGGAACAGAAACAAGTTCTTCTCAATGGTGCCCAGTGACAGGACCAGAGGCAGTGAGCATAAATTGAAAGACAAGGGTTTCCCTCTGAACTTCTGAAAACCTGTTTTTACTGTGAAGGTGATTGAGCTTGTGACCCTGCCCAGGGACATTGTGGATTCTCTGTCACTGGAGAGATTGAAACACTCTCAAGACAAGACCCAGGGCAACTGACAACAGGGTGCTGTTTGAGCAGGGGAGTTGGACCTGGATGACCTTTGGAGGTACTTACAACCTCAAAAGCAGCTGAGTGTGCCCCAGGAGTTTGTCCAGGTGGCCAAGAAAACCAGTGGCATTCTGGCTTGTATTAGAAACACTGTGTCCAGCATGAGTAGGAAGGTGATTGTCCCCTTGTACTCATCTCTGGTGAGGCCACACCTTGATTATTATGTTCAGTTTCGTGCACCTCTATACAGGAGAGATGTGGAGGTGCTGGAGAAAGTGCAGAGGAGGACAATGAAGCTGGTGAAGGGCCTGGAGACTAAATCTTATGAAGAGCAACTGAAGGAGCTGGGGCTGTTTAATTTGAAGAGGAGGTAGAGGGGAGGCCTTGTTGTTGTCTACAACTACCTGAAAGGGCGTTGTACAGAGGTTACTGCTGGTCTTTTCTCAAAAGTAATTAGTGATAGAACAAGAGCGAATGGCCTCAAGCTGTGACTGGGTAGGTTTAGACTGGACATTAGGGGGAAAAAAATTCACAGAAAGAGTGGTCAGGCATTGGAATGTGCTGCCCAGGGAAGTGGTTGAGTCACCAACCCTGGATGTGTTTAAAAGTCATTTAGATGAGGTGCTTGGGGATATGAACTTTGTAGAATAGGGTTATCGGATGGACGTGGTGATCCTGAGGGTCTTTTCCAACGTGAATGTTTTTTGATTCTGTGAAATATTCTGTGATTCTATAACATGATAAAGTAATTGTAAAGGTGGAGCTTGGTTAATTTATTCACTAGGAGAATATGAAATACACTAATGACTAGTAAGATGGCTAAATGTATAAATCACACTAAAATCATTCTCTTTTAACATTATTATTTTCTTCTTTTCACTCCTGTGAATTTCAATATGTTGCAGAACATTCTGCCTTTTAGGCCAATCTGCAGGAATAGTACTTTGATTTGCCTGTGCATTTCTCAATAGGAAAATACCCAGATTGTGACACCATCTGGTAGTTTTTCAGTACTTCTTTTATATAGGTTACTTTCTGGCAGTTTTGTTTCAGTGTAGTTAACTTCTGAAATTGCTGATTTGCTTACAGTTTGAAATAAAGAGAAGAATCCGAAATTATGTATTCTGAAGACTGTATGGCTTCAAATATAAGGGAAGAGACAAATGTATCACAGAAGATAAATGTACTCATCCCACAAACTCCCCACCTTGCCAATCTGTTGCTCTGGTATTCACACTGATTGGTAGAACCTATGCAGTCAAATAGCTGTGCCAACAGGCTGCTGCCTTCATAAGAATGTGTGAGGGGTTATTCTAAGAACACCCCTATGTCTGTGCTTATTACTTCCCTGATATGTACTCTGTTCTCTGATAGTGGAAGTATTTTATCACAGGGAAAAAAAGTATAAACCTTACATATCACAGGATCATAGGATGTTAGGGGTTGGAAGGGAACTCTGGAGATCATTGAGTCCAACCCCCCTGCCAGAGCAGGATCATAGTATCTAGCACAGGTCACACAGAAATGCATGCAGATGGATCCTGAAAGTGTCCAGAGAAGGACACTCCACAACTTCTGTGAGCAGCCTGTTCCTTCACTGTGAACCTCACAGTGAAGAAGTTCTTCCTCATGTTGAGGTGGAACCCTCTGTGCTGTAGTTTATATCCATTACCCCTTGTCCTATCACAGGGTGCAATGGAGAAGAGTCTGTCCCTTCCCTCTTGACAGCTAGCCCTAATATATTTATAAACATTTCTTAAATCCCATCTCAGTCTTCTCTTCTCCAGAAAAAAAGCCCCAGGTCTCTCAGCTTCTCCTCATAGGGCCCATGCTCCAGTCCCTTAATCATCCTCATAGCCTTCCATTGGACTCTCAATTGGATCCCTGTCCCTCTTGAATTGGGGAGCCCAAAACTGGACACAATATTCCAGGTGAGATCTCACCAGGGCAGAGTAGAGGGAGAGGAGAACCTCCATCGATCTTCTGGACACAATCCTCTTAATGCACCCCAGCATACTATTGGCCTTCTTGGCCACAAGGGCACATTGCTGTCCCATGGATAACTTGTTATCCACCAGAACTCCCAGGTCCTTCTCCACAGGGCTGCTCTCTAGCAGATCGCCTCCTGACCTGTACTGGTACAATTTATTATTCCTTCCCAGATGCAGGACTCTGCATTTATCCTTGAACCTCATTAAGTTCCTCTTTGCTCAGCTCTCCAGTGTGTCCAAGTCTCACCAAATGGCTTGGTATCATCAGCAAACTTGCTGAGCAGACACTCTGTACCCTCATCAATGTCATTGATAAAGGTGTTCTAGAGAAGATACATGCATCACAGCTGGACAATTTAGAGACTACCTATTCTGTTAGAAACATTAGCTTTTTCTATACACTAATTTGTGTTCTCTGATTACTCAAGTTTCCTTAAAGGTTGTTATTACTGGAATTTGCTTTGGAATAAGGCAAATAGTTTCTTCCAGCACAAATCCTGGATGTTGTTCTGGAGACAGTTCACTGCTGGAACCACCTTCAGCAGCCAGCATGGATAAGACTATAAAACTGTTGGAACCTCCAGCTCTGTCTTGCACCTTTGTCCATTTCATAGATCTTCATACCAAATCTTCACACCAAAGAGGCTGTAGTTTCAAGCATAAGAACATCCAAGTAAGCTTCAGTACAGCTTTTGTCTTATTTTTAACAATTTAAACTGGAAAACTCGATAATATAATGCATTTATCTCTTTGGACTACAGAAGGCCCAATGGATATTGTGTATTAGCTGGCTCCTATCCATGCATATTAAGCATATCATCCTTTACAATAGGTTTACCTTAGAGAGAGGTAATTGCCGCAAAACAGAATCACCCAGGAACAGAGCCAGCAGCTCAGAAGTATGAATGAACATCTGTACAGCTATAATGATAAATTATAAAAGGCCAAGGGTAATGGGAAATTGGTGCTGTTACAGTGCCAAACTTCTCAGTTTGCATCTTGTAAACTAAATCATGATCAAAGGAGCTTATTGACATAGTTGTGATACATAATTAACTGACAATCAGAGGAACTGTGTGTTTTGGATCAGTATCAGTCATGCAAATGATAAACTGCAGTTTGAGACACAAAATATGAAATAACTTCTTCAAATTTCTGAAAATCCCTCAAACTTCTAGTTGCAAGCACAGGTGCACATACACACACAATCACAGGTACAGGTACCCTCTATCTTACAGCTTGTGAAGGTCACCATCACCTCTTCCCCAGTAGTGGGAGCTCCACTGGATGCACACTCCTGCAGGAGATGCAGCTGCCCCAGCATTTGCTGCTGTCACATAGAGAACTTTTATTTTTGATGTTTACACCTTATTTGCATAAATTCCACTGGGAACAGAACAGCTTTTAAATGAGGCATGTGTTTTGTTGATAAGCAAAGGTGTACTGCATAATATAAATCAGTAATGAAACTGCTTCAGTAATTTTAAAACAAGATAGAAACAGAATAATATAGGTTCACACGGGAGCACAGGATGTTAGGGGTTGGAAGGGACCTCTGAAGATCAAGTCCAACCCCCCTGCCAGAGCAGGACCATAGAATCAAGCACAGGTCACACAGGAACACATTGAGATGGATCTTGAAAGTCTCCAGAAACAGAGACTCAACAACCTCTCTGGGGAGCCTGTTCCAGTGCTCTGTGACCCTCGCAGTGAAGAAGTTCCTCCTCATGTTGTGATGGGTTAAGCCCATCCTAAAAGCAGGGAAGGGGAAGGGGCTTGTGAGAGCATTGCCCTCCCTGGAGGGGGTTTTCCCCCTGGGAAACTGAGTTAGTCTGTTTCACTCCCCCTCCCTGTCCAGCAAGCCAGGAAGACACTGCAGCTAATATTAATGTTCTTTTTGGCTCCTGCCTTGCCTGGACGAGAGCTAATGTTGCTGGCTTCCTGCTTCTCTGCCATGTGGTCAGGCCTGGTCCTCTCCCTGCTACATTGACACCTGGTGGACTGGTTTTGTATACATTTTATTTTTTCCCCATCCATCCTTGTTCCTCATCCCTTGTGAACCCTTCCTGTTATGTGCATATTTATATATATATATATAGTTTAAAGAAAACTTTTACCTCTCTACTTCCAGACCGACTCCAAATTATTTCTTGGTGGATTTTTCCCCTTTTCCCTTTTTTTTCTCTCTGTTGGGAAAGAGGAGGGGGGAATGGGGGAGGGATTCTCAGTTTTGCCCCCAGCTGAGCTTTTAAATCCCAGTTAAGGTTCAAACCACCACACATGTTGAGGTGGAACCTCCTGTGTTGTAGTTTATATTCATTAATATGTTATAAAACATAACTCTTATATTATAAAACAAGGTACCCAAAACTTAAGGCATTACCTAAAATTGCTGTCAAAAAGCTGTTATTTCTGATGCTTTTAAAATACAACCATTAGTTGGGGAAAAAATCATAGTATTTTTGGGAATTCTGATCATACTGATTAACTGAATATTCCCAAAGTTCTTCCAATATTTACTTATGTTACTTTTTGGAAAGTACTAGAAGCGTTTTGATTAGTGTCAATTTAAAAAAAAGTAATTATTATTGTACTAAAAAATGTAATAATTATTGTATACAATAATATACTATAATTACATATTATATACAATATTATATACAATATTATATATTATATACAATAATATATATTTATACAATAATGTGCGATAATTATTGTATACAATAATTATTGCATCATCTCAATAATGTATTACATCATCACAGTAATTTATTTATTACCTCACAATAATTATTACACCATCTGAATGGTGTTTTTATATATTTATTGTAATATATTTATTGTATACAATAATTATGGTTACAGATTTTTTAAGTGCTTAAAGGAATTTCCTACAGTAACCAAAGAGAAGATGACTTAGTTGCTACACTGTTTTCTGGATAACTCTACCAAGAAATTCTTCCTGATATCTGCGTCAGCAACCTATTAAAGTAGCATTCATTCCACTTGAGGAACCATCTTTTCAGTTCCAAATGTAATGTTGCAGATGACTAGTTTAAGGCCATAATGTTGCACCTAGTCACAGCAGTATCATTTAACTCTTGAACAAAATGGTCATACATCAACAACAGTAATAATAGCAAAATTAGCAGAATGTCTTACAGGAAAACAAAATTGTGATGATGAATGTAGAACTCCCAGCCCTCTTGGTGGCTTTAAATAATGCATCTTTCTAGCTATGAAAGAAAAGAAATCATTTATACTGGAAATTTCAACATTGAACACTAAGGTGGGGCCTGGGGCAAAGAGGAGGTATTTGCATCTGCTTCAGAAGCAGTTTTCACTTTCATTATACCAAATTCCCGCATTTATACTTAACTAAAATAGATCAATTATGATCATATTCTCAGACATCTTTTATGAAGTTTGTCTTACTTCCTGTAGTCTATTGTTTAAAAATACTTAAGAACATCCTTCAAAGACAGGCTCTAGATATTTCTGCATTTGACTTAAAACTCAGTCTTCCAAACAATATCACAATATATTTCTTCTTTTTCAAACAATGACCTTGCTGTATGTTTAGTCTTTTTTTATGCAAAAATAAAGAGAATAATGATCAGCTTTATAGAAAATAAAAGATGCAAAAATGTGGTGCTAAGGCATGTGATTTAGCCTTAGAATTGATAATGTTTGTACTCAACAATCTTAAAGGTTTTTTTCCAACTGAAATGATTCTGTGATATTGTGATTCTATAAAATTCTTGATTTGCAAATCACTAGCAAGGAAGTGTATCATGCTTAACTTTAGAAAAACAGTGTAGTAGACAACTAAAACAATTTCACAAGCTTGCAAATGATAACTAAAACAACAACAAAAGAGGACATCTGTCCATGGGACCAGATGGGATCCATCCTAGGGTGCTGAGAGAGCTGGCGGATGTGCTAGCTAGGCCACTCTCCATCATTTTCCTCCAGTCCTGGCTCACTGGTGAGGTCCCAGATGACTGGAAACTGGCCAACGTGGTACCCATCCACAAGAAGGGTCGGATGGAGGAACCTGGAAACTACAGGCCAGTCAGCCTGACCTCAGTGCCAGGGAAAGTGATGGAGCAGATTATCCTGACAGCAATAACTGCGCACCTGAAGGATGGCCAAGGGCTCAGGTCCAGCCAACATGGATTCAGGAAGGGCAGATCCTGCCTCTCCAACCTGATCTCTTTCTATGATCAGGTGACCCGCCTGGTGGATGTGGGGAGGCCTGTGGATGTGGTCTACCTAGACTTCAGCAAGGCCTTTGACACCGTCCCCCACAGCAAACTGCTGACTAAGCTGTCAGCCTGTGGATTGGACCATTACACTCTGTGCTGGGTTAGGAACTGGCTGGAGGGCCGGGCCCAGAGAGTGGTCGTGAACGGTGCCGCATCCAGCTGGAGGCCAGTCACCAGTGGTGTCCCCCAGGGATCAGTGCTGGGCCCTGTCCTCTTCAACATATTCGTTGATGATCTGGATGAAGGGGTAGAGTCAGTCATCAGCAAGTTTGCAGATGACACAAAGTTAGGGGCAGATGTTAGTCAGTTAGAGGGTAGAAAGGCTCTGCAGAGGGACCTCGACCGACTGGAAAGATGGGCGGAGTCCAATGGGATGGCATTCAACAAGTCCAAGTGCCGAGTGCTGCACTTTGGCTATGGCAATCCCATGCAGAGCTATAGGCTGGGGTCGGAGTGGCTGGAGAGCTCCCAGACAGAGAGGGACCTGGGTGTGCTGATCGACAGCCACCTGAATATGAGCCAGCAGTGTGCTCAGGTGGCCAGGAGGGCCAATAGCATTCTGGCCTGCATTAGGAATAGTGTGGCCAGCAGGAGCAGGGAGGTCATAGTGCCCCTGTACTCTGCTCTGGTTAGGCCGCACCTTGAGTACTGTGTCCAGTTCTGGGCTCCTCAGTTTAAGAAGGACATTGAGACACTTGAGCGTGTCCAGAGAAGGGCAACAAGGCTGGTGAGAGGCCTTGAACACAAGCCCTATGAGGAGAGGCTGAGGGAGCTGGGATTGTTTAGCCTGGAGAAGAGGAGGCTCAGGGGTGACCTTATTGCCCTCTACAACTACCTGAAGGGTGGTTGTAGCCAGGAGGGAGTTGGCCTCTTCTCCCAGGCAACCAGCACCAGAACAAGGGGACACAGTCTCAAGCTGCGCCAGGGGAGGTTCAGACTCGAGGTGAGGAGGAAGTTCTTCACCGAGCGAGTCATTCGGCATTGGAATGGGTTGCCCAGGGAGGTGGTTGAGTCATCGACCCTGGAGGCGTTCAAGGGGAGATTGGACGTGGCACTTGGTGCCATGGTCTAGTCATGGGGTCTGCGGTGTCAGGTTGGACTCGATGATCCTCGAGGTCCTTTCCAACCTAAGTGATACTGTGATACTGTGATACTGTGATACTGTATTGTGCAAGGGTGAACTGATTTGTGGTTGAAGGCAAAATTGTGAGCTCTAGTACTTTATTGTTTCATCATAATCATTTGATGGAAGAATCGGATCTACCCCTGCTGTGTACACGGAGGAGTTGTCAGCAGCAATTGGATCTTCATCCAAAAGTTCCCTGATTGTCTACAGTAATTTAATTTCGAAAATTTTCCTTCTCTGTAGATCTCTCATTACTCTATAAACCTTGATTAATCAGGGCTTTTAATGCCCATGAAAACATGAATAATACACAGAGCTAATCTCGTCCAATACCCAGCTGGCTAATAATAAGAATTTAAGTTAAAAAAAAAATAGTTGAAGAATACCCAAAACATTAAGAAAAATTCTTAATGTCTTATTAGAAGTCATTTGTGTTCTCAGAGTTACGGTCTAGGTTTTAAATGTACCACACACTGTTGTTAGTCACGCACATAGCTATTTCTTGAATTCTGCTTCATCTCTCAATGTCTTTTTCATATACTCTGACTCCAGTACTACTCACTGAAATAACTCAGACTTTTTTTAGAGATCTGTCCATCAGAAAATAAATGGGAATTTCTGCATGTTTGTGTGTATAGAGGAACTGCCTGAGTGCAGAATATATTTATTGTAAGATTATAAATGTTGTATGTATTTGCTTTTCTTTAATCTTTGCAGTTTTGTATCCAATATCTTAAACTCAGTCTCATACATTGTATTTTGCTTTTTTTACCATTAGGTGACTAGAAAATCACTAGAGTAATACACAAGCTAACCATGTTTTAATTTGAGCCTATGTGTGTGTGTTTTACTTATACTGTGCTCTTCCACTGTGCTGTTTTGTTTAATTAGGAAATATGTCTGTCTCTGCATAATCAGCACATATGCTGCAGCCAAAAATGAATGATTTTTGCTTTATGTAGTTTATTCATATCATAATATGTTCCAAACAGTTTCCTTGTATCCTCCTGTTCCTCAGAAAATTGGTTTTCTGGTTTTCTGTTACATATAATCAGAATTACTTTGGTCTATTCATGGGAATTAGAAAAAAAGTAGTTGTCTACAGATTCCTAAAACTGGTAAGACATCCTATTGCAACTGGCATAGACTGAGGTAGACATTATTAACCAACATTGTATAATTTTTTAGTTTTCAGTTAAGAAGTTGTCTCACTTAGGTGTTGACTCTCCTGACTGCCATCCACTACTAATGTCAGAGAGAAGATTTTCTGATCTCAGCTTGCATGTGATGCTATCACCTGTGATGCTATCAACTGTTGTCACTGGAACCTGTGTCTAACAGAGTGGCTATTCCTCCACTGTGCCACATCATCACAGGATCACGGGATGTTAGGGGTTGGAAGGGAGCTCCAGAGATCACAGACTCCCCAAACCCCTGCCAGAGCAGGGCCACAGAATCTAGCACAGATGGTTTAAAATAAGTTGCTTGACTCTAAATACTGATCTCCTGTTAGGAGTGGTAAAAGTGAATGGGGAAAGAGTTTATTCCCTCTTTTGCTGGATGCGTATGTCCAGGGAATACTCAATAGTCCCTCCAGATCTGGTGGCAAATTATCCTGCAATCTAATTATTGTTTACATATGCATTTGTTCAGAGGTAATGAAATAATGTGAGGCCAGTATCACAGACAACTAGAATGGTGTTTTTGTATCAGGGTTTGGATGGTGAAAATTCTGTAGAAGTGTTTGATCATGGAAAGCCTTAAAATCCTTTTTAAAGTTACTGCATAATGAAATGAATCAAATATGCTACATTCTCATCCAGTTAGCCAATGAGGAATGGACTCTGAAGTGAATGTTGCACTCAGACATGTTCCAAAAATTCTTAGTTTTTGTTTTACAGATCCCACTAGAACCTATTAAGGAACAAATATGCATGAAATCTAAGCATTCAGGACCAGGGAGAGAGCTAGCATCCATTATATTTGGTGGTATAGACACACTCTGTTAACTTGTTTACTCTTAATTCCTATCTGAAAACTGGCTGGATATAGACACAAGGGCAATGTCATAATCTTATCAGCCCAAAGTCCATGGCTTTAAGTACAGGCCAAGCACATAACTTTAAACAAGAACATTGCACTGTAACAGGTAATGATACATTGTCTATTACAATGTACCCAAGTTCCTCAGTCTTCCTCCAGCTTCAACACAATTTAGGATCTCTCTTACCTATTTCTCATTCTGTTGAAGTTATTTAGTTCTGTTTCTTCTCAGTTTTGTTTGTTTGTTTTTCCCTATAATTCTGCTAATTTTCTGTGGCACCTGAGAAAGTCATAGCTTCCTGAACTTGTGGAACAGATGCTTAATATAAAACAATGGAGCCCTCAAAGGAGCTAGAACTGTTATGTGTCCTTAAGTTACTTAGATGTACCATGGAAACATTTTTTTGACATTTTAAATATATATATATATAAAATATATATATTTTATATTTTTTTATATACATATATTTGACATTTTATTTATATATATATAGAGAGAGAGAGGTATGTTGGTTAGAGAATTATAGGCCCTTTGTGACCTGTAGACCAGTTACACCATTTGTGGTCCCTGTTTCAGTAATGTTTCCAGTTTCCCACTTTCTTTCTGTTATACCAGATTAATAAAAGACATGCATATTTCTTCTTTTTCCAGTCATATAAATATTGTATCATTTTTTAGAGAGCAAGCATGGTAGCTGATGTGCCAAAGAAAAGAAAATTATTTCTACTGAAAATGAGGAAAAAAAAGCAATTTATTTAATGATGAACACGAGACTAAAATTACATCAACTTTCTACTGACAAGTAGAGAGATGGAACGTCGATAAAAATCTGAAGTACATACAAAGGTCAAGTTTAATGTGACTCATAATTCAGTCCTAATCACTGAATGATGTCTTTCTGTAAAGATAGGCATCTATCATAACTACTTTGACCTACATAATCTCATAATACTTATAGTACCACTGACCATCTATAGTCAGTGGATGTCCCTTATTGAGAGTATGTATATGGAAAAATGTCCCTCACAGTAAAATGATGCAGTACTTTACATACTTCGTATTGGTCTGAAGTTCTTAGATTGTTTTTACTCAGATAAGTACACTTGCAATCTCCGATTACTGCCCCTCTTTTAAGTAAAAACCAAGTCTTTTAGAAACATCCAGTAGTTTATTATTATCCAAAATCTTTTAGGAAAATAGAATTTCATCTGTGATGACAGTGGCTGTGACTTGGCATTTTATTACATCTTTAAGGATGTGTTTATAACTAGTATACTTTTCTGGAGCTTTGTGCAAGGAGCTTTTACAATCATAGAATTGTAGAATCATAGAACTGTAGAATCATAGAGTTATAGAATGGTCTGGGTTGGAAGGGACCTTTGAAGGTCATCTAGTCAAATCCCTTCTAAAACAGAGACTTAAAGACAGATAAATATTCTGCTTTCCTGGTTTATTTACAGATTTAAAGCATGGCATGTGTGTTTAAAATTATAAGCACTTATCTCTGTTAAAAAAAAGGTATGCATTATATAAAAACATATATTTATATATACATATATATAATTGTAACTTGAAGTCATGCTGGCATTCAGGTTCAGGCCTTGTCTACACGTGATAAGAAATGCAGTGATGGGTTGAAATGGTTCACCTCTGTTTTGGTGTTGCATTTCACCTCATTGTCACTTGTCTAGTGTCCTACTACACTGGAGTGCACACTGCAGTTCAGAAAGCAGCTCACATTTGTTTGAAATTGTTTACTGACAGTATGCCATGACTGCAGGGGCTTGCAGAAAACAAGATGTCTGTCTTTACAACATCTGGTGTATGCTGTGGCTGCAGTCCAGTGGAGCTGGTATTAGAAACCTATCTTGAGAATCTCATAGATTTATTCCGGTCTGTAACCTGGTTTTCTTACAAAAGTAGAATTTGTGGAAAAGGTTGCAAATCTGGAAGAAGCCTGCTAGCTATCCAAGTAGGGGACTAGACCATCAAGACAGGTGAGAGATATATTAGTATGTATAAGACCAAAGGAAATGCCTCATTCATGAGCATCATGGAGACCTTCAGGTTTATGCAGGAAATGAATGCTGCTGTCTGGCAGTTGCTCAAAGTCAATGTTCTCAGAGGCCATCTATTCAGAAAATGAGACAAGAAATAATCTGTTCTGAAGACAAATGTGGCTTTATGCAGTAATGAGTCTAAGACCACTCTAAGAGGATTTTCATGAAGTCCTTTAAGAACAAGCTTCTGGAAAAGCTCCATCACAGTGCACTACAGCAAACTCCATGGCTTTTTCCGCCAAATGACTCTAACACATAACCTACTTATTCAATGAATCTGGCAGTGACCCTCGAGCCTTTTTGCAACTGAAGGCATCCTCGGCAGCCAAGCATGCATTTGTCAGGAATCAAACTGTGGTGAATAAGTTTCTCTGTATACTTCGAAAAGAGGACAATGATCTCTGCATATATCTCCAACCATCTTTTCACAAGTCATGTCCCTTACATCCCACCCTCCAGGACACCATGTGGTGTCAGGTCCAAAGTGCTGAGACTCACATGCAGAAGAAGGTAAAAAATGTAGTTCAAGATCAAAAAGTGTTTGAGGGACCTGAGGTTCTTTAGTCTGGAGTTAAGCAGGCTGAAGGGAGACCTTATCACTCTATACAGCTACCTGAGAGGAGGTCAGAGTCGGTCTCTTTTCCCAAGTAACAAATATCTGACAAGAGGAAATAGCCTTAAGTAGTGCCAGGGAAGGTTTAGATTAGATATGAGAAAAAAACTCTCCACTGAAAGTCTTTTCAAGCATTGGAACAGGCTGCCTGGGGGAGTGTTTGAGTCACTATCCCTGGAGGTATATAAAAGTCATATAGATGTGGCACTTAGGGACAAGTTTTAGTGGTGGACTTGATAATGCTGTGCTAATGGTTGGACTTGATAATCTTTTACAACCTAAATGATTCTATGATTCTATAATTCACTTAAACTCCTGGTAGTAACATGACCGCATAAAGCATCAGTTGCCTAAATATATGCTAAAACAGAATTACAAAATATTTACCAAAAATTTGATGTTTATGAATTATTTAGCTCAAGTAGCCTTGCCATAAGACAAGTGTTTAAGGTCATTACAGAATCAGCAGAAATATCTGAGAGAAACTGGGAATGACATTGCTGCCTATTGAAATTACGATACTTAAAAATCAGAACAGGAGACATATTTTCAGAACAATCTTTATGCAGTGACAAGCAGAATTAGCTCAAAAGAGGTGTCATCAAAGTGAAGCAATGCCCTTGTTGGTAATGAGATTACCATTGATGATGTGCCCATCAAAAATGATGCAGAAGTTGATACAATCAATAGATTTCAGGAAATCTACAGTGAAGTAGAGAGTATTTCTAAAGAAAGAGCTATGGCTAACAGAGATGTTTCAAGCATTGTGTTGAATCTGTAAATTCTCTTGAAAGAGGCTAGGCCTTATTTCTCTATATTATCATCTTCAAATATTTAATATGAATAAAAATAATATAACTACTCTACTCTTTATCAGAAAGCCTTTAAAATCATTCACTTAGCAGACAAGATCTGTTTTTAGAACAGAACAGGAATAGAGTAGAATAGAATAGAATAGAATAGAATAGAATAGAATAGAATAGAATAGAATAGAATAGAATAGAATAGAAAAGCACAGCAGTATTTCAGCTGGAAGGGCCCTTGCAGCGGTCATCCAGTCTAACTGCAAATGCCTCTTACATACTCACAGACTTGGGACATCAACTACCTTTCTAGGAAGCCTGTTCTAGTGTTTGACTGCCCTCTTGGTAAAGAAATACGTCCTAATGTCTAGTCTAAACCTCCTCTGGAACAGTTTTGAACTGTTCTCACACATTCCATCACTGTATAGAAGGGAGAAGAGATCAACACCTCCCTTTCAGGAAGTTATAGTTATGATGGCCCCTTAGCCTCCTTTTTTCCAGTCTAACCAAGCCCAAAGTCCTCAGCTGCTTCTTATAAGACAGGCCTTCTAGCACATTCACCAGCTTTGTTGCCCTGCTCTGGATGCATTCAAGTGCCTTAACATGCTCTTTAAACTATACAGTCAAGACCTGCACACAGCACTCAAGGTGAGGCAACACCAGTGCTGAGATAAGCAGCTCTTTCATCCAGCTACTTGTACTGTTTGATGCATCTCAGGGTACTTTAGAGCTTCTGCTTTTTCTCTTTTTCAGAGCAAGTAAATTAGTGGGTTTTGTGATGTCAACATTTGGCAATATAATAATTCTTTTTGAAGTATGTGCAAATCATTAACTATATGATGGATGAAACATCAATATTCCGATATGTTATTGATTTTGTGTACCCACAGGATCTGAAACCTAAGTAGCTAAACTGATTTGTTTAGTAAAGTCCTGTTATTCTTAATCAAAATTTTACCTTGTGTTCTCTTACGCAGAAAATCCTTTTACTTTCAGGATCAAATCAGTTGAAGTAAAGAAAAGAATATGTTACTTTGTCAGAAATAATCACCCAGTTTTCTTCTATAAAAGGTAGAAGTTTGTTGTGTTGTTTTTTTTTCTTTTAATCTAATCTGTCCCAGTAATTCTCTGCTTGTATAGGAATGAAGGACAGACTAAACATAAAGAATTGCCTTACATTGCAAACAATGTTAGCATCATTTTCATCCTTCATCTAGGGTAATTTTAAGGAATCATGGTCTGTAGAGATGCAAAAGAAAACTAGTTCAGTTTAGACCAGAACAGCATTAGCATGAGAAGGTTTTTTGTTTCTTTAATTACATTTTTGGTTTTTTTTTTTTCCATGAGAAGTACCTGATCAGAAACAAATCATCCATGTGTCACTGAACCAGATGTAACCTCATGACTTGAACTAGGGATGACTTAATGCTCATTAAAAAGTATTTTGTTTGTGTTCTTAGAAGACATTAAATTTGAGAAAGCACATTCAAAACAGTACTAATGTCTGATGTGTCTGGTAAATTACTCTTTTTTTTCAAGTTAAACAGAGTATTTTATATAATTCTGTTGTGAGTGAAAGTTGGCAAGGAATTGTTAAGGAAAAGTTAATTGTTCATGACTATGTATATTTTTCTTGGATAGTTGTTTATGTAAATAATATAGAAATAACAAATTCAAATAAATACATGATGTAGTAGAAGATGCAGAGGATTGCAGTGATCTTTTATTCACACAATTAATTTTCACAATCTTAAACAAAACTATCATATACGAGGTTTTCTCTCACTGAAAGTTAATTGTGCCTAGGTATAGAAATTGATGGGCACAATCTCCATCTGAGATAAGTCACAGGATAATCAGGTTGGAAGGGACCTTTGGAGTTCCTACATCCAAAGCAGAGTTTTCTATGAGATCAGACAGTATCCATTTTGGTCTTGAAAACCTTCAAGGATGAAGACTGCCTAATATCTTTGGATAAACTATTTGATTTGTTTGAAAACCTTTGAGGGTGAAGGCTACCTAGTGTCTTTGGACAAACTGTTTGATTTGTTTGACTATCTTCATGGTGAGGATATAGCACCTTTTTTTTTTTTCCAATGGGTTTGTTTGTTTAGATTACAATATCCAATTGTATGATAAGACTGCCTCATGACATGTCTCGTGTAAACAGAATAAGCAGTGTTACATCATTTTGTAGTTGGGGCTATAGGAAGAGGTCACAGCTGCTTCATTATTTACTGCAGTAATAGGCAGAGTAGATGTTTTCTGCATGCTATTTTCTGTTTATGATTTGTTGTGTACAGCTCTAGCTAGTGGATTGATTGGAGTGTTGTGGCAAGTGTTAGGCAGTTTACAGCTTGCAGGCTGGTTGTTGATACTGAGAGTCACTGAAGTCAAGCAATGAGACTTTTACCTTGGCTCAATGTTTTTGAGAAAAGTCTAGGGAATGCAAGACTGATATAAAATAGTGCAGCTGACCTGAATGCAGTGATGACATATACTAAAAAAAGCCTACTGTGACTCATGATTTCTGTAGGAAGACTGCTATCAAATACAGTTGTTACTTTCACATTCTTTTCCATATGATCTTGGCATCCATGGAGAGTCTGTGGGTATTCCAGTGCTGGGAACTGAGTTCTGTGAGGTGCATGAAATAAAATTTAACCAAAAAAGAATGAAAGTACGCTTTTCTGCTCATTGACAACATATCAATAGTATTTTATGTGATTCTCTCATCTTTTCTTCACCCATAGGATGATTTTATCCGAGGACTACGATAGCTTAAGTATTTTGGTTTTGTCTACATTGCAATATTTTTTGTTGTTCCTGTGGATGATGATGATGGTTATTAATTTTAAAAGCCTGCTACTGGATAAACAGAATTCAGACATTCCAGAAACTGCTGGATTAGATGCTCAGTATGTAATTTAGTGAAACATTGTGGCGAACTCAGACTTGACCAATATTTGAAAATATCAGGCTGACTATAATTCAAAGCCTATATTCACTGTTAGTAAATTTTTTTTAAAATCAGAATGATATTCTTTAAACTGTGCTCTTTACCATCAAAGTAGGAAGCATTGTGCTGTCTCAACAGTCTCATATGATACCATTCTAGCTTCTACCATGAACAGTTTCTACATATAAAAATTTCAAGCAAAGTTCACCCCTAAACAATATCCCCAAGCACCACATCCAAATGGCTTTTAAACACATTCAGGGTTGGTAACTCAACCACCCCCCTGGGCAGCACATTCTAGGGCCTGACCACTCTTTCTGTGAAAATTTTTTTCCTACTGTCATGTCTAAACCTACCCAGTTGTAGCTTAAGGCCATTCCCTCTTGTTCTATCAAATGTGAGAAGAAACCAGCACCAGTCTCTCTACAACATCCCTTCATCAGTGCATTTACAGAGATAGTGAATTTTAAATTAGGGACAAAAGAAATATAAATGTCTCCATCAAGTGCAAACATTGTTTCATATATGTTACAGCTTCATAAAACTAGCACAAGATTTAGTATATCAAGTTGAATTGAACATTATTGCTGCTCTGCTACACTTGGATGCAAGTTGAATTTCAGTTATATCTTTTTTTATTTCAATTAGCAAAAATATTGTTTTCATGATGTTTATTTCCACTCGGTTCATTGCTCTTCCTAACAGAATTGTTTCCCATGGAATTCTAACCTTTCATTATTAGCCAGATATTCAGCTGGTAAAGCTTAATAATTTTTTCTGTAGGGATTTTAAACTTTGGAAATAAAGCATGTAAAAATGAAACTGGTTATATATCAGATGAATTATCAAGTCTCTCTCTTAAGGATTAATTTAAACTCATCTGTCATGTGAAAAAAAAAAAATAAAAGAAGAAAGTGCTTTTGTTTTCAATAACTTTTCCTAGACTCATATTACAATTAATGTAATGCTTTACTTATTGAATTTTCTGGAATCTACTTAAGATAATTATGCTTCCTTTATCCATCTGTTTTTGTTAATAAACTCTTAATTTCTTGTCTTTTTGTATTACATACAAGTTACTTTTAACAGCAGAGGCTTCTTAATGACTTTTTCATGATTAACTGTCAAGTTATATGTAATAGTCTTTATAGCTTTTGAGTTCATCTGTATAAGTAATTAAAATGAAAGAAGAAATTAAAGTTTCACAAGAAAATGGTTTTGACTGTATATGGCAACATTCGTTAAATATTTTACATGAGACTGTAAGTAAAACATTCTGTACTTCCACCAGAAACATGTCTAAAAAAAACTACACAAATATCTAAAATAAGAAACATAAAATGAACCCAGATTAAAATACAGCTTCTAAACTTTGCTGAAGATATAATGTAATTTTACAGACTTCTTTTATGCTATATGTAATGTTGGAATAAAATGTAATGACTTTATCTTAGTTAGATCATTGAACTGTAACAAAAGATACCCAACATAAAATTAGAGCATACTGTTAGTCAGACTTGCCAATGCTTTGTTCTATAAGGGCCATTTAAGTTTTTCTTTCAATCTTTGGAGCAGGAAAAAAGTTACACAGACTACACACATATATCTAATACACACATGTATATTACAGAATTAACCAGGTTGGAAAAGACTTTCGAGATTATCAAGTCCAACCTATCACCCAACAACATCTAATCAACTAAACCATGGCACTAAGTGCCTTGTTCAGTCTTATTTTAAACACTTCCAGTGGTGGTGACTCCACCACCTCCCTGGGCAGCCCATTCCAATGGGCAATCACTCTTTCTGTGAAGAATTTCATCCTAACATCCAGCCTAAACCTCCCCTGGCACATCTTGAGACTGTGTCCTCTTGTTCTGTCACATATACACACACACACACACGTATATATATATATATACACACGTACACATATACGTATATATGTTTCCATTTCAGGGGCTACTTTATCTAAAGAAACAAAATATTTGCCAAGATATTTGAAGTAATCAGAAAATAATGTTGAAGTTTTTATATCTTTTGGTGTACATTATCCTATTATTATATCTCATCAGGTGCTACAACTATTGAAAAGTATGATCTCAGAACAAATATATGGATTCAGGCTGGAGTGATGAATGGCAGGAGGCTTCAGTTTGGTGTTGCTGTCATCGATGACAAGCTGTTTGTCATTGGAGGCCGGGATGGCTTAAAGACATTAAATACTGTTGAATGTTACAATCCAAAGACCAAGGCCTGGACTGTGTTACCACCAATGTCAACACATAGACATGGCTTAGGTAAGGAAAACCATGTTTTTAAAAGATTTTTCTGATAGTTTTTTAGATATATAATTTCTAGTGGAAAACTGAGTGTTTGTGAGCTGTTGTAGAAAAGTGAACAGTAGCAATAACTGATTCCAACTGATTCCATTGTTCTTGTTAAATCACTAAAAGTTTACAGAAAATTAAAGGGGTTATATGTTGTTTTTTCTTGTTTGTTTGTTTGGGTTTTATTCTTTACCAAAATAATACTGGGGAAAAGGAACAAAAAAAAAAAGCCCACCCAAAACCAATAACCAAAATGAAAAACAAAGGAACAGGGAAAGAAATTCTGAAACTTACACAAGTTAGTGACAAAATGCACTGATTTTGAAAAGAACAACTTTATTTATCAAACAGTCAGGGTATTACTTATTTTTAATCAAAACATTATGTGTTTTCATTTTTCCAGTATAGCACAAAAGAAAGGCTGTATAACTGTGTCAGTGATGGACATACACACTTTACAAAGTATTTGCAGCAATATTTTCATCATGACTGAGAGAATTTTTTCCCATAGCCTGTTTTCAGATAAGTTGGGTTCTGTTTTAGTTTGATTTTTTTAAGTCTATTGTCCATAACAGTATCAGCATTAACCAAGCACATTTTATGTCTCTTCTCTACTTAAGGAAATATATATCTGGTGTGGAGGGGATATTATTAAATCAAACAAAACACAGTTCTATTGTTTGCTTGAAAAAAACACACGTCAGTTATGTATTTTGTATATGTACCATAGGAAAAAAGCTCAGGTTTATTCATTTACATAAATAATTTTATGATGTTTCAAGAACAATTCTTTTTTTAATCTTAACTGTAGAATGATTTTGCTTAAAGGAGTTTAGAATCTATAGGACATACTTACTACAATGTAACTTTCATAAGACATAAGAAACAGAACTGCTCATCGGTCTGCTAAAATCAGTTGATGTGATATTACAACATCATGAAAAACAAACAGAAAGACACACTAGGTTATATCCATTTTCATGGTTTCCAATCAACAGCAAGTCCTAAAGTGTACTCCTGTCTCAGTATCTCACAAAATGAAGGTATTTTTACCTTCCCCCCTTGTCACCTTTTGACACCTAGGACATACATTTCTACAGTGGCTGGTATAATGTATTTTTTTTCTGTTAAGCATGTCTTAAAATGAGAAATATTGATGAGAATCTATACCAAATGGTATCGTGACACTAAATAGCTCTGTGATCTAAAATTGTTTCCTAAGTTTAAATTTAATTACACTGCTCCAGAAATATATGCAAAGTATTTTTCAGCAATGTTCCAGAATTTTAGAGAAGCTGTTATTAGTTTCAGTGCTGTTCTCAAGGGTGTAAAAATACAGCAAATTCAGCTGTAACAGAGGAAATTATTAATAAAACATTAGGGGATACCTGGTAGAGAAACCAACTTTTCCTGGTGACACGAGAGATGGAGTCGTGACTGAAAACCCTTTGCAATCAGTCGAAAAAATGCATGTTCAGAAATATTGAGGTTATGGCTGGAGAGAAACTGGTATGATTTCTGCAGGAGAAAAAAAATGCAGCACACATAGCATTTGACCACTTTGAGTCTTTTGGCATTGTGAGGAATCACTTTTGAATTTTTATGCTGCAGAATTTTCATCTGACTATTTTTTTCCCCAGAAATACCTACTATAAGGTTATTCTTTTAGTAAATTCCCTTTGTAATAAGAAATTAATTTGCAATTTTTACTTTGCCTTTAGACTTTTTTTTGCTTCAGCTAAAAATTTCAGATGTAACTGAAGTCACAAGCGGGCAATATAATTCAATTTATTCTGTCTTCATATTATCAGTAAAACATATGTGTAGAAGTTGATATATGTAGAAATGAGAAATGAGAAAAATGAAAACTGACAGATCGTGTCGTGAAAGTACATACTCTAGGAATCACAGAACCACAGAATAACAGAACATTAGGAGCTGGAAGGGACCTTGAAAGATCATGTAATTCAAACCCTCTGTGTCGTAGGGTTGGAAGGGAAAGACCTCCCTCCCCCCCGGAAAAGTGAAAGGAAAAAAAACTCACAGCTGAATTAGCAAAGCAGTAGGTGCTGTATATTTACAAAGCAATATAGGATATGCAGGGGAATTTACAGAATTTACAATATTTACAATATATACAAAAATATACAATAAAGTAGCACAGAAATGAGAGTTTCCCCCCCCTCTGCTGAGGGGGTTCCCCACCTCTGCTCCCCCTTCTCACCCCCTTTCCCCAGAGAGGGTTAGAAAGAGAGGAAAGAGGAAAAAAGTTAGAAGCACTTATGTGTTAATTGGAAAGCAGTTAATACAGGCCTTGCAGTTTATCAGTTTCAAGGTCAAGCCTTGGCCGAAAGCCCAGAACGCTGTGAGCTGCAAAGCCACCGAATGAGGGAAGACAGACTGTCCAGAAAAGTGCAGGAATGCCCATGATACTCTGCTGCACTCCCAGGTCAGAAGGTGGTTCCTCCCAATTTACCAATGAAATTAGTTTAGATCCATCTTTTCATTTACAAACATCCGACTACAATATTCCCTTCCTGAAGGGGACAGCCTCAAACGGTCACACCTCTGGCAGTGCAGGATCACCTAGAGCAAGTCACAGAGGAATGCACCCAGAGAGGTATTGAATGGCTTTGTCATCCTCACAGTGAAGAAGTTTTTCCTTATATTCGTATGGAACCTTCTGTACTCCAGCTTGCATCCATTGCCCCATGTCCTATCATTGGGCATCTCTGCGAAGAGACAGGCTTAATTCTCATGACACTCACCCTTCACATATTTATAATCATTACTGAGGTTACCTCTCCGACTCCTCCTCTCCAAGCTAGAGAGACTCAGTTTCCTCATAAGGGAGGTGTTCCACTCCCTTAATCATCTTTGTGGCTCTGTGCTGGACTGCTAGGCAGTTTCAGCACTGCCAATAGAAGAGGAAGGAAAGCTATGGTAGTGGCAGTGATAGGGTAGACTGTGGGATTGAAAACTATTATTTCAACAAAAAGTGATTCTAATATGCCTGTCAAGAAGGCCATAAAACAGTATGTAGTATGAAAGAATAATAAGAAGGTAGAAAAGCAATGAAAAGAACAAACAAAATTATGATGAAGGTAAAACATATGAAACAGAAAGACCTCATCAAAACCCATATAGGCAATGTAGAAAGACAGTGAAAGAACAAAGAGGGGAAAAAAATATAAAATAGTTTTTAGATTATAAATTCAGCAAAGAAATAGGAAAAGTGGGTGCAGAATTGCTTCATAAAAAGACTTTATATGCTGCATAGAGGGGAACGAGAGAGAGAAGAGATAGGGAATCAATCGTAAACTAATTTAAACTTTAGAATTTTGCCAGTTGGAATTGTCTGAATGAAAATGCTGTAAATGCTGTAAACATATTCATTGCTGATGGAAGAGGGATCAGGCTCAGCCAGAATGGATTTAGGAAGGGCAGGTCCTGCCTGACCAACCTGATCTCCTTCTACAAACAGGTGACCCGCCTGGTGGATGTGGGGAGGCCTGTGGATGTAGTCTACCTGGACTTCAGCAAGGCCTTTGACACCGTCCCCCATAGCAAACTCCTGGCCAAGCTGTCAGCCCATGGCTTGGACAGCAGCACTCTGAGCTGGGTTAGGAACTGGCTGAAGGGCTGAGCCCAGAGAGTGGTGGTGAATGGTGTCACATCCAGCTGGCGGCCAGTCAGTAGTGGAGTCCCCCAGGGATCAGTGCTGGGCCCCATCCTCTTTAACATCTTTATTGATGATCTGGATGAGGGCATTGAGTCCATCATCAGTAAATTTGCTGATGACACCAAGCTGGGGACAGGAGTTGATCTCCTGGAGGGTAGAGAGGCTCTGCAGAGCGACCTCGACAGGCTGGACAGATGGGCAGAGTCCAAGGGCATGAGATTTAACACATCCAAGTGCTGGGTTCTGCACATTGGCTACAACAACCTCATGCAGTGCTACAGGCTGGGGTCAGAGTGGCTGGAGAGCTCCGAAACAGAGAGGGACCTGGGGGTGCTGGTTGATGGCAGGCTGAACATGAGCCTGCAGTGTGCCCAGGCAGCCAAGAGGGCCAATGGCATCCTGGCCTGCATCAGGAACAGTGTGGCCAGCAGGAGCAGGGAGGTCATTCTGCCCCTGTACACTGCACTGGTTAGGCCACACCTCGAGTACTGTGTCCAGTTCTGGGCCCCTCAGTTTAGGAAGGATGTTGACTTGCTGGAACGAGTCCAGAGAAGGGCAATGAAGTTGGTGAGGAGTTTGGAACACAATCCCTATGAGGAGAGGCTGAGGGAGCTGGGGCTGCTTAGCCTGGGGAAGAGGACACTCAGGGGTGACCTTGTTGCTCTCTACAACTACCTGAAGGGAGCTTGTAGACAGGCAGAGGTTGGTCTCTTCTCCCAGGCAGCCAGCACCAGAACAAGAGGACACAGTCTCAGGCTGTGCCAGAGGAAGTTCAGGCTGGAGGTCAGGAGGAAGTTTTACACAGAAAGAGTGATTGCCCCTTGGAATGGACTGCCCGGGGAGGTGGTGGAGTCGCCATCACTGGAGGTGTTCAGGAGGAGACTTGACAGGGTGCTTGGTTGCATTGGTTAGTTGATTAGGTGGTGTTGGATGATAGGTTGGACGTGATGATCTTGAAGGTCTCTTCCAACCTGGTCTATTCTATTCTATTCTATTCTATTCTATTCTATTCTATTCTATTCTATTCTATTCTATTCAAAGATCAGCTCCAAATACTTTTGTTTATATGATCCTGACATAATTCAACACCTGAAGAGGAATTAGGGTCCAACATTGAGAGCATTTCCCCCCTCATTTCTGTAGCCATAATATTCCCAATTTTAATGCAAATTGTGCAATGCCACTAAAGATTTAGCATATAGGCCTGGGGTAAATAGAATTCATTCTGCCCAGAGAGAATTGTCCCAGAGTGCCTAAAGAGTTTATGAGTCTCAGTTTGCACAGCAGGTTATGGCTTCAACACATTGTTCTGAAACAGCTAAATAAAAATATAACTGTATTCCAAGGGACAGTTAGAGTGAACAATGTGATTGTCATTAAAATGTTATGTTCAATATTGAATATTGGAGACTCAGGGATGACTTTATTGCTCTCTACAACTACCTGAAGAGAAGTTGTAGGCAGGCGGGGGCTGGTCTCTTCTCCCATGCAACCAGCACCAGAACAAGAGGACACAGTCTCAAGCTGTGCCAGGGGAGGTTTAGACTAGATGTTAGGAAGAAGTTCTTCATAGAAAGAGTTATTGCCCATTGGAATGTGCTGCCCAGGGAGGTGGTGGAGTCTCCATCACTGGGGGTGTTTAGGAGGAGACTTGATGGGGTGATTGGTTGCATGGTTTAGTTGATTAGATGGTGTTGGATGATGGATTGGATGCGATGATCTTGAAGGTCTCTTCCAACTTGATCTATTCTATTCTATTCTATTCTATTCTATTCTATTCTATTCTATTCTATTCTATTCTATTCTATTCTATATAATTTATCTTGCCTTTGATTTTATTCTTACTACATGGTAAACCTCAGAAGGAAAATACATGTAAAGACATTAATTAGTCTAAACCTATATAGCTTGTAAGTCATTAAATTATAATCTTACTTTAACTAGTTTTAAAAGCATATCATTTTCTGTGTCAATGATTTAAAATTAATGAGGTGCTTTCCAAGGAATTTTTATATTTCAAAAATATATTATTATTCATTAAATATTTTTAATGTTTGTGATAGCTTACATCATATCTAAACACTCTGCAGTTCTAGGCAGCTAAGAATTTAGGATAGGATTCATCCCCCTAAGTAGGAATATATACAGTAGAATATAACAAATAAGGTGACATATTCCCATATCCTCCTGCAGTAAGTATTTGGACACTGCATAACTTTTTTCTTTTATATATCAACATACTAAAATTCAGGTTCAGCTAGATTTGAGAATTTTCTACCAAATATTACTACAATAAAAGCTTCAGTCTTGGCCTATGGAAAAAGTAAAAAAAAAAAAGAAGTTATTTTCTTTTTGGTTTGTGGGGTTTTGTTGTTTTTTGTTTGTTTCTTTTTAAAATCCAGGTTGCTTCTTTCTGGGAACAATTTTAATGTTGTTTTCCATGCTACCCAAGTACAAGAAAAAAATGAAAGAGTTAATTAAATATTAATAAAATTATTTCGTAGTGTAGGTATATTAGGTAAATATATCTTGGACTTGTTAGCTTCAGAAGTGTGTTAACCTAGAATTCTTTATGGAAAACAATAATAATAAAACGTAATTTATAACTCTAGTAAAACAAAGACAACTTGGATTCCAATAATGAGTTGCACTAGAACTTTTAGAAAGAAATACAAGGGTGTGGTATTGGGCGTTTATTCATATGTGTACATAGATTTTGAGAAATGCCAAAAATGTGTGTTCCTAACAAACTTTTTAAGATACAAAACTAAAACAAAGGACGTAATAAAATTGTAGAAAAACTTCTATTTAAATACAATTAAAAATGTACATCTAATTTATTTACACGAAATACATAAAATCTTAAATCTAGAGGTAACGTAGTAGGAAGCATGTGCTGGTGGACAAAAAGCTCAACATGAGCTCTCAGTGTGCACTTGCAGCCCGCAAAGCCAATCAGATCCTGGGCTGCATCAGGAGAAGTGTGGCTAGCAGGTCGAGGGAGGTGATCCTCCCCCTCTACTCAGCCCTGGTGAGACCCCACCTGGAGTACTGTGTCCAGTTCTGGAGCCCCTATTACAAGAGGGATGTGGAGGTGCTGGAACGTGTCCAGAGAAGGGCCACAAGGATGATCAGAGGGCTGGAGCACCTCTCCTATGAGGACAGACTGAAGGAGTTGGGGCTGTACAGTCTGCAGAAGAGAAGGCTCCGAGGAGACCTAATTGTGGTCTTCCAGTATCTGAGGGGGGCCTACAGGAGGGCTGGGGAAGGACTTCTCAGGATCTCAGGTAGTGATAGGACTAGGGGGAATGGAATGAAGCTGGAGGTGGGGAGATTCAGGCTGGATGTGAGGAGGAGGTTCTTCACCATGAGAGTGGTGAAACCCTGGAATGTGTTGTCCAGGGAGGTGGTCAAGGCCCCGTCCCTGGGGGTGTTTAAGAGCAGGCTGGATGAGGCTCTGTCCAGCCTGATCTAGTGTGGGGTGTCCCCCATGGCAGGGGGGTTGGAACTAGATGATCCTTGTGGTCCCTTCCAACCCTGAATTAAACTATGAAACTATGAAGCATGCACTGAGCTATTTAACACTGGTAGAATTATTCCTTTTTGAAGTGGGTAAAAATCAATTATTAAAATCAATTTATTCTAGATAATAAAAATTCTGCAAATGAATTGTCATGAATAAAATATTTTTATTCCTTTGCTTTCACTTGATGAAATAAAGAAAAAAAGTCATTTTTTAACTATAGATTTCGAGCATTTTGTCAGATTTTTAAAATATGCCTTCAGTGGAAATACTAGAGACCTTGATAGGTCCATAATAGCATAACAATGCTTAATCACATTGCAACAAGGGAAGGAAAAAACAAAAGTAACACATGGGTTGATACCAGAAATTTATAATGAACATTTCATTACAATAAAAATATGTAGATTGAAGATGCAGTTTATGAGGACTTGGCAGGGCTCATTGATAGAGCTTTAAACTAGATTTGAAGGGGGAAGGGGTTGTTAATCTAATTCTTGCCTGTGACAAACATTGGGGCAGCTCACCAGAGGCAGAGGGGTGGAATGCTAGCAAGGGCTCTCAATTTGTTGCCCCGAGGCAAGCCAAGGATGAAGCACTGGGACACCCCAAGGGAATCAAGGGGGATTCACCGAAGAGGGTGGCACGGCCAGCACTGCTCAAGTGCCTCTATGCAAATGCACACAGCTTGGGCAATAAACAGGGTGAATTAAGGGCCACTGTGCTGCTAGGATGCTGTGACATAGTGGCTATTACTGAAACTCGTTGGGATGATTCCCAAGACTGGAATGTAGGGATAGATGGATACAAGCTCTTCAGGAATGAAAGACAAGGTAGGAGGGGAGGAGGTGTTGTTGCTCTCTATATGAGTGACCATCTGGAATCAGTGGAGCTCCACCTGGGCAAGGATGATGAGCTGGTTGAGAGCATATGGGTGAAGATTAAGGGGGAGACAGGAAGGTGATGTTACTGTAAGGGTCTGCTATAGGCCACCTGACAAGCAGAACCACGCACATGAAGCACTCCAAAGGCAAACAGAAGTGGCTTCACGTTCACAAGCCCTGGTCCTTGTGGGAGATTTCTGACATCGGCTGGAGGGATGTGGTGGGTTAACGCCCATCCTGAAAACAGGGTGGAGGGCTTGTGAGTGCTTTGCCCTCCCTGCAGGGCATTTTCCCCCTGGGAAACTGAGTCTGTTCCACTCCACCCTCCCTGCCCAGCTAGGGTATAAAAGAGAGGACACTGCTGCCCACTGCCAGCTTGAACCCACAGTCTCGGCATACAGAGTCTCATGCTCTGCTGGGTTCCCTCATGCCCACTCAGAAAGGAAACAGGTGAACTGGTGACAAGTGACATGGAGAGGTTGAGGTTCTCACTGACTTCTTTAACTCAGTCTTCACTGCAAGGGCTCCAGACATACTCCCACAATAACAGAAGACAATGGCAGGGACCGGAAGAAGGAACTGCCCATGGTGAGTGAATATCAGGTTCATGACCATCTGAAGAACATGAAAGTGTTCAAGTCCATGGGACACGATGAGATACACCTACAGGTACTGAGTGAACTGGCAGATGAGGTTGCTAAATGGCTCTCTATCATATTCCAAAAGTCATGACAGTCCAGGGAAGTCCCCACTGACTGGAAAAGAGGAAACATAACTCTCATTTTCAAAAAGGGAAAGAGGGATGACCCAGGGAACCATAGGCCAGTCAGTCGCACCTCTGTGCCCAGTAAGATCAAGGAGTAGATCCTCCTGGAAGGACTGCTGAGGCAGAACAGTAACAGAGGGGTGACTGAGTACAATCAGCACAGCTTCACCAAGGGCAAATCCTGCCTGACAAACCTGGTGGACTTCTATGACAAAGTTACAACATGAATAAATGAAAGTTGAGCAACTGATGTAGTTTACCTGGACCCAAGGAAAGCCTTCAACACTGTCCCGCACCACATCCTGGTCTCCAAACTGGTGCAGAATGGATTTGATGGATGGACCATTGAGTGGATAAAGAACTGGCTTGATGGCTGCACCCAAAGTGTGGCTGTCAATGGGTCCATGTCCAAGTGGAGGCCAGTGATGAGTGGAGTTCCTCAGGGATCAGTCCTGGGAACAGTCTTGTTTAACATCTTTGTTGGTGTCATGGACAGTGGCTTTGAGTGCACCCTCAACAAATTTGCTGATGACACCAAGCTGTGTGGTGTGGCAGACATGCTGGAGGGAAGGGATGGCATCCAGGGGGACCTTGACAGGCTGGAGAGGTGGGCCCATGGCAACCTCATGAGGTTCAACAAGACCAAAGGCAAGGTCCTGCATCTGAGTTGGGGCAATCCCAAGCACTGATACAGAATGGGCAATGACTGGCTTGAGAGCAGCCCTGAAGAAAAGGACTTGGTGGTGCTGGTGGATGAGAACCTCAACATGAGCCACCACTGTGCACTCAGCCCAGAAAGTCCATCACATCCTGGGCTGCATCAAGAGAAGCATAGCCAGCAGGTCGAGGGAGGTGATTCTCCCCCTCTACTCCACTCTGGTGAGACCCCACCTGGAGTACTGCATTCAGTTCTACAGGAAGGATCTGGATGTATTGGAATGTGTCCAGAGGAGGGCCACAAGGATGATCAGAGGGCTGAAGCACCTCTCCTATGAGGACAAACTGAGGGAGTTGGGGCTACTCAGTCTGGAGGAGAGAAGGCTCCAAGGTCACCTTATTGTGGCCTTCCAGTATCTGAAGAGGGCTAACAAGAAAGCTTGAGAGGGACTTTTTAGGGCATCAGAGTGATATGACTAGGCGGAATGGAGCAAAACTAGAAATGGGTAATGGTAGATTGGATGTAAGGAAGAAGTTCTTTACCATGAGGGTGGTGAGACACTGGAACCGGTTGCTCCAGGAGGTGGTAGAAGTCTCATCCCTGGAGGTTTTCAAGGCCAGTCTGGATGTGGCTCTGAGCTTCCTGATCTAGTGTGAGGTGTCCTTGCCCATGGCAGGGGGGTTGGAACTAGATGATCCTTGTGGTCCCTTCCAACCCTAATAATTCTAAGATTCTCTGATTCTAATATGGAGAGTTGGCACCTTAATTTTAGTTTAAATAAACTTTCTTTGGAAATGGAGACTTTAAAGAATTGGTTTTATGAACATTTTTTTAAAGCACTTTCACCATGAAAACACAGGCTAGAAGGCTAGAGAATTTGTGAACAGAATGTATCAGATGCACAGCATTGTAGCAAAACCAGTTAAGTATAAAGTCAGAGTTTTACCTTTTATCATAGAACCTTATGAGACGTAGATTATCGCTTGGTCAGCACTGAAAACCTGATGATATCTTTGAATGTAGACTAATGGATAATTTTCAAATCAGTAAGAGTTTGACTTTCTTTTATTTTTAAAACTTTTGCCAAGGCAGATAAGTGATGATGCTAGTTTAGATAGCGCTGAAGCCCCAGTAAATACATGTTTGTCTATGGAGTTACAATCAATCAAAAAAAGCATTCAAGACATGGTGGAAACCACTAAAGTAGGCTCCAACTATAAATTAAAGCTTAACAGTTACATCCATGGTTGCTATAAACTAAACTATAAAAATACAGAGAGTAAATGGGATCCTTTTCATTCTTTCTCCATTAGATTGCAGGATTGCATCTTTCTATATGTACCACAATTGCTGGGCTACACAGTAGGCAAAAATGACAAATTCACCTCTTCCAAACCAAATAAAACTAAGGAGGGGTTGTTTTGTTGTTTTGGTTTGTTTGCTTGCTTGTTGTTTGGTTGGGTTTTGGTGGTGTGTTATTTTTGTTGTTTGTGGTTTTGTTTTGATTGTTTGTTTTTTTTTGGTTGGGTGAGTTCAGGTTTCTTTTGTTTTGTTTAAATACTGTTGAGGTGAAATTACTTACTTACAACAGACTAATATCAGAAGTTACTGGAAAAGTTAATGAGTCTCCTTCTTTCAATATATATAGGAAAATAATTCTGATTGTTATGTATGTTGAGTGTATGTAGAAAAAAGTGCTATGGGGAAAGAAAAAAAGTACAAATATAAATAAACAGATGCATGAGTGTCTGGGATTCCATTTTGAACAACAGGGGAGATTCAAAACTGCAGTGTTCTTCTGAATGGGAGGAGAGATTAAAGGCAGGTGGAATGAAATATCAGTAGAATGAGGAGAATAGAATTAGCTTTGAAACTAACAGGCTGATCTTAAAGTGAATCATACTCCACTGGTATGATGAAACTGTATTTATGATTAATGTGTTTTCCCAAAAGTGCTGTAAGTTATTTTGCACCAACAACTAGAATTCTAGAAAGATGTATTTTGTAGAGTGTTTGCTACAGTGCCAAAAGCTAGAATATTGGATATAGGACACTTTTAAAGGTACTACTTTATTATATCATACTGACAACTGAGAATAGTACAGTCATGAATACTACCATGCTCATATAATACTGACCAAATTCTGCTGCAATGGGCAAGTCATTCCACATCTCTAGATAAATGCAACTTAATTGTTGGATAATTAGATACATGATATCTGTTTGAATCACTCTTAAATCAACAGAGCTGCAAGTTTCATGTGTTTTACATGTCAAATCTCCAGAATATTCTGCTCATGCTGGAAATATGAGATCGTTTGGACCCTGAAATAGTGTTGGTCATGAAGAACACATTCATATATCATATATATGATTCATGAATGCAAAGATAAATCTTCATGACTGTTATTCACAGGAAAAAAACAGTTTCCACCTTTAATCTGTCCCTTCTTCATTTAGATTCTCATACAAAAGATTATTCACTGGTATTAATTTAACAGTATGACTAGAATGGAAAATAAAACAGCTTAAAGAGAAAAGTTCTTGTGCCACAAAGGTTCTCTTAGTCAAGATCTAGGAAATGTCTTGCTTTTCTGCAATGGTAAATCTTTCTAGGCAGATCATCATCTTACAAGGCCATGCTGTGCTGGAGACGTGTTCCCTCTCTGTATGTGGTGATTTCTGGGCACAGAAAAAGAGCAAACAAGAGCTCTGGCATAGCTGCGCTGTTTACCCTTTCTTTTATGGACTATTAACTAGTACAATGTACCTGCTAAATTATTGTTTTTTATAATAACAATATCCCTGAAACTCCATTATAGCTAACTTTCACTGTCAGACGAGGATCTGAGCCTTTTAAAGTATTTTCTCCACAATATCAATTTGCATGTATATTAGATTTTTGCTTTGAATTTTTCTCCTAATTGTCAGGAAAATTACAGGTATTTTTTTTTTTCCAAATTATTAAGTACCTTGTCACTGTACATTGCACCCTTACTAAGCAGTAGATCATGACCCAATTCACTAAAGAGTTACAGATCATAACTGCAACACTTAAAATGATTTCTGAGTCATGTTCTCCAGATAATAGTGTGGCAGAGATGAGAATCTGGTGTCTCATCTGCAAAACTGAATGTAAATAAAGAGGTGGCAGGCAGGTCTTCTATAAATTTGCATTATATTAACGTGTCAATATATCTTCTGGCCCAAGAGGGCAGCAATATTTTTATAATTCTTTTAATCCACATTGATACCTGCCTCTGAATAAACATAGGAAGAGGCATTTTCAACAATGTGTCACTGAATATTCACTAAGGAAGGTAGGTCAGGTCTAAATCTCCAATTTATCACACGCTAAGTGCCACCTTAGCCTATGGAAGTCCTATATGCAGCATCCAAAGAATAATACTTGCATTTCACACCCAGTTAAGGTTGTGGTTCTCAAAATTAAATAGTAGGTTTAATTAAGTCATGCATAATTTAATATAATTTGGACTGTACCATCATTACTTTTTAATGTTGACACCAGTCATATGGAATAGAAATGGTTTAAGACTTAGAAGGCATGAACAGAGTAAGGAAAAGCAGCAGTGTTAGTTGGAAGCAATACAGAATTGTATTAAGCATGCTTTCATGGAAGTGAGTGAGAAAGGAAATAGAAATTCACAGCTACTGGGAAACTAAATAAATGCAAAGTTTAAAATAAGGAAGTCTGGATGTTTAATACTCGGTTAAAAAGTCACTGATTTGATTGTCTCCTCACCTTCAGTGTCATGATACAGCATATGTCTGCTGTCTGCTGTCTTCATAAAAGATAATTTTCTTATTAAAAGAAAAAAATAGTTGTTGGATACAGGTTTATCGTTTCCAGTTAAACGTCTGCCTCTAGAAATACCAAAAAGCGGAGGCTACAGTAAAGCCAACAGCACGGATAATTTGTTTCATTGATGTTTTGTGTCCACAAGTGCCAGTGTGAAATTTTATTCCCTGTTATTTTATAAAAACTGATACTTTGAAAAAATCCCCTTTGTAAAATTAGGTCTGTCTTGCACATAAGGAAAGGCAGAGTTAGAAATGGGATACCCAACGTTCCATTATTTGGTAGCATCACAGAAAAGCAATTTAAAAATCTCATTCCGATCTCTAAGTATAAATAATTGAAAAAGATCTCAACGACTAATTAGGCATAATAGCATTTTTGCTACATAGCTTTGTGAAGACATTCAAAAGGAAAATTCCTACTATTGCACACTAGACAATATTAATTTTTAGATCTCATTGAGGAAAAAAAAAAACAGTTTTCTGTTATAATCTCCAAGTCTAAATGTTTAGGTGAATGATTTTGCAGGTAGGAAAAAAATGTTATTCTTGGTGCTGCAACATATCTTTCTTTCTTGTACTTTTTTTTACTTTTTTTTTCTTTTTATCTTTTTTTTTTTTCTGTATATACAACTTGACTGCAGAGTTTATTTTAGTGTTTTCAATAATTTCTTTAGAATCTGCCAATTTCGGATTGTACGATGAACAGCAATATGTTGATACACAATTTTGGTAAGACACTTTTTAACCAAGACTATACTGTGGCCGGTTGATGTTGCCTCCTTAAGAAAGGGAATATGGTGGACGGAAGTTGGTAAACGGAAGGAATAGTCTAAACTAATTTCATTGGGAGAGTGGGAGGAAGCACCTTCGGAACTGGGAGTGAACTGGACATTTCCAGGACTTTTCTATCAGTCTTGCTTCCGCCTTTTCTTCATGCAGCAGCTCTGTCTTGTGCTGGGCTTTCTGCCAAGGCTCTGGCCTTGAAAAACTGATAAGGCCTGTATTAACTCCTTTCCAATTAACACAAACTGCTTCTAACTTTTTTTCCTCTCTTTTCTTTCTCTTTCTATCGCATTCTGGGGAAAGGGGGGGAGAGAGGGGAGAGCGGAGGTGGGGAACCCCCTCTCTGCCGAGGGGGGTCACTCTCATTTCTGTGTTACTCTGTTGTATCTTTGTATATATTGTAGATATTGTAAATTTGTAAATATTCCCCTGCATACCCTACATTGCTTTGTAAATATAGCTCCACTGCTTTGCTAATTCAGCTTGTGAGTTTTTTTTCTTTCCCTTCAATTTTTCTTTCCCTTTACTTTACAAGGGGGAAGGGAGGAGGCTTCTTGGCCTTACCCTTCCACCCACCACAATACATATTCCCAAAACCCCCATCTTTTTTTACAGGAAATGAAGTTTAATAGGTAATGACTTCTGTATGAGTGAATAAATAACAAACATTGAGTTATTAAGCTTGTAATCATTTTCAGGAAAGCAGTAAGATGTTTTTTTTTGTAGCATACTTACTGCACCTAACTAGTCAATGTGTTATAGAAAACTTAGCACCTATTAAGAACAGTTGTTTCCTTTCCTAAAAGAAAACCTCATAGTTGAGTTACTAGCCTCAGTTTTCCAGGAACTGTATGAGAACCTGCAAAGTGAAAGTACTCTACAGGTACTTTGCAGGAATGTCATGAAACTTGAAAGTCAATTCAGTTAAAAGATGGATAAGATAAATTAGACCCTCAATGTCAGAATGATTACTTTTTCCAAATAAAATAAATAAATAAATAATCCCATTCCATCAATTTCCAGTTTCTTTATTCAGATAGATAATCATCTTGATTATCTTTAATTTAATTATGTTACAATACAGACTTCCCTTTGTAAATGCACTTACGTCATGCAGAACATTAAGCCCTTTCTCACGCATTCGTATAAGTTCACAACTCTACAGCAAGGGATAAATGCTAGTGTTGGATGATAGGTTGGACTCAATGATCTCAAAGGTCTCTTCCAACCTGGTTAATTCTATTCTATTCTATTCTATTCTATTCTATTCTATTCTATTCTATTCTATTCTATTCTATTCTATTCTATTCTATTCTATTCTATATAAAAACCATTGGGGAAAAGTCTGAAGGAATTATGCATCTCACATAGTTCTACCCAAGTTTTATAAACTCAGTGAATGCAGGTTTTGTTATAAAGCCCAGTTAAAGAGTATGGCAGGAAATGCAAAGAGAAAATGTGTTACATTAATGCAATGACATTATTGGGGGAGGTTTGATTAAAAAAAAAAACCAAAATAAAACTTCAACTAAAAATCCATTAAAATTAAGGAAGAACAGTATTTTTAATAATGGAAAGCAATTTTTCTACCAAAACCAAATGAAATAATTGGGAAGACAATATTCAGCAGGAAAAAAGTGAGACTAAATCTCAAATATGAAAGGACATGTCAAAAAGTATGAAATTATGAGTGACATAAAAAGTGTAAATTGGGAATTCTGGGAATGTGGCTGGAGCCCCTGCCACTGAAGACTAAGCCTTCTCCATGTCACTTGTCACCAGCTCACCTGTTTCCTTTCTGAGGGGGCCCACACCTTCTCTAGTCTTCTTTTTACCATTAATATACCTATAGAAATTTTCACTATTCCTCTTGATCTCCCTGGCTAGATTTAATTCTAACTGAGCTTTAGCTTTTCTAACCAGGTCTCCTCTGCTTGGGCAGCTTCCTTATATGTTTCCCATTCCAGCTGTCCTTTTTTCCACTCCTTGTAGAGGTTTTTTTTAATGTGTGTGCGCCAGCATGTCCAGGAGCTCCTTGCTCATCCAGGCAGGTCTCCTAGCATTCTTTCCTTCTTTCCTTCTTTCCTACTTTACTCCTACATGTCAAAAAGTATGAAATTATGAGTGACATAAAAAGTGTAAATTGATGGTGTCATCTTTATATTGTACTGAAAGCAGAAACAAGCTAGCTGAGGAAGTAAAAGGTGGACGTTTCAAAACTGATGAGATGTGTTTTGACATGCATCATAGTTTTGCTGCAAAATTCATTGCATAATAATACAACTCTGCTAATATGAGAAGTTTGTGTGCAACCTACACACCAATTATATGTTCATGAATTTGTAGAGAAGCATTCACATACCTTAGCTTTCTTTGAATATGATTATATTTTTAATCGAACCAATTTTATTTTCTATTTAACTTTGCATTAAGTGAAGTGTATACAAATGAAAAGCTAAAGAGTACAGTGTTATAGCAAATTACAGCAAATATGTTTTTTGACAATGCAAACATCTTTGTTCAGGGTTTAGGAATATATGTAACTCTAGATACAAGAGTAACAAAAAAGCAATAAACACACAACTGCAGCATAGTATTTCCTGATTTTCTCTGCTGACACTGACACATCTTCCCACAAGTTTGCTACTGGTTGCATTCTGAAAAATGGACATTGATCTATATATAGATCATTAATTCAATATAATATCCACTTCAATAGTGTGAAAAAAAATAGCTGAATCTTATGAGTTGTTAAAAGCATTTAGAAGGAAGACTCTTCATACCACAAGAAACTGGAAAATGAGTTCACAGAAAGTTCTACAGCAAAAGATCAGGCTCAGACTTTATAAGAATGAAAAATTCATAGTATCATAGAATCAATAAGGTCAGAAAAGACCTCAAGGATCATCAAGTCCAACCTGTCACCCACGACCTCATGGCTACTAAACCATGGCACCAAGTGCCCCATCCAATCCCCTCTTGAACACCTGCAGGGACCGTAACTCCACCACCTCCCTGGGCAGCCCATTCTAATGGCTACCGTCTCTCTCTGTGAAGAACTTTCTCCTCACCTCGAGCCTAAACTTCCCCTGGCACAGTTTGAGACTGTTTCCTCTTGTTCTGGTGCTGGTTGCCTGGGAGAAGAGACCAATCCCCTCCTGGCTACAACCATCCTTCAGGTAGTTGTAGAGAGCAAGAAAGACTCCCCTGAGCTTCCTCTTCTCCAGGCTAAACAATCCCAGCTCTCTCAGCCTCTCTTCATAGGGCTTGTGCTCAAGGCCTCTCACCAGCTTTGTTGCCCTTCTCTGGACACGTTCAAGTGTCTCAATGTCCTTCTTAAACTGAGGACCCCAGCACTGAACACAGGACTCAAGGTGTGGCTTGACCAGTGCAGAGTACAGGGGCACAATGACTTCCCTGCTCCTGATGGCCACACTATTTCTGATCCAGGCCAGGATGCCATTGACCTTCTTGGCCACCTGGGCACACTAGCTCATGTTCAGCCAGCTGTCAATGAGCACCCCCAGGTCCCTTTCTGTTTGGCAGCTCTCCATCCACTCTGACCCCACCTTGTAGCTCTGCATGGGGTTGTTGTGACCAAAGTGCAGCACCCAGCACTTGAACTTGTTGAATGTCATCATGTTGGACTCTGCCCATCTGTCCAGCCTGTCAAGGTCCCTCTGGAGAGCCCTTTCACCCTCAAACCAATCAACATCTGCTCCCAACATGGTGTCATCTGCAAATTTACTGATGATGGACTCAATCCCCTCATCCAGATCATCAGTAAATATATTGAACAGGATGGGGTCCAGCACTGATCCCTGGGGGACACCGCTAGTGACTGGCTGCCAGCTGGATGTGGCACCATTTACCACCACTCTCTGGGCTTGGCCCTCCAGCCAGTTCCTAAACCAGCGCAAAATGTACTTGTCCAAGCCATGGGCTGACAGCTTGGCCAGGAGTTTGCTGTAGGGGATGGTGTCAAAGGCCTTGCTGAAGTCCAGGCAGACTACATCCACAGCCTTTCCCACATCCACCAGGCGGTCACCTGATCATAGAAGGAGATCAGGTTGGTCAGGCAGGATCTGCCCTTCCTAAATCCATGCTGGCTGGGCCTGATCCCTTGGCTGTCCTTCAGGTGCACAGTGATTGACCGGGGATGGTCTGCTCCATAATTTTCCCTGGCACTGGGGTCAGGCTGACAGGCCTGTAGTTTGCAGGTTCCTCCATCCAGCCCTTCTTGTGGATGGTCAGTAAGGGTTAGTAGGATTTTTTAATTCTTTTCTAAAGTAAAAACAAACAAACAACAACAACAAAAAAAAAAGCACAAACAAACCCACCAAACAAAAAAGAAACCCCATATCAGTATTCAAAATGTAGGAACATTTCTGTGAACACTTATATGAGACTTATTCAAAGTCATTCATAAATATTATTTTCAAGTCAAATTAAGCTTTGGATGAATGACTTCTCTGAAATAGAACAAAACAGAGAAAATGGAAACATTACCTTGATGTAAATGAAAGATAGACTTTTCTGTAAGAAAAAGCAAACAAACACCTTTCTCTGAAACTTTTAGCAAGTTACTCTTTTCTGGCTTTGTGATGAGTTCAGGTCATGTGAAATGGAGTGGAAGAAAAGCATACTGATTTAGGTATAGGATTGAGTTTAGACTGAGATTTTTCAGAATAATGCTCATGGATTCATAAAATGAAATTACTGAGCTCACTGTATTGGAACAAAAGGTGCTTAGCATTATCTTGTCTTCCGGAGCCTTCTATCTTAACAGAACATCCTGTGAGATAGAGAATTTGTCAGTACCTTTAAATGGGTAATTAAAAATTTGATTCTTACTTAATTTTCTCCTACTACAACTTCCATGAATCTTGTTTTACTTTTCTGCACTACATAAAAGAATCTTCATAATCCAATATTATCCTCCTATGAAAGTACCCATTCTCTTGCAATTTTTTTCTCTTTTGTTCTTTTGATAAAGTAAATTGATGAAGCAGCTGTAAGCTAGTTGCTTGAGCCTTCAAAAATATTTTTTGATTCTGTACCAGACCACCGAGCTTCCCATGAGTGAAAATTCTTATATTTTATTCTACATAACTGACAAAAATGCTGAAAACTTCAAAATTCTTTCCCTTCCCCATGGAACTTTGATAGAAGTAATTCCTTTCAGTAAAATCCCATTCAGGTTGCTTATAGTGAAATTCCCCTTAGGTTGACAATAACTTGAAATCTATCAGATATTCCATCCATAATTTATTTATTATGTGCTTTGCTGATATCCTAAAGGGCAAATTAATGAGCAGAATATTATGAGACACTAAGTTAAACAATATACAGAAATCATTGACAGGTTATTAGGTTTGTTTGACAAGACCAGTTTTTCAGAAAGCCATATGGGATTTTATTCCTATTTTTAGTCCTTAATTAATTAGATTTCAAGTTGGTGTTCCCGTTTTCACTTTGGATATGCAAGTTCATTTGTTGGCTGTGTTTTGGATATTTATTTTTTTTTACCATTGATAAAGTACGCTTTTATCTTCTCTCTCTCCTCCATTTTAGGAGTTACAGTGCTTGAAGGGCCTATTTATGCAGTGGGTGGACATGATGGTTGGAGTTACTTGAATACAGTTGAGAGATGGGACCCTCAAAGTCAGCAGTGGACATTTGTGGCAAGTATGTCAATTGCCAGAAGCACTGTTGGAGTAGCAGCATTAAATGGCAAGTGAGTAGGGTATTCTTACATGGTCGAAACACATTTCCTGGAGGGATGAATAACTGTGGCACACAGCAGTAAATAACTTTAACCATACTGAAATAGAGGGTGTCTTTAAAAAAAAATGTAGATGCAGTTGTGCACACCCTCCTGTATCTCCTGGCTTTTATATTTGTTTGAAATAAGTAATTTATATATTTTTTCCATATTATTTTTGTTTATTATTAATATCAAATGCTTGAGAATATAGACCCGATATTTTGTTATGTGTGGTATAAACCACTTCAGGACAAATTGTGAGTTGACTTATCTAACTTTTATATATTCTAGTTAACCACCTGAGTTTATGACTCTAATATAGCCACATACCCAGGGATAAGTTTTGTTGTACATGCATTTTGTACCTTGCTTCAGCCACTGACCCATGAAACCTTTTTCTGATGGTAACTGCATTCACGCAGCAAGCAAGCAGAAATGTGATTCTTGACAAAACAATCTGTCTACATTAGACTTTTAATTCTAACTATATTCAAATCTTATGTTTCCCTTTTATAACTTTCACTTTTTAAAATTTGAATGTGACACATTAAACCTCATTTTATAGTAATGTAGAATGTATTGCTTTTTGCTTAGCACTTTTAAAATACTTTTATCTATGTGCTTAAAAAGAATATGGTGTGAACTGTAATAATTTACAGGTGGGGGAGGAATTCACATATAACTTCAGTTATTTTTGTACAAAAATCTACAAATAACTCAGTCACCTTAAGGTCACCATATGAAAAATGGCAGGACTATGTACATTTAGGATATAATTTGTCTTACTTATTTTAGACATTTATGTCAGGACAGCATGAATTCTCCTATTAGGCACTCATTTTTCTCTTGAGGATTGTTTCATATTCTGACTTAGATGGTTTTGATATTTAAGCAAGGAAGATGAATCCCACTGTCGACAACAGAATGTAAACAAAGAGCAGGCAGTAAATAATCTCTTGGGACCAGTGGGCACAATGGAGGAAGGAAAACTTCTACAATGATAGTTTCTTCATACATTATTGCTACTGGAAAATAAAGGATTATAGAATCATAGAATTGTTAGGGTTGGAAGGGACACCAAGTATCATCTAAGTCCAACCCCCTGCCAGGGGCAGGGACACCTCACACTAGATCAGAATGCTCAAGAGCCACATCCAGCCTGGCCTTGAAAACCTCCAGGGACGAGACTTCTACCACCTCCCTGGGCAATGTGTTCCAGTGTCTCACCAGCCTCATGGTAAAGAACTTCCTAACGTCCAATCTGAATCTACTGTTTCTAGTTTTGTTCCATTCCCCCTAGTCCTATCACTACCTGACACCCTAAAAAGTCCCTTACCAGCTTTCTTGTAGGCACCTTCAAATACTGGAAGTCCACAATAAGGTCACACTGGATCCTTCTCCAGACCAAATAGCCCCAACTCCCTCAATCTGTACTCATAGAAGAGGTGCTCCAGCCCCCGATCATCCTCATGGCCCTGCTCTGGATATGTTCCAATACATCCAGATCCTTCCTGTAATAGGGACTCTAGAACTGAATGCAGTACTCCAGGTGGGGTCTCACCAGAACGGAGTAAAGGGGGAGAATCACTTCCCTCGACCTGCTGGCTATGCTTCACTTGATGCAGCCCAGGATGTGATTGGCTTTCTGGGCTGCAAGTGCACAGTGGTGGCTCATGTTGAGCTTCTCATCCACCAGCACCACCAAGTCCTTTTCTTCAGGGCTGCTCTCAAGCCAGTCCCTGCCCAGCCTATATCAGTGCTTGGGATTGCCCTGACCGAGATGAAGGACCTTGCCTTTGGTCTTGTTGAACCTCATGAGGTTGGCTTGGGCCCACCTCTCCAGCCTGTCAAGGTCCCTCTGGATGCCATCCCTTCCCTCCAGCATGTCTGCCACACCACACAGCTTGGTGTCATCAGCAAACCTGCTGAGGGTGCACTCAATGCCTCTGTCCATGACACCAACAAGATGTTAAACAAGACTGTTCCCAGGACTGATCCCTGAGGGACTCCATCTGTCACTGGCCTCCACTTGGACACGGACCCATTGACAGCCACACTTTGGGTGCAGCCATCAAGCCAGTTCTTTATCCACTGAATGGTCCATCCAACAAACCCATTCTGCACCAGTTTGGAGACCAGGATGTGGTGCGGGACAGTGTCAAAGGCTTTGCTTGGGTCCAGGTAAACTACATCAGTTGCTCAACTTTCATTCATTCATTCATGTTGTAACCTTGTCATAGAAGTCCATCAGGTTTGTCAGGCAGGATTTGCCCTTGGTGAAGCCGTGCTGATTGTACTTAGTCCCCTCTTTGTTATTCTTCTGCCTCAGCAGTCCTTCCTTGAGGATCTGCTCCTTGATCTTACTGGGCACAGAGGTGCGACTGACTGGCCTATGGTTCCCTGGGTCATCTCTCTTTCCCTTTTTGAAAATGAGAGTTATGTTTCTCCTTTTCCAGTCAGTGGGGACTTCCCTGGACTGTCATGACTTTTGGAATATGATAGAGAGCCATTTAGCAACCTCATCTGCCAGTTCCCTCAGCACCTGTGGGGTGTGTCCTGTTGGGTTCCATGGACTTGAATACTTTCATGTTCTTCAGATGGTCACAAGCCTGATATCCACTCACAGTGAGCAGTTCTTTCTTCCAGTTCCTGCCATTATCTTGCATTATTCTGGGAATGTGGCTGGAGCCCCTGCCACTGAAGACTAAGCCTTCTCCATGTCACTTGTCACCAGCTCACCTGTTTCCTTTCTGAGGGGGCCCACACCTTCTCTAGTCTTCTTTTTACCATTAATATACCTATAGAAATTTTCACTATTCCTCTTGATCTCCCTGGCTAGATTTAATTCTAACTGAACTTTAGCTTTTCTAACCAGGTCTCCTCTGCTTGGGCAGCTTCCTTATATGTTTCCCATTCCAGCTGTTCTTTTTTCCACTCCTTGTAGAGGTTTTTTTTAATGTGTGCGCCAGCATGTCCAGGAGCTCCTTGCTCATCCAGGCAGGTCTCCTAGCATTCTTTCCTTCTTTCCCACTTTCCTCCTGGGCACAGAGAAGTTGATCCTTGAACACTGTTTAGCTGTCCTGGGCCCCTCTTCCCTCTAGGGCTGTGTCCCGCAATAGTATGGCCAGCAGATGAACCTGGAATAAAGGAGTAGAATAGCAGGAACACACTATTTAAATTTTAAGACCATCCTAAGTGTCACCTAAGGGAACATTATCATATGCATTTGGAGGACCTCAAGAAACCACACAAATTATATATTTAATGATATATGTGTGAATGAAGTCTTGTGTTTGAAGAAAATTTATGGTAGAAAGAGATAGAAGAGGGGAAAAAAGCTATATAACTTGTTAATACAGAAACAGAAAGCAAACAGAGGCTCTTGAGAAAAGGAAATGCAACTGAAGAATACATAGTTTATTCACTGTAGAAACATGCTCTGTGGAGTTCTCTGATCAATTCTGGTCATGCATATTAAAGAAAGTTTAACTGAAAGTGCAAAGTTTAAATCAGGGATACCATGTCATACCAAAGAAAAGCAACAGAAGTGTTACAGTTGGCAAAGGAACAGATGGACATAAATAGATAACATTCAGATGGGAAAGTCTAGGTGGAACAAATATTATAGGGAGACAAAAAAAGTATGTAACATATTTAACAGTTCGTAAAAAGGGTAATATTATCTGGTTTATTTGACACCAAAGATTTGAATCAGGAAATTTTCATTTTCTGTAAAATTTTATTTTCCTAGGTCAACAGTTAGCAGTGAAGGTGTGTACTGAGGCTTTGGAGATTCCATCTCCTACACCCTCATACCTTTCTTAAATAGTCATGGAAGTGAGGAGAGTGTTAGTATATATTCAGGTGAATGGAGAGTGCAGCTTGTGGTCATTCCATAACCGTTCCTACCTGCTGATTCTGCCTCCTCATGCATTTCCCTTGCTCCATTAGTGGTTGTCGATAGGATGCAGTCCAGGAAATACTCTGCTGCTCCAGGCTGCAGTGTATATACCTGATTTGGTGCTGTGGAGCACCTCCTTCTCCTCCTTCTTCTCTGACTTTGGTGTTCCTTCTGTTGTTTCTCATTTTCTTTCCCCTCCTCACTCTGGCTGTGTGCCATTTTTTGCCTTTTCTGAAATATTTTTTCACAGAGGTACTACCACCTTGAATTCTGGCCTCAGCTGTGCCGTGTGGTGGGACAATTGGAGCTGACTGGAAACAGCTATGTCTGGCACAGAGTAGCCCAGACTCTCCTCACAGATGGCCACCCCTGCATCACCTGAATGCCAGTCCCGTGGCACTTATAAACAATACAATTGCAATACTGATTTTTGCACATTTAATTGTGAAAGATTTGCCACATACTGGGCACTCTAGTATTCAGTTAGGATATCAAGTTTCCTTTCTAATGTTGTCTAAATGGAGTTTGGAAAAGAAATAATTATTATAAATTAGTAATGAAGGCATTTAAATTAGACAAAGCTGAAAGATGAAGAACAGGAATGGACTTCAGATACCCAAGAAGAAGACCTGTCCTGGGACAAATGATCAGCTCTGGCCAAGACTCAGGTTTTTTTTCCCTTTTATTCATATTAATAGGAGTTTTGAAAAAACTAAGTTGAGCATTTTTAAAACATTTTTGCTTTCAGAAGATTAATGACAAAGCTCTGTCTGTGGTCATTGTTTTTAAGTTTGGTACCAAAGAAAGTAAATAAATGCTCAAACACTCTTGAGGATGAGTCACAATTGATAACCTCAAGAAACATGTCGAAATTATGACTAGAGTTTTGGTTGTGTTTTTGTTGTTGTTGTTGTTTTGGTTGGTTGGTTGGGTTTTTTTATAACATGAAAATGCAATACAAATGATAAGGGCAAGATGCTCCAACTAACCCAAAGATATTTTATAAGAACAGTATAGGAACATACGTACTCTTAATCCAAGCCAACATTTTTAAAGCTGGAGTGGTTTGGAAAGCCTTATCTTTCTCCATCGATTATGTTTCCTTCTTTTTTTCCCATTTATCTTACTGCTATTTGAATGTATTCTGTCTTCACATTTTTATTGCAAGTCAGTAGTTGTGTTCATTATTATGGATTGGTAGTTCAGATTTTGTCTGCTGCTTGACTGTAGCAGATAGAATTTGGAATGGCTTCCACATTCTATTATTTCTACATTCTATTATTTCCACATTCTATTATTTCTACTTAAGCATTAATAGAAATTATTATTTTTTTTTTAATAGCATAATAATTGATCCCTTCACACCCATGCAAATTAATTTGTTACATTTTCAACTTCATTGGTTAGGTGGAGAGGTTTAAATAGCATTTAGCTTTATATTGTTAATTTTTTATTTTTATTTATATTTAGTTCCATTCATTCAGCTCCACTTTTTTTTGCAGTAGTTGGATTCATACAGTAATGGATTTCTATAAATTGTGTGTAATTGTCTTAGCAGTAATTTTCCACCCATCCTCTTTTTCATTTTGATTGGGAAACAGAGAACTGGCCACTACAGATGCTGGCATGTGTGCAGAGGAGTATTTTGGTTTCTGGTTATTTAATAAAGCAAAGATGGAATGAAACTCCTGTTATTTAAATAAGTATTATGCCTGTGGTAAATGGCATTTGCTTTAGTTTAATATGTCCCTTATGAGTATTGTGCAACATTACAAACCAAATATCAGAAATATAGCTTGCTGAACCTTCATTTCCAAGAAAATAGTAAAGTTCAAACCAAATTAGTGTGCTCACAAGAAAAGTTATCAAAACTATACTGTAGTTACTCAACCACAGGAATATATTTTCTGTGTACTGACCCCAGAAAGGCATAGGTTAATAATTCCACAAAGCCCTTAATAGCACTTCAGTGTTTGGCACAAGAGAATTATCAGTGTATTACGTTCACATAACCACCTACAAAACCTGATTGCATGACTGATTACAACCTCCTCCAGGAGTTCTGCTTCTTTGCTTTTCATTCATCATATAATAAACTATGCATGGCATTTTCTCTTAGCAAAATCATTAAAGCTTATTATTAATTCAGTGCCCTGGTCTGATCTTCTGTACCTTTGCACACAAATTCATATTTCCTTCGTGGGGGTCCCATGCAGCTCAGTGATGTGCAATTTGATTCAATATGCATCATAATTGCTCTTTGACAAGCAAAAGTTTTTTACAAGTCTGTAAAGTACAAGTGTCTGCACAAGTTTCTTTTTATGTGGCTAGACTAGACTTAAAAATTACTAGAATAGGTTCAAGTTAGGAAAATATATATGACTCTTGGAAAAGCACAATGAACCATCATGAAACTTTACAGTAAATCCAGTATTGATAGGAAATACAGCTGATGATATGACATGGCTTCACTTCAGGGTGGGAACTTGATGAGCCTGTTTTCTCTTGATATACTATATTCAGGCTGCCAGATGCTTAGGCTATGTTTCTGTTCTGTGTGTTTACTGCACATCTGCATGTTTTAGTGTGTATACCTGACCATGCACTTCTCTTCATCCATCACTCACACAAGATTTTTGGACTTGGTGACTGTTGACTGGACTACAGGTAGCATGACTGTCATTTGCTGTAAGGTCTGTCTGCCATTCAGATTTTGGAATAAGAAATGTTTTATCATTACTATATTATTTTCAATAAATATTGTAGTGAACTAATTCTATATAGCTAATGAATATAACATAGCATGGTAAGCATTAATTTGGGCATAAAGGTACTTATTCACTAAGTAGACATGGTGAGTTAGTTTAGTCCTAATACCTGACAGGAAAGTACAATTGGTCACTCCATCTAACTTTAACCTTTTAAATATGAAATATTTATGGGAGGCAGTGTGGATAATGCCTAGAAAGATTCACAGTCAGTTTTTTAATTGTGCAGATTGCACAGTTAAGCACAGACTTTTAAAAATTGTTTTGGGGTGCATCAAGAAAAGTGAGTCCAGCAGGTCTAGGGAAGTTTTTCCCCCCTCTACTCTGCCCTGCTGAGACCACACCTGGAATACTGTGTCCAGTTTTGGGCTCCCCAGTTCAAGAGAGACGGGGGATCTACTGGAGAGAATCCAATGAGGATGACTGGGAGACATCTCTCCTATGAGGAAAGACAGAGAGACCTGGGGCTGTTTAGTCTTGAGCAGAGAAGACTGAGGGGGGATCTTATTAAAGTCTGTAAATATCTGAAAGGTGGGAGTCAGGATGAAGGTGATTGCCTCTTTTCTATAGTGCCCAGTGATAGGACAAGGAACAATTGGTACAAGCTGAAACACAGGACATTCCACCCCAGTGTGAAGAGAAACTTTTTATGGGGAGGGTGATGGAGCACTGGAACAGGCTGCCCAGAGAGATTGTGGAGTCTCCTTCTCCAGAGACTGCATTCCCTTGCAGCCTGCCCTAGTTCATCCTGCTTTGGCAGTGGGGTTGGACTAGAGGTCCCTTCCAACTCCTAAAATTTTGTGATTCTGTGATTCAGCAATCACTCTCTTATCTCTCATGGTCAAAAATCTGGCTTTTAATTATTATCTTTAATGGGAAAGAAAGTATGAGAATCCCAGCCTGTCTCAAAGAGCACTTAGTACTGATATGTTAGGACCTGAAGGAAGCCCTTGTTCAGTACAGTCAAAGTCTTGAGATGTTTCCCTGACCAAATGTAAGCATTTACTTGAATGACATACTTTCATGTATACACACATGTATTCATGTGTAAACATTGTTTCTTATTTCTGTATGTGTAAATCCACAATGGTATTTGAATATCTAAATGGTACTGAAATTAAAGTAAACTAAATATCTAGTTTGATACTCAAATAAATATCTCTATGGGCTGCTCTTACAAATCTCCAACAAAGTCTGCAAAAGAGAATACCATGCTACCTTCACTCCTAACTGATATTTCTATTTTTCTAATTTGAAATGTGATTAATTTCCTCATAACTAATATTGGGATAAAATGAAATCTCTTTTTGCTTGGTAACCAGCTTCAGCTGGATCTTTCATTATTGAGGAGAGTTTGTTCATTGAGAAGGTCACAAACTACAGTACGTAAGACTTTTTCAAGTCATCCATATAATTGCAATGCACTGATGATTTTCATACTTAAATAAAAAATAGGCAACTGGCTCACTATTGTTAAATAAATGAAGTATTAATATGCTGTAATTGTGATTTTTAAAGCTGAAGTACCACTTCAGAATTTCAAACTAAAAATAAAATTGTATTTCACAGCAGAGCAGGTTTTTTCTCAGTTTGTTGGTTTTGGGGTTTTTTTTGGCTTGAGGGTTTCTTTGCTTTTGTGCCTTATTGATGATTCAGTTATTGTTTTGCTAATCCATTTGAAGTAAGAAAAATACTACACTTGGCATACAAAATTACAGTCATTTAAAGGGCGGAAAATATTTCATACCACATACTTTCTGCCCACAGTATCCTCATTGACTGCAAATACTTTAAAATCAACATTTTATGAATGACATGGTTTTTTGACTGATACTGAAATACAGCAGTGTTTTTCCTTGTCAGAAAATCTATGTTTTCACTTGTCTGTCTGCCTATCAGACATTATCTGCCTGACTAGAGAGTAGAATGAAATTTGACTTAGGATGCTGTTAATTGCATAGTAGGTATTTTATAAATTTTGAAATGGGAAGAATAACATATTTCAACAACTGACTGACAAGTTACCAGCCTCATATTTTTGTGTATGTTTTACTCTAACTGTGCTTTTACCTATAAGTTAAAACTATGCCTTAATTTAAATCCTGTAGAAGAACCTTTTATGATAGCTTTGACACTTTGGTGTTTTACAAATGCGCTGTTTATTAACTGCTGGTTTTGATCAAACTATTTTCTGAGGCAATTATTCTGCCTTCTGCTATAGGGACAAAGGGACACATGTTGAAAATATTCTTCCTTAACTGTAGAAACTACAGATAGGTGTAGATATTTTGTAATATTGCAATCAAAATTGTGCAATAAATGGATTCTGAGACAAGATAAAATGGAAGAGTTGTATGGTCTGAAATTATTAAACTCACAAAGAAGATGGCTATCATAAACACATTTAGTTCAGGCTAGCACAACTCACAATTCTGTGAATTAAATAACAGTTTCTTTTTTTATGACATTCAGTCACTGGTCTTGTATTTTTAACTTATTCTACTGCTGTATCACTGCACCAAATACATGAAATACCTCTCCAAATTTACACAGAGAAATAAGACTTCATTAATGCTTTCCATTCAGAAAGTTATGGGTTTTTTTCAACTTTTGCCATGCAAGCCTAAGTTCTTTAGCATAAGGAAGGCAGCGTGGATAGATATCTTTCCTCTCCTACAGTCTGATTCCTAGATCAGATATGGACTGTTTGAACAATACATGAGTCCGGCACTGATGAAAATCATTATCTTTCCCTCAGTTCTACCAGGCAGGTATCCTTTGTGCCAGAATAATTCTCTGTTGCTCTTTCAGGCACACTGAAAGGGCAGAAAAGGGTGTAAAGGGGCCTAAGCAGAATACTGGATATTGTCTTTGATATTCACAGGGAAAAAATTTTGAAAGGCAAAAGCTCGTTAACAAATGCAGCAAAGGCCTGATTCAACTGTTTTCACAAGCTATGCTACCTCACATCAAAGGCAGTCTGATCTTTTGAGGTTGGCTTGTCAAACTGAATTTAAAAATGGCTTTTCTGATTCGTTATCAAAGGTTTGTGATGATAGCACCGTGATAAATGCTTTTGATCCATCCAGTCATGATGTCTCCTAATGTCTCGTCCTTTGAAACTTCTGTGCCATTTTCTATCCAGTTTATACATATATGTATACAAATATTTAGGAATTTCTATCCATCTTGATACAAAAAGAAATGACCAAACACTAAAAAGATGTCCAGCTCAGGGGAGACTGAATTTGGTCTAATTTACTATGTAGACACTGTCTGAATAAGCTGAAATAGAGACCATTGGAGAATAGAAATCTATAACATCTCTACAGGCAAAACTTTCAGCTGTGATCACTAGAGATAAAAGTACTCAGAACTGGATGCTTTCATTTCCTTGTTGATCTTCCTCTCTAAACAGTGATAATTATACTAGAAATCCCAACAGTTTTGATGGGATACACAATGAAGTGCAGTTAACAGCATATTCCCAATTCAGAAATTAATGAAGATATGACTGTTATGCCATTATAATTATTATTATTTTTCAGGCTTTCTTTTAATCACACTATGTTGAAAATAAAAGCTTTACAATACTGGAAGTACTCAAAAGCATTTAAGAGGCATGACATTTAAAAGATGTCTACAGTCACACATAATCTGGGAGAACCTCTGCAGTGGTTAGGCCACACCTTGAGTACTGTGTCCAGTACTCAGTTTAGGAAAGATGTTGACTTGCTGGAATGTGTCCAGAGAAGGGCAACAAAGTTTGTGAAGGATTTGGAACACAAGCCCTATGAGGAGAGACTGAGGGAGCTGGGGTTGTTTAGCCTGGAGAAGAGGAGGCTCAGGGCAGACCTTATTGCTGTCTACAACTACTTAAAGGGAGGTTGTAGCCAGGTGGGAGTTGGTCTCTTCTCCCAGGCAACCAGCACCAGAACAAGACAACACAGTCTCAAGCTGCACCAGGGGAGTTTTAGACTGGATGTTAGGAAGAAATTCTTCACAGATAGAGTGGTTGCCTATTGGAATGGGCTGCCCGAGGAGGTGGTGGAGTCACCATCATTGGAGGTGTTTAGGAGGAAACTTGATGGGGTGCTTGGTTGCAAGGTTTATTTGATTAGATGGTTTTGGATGATGGGTTGGACATGATGATCTTGAAGGTCTCTTCCAGCCTGGTCCAGTTCTATTCTATTCTATTCTATTCTATTCTATTCTATTCTATTCTATTCTATTCTATTCTATTCTATTCTATTCTATTCTAATTTTAAATGGAAAAAAAGTTAGATGCAGTGGTACTTTGGGTAAGGTAAAACTGCTAGAATAATACCGTAAATAATGTAAAATTAACAAACAAAGCAAAACTGAGGAATTTGAATTTGCTAAATTCAGACTTGCTGAATTATCTTTCAACTCTGCATTCCATAAGTATTTGCACATGAAAATTAAATTCTACTTGCTAGTATTTTCAACAAATCATTCAGAGCAGAATGTCTTCCTGACACAGCTGGTGAGCAAAGCAACTGGAGAAGGAGCCCTGCTGGACCTGTTGTTTGTGAACAGAGAAGGATTTGTGGGTGATGTAATGATTGGGGGCTATCTTGGCCACAGTGATCACAAAATGATAGATTTCTCAGTTGTTGGAGAAGAGGACGTTCATCAGAATTGCCACTTCCAGAGGGCAGACTTTGGCCTATTTTGGAGACTGTTTGACCGAGTCCCATGGGACGCAGTCCTGAATTGCCAAGGAGCGCAGGAAGGCTGAACATTCTTCAAGAAAGAAGTCTTAAATACACAGGAATAGGCCATCCTCATGTGCCAAAAAAGTCATCAGGGAAGAAGGCCAGCCTGACTGAGTGGAGTCATTTGATTGCAGCTTAGGGAGAAAACAAGAGTTTATGGCAGTTGGAAGAAAGGGCAGGCCAACCAGGAGGACTAAAGCCTACAAGGATAAAACCCTAATAGAAATTAGTCTGGCTTTGCTGTAAAAGAGAAGAAACACTTCTCTAAATATATTGGCAACAAAAGAGGGATTAAGAAGCATGTATATCCCTTACTGTATGTAGGGGCAAACAATGGTCAAGGATAAGAAAATGACTGAGGTCCTCAGTGCCTTCTTTACCTCAGTCTTTAGCAGTAGAATCAGTTTTCACTGGGTTCTCAGCCCCATGAGTTGAAAGATAAGGATGGGAAACCAAATGAAGCCCCCTTAATCCAAGAGGAAATGCTTAGAGATCTGCTGCAACACTTAGACATACACAAGTCTGTGGGGCCATATTGTATACACCCAGGGGTACTGAATTGGCAGTAGTGCTGACCAAGCCACTTTCCATCATTTACCAGTAGTCCTAGCTAAGTAGAGTGGTCCCAGCTGACAGAAGATTGGCAAATGTGTCACCCTTCTACAAAAAGGGCTGTAACAAGGATTTGGGGAACTACAAACCTGCCAGTCTGACCTCAGTTCCAGGGAAGGGCATGGAGCAGGTCATCCTGAGTGCCATTATAAAGCTTATGTAGGACAGCCAGATAATCAAGACCAGTCAGCATGAGTGCATGAAGGGCAGGTCCTACTTGATGAACCTGATCTTCTACAATAAGGTGACCCACTTAGTGGATAGAGAAAGGCTGTGGATGTAGTCTACCTGGCCTTTAGTACGTCATTTCACACAGCATCCTCCTGGAGAGAATCTTCTCTGCTTATGGCTTGGATGGATGAGCACTTTTTTGGGTTTAAAAATAGAGGCTGGATGTTTGGGCCCAAAAAGTGGTAGTGAATGAAGTTAAATCCAGTTGGTGTTCCCCAGGGCTCAATATTGGTACCAGTTGTCTTTCACATCTTTATCAGTGACCTGGATAAGTAGGTTGAGTGCATTTTCAGTAAGTTTGCAAATGGCACTAAGTTGGGCAGGAGTGTTGTCTGGTTGAGGGTAGGAAGGCTCTGTAGAGGATCCTGGACAGCCTGGATTGATGTGTCAAGGCCAACTGTATGAGAGTCAACAAGTCCGAGTGCTGGATCCCACAGCTGGGTCACAACAACTCCATGTAATGTTACAGGCTTGGGGAAGAATGTCTGGAAAGCTGCCCAGCAGAGAAAGACCTGGGAGTGTTGATAGACAACCAGCTGCACATAAGCCAGTAGTGTGCTCAGGTGGCCAAGAAGGAAAACAGCATCCTGGCCTATAAGGAATAGTGTCTTCATCAGGACTAGAGAAGTAGTTGACCCTTGTACTTGTCATTGGTGAAGGCCACACCATGAACACTGGGTTGTTTTATTGCCCTCACTACAAAAAGGACATTGAGTTGGTGGAGTGGGTCCAGAGAAGGGCAACAAATCTGATGAAATCTTGGAGAACAAGTCTTACAAGGAGTGGTTGAGGGAATGGGGGTTATTTAGTCTGGAGAAGAGGAGGCTGAGGGGGATGTTATCACTCTCAGCTACCTGAAAGGAGGTTGTAGTGAGGTGGGTTTTGATCTCTTCTTCCTAGTGACAAGTGGTAGGATGAGAGGAAATGGCCTCAGACTACACCAGGGGAGGTGTAGGTTGGAGATTAGAAGAAGCTTCTGTCCTGAAAAGATTATCAAACACTGGAACAGGCTCCCCAGGGAGTTGGTGGAAGTGCTTGAAAGTACTAAGGGACATACCTTAGCCCTAGATTTGGTAGAGTTAGCTAATGGTAGAGCTTGATGATTTTAAAGGTCTTTTCCAACCAAAAAGATTCTATGGTTCTATGTGTGTTTCTCCTGTGTAGGCTTCATCATATCTGCCAGCCTACAGGAAATGTCACCATACCCCAGATTTCACTTTGTGCAACTGAACCAAGTCCCACCTTTGAAAATAATGATAACATCCTGGGAGACTCCTACATGTAAATGCTTTTATTAATTATTAATGCAAATGCATTTGGATCACATATGTAAATTCTTTTTAGTACTGTTCAACGGTTCTTCTCTGCTGAAAAAATTGTGGTGGTGGCTGATGTATTAAGTTGCTCTCTAGGCTTGACTTGTTACCCTGGGCACAACAACAATTTGGACACTGCAGAAACCCACAGATTAGCACTTACATGCAGGTATCTTAGTCTCAGATTGGATCCCACTTCTAGATATCTGATAATCATAGAGAAAGGTAAAGGGCTGGACCAATGGAAATAGTTGTCATAGATGTGGATTTACATTAATGTCTCTCACAGAGGAGCACTGGATTAAGTCCAAGTATGTCTGTCAAACAGTACAAAAATACTCTGGCCTCAGTGATTTATTTAGTGGTAGTACATTACTTCCTTATTCATCAGCATCCATGCCACTGAAATGTAATGGTAATGCACATTTAAGTAGCTCTGAATTCATGGAGCGCTTAGGACAGTAAAAGCTTCCAAATGAATAATTGCATCGCACAGACAGGTTTTGCATCCTAAATTGCTCAGTCGCTGGACTTTACACTAGCCTGTGTTTCTACTAGTTAATCTCCAGGTAGTGTAGAAAAGGCAACAGACTGGAAAATGATTCATGTAAGAAATGGATGCAACATGGTAATAGTAGAAAGAACAGTCATAAGTGTTGGAACCATTCAAAAGGGAGGAAGGAAACAAGTTTCTTGCCTGCAGATAACTGCAAATGCAACATAGTTTTTGTTAAACCACATTTTTGCTATTTCAAATCTAAAATACTTCAAGTTTTCCATGATTTCCCTAGAGAACTCAATCTTCATTATCTATCCTGATGAAGAAAATCAACATACAGTGCCTGGGAGTATCATTTTGTTACTTGCTGAGTAGGCATGTTAACGTTAGTGTGGGAAAAGACTTTGGTGTAACCAAGATCCTTGAAACCTAGGAAGTATTTTTTTAAAAATCCATGTTTAAAAACAGAATATTATATTCTTTTCTGCAAGGCACTGCATATTTGATCTCAGCTGTATTGTAAGTGTAAAATTGCAGTGTGCCCAGGCAGCCAAGAGGGCCAATGGCATCCTGGCCTGCATCAAGAACAGTGTGGCCAGCAGGAGCAGGGAGGTCATTCTGCCCCTGTACACTGTACTGGTTAGGCCACACCTCGAGTACTGTGTCCAGTTCTGGGCCACTCAGTTTAGTAAGGAGGTTGACTTGCTGGAACATGTCCAGAGAAGGGCAACGAAGTTGGTGAGGGGTTTGGAACACAAGCCCTATGAGGAGAGGCTGAGGGAGCTGGGGCTGCTTAGCCTGGAGAGGAGGAGACTCAGGGGTGACCTTATTGCTCTCTACAACTACCTGAAGGGGGCTTGTAGACAGGCGGATGTTGGTCTCTTCTCCCAGGCAGCCAGTACCAGAACAAGAGGACACAGTCTCAGGCTGTGCCAGGGGAGGTTTAGGCTGGATGTTAGGAAGAAGTTCTATACAGAAAGAGTGATTACCCATTGGAATGGGCTGCCCAGGGAGATGGTGGAGTCACCATCATTGGAGGTGTTTAGGAGGAGACTTGATGGGGTGCTTGGTGCCATGGTTTAGTTGTTTAGGTGGGTTGGATTGGTTGATGGGCTGGACATGATGATCTTGAAGCTCTCTTCCAACCTGGTCTGGTCTATTCTATTCTATTCTATTCTATTCTATTCTATTCTATTCTATTCTAATTTTGGACGTGAGCATCCCATTGATAATTTTGCATATGAATTAGCCTGAATACTGGATCAAAGACTGGTTACAGTTTTCCATATGGGTTGTACTTAGCATACAGAGCTTATGCAGTACATACAGTATACTTTCATTCTTTTTCTTTTTTTTTCCTCAAGAAGGGAGAAGCTTGTGAATCTATTCTGTTTTAGAGAATTATACAAGACAGAGTGCTAAAATGTAGGGCAGTAGTTGTCGAGTCTAATTCTCACTACTTTAATACATGATAAAAACACATTGAAACTGTTATAAATTGATTGCATAATTCAGGTTTACCTGCATTGCCAATTATAAATTAGAACTTTTATATCCACCACACAGATGATTAGCAGTTAGGTAGTGATGCTGCTTGTATGATTTATACTTTTATTTAGACCTATAGAGACAGATTTTTATGCCAATTAGGGCACTCTTGGCAGTATATATTCTCAGTGAAGAATGAAAATATCCATTACCAGAAAGAAAATAGCTTCCTTTCTGTCCAGATGGGCAAAGCACTAAGTAGTATGTGAGTTTGGTAATAATACCTAAACCATCTCATTGCTGACCATATGAAATTCATATGATCTTGAGATAAAAGCATAGATGTTCATTGGTCTTTATTTTTACAGTTCTGAGCTCTGGTTTTATTAACATTATTATTTATGTGGTTGTATTTATTTCTTAGGTTATATTCAGTTGGAGGTCGGGATGGAAGTTCTTGTTTGAGTTCAATGGAATATTATGATCCTCACACAAATAAATGGAATATGTGTGCTCCTATGTGTAAGAGAAGAGGAGGTGTAGGAGTGGCTACATGTGATGGCTTTCTTTATGCAGTTGGAGGCCATGATGCTCCTGCTTCTAACCATTGTTCCCGACTGCTGGACTATGTAGAAAGGTATCCAATTACATGTTTAGGTTTTTTTTAATACAAAATAATGGCTAGTTGCATAATTTTCATAGATGAGTGATGGTAAAATTTAACAGATGTTATTACTTCAAGAAGTACCAAATTATTATTTACTTGAAAAAGACAATTGTAGAAGACAATTTCTTTGAAGATTATTTTCTTTCACTTTTTTTCCCTTCACAGTACTATTCCATATTTTCATCTACACAAAGACCACTATTTTCACATCTCATTTAAGAAATTCTGGGTTTTTTTAAAGCATGATATTAAACACAGGAGTCATAAACTAAAATTTGTGGAGATAAAAATTAGGCTTTGAAATAGTCTTATAACACCAAACTGTTTAAAAGTATTTTATAACACTAAAAATAAAGCCAAGTAAAGAAGAAATACACAATTGCTTGCATAATGGATATTTACAGTGCATACTTACTTTAGCAATACTGCCGCTTCCTGATGTGTTGATATAAGGTAGTAATTTTGTTTGTCTGCTGTTCAGAAGATGGGGAAGTACAGTGTTGTATTCCTTTTTAAATGTCAAATAAATATTTCCTTTCTAAGAATTACAAAATTTTGATATATTTTGGCAGATTTTATAAAGTAGCTTTCTTTTCCAAATGTTACTGAAAAGTTGACAGCTGTTAAAAACATAAGGCATTGATCTATAGTTTTTCCCCTTCATCTCACCTTGATTTCAAATTGATTTCTTTGCACATTCAGGAATTTCTATCATAACCCTTCTCACCTTAGGGCATACCTAGTTATTATAAAGATTAAATGTACAATTATTTGTAGTAGAGGAAAGGATATAAGAAATTTCAGACATTCTCCTGGTAATTAAAAAAAAGTTCTTGTTCAGTTCTATGTTGTTGACAGAATTGAGTTATAAGGATTCTGTTTAACCTTGTATAACTGTTTATATATTAAAAAAAAAAGGCAAGCCTAGACTTGTCAATTGATGTGGTTTCCCTGCTTTGGCACCTCCTCACCTTGGTCTTTGTAATTCAAAAGTAGTGTATCAAAGTCTCTATTAAAATGTATTGCCTTTAGGCAAGTGAAGATGTATTGCATGCTGGTGCATTTCACTGCTTGGGAAACTCAGCTAGAGGCATATAATACTGTTGTTGAAAAAAGTCACATTGTCTTTGAAAAAACCCATTCAATTTTTTTTTCTTGTTACATATGCATCTCCATTTTACATACTCAAGCATTCTTTTAAAATAATTTCCAGTTTTAAGTGATTTTTCACATGTCTAGATATTTAACTCAAAAATTCTTAAGGAAAGATAACAAAGTGAAATAATAAGTAAAATAAATACAATTAAAAGAAAGACAATAAAATTAACATGAACAATACAATCAATTGAACAGTGTTTGAGGCATTAAAAATTGAACATGAAATGTTAACATCTTATTTTCTGAAGAATTCACAGACTGTAGGTAAGATTTTTTATTTCCTAATCTGTATTTATTTGTGAAGAACAATTTAATCAAGGTTAAAGACAATTCAGTTATTTTCAGATTTGAAAGTTGCATTTAAGAAGCAAAAGACAATTAAAGTAAATCAATGTAGCACTGTTGTTGCAATATTTATAGTCAAAATATGGGAAATTTTCTGGTGTGCAAATATAATATGTGACTTCAAGAAGTGTTCCTAGTAGTTGCCCACTGAAAATATGAATAACTGAAACAGTTACAGGTACCCTTATACTCAACCTCTCTAGGAAAAGTCCAGAATTTTCCTTTTTATAAAGCATATGTATATACTGCAGGATGTATATATGTATTTACTGCAGGATTAGAAGCTTCTAGTTAATAAAGGTTAAAGTACAAGAAAACATGTTGAAAGAACTTGACTCCCCTCCATAAAATGAACTTAGAGTTAATTCTTTCTCTTGAAGTTGTAAGAGAAAGTGGTTTGATGACTAATCTTGTAGAATAATATAGTAATTAGAATTCCTGTTTAGCCTGGAGAAGAGGAGGCTCGGGGTGACCTCATTGCCCTCTACAACTACCTGAAAGGTGGTTGTAGCCAGGAAGCGTTGGCCTCTTCTCCCAGGCAACCAGCACCAGAACAAGGTCTCAAGCTGCGCCAGGAGAGGTTTAGACTCGAGGTGAGGAGGAAATTCTTCACCGAGCGAGTCATTCGTCATTGGAACGGGTTGCCCAGGGAGGTGGTTGAGTCATCGTCCCTGGAGGCGTTCAAGAGGAGATTGGACATGGCACTTGGTGCCATGGTCTAGTCATGGGGTCTGTGTTGATAGGTTGGACTCGATGATCCTCAAGGTCCTTTCCAACCTAAGTTATACTGTGATAGTGTGATACTGTGATTCTTCTAGAGAAGTTACCATGTTCAAAATGTGATCTACCTTATACTTAAGCAAATGATTCAAAGGATTTGTATCATTTATGTGTGTTTTCTTCACTGATTATCAAGTGGCTCTACTACATAGAGATGCCTAAGAATAGATTAAATTAATTCTATCATATAGTGATACTGTAATCTATTAGTAATATTAGTCAGAATGAGACATCTAGTTTAATCTAGTATGTCATTAATCAAAGATGTCCTTAGTAACAAACTGAGAGGAACTATCAAAAGTTGATTAATTTCTGGTGTACGTCTGTCTAAAATGGGTACATTTGATTTCTAATATTAACTAATTTTTTGCTTTGATAGTTAATATATAAATTAATGGCTTAGGATAATTTTTTAATTTTTAAATAACTATCATTATGCTAAAGGATTTTTTTCCCCTCAGTTTTTAAAATTCTGTGACAGTTAGTTATGTCTTAACTAATCTACATTGAACAGATACCAGGAGAAGAATATAAATCTAATGCAATTAGGCATATCCCCTGAATTCTTGACAGCCTTTCTGGCTGTAAACATTGTATAGTATAATTTTAGAAGTAAAAATGTAGCCTAATATAGTTTTAGAAACAATATTTGTTAATATGCTACAAAAAGTATCTTATTTAATATATAAATACAAATACATATGCTTAGAGCTATTGCTCTTATATACTTCTCAAATCTCTTTTTGTGACACCTTATGTGACAAATATTTTAATCCATGCCAAAGGTTAGCTGAGCAAAAGTTCCTAAGAAGCATTTAGCGATGTGAACTGAAAGACTACATTCAAGTGAAGATCAGCATAAATTGACACTTAAATCTTCTACCCTGGGCATTCACTTTCTCTTTCCTCAGGTATGATCCAAAAACTGATACATGGACAATGGTGGCTCCACTGAGTATGCCTCGAGATGCTGTTGGTGTCTGTCTCCTTGGTGACAAATTATATGCAGTAGGCGGCTATGATGGTCAAACATACCTGAACACTATGGAAGCATATGATCCTCAAACTAATGAATGGACACAGGTAATCTTAAAGTTTGGGGTTTTTTTTCATCTGTGACATGTTTTGATAGTTGTACATAAAATCTTTTCTTAAAATACTGTATACTATCTGATGTTGCCAAAGGTGTAAAAACAGTTTTTCTATTTTACCAGATATGTCAGGAATGAGATCTGAATACAAGAAAGAGAGAATTAGATTCCAAGAAATTGGAAAAGCATAGAATAAGAGGTTATTAGAAATGTTATCATGCTCCCTTTGCAGATAAATTTCTCTTTTGATCAATTTCTTCAGCAAATTAACTTTTTTCATCCTTCTTCACCCAGAAGAAATGTCATAAAGAATATGAAAATGGATCTGGAATTTTACTTCATAGATAGAATTTCCTGAAGGTCCTTCATATGAAAAATTGTGCATGTTATATAGAGAGCTAAGTCTTCAATTCATTGATCAATTCCATTTTCTTCTTTTTGATGGATATTTTGAAATGTTTAATTATATGTACGTTCCTAATGTTGAACCATGTAAGAATTAATATGTATAACACAAATTGTGGTATAGTGCAAGAAGCTGGCAACTCATTATTTGGTTTTAAAAGGAATGTGTTTTATTATGTCAGTGTAGTGCTTGGAAAGATTTGGATTCATAGCAAAGACTTACAAAGAAACAAAGGATTATTTCAACAATTTCTGCTATGAATTCTGTTTTAAAACTTTCTGGGAAAGAAATTTGTTCCACCAGTGTAAATATTTATAGCTGAATTAATCACCCTAAATTCCCTTTAAACTTAGTGAAGAAAAGTGCATGCTTTGAAAGCATGATCTTATTCTAAAATAGTAATTTCAAATAAGCCTGATGTATTATAATTTTAGAAAAATAAATTTCTTTTTATGATTGTGAAGGTAGACTTCTGTTGTCAAGCTTAAAGATGGACATACATGATGTAAAGTTATTGCAGAAACCCACCGTTTCTTATCTACTGTTAATTAAATGACAAGAAAGCATTCTTATGACGTTTGGTAAGAAACACAAGATCTGTTTGGATAGTCTTTTCCCCAAATCCAACACTCCACATAAAAAACCTTATGAATAACAACATTTGGACAGATAGGAAACATGTAACACTTCTGCTTTGGTACATACAGTACTATTAATTGCAGTGTACTTTCATTACTATCATTTTTGCACATATAAATTTACTCTACTCTAGTTTCAGCAAGGTTGTCTCCTAAAGTTATTTATCCTTGTGACGTCTTCAATAGTGTCCAAAGCTGCTAAACTTATTCTAAAGGGTATTTGAACCTGTTCAGGAATGCTGGAACCATGCAAGTTTGGTATTGGTAGTCTTGACCTCAGGGACTAAAATGGAAGCATCAGCTACAATCTACAGATTATAGAAACTCATTGCATATCAGCAGTTCAAAAAAATTGATAACAGCTTTTGTTTTGCTGTGGGGTTTTTTCTTCTGTTCTCACACTTTCAAGTGTAAGTTGTTAGATGTGACTTTAAAACTACAGTAGTGAGATATTGTGGGGTTTTGGTGGTTTCTTATTTTTAGAAGTTTATGTTAGTTTTGACCATTTAATTTTGGCCATTTTAGAATAATGTTCACACAGCACTTTGGAAATCTCCTGCATAGCTTGTTCCTGTTCAGTTAACTTGGTTTTGGTGGTGTTTGTTGTTTGTTGTTTTTTTTCAGATGGCTTCCCTAAATATCGGAAGAGCTGGTGCCTGCGTTGTGGTCATAAAACAACCGTGACTTTGCCATCATTGCTGAGGATTTTACTGACTGTGAAATGATTATTTTTCTATCAGACAACGAGAATGATACCTTCATGATTTACACAGTGAATACTGTGTTGATCACAAACTTGAAGAAGTTTGGAAGTGAGAAAGATTGGTTTTGCCCTATAAAATCATGAAAACTGTTCACAGTCAGTGAAGAAGGAAAAGAATCAGGCTGCTGCAGGCACAAATACAGGAATGAGGAATATTAAGTTCAGGGGCTGTTTTCAGGAATGTGTCCAGGAGGACTGGGTAATCAAGGGACAACTCTACAGAAGGAGCAGGAGGGAATACAAGAACAGATTTCATGGCCACAGGAGTTTTGACTGCAGAAGTACCTTTGATGTCCTTTAAAGTGTGTATTTCAAAAGGGAAAAATCAATAGTAATATGAATTCTTTCTGTTCAAGTCTTGTTTTCAAATGGATTATTGTCATCATGTTTAAACAGGCAGCTTGGTTCTTACTGGAGGGCAAAGGTAGAAAAGTCTGGATATTCAAGTTTTATTCATAATGACTGAGCCATTGCTCTACAGTAGGAAGCAGAACAAACCGAAAAGTAAGCCTCAGCTCATGAAAAGCTTGAAAATTGGTACTGTTCCTTCACTACATCATATAAGAAATGAACCATGACCAAAACAGTTTAAAGAGCCTCTTTTAACATTTTAAAAGCGATAGAAATATTGCATTTTATTTATTTCTGTTGTTCGTACATAAACAAATCAGCCTGATTATAGCTGCCAATTTATGACTTTCCACTTATGACTGAGAATAACTGCAAGAGGGGAATTTAGAGTAAATGCAAGTGAAATGAGGAAAATTAGACCATTTGATTTAATAAAGTTCATATGGCAAATATACTAGTGTCATCTCTGCTTCTCTTTAGGGTTGATAATTTTTGGCAGTGATGATACTTTGAGCTTTTGCCTTGGCAGGAGATTTGACATTGATGTTTTCTATCTATCTGAATCAGCTAGAATCCTAAGGTCACTAATGGAATATGAAATTCTGCTGTTAAGGGAGGCATAGGCTCTAAAAACAGGACTTTACTTTTTCTTTAAAGCCTTGATGATCCTTTAGGAAATATTTTATGGTTCAAAAGTAAAAACTTCACAGTCCTGTGTCACTAGCAATTTTGGGAAGGAATTCTGTCTGTAGTTAGAGGAATTTTCCTAGTGGAAACATTTGAAATCATTTGAGGTGAAAAAATGCATACAGTCTCCTACTTGTGATGTTTCCTTGTCTTTCCTTCTAACATCATTAGCACATGTGGAGATCTTTGTTTTCTAACCTCAGTATACAACTTTAAATATTTTAAATGCTTCTCTGTCCTAATTAGAAATCATCTGCAAAATCTTCAGTATTAACTAATATAGTCAGCTATATTACTCAACTAGCTTTTGAACTGCAATTAGTTTTCCAGAGACAAGCATCTTCATTTTTCTCTAATGCTAACAACTTGTTGAATAAAAATATGTTATCTCTCTACAAGTTTTGATTCACATACACATAAGCTTCTGAGACCAAACCAAGAAGTTTCTGGAATTACACCTAAAATCAAATATAGACATTAGCATTCAGTTCTACATGGATACCTAATGAATTTAGAAATATACATATACAATATACATATACATATACAATAGAAATATGATCACTTACATATTGACCTTAAAAAAAGGATTATTTACATAAAGAGCAATCCATGGCGGATTTTTTTCCTGTGCCTCAGTCATTCTTATACACAATTTATCCTTAATTTTATTTTTTTTTTTATTCTCAATTTCCTTTTCCATTTTCAACTGGCCTTTTATTTCTCAAAAATGAAACATTATTTTCATGTGAAATTGTCCACACTTTTTCACTTATTTTACGATGGAATGATAAAATTATAAGTTTGTTTCATATAAGTTACATAAAATCTAGCCACAATAAAAGCCATATTTGGGTTTCCAATTTGTTTTTATACACCTGCATCATTGTGTTTTGGAGTTTCTTCTCAGGATAATTTAGTGGTTATTTATTTATTTATTTTTAAGGTTTTCTTGCCATTATATTTATTTTTACAAACAAGAATAGTTTTACTTTTGATTTCAGGATGGATTCAAATCAAGATGGTATATAACCTTACTGATTTTTGTGATTCATTAGGAATCTTTCTTTATCTATAAGAGTTAAAGTTTCTTGTAATAGACTGAGTTGTGCTGAGCAATATTACACAAGCAGAAAAGGAACTGTATTTTCAAAAGTCAGATTATCTCACCACTGTTAATCTGGCATGGTACCTTTTCTCTCACAATGACATCAGATCTGCAATAGGTATTAATTTAAATTAAGTCAATAACTAAATTCTTCAAAATGCTGCTTGTAAATTTTGTAGTTTAATACTCTAAGTATGTTCTGAAAAATTTGCATTTTCACTGATTTTTATTCATCATAGCATGTCTTTTCGTTCACAGTCTCAACCAATCTTTATTTTACATTATCTCTATTTATTCATGGATGTTTTATTTATTTTTTCTGTTTTTTCCCTGTTGTTGCCATTCTTGTATATGAACAGATTTGTATTAATCAAATGTAAGTTAAAATAATTAAAATTAAGATCCTCTAGGTTAATTAAAATTAAGATCCTTGGGGCCTACTGTGAAGCCTTGTATTTCTCTGTTCTGCTGCTATTTCTTGCTGCTGTTGCTTTTGAGATAGGAGGAAAGTCAAGGGCGTGAGTGCAAGAAAAGCTATTTTTAAATGGATGACTGTACAAATTTTATATGAGGACAGAAAATACAGTACTGACAGTAAGTGGTCATTCTTGTGCCTGACAATTTGTATTGAAAAGATTGATTTAAGGGAACTATTTTAGTGCGGATGAAGGATCATTTCCTGCAGTATCATTCTCTTCTACACAAAACAGCAACCATGACCACTATTTTAAAAATGCTCATATTAAAATGTACCTAGAAGCCTTTATATATTATACAGATTATTTTATATGTTCAGAAGTCCCAAATAAATTACATACTTACACACTTTTCAATTACTTAAATAACTCACAAGTGGCTTTGAAGTAATACAGGTTTTAGTGGCTCAGACCTCGAAGTCCATGAACAACCTGTCCATTGTGATTATGAATGAAATGCAGGGTTTCCACAATAGAATTCACACTTCAAAAGTCTTTTCTTATTAATGGGCTCACAGTGCACTAGGCATAACAAAACATATTCTGTTATCTGTGACTGTTACATTAGTTATTTCACAAGGAATAAATAGAATGTCATTTTCTACAAAGGCTTAAAAAAAAAAAGCTCTTGTAACTTAGGAAATTACAGTGGTAAATTACATGAGTAAATCTATAATTTCATGGAAAAGTTAGATATTTGACTGAAACTTAGATATTTGACTGGGCACCTGTGTGTAATTAGATGGTACAAAACCATTTACCTAGTTCAAATTTACCTAGCCTGGAACAGAGCATGAAGCACTTTTTTTTTTGCCTTTAGCATTTCCCCCACATAGACCTGTGTTTAGTTTCGTGTGTTTACAAGCCAGCTGCACATTTTCTCTTTGTAAAATACTTCTTTCTCGCTTTTCTTCCTACCTCACTCACAGTTTCTGTTTATATTGAATTTCTACCATGAGTCACATTTTCCCTCAATAATGTTTCTGATGAAAGCAGCAATGCCTTACTATGCTTTCTACAACGTGGATGTGCATGACATAAGAAAAAAAGGTTTATTTTTGTTTTCCAGAGTTAAAGTTCTTTGAAATTTCTTCTTTCTAACAATGTAAACATTCTTAATAGAGCTCTTACATTTATTTCAGATTACTCCTACTTTAAAAAAAAAAGGGGAAAAAAACAACAGAAAACAACAAAAAAACCCTGTGCATTTAGTCATGCAAAATTTATCATAATCCCAGTACAGGCATCCAGATGTCTATGTGTTCGTGTTTGTGAATGTATCTTCATTGTTTCCAGGTTTGTTTTCTAATCCAGAAGAGATTTCCAGTTAAGTGAATAAAAAAATCAAACACATTACTTAGAACTCATATTTGAAGCTTGTGTGTAATATGTACAAACCATAAATCAAGATCCCTCATGGATTGTAGAGCATGTTTTCAACCTTGCTAGATGTTTCATACAAAATTAGCTTTCTTACGAATATAGCAGCCCTTGTAATTGAATATAATATTCATTAAAATATTAGAATAGAAAATACTGTGTGAAGGATAAAATTGTAAAATAACAACAAATATCTCAGAAATCTAAGAAGAATGTTAGGGAAACACATTTTTGTTGCTTGCAAGAAGACATTCCCCAAGAGCACTATATTTCATTCCCAACAGAAACAATCTGATTTTAGGGATATAATTTTGTAACCAATCTACTGGCTCATAAATTGAAATACCATTTGAAAGCACTATTTTTTGGTGTTATTTCTTGTAAAATAGGGACTTGATTTTGTAGGGTCACTGTAAAAGAAGAAAAACTGTTATTTATTGAAATGTAAAAATCTCAGTATAGATAGACAGCATCAGTATAGTCAGTAACTAACTACATACGTTCAAATCTGAGAATGTCAAGTTCTTGGACATTTTTGCATCTCCTGTACCAAGCAGATGCGTATACTTGGTAATACAGACTTGCTGCCAGCTCAGAATTTCAATATGTAAAAGTAACTCCAGAAATATTTCTCTTTAAAAATAGAATATCCTTGCAATATGGTTCTATTCTAACTTAAATGAGAATGTATAAAATATTCAGCATAATAATTATTCCTCAGCCTTATTCCAAATCTGGTGTAAAGCTGCTCAAATTGGCATAACCTTACATTTCATTGCAAATTCCCTCATTACAGTTCTGCTTCATAGTACATGGGGATTAGGTACACTTAGGGGCAGAAAGACTCTTCAAAATCCTTAAATCAGCAAAACTTTGATTTTCATGTGCAGGACTGCAACTGCTGGAAATTAAACCATGAAGAAAATTGCTAGGAGAGGTAAGAAATGCCATGGCAAGGAAAAAATACACTTTGTGATCACTGCTATCTACAGCTTCCCCTTGGGGATCCATGGATCTGCCACATCCTAGTATCATAAAATCATAAAATGCTTCTAGTTAGAAGGGACTTTTAATGGCCATCTAACCTGATCACCTCTGCAGTGAGCAGGAACATCTTTAACTAGATCTGGTTTCTCAGAGCCCCGTCCAACCTGACCATGAATATTGCCAGGGATGGGGCATCTACCACCTCTCTGGACAATCTGGGCTAGTGTTTCACTATCCTCCCTGTAATAAATAAAATTCTTCCTTATATTCAGTCTAAATTTAGCCATTATCCTTTGTCCTGTTGCTACATGTCCTGCTAAAAATATTGTTCCCATCTCTCTTGTAGCCCCCCCTTTAAGTACTGAGCAGACATAAGGACTTCATGAGGCCTTCACTTCTACAGACTAAACAATACCAAATCTGTCACACTCTGAAGGTTTGGAAAACCAACAAACCTGTAGTATAAGAAATTTACTCTTCTGTCAGCCTGGATTTTCCCAACCTAGATTTAGCATGACCAGATGCTTAAAAAAATACATTCAAGTAAAATTAAAAAATAAAAATCAAAAATACACTCTTGCAGAAGTCCAGTACTCTTCAGAATTAGATCTCTGAGCCAGGTTCATGTTCAGTCTTCTTCATTTAGATGACTAGGCTGTTTTAAAGTCTAGTATACATAGCACACTATTTATAATGTAGAGGCCATTCCCAATAAAGGTTTGCAGGAAGAAATATTGTTCCAAAGGCAAAATATTTCAAGTCAGTAGATGAATATTCAGTTTAGTTGGCTCCACATCACTTGAGTTGCATAATTTTCCTGTTTGTTTTGCAAATGTGCCAATGTGACTAACACAGATATAATCATCCAAATTAGTAGAAATCCCAAGAAAAAAAATCTGCCTGAAATTGCAAATCTGCTTGACTTTCTTATAGATATATCCATGTTACCATTTGCTTTGCACCATACAACATATCTTTTACCAACTTGTTTTAATGTAAGATATTTTTTGTTGTTATTAAAAGCAACTTTTGAAATGACAGATCCTTTGTGCAGCTATTGTAGGCAAGTTACTTTGTTGTTCATATGTGAATTCAAATTTTTTCTTTGTGAAGTTTTGACCAATGGATTTGTTGTTCCTTTAACTGTAAATTGGGAATGTTTAGGACTCCTTAAAATCGTAGATATTTTCATTTGTTCTTTAAAGTCAGATGTTGAATTTTTATTCCCTTAAAAAAAAAAAAAGAAAGAAAGAAAAAAGACACTTGTCTATATTTTATTAGAGAGGTTTATTTAACATGTTTATGTATGTGGAGCACTGCAGAAAAATACATGGCAGGATTCTGCTGGAATGAGATTGCACAACACATCCTCCTTTAAAAACATGTTTTCTGTGGGAGAAGAGATGTCATTGGTTATGTTTAGCTGACCTGAGGGAACTGATTTAGAGTAATATGAAAGAAAATGTAAACAAAATTAAACCAAGGTCTTCCATGAACTTTACATTCATGACTGCCGTCTCTCCCTTCTGCCCTCCTAAATAGCAATTGTAAAAACAAAACGACCAACCAAACAATAAACAGACAAGATCTATGTACTTTTTATTTCCAGTGTTTGTTTACAAATTTATAGTCGTAAATTTAATAGTAAAATTAGAATTAGAGGAAGAGTTGTAACTAAAATGGCACAGAAGTGACTATTATGCACAGAATGGAGTACCAATTTTTGTAGAGTGGACAAATCAGTGTATAATGCCAGTGGATTTGTGCTACTGGTTGACTTCCTCTTTAACTAAAAAATTTCTGCCTTCACTTTGTCTGCCAAAAGAACATGAGCTCAAATTATGGCTGCCTGCTCTGTGTGAGAGACTGGAAGCCAAGGGCCGAGTAGGAATTATGTGGTTACCAGTATGTCATAAATATCAACTTTTCAGTGATGTCATATGAAAGTGCAACTTATTTGCAGATGTATTATACAACTTTTGCGTCAAACTGGTCCAGTCAGAAGTTTTGAAGTTTTAGTTGAAAATGAAATTAGTATTCAAGGAATATGTTGGAATATTGAGGTATGAATGTATGTAGTATGGTAAGGAACTACTAAGTGTACAATAGCTTGGAATAGAAGACAACAAATATGTTATGAAAATGTACAAATATGATTGTAAATACATTCAATAAAGCTGTCCTAAGACTTGCAATATTTGCAGAGCAGTTTACTGAATGTTATGCTTTCACCATTGTTCCCTTATATCTTGAATATGTATGTACAAAGTGCAAGCGAAGACAGAGAACACAATGTTAAACTTGTAACCTGGCTTTGTTTTACATGACTTGTTTTTAAGGAAATTGAATCCTGAAAATGTCACTGTGCAAAAATAAATATGCCTGTTTTTATGTGTTGCAGAGGTGATTCGTTTAAGTGGTGCTAATGAGGGATTGTAGCATGTGTGGTTTTAACTTGCCCATGCCTGTTTTCTTATATGTAAATTCAAAGGGCAAAAATCTTATCTTTCCCACAAAAAGGAAAAAATACTCTATATGCAGAGCTACATCGTTCAAGAGATAACTACAATGAGACATATCTGTGAGTCTGCTGTTTAATATGATGATCAATAAGAAAATAAATTCTCAGTGGCAAAAAATACACCTGTTCAGCAAAACAGCTGGCTTGAATCACACACAGTTGGAACAGTCTAGCATCTAAAATGTTAAATTGGATATAAAGAAATCTGTTATAGTATCTAGGACTACTTTCTATTTCTTAGGTCCACCTGTACATTCCAGTTTTATTCTGACCTCATCCTACACTGAGATCCAGTTACACTCTCTGCTGTATGGGTGGACAGTGGACATTTCAAAACTGACCAAGATTCAATCCACTAATTTCCCCAATTTTCTTGTATAATCTGTGAGAACCATGTATTCCATGTTCTTATAAATCACTCTCCCCACCCCATCCACCCTGAAACATAGATCATCCTATATATTTAAACACATGATTTATGAGAAGATATACTAAGATAAGTTGATGCATATGAGAGGGATGCATGACAGAAAGGTTAAAAGTTCTGCCAAAGTCAAATATGAATAGAGACTCCTGAAGCATAAAGAATGCATATACCAGAATTTGCATTAAGTGATTTGAAACTCCTTAGAGAGACAAATACTTTAGACATGACTGCATCGATAAGCATGAATTTTGAATAATCGATATCAGACTTTCTAAGGTGGACAGTTTAAATGCATACATTTTGCTGAGAACATGCTTATTTTTAACATTTATCTTAATTTGTTTTGGATGAGAGCTGAAGTGTCAATTTGGTGTTTCATAAAAGATGTTAGAGAATATTTACGCAAGAAAGCCTCTTTGTGTTCAGCCAAGTTTAACTTTTGTTGCAATGAACCTTCGCCATAGAAATCGCTATTCTTATTGTTCCAATATTTCTCTTGAGTAATATACAGTCAAGAATAGACAATTATTTAGAAAAAATATTAATTAAAAGGAGGCTGTAAAAAGTGGCCATAGTCTACATTCTACATCCTGTTAATTTATGTAGTTTTGGATCTGTTAATAAACTACAGGGTCGAAATGTTCTGGCATGCTACCATAACTTCCAAAAGTAATGAGATTAATTTTGATCTCTAATCACTAATCATAAGTAGGATCATATACCAAAGGTCTCAGAATCAAAAATCATTCTGTTATAGGAAGAGAGGTTTCATTACTTAAACAGACATATTAAATTATTGTTGCAGTTTGGGCTGGGTGCCCTCTGCTACGTCAGGTGCTTCCTGTGTCTAGAGGTCCAGTCCAGTGAGCAGACACAGGAAACTAGGTATTTCTTACCATAATTCTTTGCACTGCTATAAAATCCAGTGCGGAGTCTAGCACTTCCTCTTTCTTCCTCCTCCGTCACCCAGTAACTGGGGGAGATGCCTCCCAGCCAGGGGATAATGGGCAGTCTCATATCTGGCCAGCTGAGACTAGCTTAGCGGGGGGGGGGGGGAAGAAGGAGCCCTGAAGGTCTTGGGTGTACCCTCAGGTGGGGATGGGATGTTCCTGGGTCTGTTTTGGGATCTTTCTTTGTCACTGCATTTCTGGCTTTCTGTAAACATTCACTGCTTTCTATTTAAACTTTCAATCACTTTTGCAATCCGTTTGAATGAGTTGTTATTTCTGCCCATGGTGGGGAGGGGGTCTGCCTTAAACCATCACAATTATTTAATACTTTGCAGTTTGAGAAAGATATTGAGTTGCTGGAATGTGTCCAGAGAAGGGCAACAAAGCTGATGAGGGGTTTGGAGCACAAGCCCTATGAGGTGAGGCTGAGGGAGCTGGGGTTGTCTAGTCTGGAGACCGGAAGACTCAGGGGAGACCTTATTGCCATGTATAACTTCCTGAAGGGAGGTTGTAGCCAGGTGGGGGTTGGTCTCTTCTCCCAGGCAACCAGCACCACAACAAGAGGACATAGTCTCAAACTGTGCCAGAGGAGGTTTGGGATGGACGTTAGGAGGGAATTCTTTACAGAAAGAGTGATTGCCCATTGGAATGGGCTGCCCAGGGAGGTTGTGGAGTCACCATCACTGGAAGTGTTTAAAAAGAGAGTAGATGAGGCACTTAGTGCCATGGTTTAGTTGATTAGATGGTGTTGCATGATAGGTTGGACTCAATAATCGCAGAGGTCTGATTAGTTCTGTATTCTGTATTCAAGATACAGTCTTAAATCCTTGCATGGAAATGTAAGAGCTGGAAAGAAACTACATTTATGCCGTCTTACTACTTACTCTTTTATGTATCTTTTTCTTCTTTCCTTTATCCATGTTTCATCTCACTCTCACAGCTTTCTTTCCAATTTATATGATCTTTTTATTTTTTCTAATAAGTTATGCTGATTTCCATTTCCCCCCTTTTTCCCAATTTTCTTATTATTGTTACATTCTACTTATCCTCCAGGAAGCTAAATTCTTTTACTGTTTCCTTTCATGGTGAGTTGCAATGCGCCCTTCATGTTGCATTTGGTGGAAGTACATAGTTTTCTTCCTCAGCCTCAGTACTTCTTCAACTTCCTTTTGTTTGTGTATCTAAATTTCATAAGAGGTCCAGCTTATGTTGTATAGGAAATGGGCATATTACAGATATCTACTGTTTAAAAGCCTTTCCATTTGTCCCAATATAAGTATTCAGATACAACATTTATTTGGATGAAGATGAATTGTTACTAGTCTTGACACCCCAAAAATTAAAATAATCAATAGAATCAATAAGGTTGGAAAAGACCTCAAAGATCATCAAGCCCAACTTGTCACCCAAGACCTCAAAACTGCTAAAACATGGCACCAAATGCCATGTCAAATCTCCTCTTGGACACCTCCAGGGATGGTGACTCCACCACCTCCCTGGGCAGCACATTCCAGTGGCTAACAAGAAGAAGAACTTTCATAGTATTATAGTATCAGTCAGGGTTGGAAGGGACCACAAGGATCATCTAGTTCCAACCCCCCTGCCATGGGCAGGGACACACCACATTTGATCAGGCTGGCCAGAACCTCATCAAGCTTAAACACCTCCAGCGACGGGACCTCAACCACCTCCCTGGACAACCCATTCCAGGGCTTCACCACTCTCATGGTAAAGAACTTCCTCCTCATGTCCAGAACTTTCTCCTCACATCCAGAACTTTCTCCTCACCTCGAGCCTAAACTTCTCCTGGTGCAGTTTGAGGCTGTGTCCTCTGGTTCTGGTGCTGATTGCCTGGGAGAAGAGACCAACCCCCTCCTGGCTACAACCTCCCTTCAGGTAGCTGTAGACAGCAGTATGGTGTCCCTCAAGCCTCCACTTCTCCAGGCTAATCATTAATTATACCATCACAAAGGCTCTTTTTTTTTTTTTTTTTTTTTTTTTTTTTTTTTTTTTTTTATCTCATACTGCCCAGAAGTCAAGAACCCACACTGCACAACACATTACATAATTTCCCTATCAAAAATATTTTCTATGTATTATGATTGTAACCATGCCTTTTCCCGTGACTACTCATGTTCAATGAACTATTACTGCATGCTGGATCAGTTGCAAGGGGTGGGCAGGAAGATTCAGCTTCTGATGTAGAAGGGGTCATTAGTGAGGATAGTGAAACTGAGACAAACTATGACACCTGACTACAATGTGAAATTAAGAAAAACTGATAAACAGTGAAGAGAAAATGTTTGCAAGGCTTAAGAGTGCTTACGAATAAGCTGTAGACAGAAACTAAAAGAAGATATTTAAGTAGAAGATTAAAGTTATGGAAGTAACTGCTAACAAGAAGGTCTGTAAGCTGGATTCATTAATTCTAAATTATATAAAACTTACATTATACCTGTCTCAGATCTCCTTATTCATAATGCCACAAAAGCCCATTTCTTTCCATATTTTGGCCAGGCTCCCATTTGTCTTGAGAGGACTTTTATCACCTTGCAACTTTGAAAACTAAATGATGAGAAGTACCTAAAGCTGATGTACTCTACAAATTGCAAAGTTAAATCAAGATTCTTAAATTAATAATGGTAATTACTTTCCTAGTGATCTCCACAAATTTCTCTATTACCCTTTTTTCATAACATATTAATTCTGCTTGATAAAAAAGCAGAAATAAATTACATTGGTGTTTTTATATACAATTTCCTTTGGCCCAGGAACTGAAAAAGAAGTGTTACTTTGAGAATTCGTGACATTACACTCTATCTGTAATCTCTGTCTGTAATGCATTTGCTATAGCCATCAACCTTGCAGCTGATGCCCAAACTATGGTTAGGGGATTGCATAGAACAGAGTCTTCACATTTCTGCAAATGTGTCATTAGGCAGCAAAGAATGAAAGGTTCATTGGACCACAGAAAGAGTGCATGAGCACAACTGTGAAAAGGAATATGACTTTCTGATCTATTAACCTGAGCATTCATTATACAAAATTTCTGGGGTTTGGCTCTACATAAGATATTTCATAGATTACCCTTTTGTAGTTTATGATCCTTTAGGACTAAAAAGATAGTAGGCTAAATAACCATCAATGAAATTAAGTCCTGGATCTTCCCATGTTCCACATTTCCTCTCAGCTAATCTAGGTAGTTCTCACTTGCATGCTGATTATTTTGGACATTAAATTGGAAGCTTAGATTCCTGGTTCTGGACAAGTGCAGGTGCATGAGCTTATGCTTAGTTTACACCTGTCTGAACAGAAATGTTCTTGCTCTAACTTCTCTAAAACTTACTTAAAACAAATTGGTAAACTTAAACCCAAAATACTAACTTCTGAAATTTATTACTAGAAGCTCTAAGGCACTCTATCACAATCCTACAGACTTGCATTTGATCAGAGGAAATTACTGTATACCCAATAATTATAAAATAAATCTGTTCTTAGCAACCAATATCCAAAAAAAGTCCATTGTTCACTGTAGATGTAAAGTTGATCTAATATTAAATAGCCTGACAATTTAATAAATGGATGAGCACAGGGTTAGAATAGAGTAGAATAGAATAAACCAGGTTGGAAGAGACCTTCAAGATCATCGCGTCCAACCTATCACCCAACACCACCTAATCAACTAACCCATGTAACCAAGCACCCTGTCAAGTCTCCTCCTGAACACCTCCAGTGACGGCGACTCCACCACCTCCCTGGGCAGTCCAATCCAATGGGCAATCACTCTCTCTGTGTAAAACTTCCTCCTCACCTCCAGCCTGAACTTCCCCTGGCGCAGCCTGAGACTGTGTCCTCTTGTTCTGGTGCTGGCTGCCTGGGAGAAGAGACCAACCTCTGCCTGTTTACAACCCCCCTTCAGGTAGTTGTAGAGAGCAATAAGGTCACCCCTGAGTCTCCTCCCCTCCAGGCTAAGCAGCCCCAGCTCCCTCAGCCTCTCCTCATAGGGCTTGTGTTCCATGCCCCTCACTAACTTTGTTGCCCTTCTCTGGACTCGTTCCAGCAAGTCAGCATCCTTCCTAAACTGAGGGGCAGGTAGCAGTCCTCTTAAAAGAAATGTCCAAGAATTTTAAAGGACTAAGAAAAAACCAAACAAATGAAAACAAATGCAAACAAACAAACAAAACCAACCACAACCACAAAAAAATCAACTACACAAAAATCCACAAAAGGAATAGATTTCTGAACTTAAAGATGCTGCCTTTGAAATTATGGAAATAAATTTACTTGACTTGACTGTATGACCGTTAAAGGTGTCTTCCAAGGCAGAACACTGTATGATTTATCTAAAGTTGATTTTAAAACATACACAATTCTTCTAATTCATAGCATTAGAGAACAGAAAATCCGTGTGGGCTTCTTCTCATTTCTTGGTGTGCTTTTTTTTTTTTTTTTTTTTTGGTTTGTTTGTTTGATTGGGATATTTTTGTTACTATATTTTAAGTCAAGGGTTTTCATCAGACAGGTGTGAGAAAGATGCTGTGGGACCACAAGCAACAAAGTGCTGCAGAACCTGATAGATGCCTTCATCACATGTCTGGTACCATTGCACCAAAATACATTTGTGGGATAAGTTGCCAAAGCAGTTAAAGTTCAGGCTGCTCCCTGATGTGTCTGAGGAATCTCATGCATAACATAAATACAATAGTGATTGCTAAAATATATCAGAACTGCTCAGTATGAAGGTAGGAAGGTGTTGAGATCTTTACTAAATAAACAGTCCTATATTGAACAAACTTCTTACAATAAACATCACAGGGCAACTGCTCCTGATACAACAGCTGTATTACTGGTAAAATACAGTAACAAGATTTCCTTTACGATGGCTCTGGTGTTTAAGAAAGAGTGAAATGGAGAATGTACTGTTGTTTCAGAAAATAAAAAGGCAGCTGAAGTGATGGAAATTAATTTGAAACACACCATCACAGGCCTTCAGTTATATTGAATGTTTCAAAAGCAGGACAGTAAAAATTGCCTGTAAGAACATACAAATGTCTGTACAAGTTCTGATGGAAGATCCATTGACCCTCAAATTTAATCTTTGACTAGTGACCAGCAGCAGCAGCTTCAGAGAATGAAGTAGTTTATAAGGGTATATTCTCATCTCCTCCTGCCTAACTTATGCCACTGCTTGATAACTTCAACAAACAACTCCTTGTATTGTCATGAAGGAAGAATTACTGTGTTGCAAGAATGACTCTTGTCCACTCAATCTCTTTCCATTTTACACCATCTTTCATCCCTGGAATCTTTTTCCTAGCTAAAGACATATTTTCCTTGCATCTTAGAGTAGCTATTCTTTGACTTCAGTTATTTTGACAGCCTTTTACTACTTTTTTGAAATAGGCTTTACTGTATCATATTAGATATTACAGTTCCTGAACTGTATTCAGTATTCCTGGGAGTTCACAGTGGCATGAAAATGATGTTTATATTAATAGCATGAAATAGCATATTTAGCATATTTAATTTTTGCATATTTAACATTTCAACCTATTTAACTTTTGCCTCTGGCTGCACATTATGGTGATGCTACTACAGAGTTATAGATAAAAAAAAAATACAAGATCTCTTCTCTAGAAATACCTAATTTGGAAACTTTGTTTGTGTGTAACTTAAGACCATTTTCTGAACATGCATTTTATCAATTTTTTCAGACTCCTCATGGTTGGGAAACTGGTTGCACTGTACAAAACAATATTTCAGCAGTTGGAAATGTCATCATCAATCACTCGTTTTCTGTTTAACTCTGTCAGATCTTCATTATGTCCTTTAATAAACCTTTATTTAGAATAAACCTTTATTTAGAATAAACCAAACCAGGTTGGAAGAGACCTTCAAGATCATCACGTCCAACCCATCAACCAATCCAACCCACCCAAACAGCTAACCCATGGCACCAAGTACCCCATCAAGTCTCCTCCTGAACACCTCCAATGATGGCGACTCCACCACCTCCTTGGGCAGCGCATTCCAATGGGCAATCACTCTCTCTGTATAGAACTTCTTCCTAACATCCAACCTGAACCTCCCCTGGCGCAGCCTGAGACTGTGTCCTCTTGTTCTGGTACTGGCTGCCTGGGAGAAGAGACCATCATCCGCCTGTCTACAACCTCCTTTCAGGTAGTTGTAGAGTGATAAGGTCACCCCTGAGTCTCCTCTTCTCCAGGCTGAGCAGCCCCAGCTCCCTCAGTCTTTCCTCATAGGGCTTGTGTTCCAAACCCCTCACCAACTTCATTTCCCTTCTCTGGACTCGTCCCAGCAAGTCAACATCCCTCCTAAACTGAGGGGCCCAGAACTGGACACAGTACTCGAGGTGCAGCCTAACCAGTGCAGTATACAGGGGCAGAATGACCTCCCTGCTCCTGCTGGCCACACTGTTCTTGATGCAGGCCAGGATGCCATTGGCCCTCTTGGCTGCCTGGGCACACTGCAGGCTCATGTTCAGCCTGCCATCAACCAGTACCCCCAGGTCCCTCTCTACCTGGCTGCTCTCCACTTGTGCAAGATCATCTTACAAGGTTTTGGAAATTAATTAAAAGGTTTTAGAAATTAATTTTTAAAAAATCTTTTAAAGGCTTTTATTTGGTCTGTCTGCACTTCCTTTAAGTAAAGCTATGTTTATTTTTTCAGCCAATACTTTCTCAAAATTTCTTCTGGCCACTTGCATTGATGCTTTAGATTTAATTTAGATTTAAACTTCTATTTTTTTTGTTCCATCTTTTACCAGTTGAAGATTAATCTTATGTTACTTCACCAGTTTAGATTTTTTGAGTTGGTTTTGATGAGTGGTAAACATTTCCATTGAAAAGCTAGTTTAGTGTCTATAATAATTTATAGCTTGCCAGTGTTTTATCCTTTTGGTTGCTGCATTGCATTTCCTTTTATTGAGATTAATTTTTTCATTTTTTTTTTTTCAGCAGAGAGTTTTTCATTTTCTTTCTGAGGGCACTGCCTTTGAGTTCAAAGTGGCATGCTTACATAACTGTTTCTCATTAATCACCTGTTATTAGGTCATTGCAATTAAGTTTGTGAAAACATTATTATTCCTTATTCTGCCACAAAGGACTGATGAATGCCAAGACTAGTGGATGTTTCTGCATGTGACCTATGAGATACTCTTTAAATGTCAACAGAAATGAGATAAAAAGGTTATTTGTACATTCATTTCCTGAGATTTACTCAGCATGATGTAAATTGTGAAGTCATATAATAAAGTGTTTGTGCCTGGATCAGTGCTTTTTCTCTTCTTTGAAATTGTCTGAAATGCTAGTAGCAATAATACATAGTTTGGTTCAAGTTGGTATGATACATATTTGAAAAACCTTGTAATGCTTCAATCATATAATCTTTTAATATTTGTGGTTTGCTTTCAAATATTTGGTAAAACATATGTACAAATTTAACCTTAATGGTTTTAAAGCTAGGAATTCTGAGCCCCGCAATTTAAGAAGGACATTGAGACACTTGAACATGTCCAGAGAAGGGCAACAAGGCTGGGGAGAGGCCTCGAGGACAAGCCCTATGAGGAGAGGCTGAAGGAGCTGGGATTGTTTAGTCTGCAGAAGAGGAGGCTCAGGGGAGACGTTATTGCTGTCTACAACTACCTGAAGGGCAGTTGTAGCCAGGAGGGGGTTAGTCTCTTCTCCCAGGCAACTAGCACCAGAACAAAGGACACCATCTCAAGCTGCACCAGGGGAAGTTCAGGCAAGAGGTGAAGAGAAAGTTCTTCCCTGAGAGTCGTTAGCCATTGGAATGGGCTGCCCAGGGAGGTGGTGGAGTCACCATCCCTGGAGGTGTTCAAGAGGGGATTGGATGTGGCACTTGGTGCCATGGTTTAGTAGCCATGAGGTGTTGGGTGACAGGTTGGACTTGATGATCTTTGAGGTCTCTTCCAACCTTGGTGATTCTGTGATTCTGTGATCTCAAAGAATAAAATAAGTTTTCAGTAGTAGACCAAGCACATGTTGATTTCAGGTAACACATTCACAAGAACTTCATAAACCATTGGATCAAAAAATAAAAAGTATTGCATTTCATTTAGCAGATATAATTAAAAACATGCCAAGAATGTAAGATAAATGGGTAAAGGCTTTTAAACCTTAATATGAAACAAAGATTGTGGCATAGTTATGATAGCCTTTGCTATCAGAGTTAATAATGAATGTTGAAAAGGCTTCTCATGCATGAAAAACACAATATACATAGTTTTCATCTGATTTCAGTCAACTGACTTGATCTAACAAAAGACAAATGTAACTTAAGTATGAGAGGCTCACTAGTTGTCCTGTATGTGAGTAAGAGCAGGGTATGATAAGTTTGATTAGAATCTTTTCAATAAATATGCTTATGTAAAAACTCACAAGACCATAACGAGAAGCTTGTATTTTCAGAAATTCAAGACTGGTTTCTTAGAATTAACAGCAAGCTATCAGATAAAGGTGTATCTGGTGCTACTACAGTAGAGAAAAAAACCTGATGGTTCATATTTTTGGCCTGAGAGTAAATCTGATGGATCAAACAGAAATCTTAGCATTAGAACAGTTACTGGGTACTTTTGTGGAAACCATAGCAGATCTTAGAAAGATGAAACTATTCTGTGGTTTTGCTTTACCTTTTTTTTTTTTTTTTCCTTTTTCTTTTTGTTTTGTTTTGGTTTGTTTGTTTGTTTTGTTTTGTTTTGTTTTTTTTCTTAGGACTTTCTGAGCATTCCTGAAAGCATCATAAGAATGACAGTGGACGATCAGAAAGTGAGATTATTTTAGATAGTTGAATGTTTTTGAAACCTATTCTCAGACCTTTTAGACAAGTTTGCCATGTACTACTTACTACTTTACTACTACTTCATAGACAAAAAGATATTTAAAGAGTATATTATTCTACAGTGTAAGTTTAATGTTGCATTGCTATATGCAGTTGCCATTTTTAAAACTCTATGAGATTCCTATTGAAGAAGAAAAATGAGCATGCATACAAATTAACTTGAATTATTTTATTTAATGACTTTATTTTCACTCCTTACACAACCCTCAGCAGATCACCTCTTTTAAGAGTTCTTTTCAGCCTCCTGTTCATTATCTCTCTTTGCCTCACTTACATCTTCTGTATTCTATTGCTTCAATCCCCCTTTAGCACTAAATGTAAGCTTCTTGCATTCAAATTCGTCCTACTTACATTCTCCTCTGCCATTCTATACTCCACAATAACTCCTTTTTTTTTCTTTTTCCTGTTCTTTTCTCTAGTGTTTCACTTTGACTCTTCAGTCATATTGTAGTTGATTAATGTTAAGGCATGAAGGAAAATTATTCTTCAAATCAAACTACTGGTTTAGACTATAAAGGAAGATGGAATAATAATATTTCATTGTATTTATCCACGTCTGCTGGTGTTTTGTTGCATTAGGTAAATTAATTTAGATAATTATGGATAGAGGAATAATACTAGATTTTTTTCTTTTTACTGTTCATAAAGGGAGTCTAATTAAATAGCTCAGATACACATAGGTGTACTGTGGAAAAATAAACGAAATAATTTGTACATTTTATCCTTTTTAAAACAATATAGTGACTATCTTAAATAATTAAATCCATTAAATTTAATAGTGAGTCTCTCGACTCGAAACAGCTTCTGATTTCAGAGTCATTTACAGTAATGAAAACTGGCAGTTATAAAATTAGACTCCAGAAATGTTCATGCAGTAAGATAATGATATCTGAAGACTTCTGTGTGATGATTTGTAAACGTAAATTTCTCTGAGTTGTAGCCACTGATGCTCTGTCCCTGATGTTAGAGCCTCTTCCTAGCAATTATCAGCTCGGCTGCTCCATCTGGAGGGCAGATATGGCTGATGAAAAATTTTGCCTTGGCAAAGAAGTTTATCACATGAAAATAGAGTGCTAAAAAGACAGATGTACCTTAAAAATCAAACTAGAAAGCAGTAGCATTACATTACCATAACAGGGACACCGTGTTGTATCTTATTCTGAAGGGAAATGTTGAAAACATACTTTTTTTTCTTTTGTCTTTTTTCCTTCTGGTTATAAGAGGAGAAGAAATCAGACTCTGTTATGCAGAGACTCTGCATTTGTAGAGATGGTCCCAATTCCACTGGGATGAAAGAAGAAGGAATTTATGATCAGTAGGACTTGCAAGAGAAAACTTAGAAGATGCAGATGTGTAAGCACTACCCAGGTTCTGAATAATCAGGATTTTATTATTTTACTCAAGAAAGGAGCACTTTTTGCAAACTAGAAGTTTTCCATTTAAAAGTTTTGGCCCTCTTCAGAGTTTCAATTTTTTTGCTGTGGGAGTGACAGAGCACTGGAATGGGCTGCTCAGGGGGCTTGTGGAGTCTCCCTCTCTGGAGACTTTCGAAACCCACCTGGATGCATCCCTGTATGATCTGGTATAGGTGATCCTGCTCTGGCAGGGGGGATTGGACTAGATGATCTCTTGAGGTGTCTTCTAACCCCTGACATTCTGTGATTCTGTGAAGTATTTGTTTCTAAGATGGATTCAAGGGTACACGAGGAAAAAAAAAAACAACACACATATTTCCTTATGCATTATTGACAAACATTTCAGATTATATGTATATTCTTTCCTAGTTATGTTTTGGTGAGATGATTCCCACTTTCATTGTACAGATATTCAAAATAGTATGCCATTTTTATAGATGTATGTTTGCATTGTATACAACTACCCTTTACGCACACAAATAAATAAGAATATGGATGATGCTCACTCCAAGTTGCTGCTGAAACTTGATCAACTTCAGATGTAGTTCCAAGGGAGTGTCAAATGACTCTCTGTGCCAGCTTTGAGAGATATCATGCAGTAACACACCACATGATGAGTATGACCATAAAACTGTCCGGGTTGCTTTGTTATAACTCCTAATAGGCAAGTCTCTAGTACCTACCACAGAAAAGCTTTAAGTATTTAAAGATGGATGCGTTGTGTCTGTTTAATACACAAATTTCTTACACAAATTCTGCCACCTCACAGTCAATGTTTGTCATAACATTTTTTTAAGGGGATGTGACAGTTTTGTTGTCATTATTCCCAGAAGCAACTGAACACTGTTCTTTGGAAAACATTCTGAGACTGTCCACAAATGCCAGCTCCTGCTTATCTGAGAAAATAATTTACTTAAATTCTGTGGTAACAGGCTTCCTCCTAAGAAACTTTTTCATTTTTTTTTTTTCTTCTTCCTGGCCTTTTGTCTAGTAAGTAAAATGTCAGACTAACATCTACTATGAAAGGCACATATTTAGAATTCTATTTTAGTTTGATATCTCTTGGAAACCTATAAATCTAAAATATCTTGTTCAGCAGGTGCTTAAAAAGCAACAATATTTTTATAGTGCCACATTCAATCTTCTGGGCTCACATATACAGAACTTAGAGTAGTTTGATTAACTTGACAACTGTGCAAATTCCAGAGTAATTTGGGGGTGGTGGTGGGGGTGGTGGTATTATTGTTGTTTGTCTTCTTTCACTGCCTAAGAGATATTGTATCTGTATCACATAATATCTGAAGATAAATGAATTCAGGAGTAGCATACACAAAAAAATGAATAATTTGGCAATGTCAGGTAGGAATACTACAACTCTGTGAGTCTCAGGTACTGAATTAAGAAGGCAACTACTAGAGTAATATACTTCTCAATGTGAATACTTGATCTTCAGTTATGGTGTTCATTTTGTGGATTCTTCCCTCCCTTCTCTATGTATTATGTTTAGCAAGTGTTCAGAAAGAACTGCACTCCATAGAATATTTCAAAAATAGATCTTGTTTTCAAAATAAAAAAACAGTGAAATCAGTGCAAATGCAGTGGAAGAGTTCCCTGCAGCTCTGTCCTCATCCCCCTTCATTTGCTGCCACACACATTTTCTTAATTTTACATTTTATTACCTTTGTCCTTCAGACCCTTTATCCCTGTAGAGAAGCACATTCTCCTTTAATAAAGAGTAAAAATTGAATACAGTCCCTCTGAGTTCCTGATCATCCTGGGCATAGTCCTACATATAAATGTGGATTTAATACTGCTGCAGTTCACTGAACATCTGAAAAGAAAAGATAAATGTTCCCTGCATAGACTACTGTGGTAACTTTGACATTGCTGGACATGCATTTCCCCAGTAGTGACATTGACTGAGGAGACAAAAGGAGGATTAAACATTATCATTGTACTTTGACAAGAACCTATGACTTCTGGGATGAATTAATACTCCTGTAGAGGATTTTAGTACTATGCCTGACAATACTTCCTCAAGAATTTTTAATCTGGGTGCTGTTTTTGTTTGGTTGGTTTGGTTTTATTTGTTCGGGTTTTTTTAATTGGTTTTGGTTGGTGGTTTGTTTGGGGTTTTTTTTTAGCAGTAAAATGATACATGGAATGCTCTGTACAAACAAGTATCCACATTCCAAGGAAAATATACTGTAGTATCACAAAATGTAATCCAGACTTTTGTACTGCTCAGCAGAATTTTGTCACTTTGGATGACCATAGATTCCTAATTTTTTACCTTGGGTGACCTCTTCTCTCTAGAGTCCTAGATAATTGAAATTTAGGAGTTTTTTTCCTGCTGCATGTCTGAGTTACAAGAATCCATTACATGGTCCATTTAAATGGTTGACCAATCTATAGGTAAACAAAGTATTTCTGGGCATAATTAGCATTTTCTGAACCTTTCCAGGTGGTCAGATTCATGTCTGCTAGAGCAGCAACACTACCTTGAGTGACTTCAATTAAACCCTTATTTAGCTGGAGCTTTGACACAGATCAGTCTAGATTTTTCTCTTAGAGAGGTGCTCAAAAATCATCATCAAGGCTTTTAAACTAAAAGTGACACACAAGAACAAACAAACAAACAAAAAGACAAACCAAGAGCATAAAAAAAACCAACAGAGCAGAAAATCTAGAAATCATCATCTTTTCACTATTTCATGGATAGACAAATATCTGTTTCCAGACTAGCTTTGGGGTTAGGGTTAGTCTTTCAATTACTTTCTCAATGGAAACTAACTGCACTGTCCCTCTTGAATTGCTTGAAATTGTCTTCTGTTTGTGAGCTATTTTCCAAAGACCACTTGTCTGTCCTCTTTCTGAGGACAGTGTCTCAGTCTGCATGATGTGCATATTCTGTTCTATGCTCCCCATTTTTTCTTTCACTATCCCAGGAAGCACTTTTGCCCAAAGATGCTAAAATGGCTATGGAAGCACCTCAGGTTCCTTTGGACACTGACTAGTCTCTCTGACCTTCTCATTCAGTGCTAGTCTCTCAAAAAAGGTGCATATATGAGTAGTGCTAAACAACCTGATCAAAACCTTTTGAATGTGATGGAAGCCCCTCATACATATTTCATCTCATAAAAAAGTATACAGTTTGTGCATCTTCATATATTGGCACCTAGAGGTACCTACAGGTAATATGAATTGGAATCAGAATGTAGATCTTGAAAGATGTATCTCTGTCTGCAACTGACTTCAGTTTGACCTCATCCATTTTGCAGAAAACATTATGAAATGCTGCAGCATTTAATGAACTTTGCTGCAGCTTCAGCAGAATGCTAGGAGAAAAAAGAAAAAAAAAGAAAAAAGCAACCAACCAAACACAACCCAAACACCAAAACCCACCACCACCACCAAAACCCCAACCAAACAAAAAACAAACCCCACCAAATCCCACAACAAAACAACCAACCAAAAACCCCCAACCAAGCAACAATACACTGATAAAATTGCCAGAAATAAACTCTTAAAAAATAACAAATTCATCAGCAAAACTTCTTATAGTGGTTACTGATCAGCTTACTACTTGATTTTTGCCCTCTGTAAACTGTATATATGCAGCTTTACATTTAAATTGACACTTCAATTATTTCTGCTTTTAGGAATAGAAGGGTTTCCAAGGGGGGGCAACCAATTATGTTCAAAGATTTTATTTTTCAGCTCAATCTCTTCCAAGTAACTGCACTTTCTGAGGTTAATGGGATATCTTTGCAGGCAGTGTCTGCTTCTAGTAGTGGTAATTGATGCTTGTAAGTGCTATCAAGAACTGGCATGTAGGAAGGCTCTTGCTCTTGTTCCTGTGGAGACCAAAGTCTCTGCTAAATCTTGTGTATTACTTTGGGACTGCAGTAAATAAGAGGTCACAGCTGTGAGGAGGAGCAGACAGGACAGGTGACTCTAAACTGACCAGCAAGATACTCTGTATATCTCATATTCAGTATAAAGCTGAGGGATCTGGAGGATCAAGCTTGCTTCTTCAGTGGCTGATGTCTGAGGAAGGTTCTGTCCATTCTACCTTTCGTCCTGAATCCAGTTCCAATATCCAGTTCCTGAATCTGGTTCCTGTCTGCCACTAAGTCCAGTCTAGGTCTTCCCTAGTGCCTGCTCACAGGATCAGTGGTGACAGTGACGTAATTGCCATCACGGGGATTAGGTTAGATTGTTTTTTGGATTGTTTTTTGTATATATAGTTGTATATATTTCACTGTATTGTTAATATTTTCATTAAAACTGTTTCAGTTTTCTTTTCCAATCCATCAGTCCTTCTCCTTTGTTCCCTTTCTCTTCCCCTTTGGGAAGGGAGAGGGGTTAATAGAGAGCATCTGTCATTCATGTAGTGGCTAGCCTGACCTTAACCCTTCACAATTTCCTAGTGAAAAGCACTGAGTTATATCAGCAGTTCTAGGTAATAAATGCTTGGATAAAGCTTATCAGCCATTCTAAAACACCACACAAAGAAATCATTTTACTAAATGATGCACTAAATGGATCCTGTCAGTATCAGAAAACAAGCCTGTGCTCTTGGAAATTTACAAAAATCTGAGTGGGATCAATTACCTAATGTTAAAACTACTCATTTCTATATTTTCTCAGTGCTACCCCTTAGCCTTATCTTCTTTTTACAGCATGCAGAAATATGGAGCTAGGATTTTTTTATTTATCATTATCTACTTATCTTGTTCCTCACCATTTGCAGAGAAAGAGAGTGGAAGCAAACCAGGATACATTATGCACTGGCAACAAGGTCTGCTGAGCCAGGGTATAATAGAGTTAATTTTCTTCACAGCAGCTTATATGGTGCTGTGTTTTAGCTTTTAGTAGCTTTTGCTGAAGTGCTTGCAGAACACCAAGTCCTCCTCTGTTTCTCATTCTATCCCCGCAATGAATAAAATGGGGCAATGAATAGGCTGGCAGGGCAACATCTAGGCAGATACTCCAAACTAACCATACTGTATGATGACATGCTCAGCAATAAAAGTTCAAAGAGGGGATTTTAGGAGGATTAGCTATCTTTACATCCAGAATTGCCTGGGCATCAGCATACTCATGGGAGGTGGCGAATGATAGCTTTTGCATGTTTTTAATTTGTTTTCTTCTCTTACCTTCCACTTATTAATCATATACTTTGTCCCTTAAATTTTATCTGTTTTATTCTTGCTTTCCTCTTGTGCTACCCCATGCAGAGTTAGAGGGGAAGAGAGAAATGTCTGTGTGGTCTGTAGCTGCCTACTGGTGTTAATCAACAACATAAAGCAATAATATGTACTGAGCATTTCAGGTCTAATAAACATGTACACTCTGTGGGCACTTAGAAGTCTGTTAGGACTCTTGTAGGCCTTACACTGATGCCTCAGGTTTGTGTCAGATATGGATTATGATTTATTATTTTCCCTCCCTCTAATATTGAGATCTGACTTAGATTAATAAAGTTGGGATAGAAAATCTTAGCTTCCGCCAGGGAAAAACACAACTGCAATTAAAGTAGACAATTCTGACCTGTCAGGAGAGATGGACAGTATGATGGACTGTTAATGAAAAGATCTCCACTTTCCTTGATTCATTGGGAGAGTAAAATTGACTAATATGTAATTCATGGTTTAATTTCCACTTCTGGTGTTTGATAACACACACAGTGTCAATACATCTGGTCCTTTCACAGGTCTCTTTATTTTTCATCACATTCTGTTGCTGAGGAAACAAATCAGTATCTATTGACAGGTCTCTGTGGTTTTACCACAGTGAATCTATAATAAAGTCATATGGGTCTGATCTTATTTGAGTTTAGTATCAGCCCCTCCACTGACAATGGAATGAGATACATTTCTTTTTGCCTCAACTGTTATGAAAGTTTTCATTCTAATACTGGCATAGTGATTTAGATATATGCTAATCACACAGACTAGTGAATGTAACAGTTAAATATGAGGTTTCAAATTTATTTAAAAGAAAAACTTAAAAAAAAATATAAGTTGTAGTTAGAGAATATTTGAGTCATCTTTTTGGACAGTGATCCAGTAAAAACAGCATGGCAAGATGTTGCCACTCAGATAAACCTTACATTGTATTTTTGCAAAGTGCCAAGACTCCAGAACTGGCCTATTAGGTTTGCTATGAACTCATTATGAGAATATACTACTGAGACAGAGCTTAAGGTATTATTTGCTCAGGTATTTTAAACTCAGGTATTTTTTTACTACAGTGTGGATCTGAATTGTGGGAGGGTAGCTGCATCATTCTCTGAGAGTAGGTATTTCCTTCCTTCATTGATAAAAAAAGCCTACGTAATTAGTTTTGTCTTGATTTATATTTAGATGGCTAAAGTTTACTTAAAGTCCTACCTATACTGTGCCTACCTTAGAATATTCACTGAGCCACAGAAAATATTTCATCACTTTCCTGCTTTTATTTAACATTGTAAGCATGACCTGAGATCTCAGACCACTGAAACTCAAATAAATGTAGACATACTAGTATAGACGTGAAGATTTCTGCACACAAGCCTATAAAAATAGTAATTTTCTTACATGGATGACAATATTGTATAGAGACAATTTTTCCACTTTACTAAAACATCCTTATAATGTTTTTCATGTTTTTCACATGATGACACATGAAATATTAATGTAGGAATTTGATGCAGTGTTACCAAATTGTCTTGGATTTATAGTGAGTGAGACAGATGCTCTTCACCCCTTCCCAAAGGATTAAAGAAAATGATCCACACAGTATCGGAAAGAATTCGAAGTTTAAATGGAAGTACTATTCGTAAGTAAATATAACTGTAGAAAAACATGCAAAAATACACAGCTCTCCAGTCCAGGCTTCTCAAAAAACCTCACTAGGTCAGGCCTCATATTCCCCCCCAATCCACACCTCCCTACCAGGCCCAAATGACACAGTTAAAAATCAGCTTGCCAGCAGCACCAAGACCCACTCCCCTGCATCACCAGAGATAGCAGTCTGCATCAAGAAGGGAGCAGGGAGAGGAGAATAGAGGGCCAAACAGCTTGTACTGTTCCTTTATAAAGAGGAGATGCAGGCATTCTGAGAATTAAATAACAAAATATTGCAATTTCTGGTCCACTCCCACAATCTCTGGTTCTTGAAGGACTTTCAACCACATTGCTTAAGACATCCCAGTTTCTTAAACTCACAACACAATTTTGCTGATGTTACCACACTGGGAGGTGCTGTTAAATATCTTGAGGGTCAAGAAGCCTTGTAGAGGAACCTAGACAGATTGGAGGATACAGATGTGATTAATAGGATGAAATTTTACAAGTTCAAATACCAGATCCTGCACTAAGGATGGAACAATGCCAGGCATGAATATAAATGGAGAGCAGCCCTGCAGAAAGGGATTTGGAGCTGCTGGTCAATAGCAGGCTTGATATGTTGCAACATGGAGCCCTGGCAGCTAAGAGGGCAAACTGTATCTTGAGGTTCATCAAATGCATAACCAGCTGGTCAGAAGAGGTATCCTGAAGTATTCAGCACTGAAGGCACCTCACCTTGAGTACCTCCAAAAGAGGGTAACACATCTGGTATAAAGACTGAAAGGAATGTCTTGTTATGAACAACTAAGGACTTTGGACTTGTTTAGTTTGGAGAAAATAAGAGTGAGGGGTGACCACTTTGTTCTCTACAGATTCCTGAAGAAGGGAAGCAGAGAGGAAGGAGCTGATTTCTTTTCCCTGGTCTCTAGTGACAGGATGTGTGGGAACATGTGTCAGGGGATGCTTAGACTGGACATTAGGAAGCATTTCTTTTCCAAGGGTGGTCAAAAAGTGGAACATATTTCCTAGCAAGGTGGTTAATGCCCCAAGCGACCAGTCACTAGTGGTGTGTCCCAAGGACCAGTGCTGGGCCTTGTGCTCTTTAACATCTTTATTGATGATCTGGATGAAGGCATTGAGTCGATCATCAGTAAATTTGCTGACGACACCAAGCTGGGGGCAGGAGTTGATCTGATGGACGGTAGAGAGGCTCTGCAGAGAGACCTCGACAGGCTGGACAGATGGGGAGAGTCCAACAGCATGAGATTTAACACATCCAAGTGCCGGGTTCTGCACATTGGCCACAACAACTCCATGCAGAGCTACAGGCTGGGGTCAGAGTGGCTGGAGAGCAGCCAGGTAGAGAGGGACCTGGGGGTACTGGTTGATGGTAGGCTGAACATGAGCCTGCAGTGTGACCAGGCAGCCAAGAGGGCCAATGGCATCCTGACCTGCACTAAGAACAGTGTGGCCAGCAGGAGCAGGGAGGTCATTCTGCCCCTGTACACTGCACTGGTTAGGCCACACCTTGAGTACTGTGTCCAGTTCTGGGCCCCTCAGTTTAGGAAGGATGTTGACTTGCTGGAACGAGTCCAGAGAAGAGCAACAAAGTTGGTGAGGGGTTTGGAACACAAGCCCTATGAGGAGAGACTGAGGGAGCTGGGGCTGCTCAGCCTGGAGAAGAGGAGTCTCAGGGATGACCTTATCACTCTCTACAACTACCTGAAGGGAGGTTGTAGACAGGCAGATGATGGTCTCTTCTCCCAGGCAGCCAGTACCAGAACAAGAGGACACAGTCTCAGGCTGTGCCAAGGGAGGTTTAGGTTGGATGTTAGGAAGACGTTCTATACAGAAAGAGTGATTGCCCATTGGAATGGGCTGCCCAAGGAGGTGGTGGAGTCACCATCATTGAAGGTGTTCAGAAGGAGACTTGATGGGGTGCTTGGTGCCATGGGTTAGTTGTTTAGGTGGGTTGGATTGGTTGATGAGTTGGACGCGATGACCTTGAAGGTCTCTTCCAACCTAGTTTGGTTTATTCTAAATAAAGGTTTATTCTAAATAAAGCATGTGAATATTTAAGAGGCATTTGGACAGTGTCCTTAATAACATGGGTTTTAATTTGGTCATCCTGGAACTGGTCAGGCAGTTGGACTGTATGATCTTTGTAGTCCATCTAGAATGGATTTGGATTGAACATAAGGAAGAAATTCTGTACTATAAGAATGGTGAGACATGGGAACGGACTGGCCAGAGAAGTTATGGATGCCCCAGCCCTAAAAGTGTTCAAGAGTAGATTGGATGAGGCTTTGAGGAACTTGATATAGAGGAAGGAGTCCTTGCCCAAGACAGAGGGTGTTGAACTAGATATACTTTAAAGGTCCCTTTCAAGACAAACTGTTCTATGATTCCATCATTCTATGATCACGTGTCTTTGAGTCATGATGAAACTGACCCACTGATGCTTATTTAAGAAGACAACTGCAGATAAATGTTTGTATACAATTTTCTCATTTTATGTTCCTGTAATTTTTCATCTGGTATTTATTAAGTAAAATATATTTCGCTGGATTTGTGAATGATTGTTGGTTTTCCTCTTCCTTATAGTATTAAATGCCTTACAAAAATCTTTTTAAAGAATCTTTAAAATTTTAACAAGGTTAATGATGCTACAAAGTTCTTAATTAATTACATTTCTGAAATCATCACTTTTCTGTCATTAGTAAAGTTTTTTTAATCTCCTATTAAACAAACATAAGAAGTCAGCATTCCAGAGTGCAGTTTGATTAATCTGAGCATTTCCCAATAGATGGTTCATCAAAGCTTTCAAACATAGCAAATAGAAAAGAAATCTTGGATCACAGGGGAATACACTCACACCCATGCCTCAGATCTGTTTGAAGAAGATACTTTGAGAGTCATACACTAAAAGAAGAAAAAAAAAAAATCATTTCAGCTGTATAACTTCAAAGTTTCTGTAATATAAATCAGATCTTCACAAATACTGAAGTCCCCAAATGCAGGGGGAAAAAAATTAAAAGGGGAACTTTATCTCCACATTGACAAATGCAACAAAAAGTAATGAAGTTCTCTTTATAAAGAAGCAATATTATGGTAGTGTCACACCCCGCCCCCTCCTTATTTACAGACTGATGCTATAGTAAAAATAAGCAATTTATTTAGAATAAAGCAGTATTCGTGCCAATGATTGTTATTGATAGGGTGCTTGGTGCCATGGTTTAGTTGATTAGATAATGTTGGATGATAGGTTGGACTCGATGATCTCAAAGGTCTCTTCCAACCTGGCTAATTCTATTCTATTCTATTCTATTCTATTCTATTCTATTCTATTCTATTCTATTCTATTCTATTCTGTTCTAGTCTATTCTATTCATCTGTTTTTTGCAGGGTTTTTTTTTTGGTTGGTTGGGTGGCATTTTTTCACTTTGTCTTGTTTTGTTTTGTTTTAATTTGAAAATTTGCCTAAATGGTAGATGTAGATATGTCCAGTCACCAGATACATCACTCAGGTAATAATCAGCTCTTAAGAGCTAATTATGCCATTATGTATGTAGACAATACTCATAGATTTATAGGAGTTCTACAACAAATTATTTTTCTTAAGTATTGTTAAAATTCAAGCCAATTTCTACCATGTTCAAACTTTGCTTGAACACTGAATAATTGCTTCATTGTTCAATATGTTATGGATTATTCATATTAAAACACCTTATTTTTACATCAAGGATGATGGAATGAAACAAGAAATCAGCAAGATACTGAACCTTTTTTGAAGCAAAGATAAATGACGTTGAGGATAGTACACTCACGTTTTGTCTGTGCTGAAATGTGCAAGACCAAAAGCTTCCTGGGCTGCATATGGGAAAGCACTACGGGCAGGATGAAAGAGATGATACTTCTGCCCTTCTGATGCTGGGCCCAGGTCGAGGCTCCCTAGTGCAAGGGAAATGAAGGCATATAGGTGCAGATGCAGTGAAGGGACACTAAAATTGTGAATAACTGGAACATTTGTCACATGAGAGGCTGAGAGAGTTGAACTGTTTTTCCTGCAGAAGACTTGGGGCAGTCTTATCAGTGTGTGTGATTATCTGATGGAGGGTCTAAAGAAGATAGAGCCAAGCTGTTCTCAGTGGTGCCCAGCAGCAGGATAAACTACAAGGAGCATTAACTGAAATAAAAGGTATATTCATGAAATATAAGATATATGCATGAAATATAAGATTATATATATGCAATAAGTTTATTATGTTTGGCCCCCTTCAGATACTGAAGGGCCACAATAAGGTCTCCTCAGAGCTTTCCCTTGTCCAGAATGAATAGCCCCAACTCTCTCAGTCTTTCCTCATAGAAGAGGTTCTCCAGCCCTCTGATCATCCTTGTGGCCCTTCTCTGGACACGTTCCAGCATCTCCAGATCATTCCCGGAATAGGGGCTCCAGAACCGGACACATGACTCCAGGTGGGAGTGTCTTGGTCCGGAGAGGGAAAGAGACTCAGTTCTTATGAATATTCCCGTGTTGTGAAATTTGAGGCACAAACGAGGCCAAAATATCAACAGCTAGACTATTTATTACTTCAATTAAGGGGAAATAAGAAGGGGAGAGGGGGAAAATAGAGAGGGAGAAAGAGAAGAGAGAGAGAAGAGGAAAGGAATTATATTACCACACCACTCACCCCCCCAAGACAGTTTGAGTCTGTGGAGGAAAGGTGCTGCAGGAGATGTTGGGTTGGTACAGGAACGGTGCTGAGGCTCTGGCTGGAGAAGAGCTGTGGTCTTCTGGGGAGATGTTGGGTTGGTACAAGAACGGTGCTGAGGCTCTTCCTTCTCAACGGCATGGTCCTTCTCCTGTGTTTTCCTTCATCTCCGTTTTTCTCCTGCGCTTTTCTTCTGTTAATCATCCAGTCCGGGGGACACAGTCCCCCACATTTTTCTTCTGCGTTTTTCTTCCTAAGTAGCCAGTAGTGGCTCCAGTCTTTTATACAGTTTTTAGTCCTTAGGTATGTGTCCAAGTATTGTCCCTCAGGAATTCCTTCTGTGTTTTTCTGTGTGTTTGGGCAAGGTTCTGGATGGGGGGTGGGGGGCCCTCTGCCTCCTCCATCTCCATCCAGACAAGCCCCCACACTCATTACACATCAGGAAAACAGGTGGTGAATCCATTGTGTCACCCTTCCCGGGGTACTTGATGGGTGGAGATTATCTTGCCCTGAAGGTGTGATGGCTGGGTCCTTGGGTCCATTGTTGTAGTCCAGTGTTATCACGATGCAATTTCAAGGTGATTTGCATCCAGGATTGGTAGACAGGATCTTTGCACCTTCCTTCCAGTGGCTCTGCCCAACACATATCAGCAATTGTCTGGGCAAGCAGCAAGTGATTTTATCTTTGTTGAGTCACACCAAGAGAGACAAACTTTTAGTCTCTCACAGGGGGTCTCACCAGAACAGAGTAGATGGGGAAAATTACCTTCCTTGACCTATTGGCTATGATTCTCTTGATGCAGCCCAGGATGTGATTGGCTTTTTGAACTGCAGGTGTACACTGGTGGCTCATGTTGAACTTCTCATTCACCAGCACCCCCAGGTCCTTTTCTTCAGGGCTGCTCTCAAGCCAGTCACTGCCCAGCCTATATCAACACTTGGGATTGCCCTGACCCAGAGACCTTGGTGTCATCAGCAAACTTGCAGAGAGTGCACTCAATGCCACTGTCCATGTCACCAACAAAGATGTTAAACAAGTCTGGTCCCTGAGGGACTCCATCTGTCACTGGCCTCCACTTGGACATGGACACATTGACAGCCACTCATTGGGTACAGCTGTCAAGCCATCTTTTTATCTACTGAATGGTTCATCCATCAAATCTATTCTGCACCAGCTTGGAAACCAGCATGTGGTGTGGGACAGTCTCAAAGGCTTTGCCCAGGTCCAGGTAAATTACGTCAGTTGCTCTGCCTTCATCTATTAATGTTGTGACCTTGTCATAGAAGGCCACCAGGTTTATCAGGCAGGATTGCCCTTGGTGAAGCCATGTTGATTGTACTCAGTCACCTCTGTTATTCTTCTGCCTCAGCAATGCTTCCAGGAGGATCTGCTCCATGGTCTTACTGGGCACAGAGGTGAGACTGACTGGCCTATGGTTCCCTGGGTCATCCCTCTTTCCCTTTTTGAAAATGGGAGTTGTCCTTTCCTTTTCCAGTCCATGGGGACTTCCCCAGACTGCCATGATTTTTGGAATATAATAGAGTGGTTTAGCAACCTCATCTGCCAGTTCCCTCAGCACCTGTGGGTGTATCCCATTGGGTCCCATAGACTTGAACACTTTAAGGTTCTTCAGATGGTCATGAACCTGATCTTCATTCACAATGGGCAGTTCCTTCTTCCAGTTCCTGCCATTATCTTCCATTATTCTGAGAGTGAGGCTGGAGTCCTTGCCAGTGAAGCCTGAGGTAAAGAAATCATTGAGAACCTCAGCCTTCACTATGTCACTTGTCACCAATTCACCTATTTCCTTTCTGAGGGGGCCCACACCTTCCCTAGTCTTCTTTTTACCATTAATACACCTACAGAAAGTTTTACTATTCCCCTTGATCTCCCTGAGCTTTAGCTCAGTTAGAACTCATCACACAGTGGTGAAGGCCACAGAAAAGCTCTGAACTGAATTTACCATCTAGCTATTAAGCAATTTCTGTGGGAAACTTTCTATTAAATGATGTTAAACTTTAATCAATATGACAAAATAAATAACAAATAGTTATTTTTAAGTCAATGCAGCCCCTCTCTCTCCTCTGAATGTGCTGGAATCTGAAGAAATGCAGTCAATTAAGTAAGCAAAGACTTCATTTTAATGAAAAAACACAAGGATACTAAAAGAGTGAATTAACATTTCACAGTCTTTCACATTTAACATTAATCTTGGCATTTATTTTCAGTTAAGCACTTGACTAGAAAGTAATTTAATGTGCATTTAATGTGCTTCTAAGACCTTGTATACAATCTGCAACAAGTTTAATTCCTTATGTTATTTTGTAACCACTTTGAAAATGGAGAGTGTTCTTATTTCATGCTTTAATATTAGCCTTATTTATTTATTTGTTGTTTATTATCTCTTGTGGTATTTTTTTTGCTTGGATAGGCATTTTTTGTTATTGTTGTTGTTTATTTTTCCTCAATTATTTACCATGTGCATATCTCAGAATAGTTCTCATCTTATCCATGCATCTTTATGTGAATCTGCAGTAAATTGCAAACTGGCATAAGGAGGCTATCACATATAAAAATAAGGTTTTGTTTTCTCAGATATTTCAAATGTTGTCAATGAACTGGGAAATAATATTTTAATTCATCTAAGAATTTTATTTTATTTTTAGAAATGCTAGTAAACTGAAAAGCTCCTTCACTGTCTGTGTGCAAATCAAGTCTTTCAGGGAAAGCCAGTGATGCATGCAGCAAGGAAAGGCCAGGGATAAAAGAGATTTGCTGTACTAGCCCATATTATTGTGTACTGTAAAAGGATATGCTGTCTTGTTTCTTACCTCTGTTCAGTGGCTTACACACTTTGGATTGTGGACTATCAGGGATTTATCCATAACTGCTAAAGGGCCTGTGAATTTTATTAGGAAAGACAAGTCTACCACAGGCAGGCTTAAATTCTGTAAGGTGTGAATTGCCACTGATATTTTTCCTAGGGATTTGTAAAATGAACTTATTCAGAAGTGAAGAATTTGTCATAATTTCAGTACATTTGGTCTTTCTGTTTTGTTTTGTTTTTTTTTTTCCATCTCATTACTTGATATGTATTGATAGAATTCTAAATCATTAAGATAGTGAAGCCCACGAAAGCTCAGTGGGCTTCACTGCCATGGCTACAAGTCTTTTTCTTCATATCAAAATTTATCTGTAAAAGTAGTGTGAGAACAGCCTTAAGAAGATATATTATGGCAGGTACAACCACCCTGACAGAAGCAAAAAAGCCAGGAAGACACTTAACAGAGGGCCAGACCTTGCTAGAGGCTGAAAAATAATCACATCCATATTATATCTTTCCACACCCTCAGATTCATATATATTCATATATATGAATGGTTTTGCTTTTCTGAAAGGAACTTGAATGATGTCAGCTGCACAATATCTTTACCCTTTAATCAAAGATAATACTTCTATTTTAAAAAGGAAGATCTGAAATAGAGGAAAGATATCATGGAATCACAAAATCACAGAAGAGTTGAGGTTGGAAAGGACCTCTAGAGGTCCTGTGGTGTAACCTTCCACTCAAGCAGGGCCACCTAGACACAGTTGCCCAGGACCATATTCAGACAGATTTTGAATATTTCCAAGGAAGGAGACTCCATAGCATCCCTCAACAACCTGTACAAGGGCTTAGTCACACTTAGTGTAAAAGTGGTGTTTCCAGATGTTCAGACAGTCTCGCTTGTGTTTCAGTTTGTGCCCACTGCCATTGGTCCCCTCACTGAAAAAGGCCGGGTTCCCTCCTCTTTCCACCATCCCATCAAGATGTGATTCCTCCTGAGCTCCCTCTTTTCAAGGTCAAATCATTTCAGATCACTTGGCCATTCATCATAGGAGAGATGCTCCAGTCCCTTTATCGTCTTCATCACCTTCATCTGGGCTTTCTGCAGCATGTCCATTTCTCTCTTGTACTGAGGAGTGCAGAACTCTGCACACCATTCCAAGTGTAGCCTCACCAGTGCTGAGTTGAGGAGAAAGATCACCTCTCTTCATGTGCTGGCAATGGTTTTTCTAATGCCACCCAGAATACTATTAGTTTTCTTTGCAGCAAAGGCACATCACTAGCTCATGTTCAGCTTGCTCATTAGGACTCCCTGAGCTTTTTCTGCTGAGGAACTTTCCATCTGGGTGTCATTCAACATACAGTGATGCCAAGGGCTGATTCTCAAGTACATGATTTTGCACTCCTCCTTGCAACACTTGTAAGCTGTCATTACTAATTCTCACTATTAATATGTAAGCAATGCCATGTAAATTCAGTGTTAGATGGTATATGATCTGAAAATAAAATTTAATTCACAAAGAAATTAAAATATTGAATGCTATTTGTCCCAGCACAAAATAATTGAAGTTAAATAACTTTTGAGAAAAAAAAAAAACAACCAAAATATGAAAGATTTCTGTATTGGGTTGAACTGAGGTGGAGTTAATTCTCCTCACAGCATCGTTCTAGTGCTGTGGATTTTTTTTGCAGCAGTAGTTGATAACACAGCAGTGTTTTGGCTACAGCTGAATTCGGTATCCGAGCTGTGTCCTTTCAACATTTCCCTGCCCCAGGAGTACATTGAGGGGTGGGCAGGATCTTGGGAGGGGACACAGCTGAGCCAGCTGACTCAGACTGGCCAAAGAGGTATTCCATACCATGTGACGTCAGCTCAGGTATAAGAAGGACGTGAAAGAAGGAAGTTGGGGGATTCGTCCATGGCGTTTATCCTCCCAAGGAACCACCAAGCTTAGAGGGCCCTGCTTCCCGAGACCGACCACCGTCCTGCTGATGGGAAGTAGAGACTAACATCTCTCTCTCTGCTTTCTTTGCTTCCGCGCGGCCTATTTGCTGTTTGCTTATTAGTGTTATTAAATTGCTCCTATCTTACCCCCGGCTTCTGTTATATTTCTTTCCTTTCTTCCCCTGTTCACTTAAGAGGGGGAGTGATAGAGCGGCTTGGTGGGTATCTGGCCTCCAGGCCAGAGCCAAACCACCACAATTTCTTTTGGATAAAATACATTTAGTGTGTCCAGAGAAGGGCAACAAGGCTGGGGAGAGGCCTTGAGCACAAGCCCTGTGAGGAGAGGCTGAGGGAGCCTGGAGAAGAGGAGGCTCAGGGGTGACCTTATTGCTCTCTACAACTACCTGAAAGGTGATTGTAGCCAGGAAGGGGTTGGTCTCTTCTCCCAGGCAACTAACACCAGAATAAGGGGACACAGTCTCAAGCTGCACCAGGGGAAGTTTAGGCTCGACGTGAGGAGAAAGTTCTTCACTGAGAGAGTCATTAGTCATTGGAATGGGCTGCTCAGTGAGGTAGTGGAGTCACCATCCCTGGAGGCGTTCAAGAGGAGATTGGACGTGGCACTTGGTGTCATGGTCTAGTCATGAGGTCTGTGGTGACAGGTTGGACTCGATGATCCTCGAGGTCTCTTCCAACCTTAGCGATACTGTGATACTGTGATACTTGGTGTAATATCAGTGAACTGAAAACTGCTGAATCCCTACAAGTGGATTCATGTTGCTTTTGAAATAGATATGAATTTGACAAAAAAACTATCTTCAGTTTCTATAATTTATATTATGAATTGTGTTATTTAGTATTTGTTTACATAAGAAATTAAATATTTCTATATTGAGTCATAATTCTGTAATGGCAGAGATTACATTTTAAATACCTGTACTGCTATAGATATGTGTATATATCTATAAAGCAAGTATTTTAATAATGCTAAAAAAAGCCTCACTCAGGACATGCCTCCAGAGATTCCTTTTTTTTTTTTTTTTCTTCAAACAATTTTCCCTTTCTTTGTTCTTTTGTAAAACTGAACATCCTTCCATGACTCCTCACCTGGAAAAAAATCCCCCAAAACAAAGCAAAAACCCAAACCTCTTGTGATCAGTGTTCCAAGTCTTCAGCAGCATCAGTTAATTAAAACCCCACTCGTAGATCAACTTGCATTGGAAATCAAGCTGAATGAATAGCCAAGTTAAGCCCTTTAAAAGATACCTTGTGTTCCATACAAAGATGAAGATTTGCTATACACTTAAAATATTTCATGGAAAGTTTCATGAAAAGAAACCTAAGTTCTATACAAACAAAAATAAACTGACAATCTTTTATTCTTTATCAAAGAGAAAAAATGTAGTTTGTACAATGACATGATAATTAATATGGAAGACTATGATTTTTTCCCATTACTTAAACAGAATTATTAGAGTCTAAGTGTTAAGAATGCAATGCAAATTATTTCTTTGCCTGAACTGTTTGTCTTTGTAGAACACTTTTATTTTTTCTCCCTACAGCATGCAGTTTTGTGCAATCACACTGTAACATTTTGTTGAAAAGAATAATTTCAGAGGGGATCACTGCAGAAGCTGACAGTTTCACCAGAAGAAGAGAACCTAGGCTTATCTTGAGGAGTTATCAAATCAGAATAGAAGACAATATAAACTCCAAAAAGATAGGAGCCGTGTTCATAAGCTTGCCTCAGGCAAACCAAATGCTCAGTTCATGTTTACTCCTTATTTTCAAGAGAAAGGAACTACACAAGCAAGAAAAACACCTTTGATCCTATTTTACTCCTAAGGGACCTAACTGTATCTAAGGTAATATGATCTACTAATATGATCTCTACTATTTGTGATGGGAAGAGTGATCTCTGGGAAGCATCAAATCCATTCCAACCTCCTGAAGTGAGATTTTGGAATACAGTATTTTGTGATGCCGCTCCACTGAAAATACCAGTCCCCTAAGCTACAGATAAGATTCACCTGTTGCTTTTCTTAGTATCCTGTTTTAATACACTACACCTGCTACCAAAGTATACTTTCATAAACTGTGTGACTTCAGAAGTGCTCTCCCTGATTCTTGGGATATGTTACATTGTCTGAAATATAGACCAGGTAGGAAAAAAAACCACAAGAGCAAAAAGCTTCCTCTTTTTAATAAGCCTACTCAAAAGCAAGTCACAAAATGCCAATGTCACGTGATCTGAAATACGCAATAAGCGGACTTGGATTATTTGTGCAGTCAGCCTTACTAAATTTTTACCCATCATATCTACAGTGCAGGCAGACAGAGAAGGAGCTGAAGTGCACATTCTGCATTTAACCTCTACTACTACCCATTCTGCCAGTCAGACAACTGAGTGTAACAGGCAGCAAGTGAAATGAAAAAGGAGGAAAAAGGATGTGGCAGGTGAAGATAATATTGTTAGAGGCAGCATGATTGCATAGCTGTTCAGTAAAAACATGCCCTGTAAGTGTGAAAAGATTTTGAAAGAATGAAGTGTGACAAAATTGCATATTGCCACAGTCAAGGATTCATAGAAGTCCTAGACTTTCCAGTACCCTCCCATGTAAGCAAAGCTGTAGCTGTCTGTGAGAACCCACATGTTGGGTTTGTCTCAAAACAGTGCTACTGAAGGGCAAGTGTGCACATGGCACTCTGAACTCCTGGGGGTGCTGCCCTGGCTCATGAGCCAGGAGGGGGGAAAAAATGGGAGACTTCTGGGGAAGTAGGAGGCGGGAAGGGGTCCAGAAGAAGCTGCAGTGTCCCCACAGCTCCTCTTGGCCTTGTGCCTTTGCAGGTGGCAGTGATAAGGGGCGGCAGACACATGGCATGGCCCTGCATCCCTGCTGATCCCTCGTCCCGCACTGTTCAGCTTCCCCCCCATGCTGCCTGCATTCTGGAGAAAAGGTATGTGGCATGGCCCTGCTCCCCTTTACCACCACGTAACTTGGAACTACTGCTGCGACAGTGCCACCATTTTCAAGCCAGGGAAACTGTGATGTCCTTTCTCTTTGGTACATATTTTCCCCATTGCTTTTCCTTCCCATTTTTCCTCTGCTCCAGTTCAATCTAATAAACCCAGTTCATTAGCCATTTGGCATAGTTTCACCTTTGTTTACTTTGTTTCACCTTTGTTTACTTTGTTTCAACTTTGTTTACTTGAACCTTGGCATAGCTACCCCCACCCCATGCTGACCAGGATTAGTAAGGGGAGGACCAGGTCATGATACTGGCCAGTTGAAAGAATATGCCCAAAGTTCATCACCTGGAGCAATGCTGGCAGAAGAATATATAAGAACCAAGCCTCAATGGCCAAGCATACTTCCAGTGAAATACTTGTATCTACAGTGAGATGCCTCTGGCACCTGATGAGAATAGCTATATTTATGGTCTGAGATGATTTATATAGCAGAGAATTAGAACTGGGAGCCATCTGATTAACTTTTCTGAGATCAAATATTTCTTCCTGAACCTGGTCCACCTCTAATGCTGATAAATGAGCAAGGGTCTCCTTGCCTCACCAGCAGTATGATGTTTGCTGTCATGGCTGTACAGAGTGGGACTAAATGTCCTGAAGCTGATGTGTCTTACTTGTCAGGGGCCATAATTGCATGGTCTAGAGACCAGGCGTTTGAGGGATAGGTACTGGATGGACAGAGTGTCCCAGCCAGACACTGGTGGTATCCATATTGTGTATGTGTCTTGTGAGGTGATGAAATCTGCTAGCAGGCTTTGACCTAGATGCAAGTAAGAGCAGAACCAGACCATTTCTATTGTTCATATTTGTGTTAGTAGTGTTTTGATATGATGTACTGTCAGTAAATGCGCTGCTATCAGCTAATCTATAAGCAACTGACTGTGTCTATGGAAGGTGTACATGTGTGCATGTATGTATGTAGTAGTGCAACAGGAAAGATAACTCCCTCAGGTCCTGCAGCCCATTAGATTCAGTCAGACCTTAATGATTTTAAAAAAAGGCTGTTATTTACATCTTCATAATCAGGCCAATTAATCAGATGTGATGACAAGCTAGATAGCAACAGCTACTGCAATCCACAAAGACAAATAGGACATTTAGATAACACAGCAGTATTTGGAAAGCATCTTAATACAGTAAAAGAGCTTTAAACTGAAGATAAAAATTATTTTTGAGTTAGTAATGTATTTTATGCAAGAGCTACAGACACATATATCCTCAACTGCAGCAGTGTAAATGAGGTATTGTGACAAAACACTTACTGGATTAATACACAATGTAGCAAATATAATGTTACCACTTCTATTGGGTACTCATTTTTCATTTACAGTAATCAAATATAGAAGAATAGTATGCAGAAATATAATCTGTAAAAGCAAATTTTTCTGTGAAAACTGTTGAGCTGATATACAGCTTTTTATATTTTCAGTGTTTTAACAGAATCATGTGTCAAGATTCTCACCAATTATCCTTCAAATATAATTATTCTACAAGTTATTGTAGTCTAGGATCACTAATGATAAACTCAAGGCCAAATAAATATTTTTCTTTGTTACTAGGGAAGGTAATATTAGCCTCATTTACTAGATGGATTTGGAAATGAAACGTATTACTATCAGTTGTTCCTGTCAAGCATGATTAATTCAAACAAATAATTAGTTATTTCAATTTCTGCAGAGATGTCACATGCAGAATGGTCTCAGCTAATTTTAATTCAGTAGTCTCAATATTTCAAGAAGTCTCTCAAATGAAGATAACAGAATATCATAACAGACAAAACCCATCTGTGCTAAAATGTACTTAAGAGTAGAGTATTTTAACGTTACACTATTCCTTCTCCAGAACTTGAGTACTGTGTCCACTTCTGGGCCCCTCAGTTTAGGAAAGATGTTGACTTGCTGGAACGTGTCCAGAGAAGTGCAACAAAGTTGGTGAGGGGTTTGGAGCACAAGCCCTATGAAGAGAGGCTGAGGGAGCTGGGGTTGCTTAGCCTGGAGAAGAGGAGCCTCAGGGGAGACCTTATTGCTCTCTACAACTACCTGAAGGGAGGTCATAGCCGGGGGGGGGCTGGTCTCTTCTCCCAGGCAACCAGCGTCAGAACAAGAGGGCACAGTCTCAAGCTGCTGGAGGGGAGGTTTAGGCTGGATGTTAGGAAGAAATTCTTCACAGAGAGAGTGGTTGCCCATTGGAATGGACTGCCCAGGCAGGTGGTGGAGTCACCATCGCTGGAGGTGTTTAGGAAGAGATTGGATGGGGCGGGCAATTGGTGCCATGGTTTAGTTGATTAGATAGTGTTGGATGATAGGTTGGACTTGATGATCTCGAAAGTCTTTTCCAACCTGGTTAATTCTATTCTATTCTATTCTATTCTATTCTATTCTATTCTATTCTATTCTATTCTATTCTATTCTATTCTATTCTATTCTATTCTGGAGTGACAAGTGTCATCATATCAAACCTTCTTAGTATATGAAGAAAAATCTTCCATTTGATTCCATTCAAGTATGCTTCCTTTATACTTTTCAGAAGAGACATGGCAAACTTGAAGCCATCTGAGGACTTTCAACATATATCTTGTAATACCATACATTTGTAAAATATGAGTATTTGACCACAATTCATATGGCAACTATTTTACAGCTCAGTTTTTAGTGGCATAAGATTAGGAGATAAATTTCCAAAGTAATACAAAGGGAATTACTGGTATTGTTAATGGATCTGAAGATAAGTCAAAGGCTTAATCTTCATGTAGTTCTTTGTTTAAGCAAACAAACAAAACAAACAACAAAAAAATATAGAATTCTGTATAAAGAACAGGATATCTATGTAGCACAATTTAAACTTGAAAGAAAATATGATAGTCCTGTCATCATGTGTGCATGTTATTTTAATACTATAAAATGAGCAGAGTTGGCAGCTCTTTAAGGACATTATTCTTGGCGCACAAGAGAACTAGATTTGTGTATGTAAAAAATTAGGGAAGGAAGGCAGAGAGACCAATGGGGCTGAGTAAGAATCTCTTGCTAAAACTGAAATGTAAGAAGGAAATGAGCAGGGGTGTGTATTCTGGGTAGAATGTAGGGATATCACTTGGACATGTAGAGATGGGATTAGGAAAGCTAAGGAACAACTAGAGATTAATTTGGCAAGGGGTGAGAATAATAATAATCACTTCTATAGTTATGTTGGTCAGAAAAGGAAGATTACAGAAATTGTATTCCCCTTGGTAAATAAGACAGGGACAACCAGCATGGAGAAAGGTGAGGTAGTCAACAATAGTTTTTCTGCAATTATCAAAGGTAATTTCTCTTCACACATCTCTCAAGCCTCTGCAGTTCTAGGCACAGATTGAGGGAATGAAGTCAGTCCCATTATAAGTGAAGACCAGGTTTGAGATGATCTGAGAAATTCAAGCATACACAAGTCCATGAGATCTGACAAGATGAGTCCAAGGGTCTTGAGGGAATTGGCTGATGCAGTTGCTAAGCCACAATCCATGGCAGGAGAAAAGTCACATCAATCAGGCAAAGTTCCCAGGAACTAGAAAAAGGAAAGCACCCCACCCATTTTTAAAAAGGTAAACCAGAGAACCCCAGGAGCTACAACCAATCTCCCCTCCGTGTCCAATAAGATCATAGAATACATTCTCCTGGAAGACATGTTAAAGCATATGAAAGACTGGTGATTAGAGACAGCCAGCATGACTTCACAAAGGGCAAAATGTGCCTGACTAATCTAGTAAGGCAACTGCCTTCTACTAAGGAGATGGATAAGAAACTGGCTAAATGGCCATGGTCAGAGTGTTAATGGTTCAATGTTCAAGTGGGAATCAGTAATGAGTGGTGTTCCTCAAGGGTGCATACTGAGACCAGTACTGTTTATTATCTTCATTGCTGAAGACTGAATGCACCATCAGAAAGTTTGCAGATGACACCAAGATGAGTGGTAGAGTTGATTTGCTGGAGGGAAGGGATGTCCTCTAGAAGGACTTTAACAGACTTGAGGAGTAAACCTCAAGAGATTCCACAAGCTCCTATGGAAGTGCTTCTGTTGTAGTCTTGGCAACATAATTTCAATCACTATAAGAAGCTGGGTTGGCCTCTTTGCACAACCTTCCTGTGGGAGATGAATGTGCTACATATTTAAGTGCACCTCTACCACTCCCAACACCTTGCTAATGCATACGCTGCTTAGAAAGCACCTCACAGGCTCATACTTATGCAACCAATGTGTGGCTCCTGCACTGTCACCCTTAATATATGGCACCCTGCAGTGCCACGCCACTCACCAAAGGGAAGCTGCTCATGCTGCCCAATGGCTGCTCTGCTCTGCATGGAGGAGTAGTGGCACAATGAGAAGTCCTTCATGGAGAGAGTCATTTGTCATTAGAATGGGCTGCCCAGGGAGGTGGTGGAGTCACCATCCCTGGAGGTGTTTAGGAAGAGCCTGGATGAGGCACTTGGTGCCATGGTCTAGTCATGAGGTCTGTGGTGACAGGTTAGACTCAATGATCTTTGAGGTCTCTTCCAGCCTTGGTGATACTGTGATACTGTGATCAAGATAGGTTGACTGCTGCTGTTTCCTTTACAAGTTCTTTGACCTCTTATTTCTTTTTATGTTGTCTCTTTGTTTTAAAAATCTGTTGATAATTATCTTGTTGCTGTTCAATCTAGTGAGTTGGTCATTTTCCTTTTTCACATGTAAAAACTTGTCTTTGGGCAAACACTCTCGAGACAGTTTTGGGTTCTTGAGTCACACCCATTTTTAACCCACATTTCTACTATAACAGGGTTGTTTGCCAGTTACAGGCTGTGTGAACTGCCCTAGAGATGTTGTTATATACTGCAGTAATGCCAATGAGATTGTATTAACAAATATATACTGCTTAGCTTTTTTAAATGTTCATTGAACATATTGGAAACTATTTTCTATTAGGTCATTGGACCATGGCTCACGATTTGAAGTGATATTCTTATAAGCAATTTTCAGTACTTTTTGTAAGGACTAATTTGGGGAAATTGTTTAAACTTAGAACAGTCAAACTGTGGTTTATGTACTCTCTTGATGACTGTGTGCTCAGTATCTGTAAAAATCACATCTTTAGTAAAGAAAATAACATCTTTAGTAGTTGTGCTTCATAAAGACATTTCTTGACACGTAACAAAAACCCAAACTAAACAAAAAAAACCCAAAACCCCCCTCAACCAAAACCAAAACAAAAGCCACTTCATAAACCCCAGATGATTGAGAATTTTTATTTTAAATCCCTCTTATAACTCTCTTTCCCTTATCCTAAGATGTTCTGCTCTTTAGAAAGTCTAGAAAAACTCCTATGGAATTCCATGAACTCTTAATCAATGTATTTCTTAATTACAGAACTGATTATGAAATGCATATTCAAGTCACTCAACCAGTGAAAACATGTGTCGCAAGATAACTCCTCCCAAGGTGGCTGTCAGTGCTGGAGAGGGATGTGATCTTTCTGTCCTTGCCAGAATAAATTGAGCATCTCTCTAAAACATATAAGTGACTAACCTTGTGGTGGTTTGAGCCTTAACTGGGATTTAAGAGCTCAGATGGGGGGCAAGGCTGAGAATCCCTCCTTCTCCCTGCTCCTCCCTCATCTCTCCTGATCAAGGGAAAAAAGAAAGGGAAGGAGCAAAGCTACTGAGAAATAATTTGGAGTGGGTTTGGAAGTTGAGAGGTAAAAATTTTCTTTAAACAATATATATATACACATATATATAAACCAGGAAGGGTTCACAAGGGTAAGGAACAAGGATAGATGGGTAAAATATGTATACAAAATCAGTCCTTTGAAGAGGTGTGCATGTAGCAGGGATGCGGAGGACCAGGCCTGACCACGTGGCAGAGGAGCAGGAAGCCAGCAGCAGTCCTCCTGTCCAGGCAAGGCAGGAGCAGAAGAGCGCAAATGGCTGCAGTGTCTTCCTTTTTATAGGCTTGCTGGACAGGGAGGGGAGTGGAACAACTAACTCAGTTCCCAAGGGGGAAAACCCATTCCAGGGAGGTCAAAGCTCTCACAAGCCCTCCCACCCCCAGCTTTCAGGATGGGCTTAACCCATCACAAACCTAAAGAGAAGCGAAGTGCTGTTATTTCTTCCCCTACAGTCCTGTTCCAGGAGAGTATAAGCACTGAGAAATCCCCTATATTTCAGCACAACAAAATAGTTTATTTATAGTCTAATCATGCATGATTTTTCTTAGACATCACGTTTCTTCCTTAGGTAGTTCTTCTCAGTGTCCTCCTTCTCCATCAAAACCAGGGGTAGAAAAGCTGTATGTCTTTGGCCAGCATTACTAAATGAGTAATCACCTGCATTATGCTACCTCAAATTTATTTTCTGTCTCTCCCTTGGATATACCCATTCAGCAGACATCATCACTATTTTCAGACTGAATGAATGCTGCTTCTCATCATTAACTTCTCTCTGACTCCTTTTACACAGTGGTCAGTATCAATTTTGCACGCAAAAACTTGATAACATGATTGATGTGTTAAAAGTTTGCTAGAAACTATTTCCCCTTTCAGAAGGAGTTTAGAAGTTAGTGACTTTTGCTGTCACATTAAAGATTATAAGGGTCACACCATCTGATTTTGATCACCCAGGTGTAGTATTCTGACTCTTTTGCTAGTAATTCCATCACTATATTACCTACATAGGAAATTAAAAGCTAATTTCCAAATCTCAATCACATCTCAGTTACATATTAAAAGCAGCACAAAGCAGATAGTGTGTATAATCCCTTCAGTTATCTTTTTCTCCAGCAGCTCAAGATATGAGCTATCAAAGGTTGACATTTGCCACTCTTCATTAAGAACAGCACTGGTGCTCAGGGATGTGTGGGAATCATGAACTTGTTTCAGCTAGTGCTTAAAGAACATGACAGTGCTTCTACTGTGGGGGACAGAATGTAACAAGATAACTAACGGAAATTAGTTATGGATTCTGTTTTTAAAGGACTAATCTCAAATAGATTATAAACCTTTTATTTGACAAAAAGTACCCTTTCTCCCATTTTGCCCTTCAAGTTCACGCTACTGAACAAGCTTTTATATATTGTCACACATGCCATCCATCCAAGTAACTGGACTCTGCTCATTGGTATCTACCAAACAAGCAAAGAAACAATAAAATATAAGCCTCTTTTTTTCAAGTTTAGATCTGCTACATAAGCGCACTGGAAGAGCAGGGGAACATTTCTGCAAAATGTAATGCAGTCACCTGCATTTTGTGCAAAAATGGAACAAGCCCTGGCTTGGTTTTAGGCTGGAACAACTAACGCTCTCCCTGACAATTCCTGGGAAGAATTTCTGTGGGCCAGGACTATCTTCCATACTCAATTCAGTGCTGCCAAACTGTTTCTGAAGTGAAGACAGTTTAATGGTACAGATATGGCCTGTTGGTCTCAGTGTCAGAAAACAGTTCTGGTCATGTTTAACTTGCTGACAGCTGAAGTAGTAATTTAGGTGGATTAAATCACCCTCTAGAGGTCTTCAAAGTTACATCTCTCTCTCATAACCTCACTTACAGATGCATAAAATGAACACAGCTGAAGAATATGATAAAACCAAGTAGGGAGTTGCATAGTAATAAGCAGATTGCAGGCAGAAAAGAGGGGGAAGAGTTTGCTGGAAGGTCAAAGTCACAGAAGCCAGAAATGGTAGAAAAGTTAGTATAGGTCACCTATAGCTGTACAATTTAGTTCAGGACTAACCTCTATCTATACAACAAACCTACTCACCAGAAATTAAAAATCTAGATATGAGGAAGCAACTGGATTTTGAAGTTTATATTGTACTCACCCAAAGAGTGGAGAACCGTGAGGTAAGTAGTACTCCTGAAACTCTTTATTATCAGTAAAATTAAGGAATATTTATGAAGAACTAGCTTAGCAGAAATGCTTAGAAGTAGAGATTTGATTTCATTTTTATTTTCTAGTTTTCACAAGATAGATTAGTGTTTGAAGGACCATGTAAAATCCAGACTATGTCACAGCAATCTTATCAGTACTAATCCTCTGTATTTTTCATGCTAGCTGGTGTAGGTTCCATATATAAGTCAAAGAGCAGGAATAAAATAAAATTATACTTTTAAATGAAATAGTGTACCCTTTTTACTCAATTTCTTACTGGTATCTGCAATGTTACAGATAATATGGGATGGGTGGGTGCTGTGGGTGGGGGATGTGTGGTTTTCTAATGACATGTTGAAATTATTGGAACTTTGTTCATTGATTACAACCAATTTTAGATGAAGTTCCTACTAAAAAGAGTACAGGTTGGAAAAAATTGTTTGTATGTAAGACTATGATGAGGATAGACTTTACCCAAATATCTTAATACATAATTTCACAAGCAATATGATTTTAAAAAACCCTGGCATGCAGAATTGGTGATCAAATGTAAAATTTGTGTTGTTTTTTTATTAAAGTAAGTAAGAATCTATAAATTCTATTTTAGCTCATTTACTCTTTTCACATACAGGTAAAATAATAATAATTAAAAAAAATCAAGCTTCTCTGAAAGAATATTTGCAAATTCAATGAAAAACAAGAAAAGAGGAAACAATAATTTTCTTTTCCATTGTGTTTGAAAAGGGTACAACTGCAGCTTCTCTCAGGTACCTTTTAAATGGTGTTGGTTCATTGCTGTAGGATAGTTGATCTCCTTAGTGAGGAGGAATATGGAGGTGATTTGGATCCAAATGTTCACTGAACTGTGGAAAGACTGTGGTAAGTCTATGAAAATCAACAGGTTGTTGATAAAAAAGATAAATGATAAAAAAGAGTTTACCTGATGGTCTAGTTTAGATTAAAGACTTAGATACTATTCATCTGTCATGTAGATGGGTAAAATAGAAAGGCATCTTACTTGCAGTGAATTTTGTATATAAGCAGAGTTCTAGCATAAATTCTAGGGCATGATTATCCAAGTTATTATGTGATCAGGGAATAATCATGCAAAATACTTAAATATTTGCTTAATTTTCCCTGTGAGAATATTTACTACTCACTGGAAAAAGGAGATACTTTAAATGATGAAAGGATCATAGTACAACATACCTAATGATTGAATTTTCAAAATTTTTGCTTTCTCCTTCAAATTGAATTGTATTTAGTTATAAAAATGAGACAGTTATGTCACATTGTTGTACTTTTGTGAGAGACTAAAAGTTTGTCTCTCTTGGTGTGACTCAACAAAGATAAAATCACTTGCTGCTTGCCCACAATTGCTGATAAGTGTTAGGCAGAGCCACTGGAAGGAAGGTGCAAAGACCAATCCTGGATGCAAATCACCTTGTGATTGCATCATGATAACACTAGACTACAAAAATGGACCCAAGGACCCAGCCATCATGCCTTCAGGGCAAGATAATCTCCACCCATCAAGTACCCTGGAAAGGGTAGACAATGATGTGTAATGAGTGTGGGGGGTTTGTCTGGATGGAGGGCCCCCTCCACCCCCCATCCAGATCTCTTGCCCAAAACCACAGAAATGCACAGAAAGATCTCTGGGGGGAACGATACCTGGATATTTACCTAAGGATTATTTCCTGCCCCTGGAATTCCTGAGGGACAACACTTGGACATATACCTAAGGACTAAAAACTGTGTAAAAGACTGGAGCCACTACTGGCTACTTTGGAAGAAAAATGCAGAAGAACAATGTGGGGGACTGTGTCTCCCAGACTGGATGATTAAAGGGGAGAAAAACGGAGATGAAGGAAAACACAGGAGACAGACCATGCCGCTGAGAAGGGAAAGCCTGGGACAATGCTGCTCCAGAGAAAAGAGGTTGCCCAGAGGACCACACCTCTTCTCCAGCCAAAGCCTCAGCACTCTTTCTCTACAGACCCAGGCTGCCCAGAGGACCACAGCTCTTCTCCAGCCAGAGCCTCAGCACCGTTCCTGTACCAACCCAACATCTCCCCAGAGGACCACAGCTCTTCTCCAGCAAAAGCCTCATCACCGTTTCTCTACAGACCCAACATCTCCTGCAGCACCTTTCCTCCACAGACTCAAACTGTCTTGGGGGGGGGGAGGGGTGAGGGGTGGTAATATAATTCCTTTCCTCTTCTCTCTCTCTTTTCTCTCTCCCTCTCTATTTTCTCCCTCTCCCCTTCTTATGTCCACTTTATTTATGTAATAAATAGTCTAGCTGTTGATATTTTGGCCTCGTTTGTGCCTCTAATTTGACAACAGGGGAATATTTAAAAGAACTGTGTCTCCGGACCTAGACAACTTTCTAGTAGATAAATCCACTAGTGCTTTTGATACTAAAATATCTCACAACTGTTCATCAATTTCTGTCTCATTGAATATCAACTAAAAAAAGGCAGAACTGGATAGAAAGCAGAGATATCTTTTACTCAGTTTGTTTTGTTTTTTTTTTTTATTTAAACATGACTTAAACATGACTTATATCATCTCTGATTCTTCCTTACTTCTTGCATATGCCTGTGGACTTTAACCTCAAGTTCTGTTCACATTACACTCTGCACACTTACTATTTTACTTTCTGTTCTTGATGTTTTGTTGGAAGTTTGTACAATTTAATCTTCTTTTCCTTTTTTTTTTCTGACTGCAAAATCCTTGTGCAGATAGAAGAATTCCTTACCAGAAGTCTTATGATGGGTTAAGCCCACCCTGAGAGCAGTGGGGGAGGGCTTGTGAGAGCCTTGCTGTCCCTGGAGGGCATTTTCCTCCTGGGGAACTGAGTGAGTCTGTTCCACACTCCCTCGCTCTCCAGCAAGCCTATAAAAAAGAAGACACTACAGCCATTTGCTCTCTTTGGCTTCTCCTTGCCTGGACGAGAAGACTGCTGCTGGCTTCCTGCTTCTCAGCCACGTGGTCAGGCCCTCCTCCCTGCTACATCCACACCTCTACAAAGGACTCTAAAGGACTGGTTCTGTATACATATTTTCCCCATCCACCCTTGTGAACCCTTCCTGTTACTGTTATATATATTTATATTGTTAAAGAAATTTTTTACCTCTCTACTTCCAAACTGACTCCAAATTATTTCTTAGTAGATTTGCTCCTTCCCTTTCTTTTTTTTCCTCTCAATCAGGAAAGAGAAAAGGGGTAGTGGGGGACGGATTCTCAGCCTTGCCCCCATATGAGCTCTTAAATCCCAGCTAAGGCTCAAACCACCACAAGACTTTATTTGTGAAGGTGGGTCTTTAGCATGCTAAAGGGAGGTTTTCTAGCAATACTGTGATTTGTCATTATGAGGAAGAAAAACAGAAAATTAGTATATTCGCATCTTAATGTCATCTTTTTCTTGTTACATTCTCCAAGCCAAATATATTTGACATAAATTAGGGTGAACATGGCAAGAAGTTTGCCTTGTATAATTTTGTAGATGTATCTTTATCCTCACGTTCTCCCATTCACTATATTTCCTAGTTCTTCCATGACTTGAAGGTTGTGCTTCTTCATAGCATTTTATTCAAGTCCTTATTGTACCCAAGACACATAAGATTCGATTATTAAAAATGAGCAGTTTAGAGATGCAGAAAAACAGGTCCTCCCAGTTTTCTAGTATAACAGGAAGGAGTACTGCAATAACTTCAGCTCAAACTACTTAACCTATAAGACTGCAGATGTAGTCTACCTGGACTTCAGCAAGGCCTTTGACACCGTCCCCCCCAACAAACTCCTGGGCAAGCTGGCAGCCCATGGCGTAGACAGGAGCACTCTGTGCTGGGTTAGGAACTGGCAGGAGGGCTGAGCCCCAGAGAGTGGTGGTGAATGGTGCCACATCCAGCTGGCAGCCAGTCACTAGTGGTGTCCCCCAGGGATCAGTGCTGATCCCAATCCTGTTCAATATGCTTATTGATGATCTGGACAAGGGGATGAAGAGCCCAGCGGCATGAGATTTAACACATCTTAGTGCCAGATCCTACACATTGGCCACAACAACCCCATGCAGCTTTACAGGCTGGGGTCAGAGTGGCTGGAGAGCAGCCAGGCAGAAAGGGACCTTGGGGTACTGGTTGACAGTAGGCTGAACATGAGCCAGCAGTGTGCCCAGGTGGCCAAGAAGGCCAAAAGCATCCTGGCCTGTATCAGCAATAGTGTGGCCAGCAGGAGTAGGGAATTCCTCCTGAGCCTGTACTCAGCACTGGTTAGGCCACACCTTGAGTCCTGTGTCCAGTTCTTGGCACCACAGTTTAAGAAAGATTTTGAGCTGCTGGAACGTGTCTAGAGAAGGGCAACAAAGCTGGTGAGAGGTCTGGAACACAAGCCCTACGAGGAGTGATTGAGGGAGCTGGGGTTGTTTAACCTGGAGTAGAGGAGATCAGGGGAGACCTTATTGCTGTCTACAACTACCTGAAGGGTGGTTGTATCCAGGTGATGGTTGGTCTCTTCTCCCAGGCAACCTGCACCAGAACAAGAGGACACAGTCTCAAGCTGTGTAGGTGGAAGTTTAGGCTTGATCTGAGAAAGAAGTTCTTCACAGAAAGAGAGATTGGCCATTGAAATAGACTGCCCAGGGAGGTGGTGGGGTTGACATCCCAGAGATGTTTCAGAAAAACTGGATGAGGCAGTCAGTGCCATGGTCTGTTTGATTAGTTAGGGTTGGGGAATCAGTTGGACTTGATGATCTTGGTGGGTTCTTACAACCTGGTTGATTCTGAGAGTCTTTTCTGTATCTTTATTTTTTTCCTCTGGAAGAGTGGAATTTTCTAGCTTCCACTCCATTGCCATTCCCTTTGTAATGCCAAGGTAGAACAGACCTTTTCTCCCAAAGGTAGATGAAATGTTAACCATAAGAGATTCATAGAAGGAGAATATAACATGCAACACGCAAATATTAAATCAATGCAAAGTTCTTTATCTCAGATTTAAGAATAGGTCATATGATCTTGCTCTAGACTGCTGATAGGTCAGGATTCTGTCAAATTTTTTTGGACATACAGATGAGGTTATAGATGAGGATGTTTAATGGAAACCAATTTATACAGGACCATTCCAAGAGAGTATAAAGCCAGTACTATGAATATGTTGTCACTGACTCTAAAGAGATATTTTGAAGAAAAGAAAATAAAATGAAGGACTACTTGACTTAAAACTGAATGAAATTTTAGTTTTGAGCTTTATCCAACAAGCATCTTGATGTGAAAGTTCGCTTGTATAGAAATTCATAGAGAGTGTGCCTTAGCATGAAAGAATATGAATGCCATTATGAAATCTACATGATAAGAGAATACTTGCAAACTAATAACTTTAATTTCTTTTGTAAGGAACATTCTCTCCAGAATACAGACTCAGAGAACTACAGCTACTGTGTGCAACAGTCCTATAAAGTCTGCATATATGCATCCAACATGCACTGTAGATTCAATGAGAAAAAGAGTCCCTTTCTATATTTTTCATTTTTCTTCTTTCTACTGACACTGAAGAGGAAGAAAGGTAAGTTTTTAAAGAACTGTTTTAGAAACCTATTACAAAAAAAGAAAAAAATCAATGCTTTCCTCTATAAAAGTCATGCAGGCAAACAGAAAACTAAAATACTTTGTGAGCGACTGTACATCAGATGGCAGAAATCAATAGTTTCCGTAAAGAAGGTATCCTTAGGGATGGAAAGCTTCAAGGTATGAATAGAACAGTAGCTTCAGTGCCTGGCATCTGCAGAACTGATAGTACTGTTTGTAATCCCTGCCCAAGAGTGGGTGAAAAAAATACACTGTTTCCAAAGTTTTAATGATCCAGGGTGAATACATTACACTATCTTTCCTGCTTAGCTGCTTGAACCTTTTTTTCACCTGAGGGATATATTAAAAGACCAATGAAATAATTCAGAAACCTGTGCAGCTTAACCAACAATATTGGAGTTATGTTTACCTTTCCTTTTGGGTCCCCTACTAGCTGCTGAAATCTTAAACACTTACTTCACATAGCAGCTTGATTTTTCAGTAGCAAAGATTAATTTTCAGGAAGGAAGGAAAAGATTTGATGCAGTTTTTGTAAATCTGTTTTATGCATTAACGTCACATGAAAAGTTAAAAAACTATGGGGGAAAAAAAAAAACAACAAAAAAACCACACCTAAAAAAATAAAAAAGCCCCAAACAAACAAAAAACCCCACCCAAACACCAACAAAACCCCACAAACATAGGGTTTCTTAGTGTCTAGGCTTACGTGTTGTCACTACGTGGTAGTGTCCTGACTCCACATCTTCATTATCTATCTTTTCCCATGTTCCCGGTTTCATGTAAAAGAGAACTACATCTGCAGAGTTAGTAGTATGCCCCAGCTAATAGTACCATACTATGATGACAGGGAATTAGGCTAGAATGACTTTAGACATATATTCATAATCAAGTTACTTGTTTGTAATTTTCTTTGAGGTCCATATCAACCCAGTATCTATACTGCATCCACGTTTGCTTCTGGTGTCTCTTCTGTAGTGAACTAACCACAGACAAAACAAATCCCAAGAGCATGATTTGCAAGGCATATTTCATACCAAAATTATTCTCTAAAATCAGTAAGAAGTTCAACCTGTTGCAGACTCTTTGCTCTCTTCAAGATTACCCACAACTTCTGAGAAATGCATTAAGAGCAGTCATTAAGTTACAAATGGACATGACCTATATGAACCTGCTTTATCAGGGAGGTTGGAGTAGATAATCTTTGGAGAGGCTTTCCAAACCTGAACATTCTGTGATTCTGTTACTTACATTAAGAAATTGTCACAGTACATTAAAGATGTGCTTTACTTCTCAGGTAATAGCACTGTGAAGACAGAAGGGAGGGAAGAAACCAGAAGAAATGGAAGAAGGAAAGAAAGGAATACAAAAAGGCAGATGAAGAAAGCCAGAAAGGCAGGCGAAGAAAGACAGAAAGACAAGAAAGAAAGATGGAAAGGAAAACAGATGAAAGGAACAAGAGAGATATAAGGAAAGATGTATGGTCAGAAGGACACACAGATGAGCAGACAGAAGCAGGAAAGTAGGAAGGCAAAGAGGGAGGAAATTAGTCTTCGGTCACCAAGTTTTAGTAAGCTGTACTTCTGCCAATTCTGCTAGATATACAGCAGCCGTATTTGTTCAACCTGACTCTTTCATCATGACACACCTCTGAGAGGCTCTCTGTTGAGGTGAGAATCTCAAGAAGCTGTAGGTGCCAAACAACACTGTTAGGAGCTCCAATGTATATTAAGTTTCAACTCCTTTTTTTTTCCACCATAGTGCAGAGGAAAAAACCCAACCACATTCGACACATTGCATGTAAATATATGCTTGAAACTAAAGGCTAACAGTATAGTATGAAAACCCAGAAAGATGTCAGGATTGCACCTTAAAGGTTAAATGAATCAATTTTGTCATGTATTTGACAGTTCCCTTTCTAGTATAGTTTGTATAAACATAACTACTACAGCCTAAATTTCATGTGAGTTAGCATACACTATAACTCCTGGTAGTCATCAGTTCTGGTCATCTCAAAAAATGTACACAAAAGACCTAGATAAGCAAATATTGATGTATACCTTCCAATCATTCTGAGGGCTGTACTGGGTGCTTCTTTTATGCTGTGCTACTTCTCTGAAATAGAAAAAAATCAAAAAAGCTATTATGATTTTCACATTTGTCAGTTTGAGGTATGGTTTTTCATCTGAAGAGAAAATCAAACTATGTTCAAACTATGTTTTCTGCCATGTCTTTCTGAGCTACCTATTTCTCTGTTTTCAAAACACACTTGGTAATGTTGCTAGCACTGCAATTGATTAAGTGACTGTAAGGCATGCTGAATGTTTGTCATATTTTTAGGGGGAGCCTTCAGATATTTTTCTGCTCTACACCTCCTGCTGTGCTGAATAATAATTTGACTTTGCTAGATGAAGTTGATAACGATGAATCTTGTTGAAATACTTTATGGATGTTTATTTAAGCAAATGGAAGTGGAAAAAAAAAACCCTATTTTATATAAAATTTTAATATGGTATTGCCAGAAGAAATAGTGACATAATTGAAACGATGAACAATGTCTAACTTGCACTGTAAGAGTTTTTTAAAATTCACATAAATTGAATTTTTAAAGCATGTTTAAAACCCAAAATGTATTTTTATAGTACAATGTAGTAGGTTTTTACTGAGTTTTGCTAGCACGATGCTGAAATTATAATAGCAGTTTTGCTTTCTGTAATACGTGTATTAATCTCAAAATCTTAAATATTTTCAGATACGAATTGTGAAAGCTGCCAATTATTCTGAGGACAATTTGAAACTCACAGACAGGAGGGAAAGTAACATGGAAAGAAATCTGGGTTGAGATAAGGAATTTAATGAGATGATATGATCCACAATTACTTTATCCTATTTGCAGAAAAATGCAGCAAAAGCAGAAGCAACAGCAGAAGTCAGCAATAAAACTATTACTTCCATGCAGGAGCCAGCCCAGTGGAAAAGACCAATACCCCAAAACAAGGAACCAGAAGCAGCAACTGGAACAGGAAGCCTCTCATATTACAGTCTGAACTTCAAGCCCCATGACACTTTGCTCCAGCCAGCACTTTCATTGTGAAACTGGCATGGCATCAGCATGGTACTGAATACACATCAGCAGATTCAATTCAGCCCACAACAGAGGAATACAAAGAATTTGTTCAAGCATTCAGGAATATGGATAGGAAAGCTAAGGGCCAGATAGAATTAAGGTGCACAAGTCCATGGGTAAGAAAAGACCAGGTCCAGGGCCATGTGATGAACCTGAAGGAGTGCACGTCCATGGGGCCTGAGAAATTCCATCCATGGGAAATAGCAGATGAAGTTGCAAAGCCATTTTCCATCATATTTGAAGTGTCATGGCAGTCTGGTGAAGTTAACTGGAAAAGGGGAGCCATAACTTCCATTTTCAAGAAGGTAGATAAGGAAAACCAGGGCAACTACAGGCCAGTCGGTCTTGCCTCAGTGCCTGACAAGATAATGGAGCAGGTCCTCTTGAAGACTCTGCTACAACACACAGAAACCAAGGAGATGATTGGTGGCAACCATCCTGCCTGATAAATTTGGTGGATTTTTATGATGAGATCACAGCATTGGTGGATAAGGGAAGAATGAAAATCATTTGACACTGTCCTGCACAGCATCCTGGTCTCTAAATTGAAGGGACATGAATTTGATGGATGTACCACTTGGTGGATAAGGAATTGGCTAGATGGCCACTCTCAAAGAGTTGTAATCAATGGCTGTCTCAGTGTCCTAATGGAGACCTGTGACAACTGGAGTCCCTCAGAAATTGTGGGTAATGGAACCAGTGCTGTTTAACATCTTTGGCAATGACATGGACAGTGGGATCAAGTGCACTCTCAGCAAGTTTGCCAATGGCACCAAGCTGTGTGGTGCAATCAAAACATTGGAGGGAAGGGATGCCATCCAATTAAACCTTGACAAGCTGGAGAGGTGGGCCCATGCCAACCTCATGAAGTTCAACAAGGCCAACTGCAAGGTTCTGCACCTGGGTTGGGTCAATACCGAGCATAAATACAGGCTGGGTGATAAGTAGATTGAAAGCAGCCCTGATGAAAAGGACTTGAAGGTGCTGGATGATGAGGCACTTGGTATGAGTTTTCAATATGCACTCTAGTCCCAAAAGCCAATGATGTTCTGGGCTGCATGAAAAGGTGTGTGGCCAGCAGGTGAAGGGAGGTGATTCTGCCCCTCCACTCTGCCCTTGTGAGATCCCACAGAAGTACTTCTACAGGAGTACTGATCCACCTCTGAAGCCCCCAATACAAGGACATGGATCTTGTGGAGAGGGCCCAAAGGAGGACCACAAAGATGATCAGAGGATAGAATTAAATTAGACATTAAGAAGAAGTTCTTCACTGCGTGGGTGATGGAACACTGTAATGGGTTACCCAGAGAAGTCTTTAAAACCAGACTGAATAACATTTTGAACAACATGGTCTAGTGGAAAGGATTCTTGTCCATGGCAGGGGGATGGAACTAGATGATCTTTAAGGTCCTTTCCAACTGAAGCCATTCTATGATTCTATGACTTTTGGAAGGGCTTGGAAGGAACCTTTAAAGGTCATCTAGTCCAACTCTTGAAATATGAAGGAAAATCTTCCGTGAGACTATTATCCTAGTGAACTGTGAAATAATTCCCATATTTCTTCAGGTACTTATAGCTGAAAAATTACTGAGGAAATAAGGATTGTTGCTGAGGGTGCAGAAAATCTCTGGGAAGGTTCTTTGTAGTTAAACTTGGCCAGCCCACTCTGATGAACCTTAACTGATGAATATAGACACATGAAATTCTACATTATTTGTCTGCAGGACCAGGGATTTATCTACCGTGCCTTTAGTTATGAAGACATGGACTGTCCTCTGAACTGTTCTGCTTTACTTGAGCAATTCATGCATTTCTTATAAATTATTCAACATACTACTGAGTAGCAGCTCTTTGTGAATGATTAATTTAGATACAACTTTATTTTACAGATACTGTTGAACAATCTGTAAAGCCATCAGAATTTGAAGTAGTATGAAGAATAGACTAATTGTAAAGAATGGTAAAACAGTACATCAAATCTTATTGTTAAACAATTCGATTGGCTTCACAGCCTTTTCTTGGGTTTCTTAGCAGTACATCTGTGCTAGATTATATTAGTCTTTCTTTTGGTCTGTAATTACTTGAACAATTTCTGTTATTTTTGAGTAAGGATAAGTCTTGTAACACTTTACAATTTTACTTCCAGACATCTATAGTCATGAAGAAGTGGGAAGTGAAAGTGAAAAAAAAAAATACAGTAGAAAGAAATATGGATGATGTAAATGAAGGGATTATGTAGGCAAATTTAATTCATCATCTCACAGTATGACATTATTTTTTTTTTTTTTGTAGGTTGAAAGAATGCTAATTACATCCTCAAATCAGAACTTGGAAACAAAATCAAATGGAAATGAAAATCAAATGGAATTATGGAGGTGTTTAAGACCAGGCTGGATGAGGCTCTGGCCATCCTGATCTAGTGTGGGGTGTCCCTGCCCATGGCAGGGGGGTTGGAACTAGATGATCCTTGTGATCCCTTCCGACCCTGAATGATACTATGATACAACACAATATGCAGGTATGGTTTTGTTGCCGTTACTTGTAGTTTTATTTAACAGAACAATCCACAAATTGCAAGCTATAGGCATTTTTGGTTTGCTTTTCAGTGTATAGCCAATCATCAGAGTAACATTTCTTCTTCTGATACCAAGGCCTAGGAGAGCTCCTTACTTCAGTGAGATGCTTAAGACTGTAGTCTCAAAAGGAAGTGAAAAAATATTAAGTTGTCAAAAATAATTGTAACAATAACAGACCTATCATAAATCAGCAGAACATTTTAAAATGAGTTTCCATTTATGGTTTCTTAGTTGACCCAGTCACATATTAAAAAGAATCAATTCTATCAGATATTTTTTAAAATGTTGTTATTATTTAGATAGTCCTGAGGTCTGCTTTTTACTACTTTTTACATTTTACTGCTTTTTACATTTTTGTTAATGTTGTTTTAAAGGAATGAAAAGCAAAATGTTCCAAGTAAATTAGTTATCAATGTGAAAAAAAAAGTTGGGTTTTTTTTTTGTCTTTTTTTTTTTTTTAATTCAAGTCCTACTCCCTCTTCCAATTGACAAGATATTTCAAAGAGAAAAATTATTTTTTTCTACCTTTTCCTGTATTTTTTTTTTTTTATAATGAACACTGTGTAAAAGGCATAAGAGAAAAGCTTTGTGAACTCAAGCCAAGCTTTTTTTGCAAGTGTAGGATAATGACTCAACCTCAAAATGTATTTTCAGCAGCAAAAAAATACTGAAGGTTTTTTTTCATGTTTTCAGCATGAGGACAAGTTTGGAGGGACATTTTAATGGCAGAGGCTTAAGCTCTTTATAATGTGAGATCAGAAAACAAATCTCTTGTGCCCCTTATAAATCTTATGCATACACACTAAAATATCTCTGTCAGTGGTTCATTCCACAAAATTCTAGAATGTTTTTGGCTGGAAATAAGCTTTAAAGGTTTTCTACTCCACCCACCCCTGCAACAAGCAGGGACATTTTCAAATAGACCAGGTTGCTCAGAGCCCCATCCAACCTGCCTTGAATGGTTAGAGAGACAGGGCACCTACACCTGTCCCAGTGTTTCACCACCCTCAGTGTAAAAACTTTCTTCCTTATATCTATCCTAAATCTGCATTCTTTTAGCTTAAAATCATTACCCCTTATCCTGATGCAATGAGCCCTGATGAAAAGAATGTCCTGATTTTTCTTGTAGGCCTCCTTTAAGGTCTGAAAGGCCACGATAAGAGCCTTCTCTTTTCCAGGCTAAACAACATCAACTCTCTCAGCCTTTCTTCACAGAAGAGATGTTCCAGCCCTCTGTTAAGTTTTGTGGACCTCCTCTGGACTTGCTTCAATACATTTGTGTTCTTCTTGTGCTGAGGACTCCAGAGCTAGACACAGGTGGAGTCTTGGTTAAATTTTCTGTCTCAGCTGATATTTCTATCTCACTTGATTGCAATATGAAATGAAGTGTGTGTGAGATAAAACATACTTGAATTTCTATGGAAGAAAATGTTTTTATACTCCATAATTAATTTAGTCATTCTGTGTTGCTTGATTTTCTTAGCTGTGCAGCTGAGCTAGCTACAGCAAGACTGTTGACACAAAGCTAGTTTGAAGTGTTCACACAAGGTAATTCTTTAGCAAAACAAAATCCCTCAGCAGTAAAATTGTCTTCAAAAGGACAGTCCAAGTGGTTGTAAAGTAAACAATTAGAAGAAAAAAAATTATTTAAATATCAACTTTCCTATAGAACATTTTGGTTTTTAAAGAGGCTTGAGAATGGATGTATTTCATAAACTACTTAGAGGGGGCAGTCTTTCAGTTGTCCAGATAAAGGATTTGACTTTAGTAATGAATTAATAAATGTATCTCTTTCCAGCCTTCACTTTTAGTCTTTTCCCCCACACAAATGTTGTTGTGCATCAGGAAGTAGTTCTTAAGTCTCAACCTGCAATAATGTTAAGATGCAGATATTACAAGCATGGAAACTCAGATGTGCACACAAATTCACCAGATTACAGTATACCTCAAGATAAAAATCTTTGTAGAAACATAGAATCATTTAGGTTGGAAAAAACTTTTAAGATCATAAAGTCCACTCAAATTTAGCACTGCCAAGACCACCACTAAACCATATCTCTAAGCACCACATCTACATGTCTTTTAAATACTTCCGGCGTGGTGACTCAACCAATTTCCTGGGCAGTCTGTTCCAATGTTTGACAACCCTTATGGATTTCTTTTTTTCCCCTCTCAAATCCAGTTTACAGCTCCCCTGGGCCATTTCCTTTTCACTTCAACTTTAAAATGTCATATGAAAAATGTATTTATAGAACTTTTGGTTCTGTTTGCAGTGAGTCAGAGTTTGGGGTACAGTCTTTCAAGAGCAGGAGCATACAAAAATATCTGCCATGGTTTATATCTTTTACACTGTGATTGGATGCTCTACTTTCTGATTTCTTTGGTACTTAACACCAGTGCTGAATAAGCATACTATATCTGAATTTCCTACAAGTCCCACTTGTTCCCTCCATCCCCCAAAATACAGTGGCTGGCTTTTTATACACTAAGGCTGAATCTCAAGGTCAATTCTTTACAGTTTTTACAAACTATGACACTTTAAGTTAAACTTCAATTTAGTAAATACTTGAAATGCTTAGTGTTCTATTTATTTATTAAACAAAACAAGAACTCGACATCCCCCCACAACCACCAAAAAAATAACCCAATGCAAAACCTATGGCATAGTTATTTAAGATTTTCATGTGAAACATATCTCATACGAAGCAAGAATGAATGGATTTTGTTTTTTCTTTAAGCAGGTTATTAGTAAAATATATTTTTACAACTGAACAGTCAGTGAACTGACAAATCAAACCTTGGATTCTTTATGTAAGAGAAACAGAAATCTTCATTCAAGATGACAGAGACATTTCTGCTTAACACAGAAATTATATCAAACCAATTTTTATCAGTTTTATGTAGTGTATAGATACATCACTATACTAGGCAGTGCAGTAGTACAGCAATTATTTTTTCCTAGCAAAACCAACTTAACAAAAACAACAAAAATGTTTAGTGTGACTATGTTGTACTGTGCCTCAAAAATAAATACCAGGAAATAGAAAATTCATAGTAAGGAATATTTTTTCTCACTCATAGAAAAACAAAGGGACAAGGATACTGTTGTTTTGCCACATAACAGTAATATATTTTGGAGAGAATGAAAAGCAAGGGGTTTTAAACTAAAAATAAAAGGAAATCTGCTGTTTAAGCTTTTGTGGTCTCCACATTCATTATCTCCGCTCAGGATTAATTGTTCTATTCTGTTTAATGCTTTCCACAGAATCATATAGAAACATTCAGGTTGGAAAAGACCCTCAGGATCACCAAGCCCAACCGATAACCCTACTCTACAAAATTCACCCCTAAACCATATCCCCATCACCACATCCAAACAACCTTTAAAAACATCCAGGGTTGGTGACCACCTACCTGGGCAGCACATTCCAATGCCTGACCTGACCACTCTTTCCATGAAAAAAATCTCCTACTGTCCAGTCTAAACCTACCCAGATACATCTTGAGGCTGTCCCCTCTTGTTCTGTCATTTATGACACCAAGCTGGGAGCAAGTGTTGATCTGTTAGAGGGTAGGAGAGCTCTGCAGAGGGACCTTGACAGGCTGGACAGATGGGCAGAGTCCAATGGCATGAGATTTAACATATCTAAGTGCCAGGTTCTACACATTGGCCACAACAACCCCATGCAGTGCTACAGGCTGGAGTCAGAGTGGTTCAAGAATGGCCAGGCAGAAAGGGACCTGGGGGTACTGATTGACAGCCAGCTGAACATGAGCCAGCAGTGTGCCCAGGTTGCCAAGAAGGCCAATGCCATCCTGGCCTACATCAGGAATAGTGTGGCCAGCAGGATCAGGGAAGTCCTTCTGCCCCTGTACTCAGCACTGGTTAGGCCACACCTTGAATACTGTGTCCAGTTCTGGGACCCTCTGATTAGGAAAGATGTTGAGTTGCTGGAACATGTCCAGAGAAGGGCAGTAAAGCTGGTGAGAGGTCTGGAGCAAAAACCCCATGAGGAGGGGCTGAGGAAGCTGGGTTTGTTTATCCCGGAAAAGAGGAGGCTCAGAGGAGACCTTATTGCTGTCTACAGCTACCTGAAGGGTGTTGTATCCAAGTGATGGTTGGTCTCTTCTCTCTGGCAGCCAGCACCAGAACAAGAGGACACAGTCTGAAGCTGTGTAGGCAGAAGTTTAGGCTGGATGTTAGGAAGAAGTTTTTCCCAGAAAGAGTCATTTGCCATTGGAACGGGCTGCCCAGGGAAGTGGTGGGCTCAGTGTCCCTGGAGGTGTTTAAGAGAAGACTGGATGAGGCACTCAGTGCCATGATCTAGTTGATTATTTAGAGTTGGGTGATCAGTTGGACTTGATGATCTGGGAGGATTCTTCCAACTTGTTTGATTCTGGGATTGAATCTGTGATTATTACTTTGAGAAGAGACCAGCAGCAACCTCTCCACAATGTCCTTTCAGGTAGTCGTGGAGAGCAATGTGTTCCCCCCTCAGTGTCCTTCTATTAAAACTAAACAGTCCCAGCTCCTTCAGTTTGTCTTCATAAGATTTATTCTCCAAGCCCTTCACCAGCTTCATTGCCCTATTCTGCACTCACTCCAGCACCTCAACATTTCTCTTGTATTGAGGTCCCCAAAACTGAACACAGTACTTGAGTTCTGGTCTCACCAGAGCTGAGTACAAGGGGACAATCACCTCCCTAATCCTAGACAGAGCATTTGTAATACAAGCCAGGATGCTATTGGCTTTCTTGGCCACTTGGGTATGCTGCTTGCTCATATTCAGCTGCTTGTCAATTAGAACCCGCCAGGTCCCTTTCTGCTAGACAGCTTTCCAGCCACACTTCTCCAAGCTGGTAGTGTTGCTTGAGGTGGGTTTCTCAATGTGAATTGCTTTCAAATTATCTTCACAAAATGTTGTCTCTATTTAATTTTCTGATGAATCTACTGTATAAGATCCTTCAATAGCTCTTTACTGTTTGCCAACATATCTGAATTTTGTCATTATTGGTTTTTTTGCAAGTCACAGATGACAAAATTCACATATTTTGCCAAATGTATCCATATTTAGCTAGGATGCACCTAGGACTTAGCTAGGTGTCCTCATGGGATTTCATTGATGAATTTCTTCCACTGTGGTGCTTCCCATCTACTCCTGCAAAATTTACCTCCACTCTTTTAATAAATTTGAGAACAATTTTCTACTTCACCCTGTCATACCTTATTTTCTTCAAGGCTTTTGGCATGGGCTCCATCTAACATGCTCACATCCTCTGTGCCCAATATCTAAGGAATATACAGACCATATCTTTTACTATTCCCACTACATTCAGCAATTAATTTTGCATGTTACAGATAGTTAACTACTTCACAATTTATATTATGTATAAAAATGTTATCAAAAAACAAACACACAGACAAAACCAGAGAAAATTAATTAAGGTTTATTTTTGCAATATTTTGAGGAACATTTCTTGGGTCTACATTTGAATGAATTACCTGAATGCAACTCCAGCTGACTCAAAGTCTTAAGTTCACTTCGTGTTCTCTTGTAACCTAATGTAAACTGATACACAGTATAGGTCTTCATTTGACCTCCCAGAATCTTTTTTTTTGGACCTGAGACAAGTTTCATGGAGAGTTTTTTGTTGTTGTTTTTTGTTGTTGTGTTGCTTTGTTTTGTTTTCCTGTAATGCACTCAAAATAAGAAAAAGGGCCTTTTCAGAGAAAAACAGTTGTGTTTTCACTTACCAAAGACACATGCTGAATGCAAAGAAATGTTCTGGGAGTACATGTGAGAGTATTAGGCCTCCTGCAATTAAGACACCTGGAGGAGTGCTTGAAACTTTTCCAGTTTGATGTACAATACCTTCCTATTATGATCGAGTCTTCACCTTCCTCACATCTTTTAAGAGGAAAAAGACCAAACAGTAATCTGATATTCTTGAAGGACAGTGTGGCCAGCAGTCCTGACTGCAGTGTATAGAGAGGTCTGAAAACAAGGACAAAAGGGGGGGAAAAAAGAGACTTCAAAATCTGAACAATTTCTTGCTAGTACAAAATATACACACCATTTGAGCATTAAAAGTGTGCTTAAGTGGTGACTACTGCTTGTGTTGTCTTGCTGAGGTTTGGAGTTGCACCTAAACCTCTGTCTTGAACCTGATATTCTAAAAGTATTCTGTTACACTGTTTCTGCCACAGTGTGCTGCAATATCAAACTATCCATCAGTAGATATAAATTTATCTATATGAGATATGGTTCAGTACCCTTTAGCTCACCATCCTCCACTGGGTATCAATTTATTTTAAAATGAGAAAAAGATATGAAATCTACAGTTTTAAACAGTTTGAATTCCCTCCAAAATTCATGTAGCAGTTCCAGTAATTGACCTAAAATTTAGTGCTTTGTAGGGTATAAATGTATAATAGTCCTTCTGCTAGAATTAATATTGAAGTGTGCCTTTAAACTCCAATGCTGAACTTTAATCTAGAAAAAGTTTCTTGTAATGAGTGTCTGTGATGTTTGCAAAGGCAGCACAGACAACAGCTCTTCTCCTTTGTGGAAGATTGTAATGATACAGAAATGAATTTTCACTCTGAATCAGAATGAAATTTCAGAAATTTCCTATGAATGATAAATATTATTCTTGGTTCTGTTCTACTAATATTCTTTTCTCTAAATTAGTGCACCTAATAGATAAAATACACTGGAATCTCAGAGTACTGGGAAAGTATATTTATACTAAGTGAAGGGTTTTCAGGGAATGGGCCTTAAAGCAGACCTAAAATAATCCATGCTCTTACCTCAACCACTGCATGACTTTTCATCTTTCAGCTATCATTCTCATATGTGATTCAACTAAATTTAGGAGACTATGGAGGTGTGGTAGGAAGAGGTAATGTAAGAGATATGAGGAAGAGTTTAAGCATGTAAATTTGAGCACCATGTGACATTTGCCATCAAGCCTAGAGAAAAGACCTTGAAATATATTATTTATTGAATAGATATGGCTTGGAAATACAGGTATCCAGAAAATTGTTGTGTTCTTAATATATCATCACTTTGTAAAATCAAAGTGCTGAAGTGGTTCATTTCCTCATGTTTCACCCTTTTATGATGCTGTTCCTGCTGCTTTTTAATACATATATGTTTTTAACATATATGAAGAGATGTTACAGATTTTAACAGATCCTGTTTGAAGTGCTTTTTTTGTGTACACCACTACTTCTATGTGTTTTTAAAAATTGTTATAACAACCCTTGCACATTTCTAGCAATCTTATGCTCAGTTATTCTTTCTTGTATTTTAATTGATAAAATATTTGTGTGCTGGGTTGAGGCAGCCCCCTTCCCCACCCCTGACAACAATAAACACTCAGACAAACGGATTGCAAAAGTGATGGAAAGTTTAAATAGAAAGCAGTGAACTTTTACAGAAAAGCAAAAGCACAGTGACAAAGAAAAATTCCCAAACAGACCCAGAGAGATCCCATCCCTACCTGAGGGTACACCCGAGACCCCCAGGGCTCCTTCTTCCCCCCCCCCCCCCCCCCACTGCTAGGTTAGTCTCAGCTGGCCAGATCTGAGACTGCCCATCCCCCCGTGGCCTTGGGCCTAGCCAGGCCCAAAGCCAGGAGACATCTCCCCAGTTACCGGCTGACGGAGGAGGAAGAAAAGAGACAGTGCTAGACTCCGCACTGGATGTTATAGTGGTGCAAAGGATTGTGGTATGAAATACTACATAATTTCCTGTGCCCACCCCTCTGGGCTGGACCTCTGGACGCAGGAAGTAAACATTGCAGGGGGGCACCCAGCTCAAACTGTAACAATTTGTTTTTCAAAACCATGATGAATCACATTTACTTACAAGCTGTCTACAACTACCTTAAGGGAGGTTGTAGACAGGCAGAGGTTGGTCTCTTCTCCCAGGCAGCCAGTACCAGAACAAGAGGACACAGTCTCAGGCTGTGCCAGGCGAGGTTTAGGCTGAATGTTAGGAAGAAGTTCTTCATAGCGAGAGTGATTGCCCATGGGAATGGACTGCCTGGGGAGGTGGTGGAGTCACCGTCATTAGAGGTGTTCAGGAGGAGACTTGATGGGGTGCTTGGTTGCATGGTTTAGTTGATTAGATAGTGTTGGATGATGGGTTGGACACGATGATCTTGAAGGTCTCTTCCAACCTGGTCTATCCTATCCTATCCTATCCTATCCTATCCTATCCTATCCTATCCTATCCTATCCTATCCTATCCTATCCTATCCTATTCACTTTTGGAAGATAGTGTGTTTTATATTAGATAGCAGTGTGGACTTGCAGCAAAAATGGCCCACAGCATCCAGGACTGTATTAATAGGAGCACAGTCAGCAGGTCAAAGGAGAGGATTATTCCCCTCACTCTGCACTTATTGGACCACATCTAGAACATTTGAACTAGTTTTGGGCCTCACATGACAGGAAAGACTGGTAAAGTGGAGTAGAGGAAGAACAAGATGGTCAGGACTGGAGCACTTGCCCTGTGAAAAGGGTCTGAGAAAAGGGAACTTGTTCAGCTCAGAGAAGGGACTACTTTTGGTGGACATAATGGTATCCCCCTGTTATCTACAGAGAGGTTTCTGAGATTAGCAACAAAGAGCATACATTCAAATGAGAGAGGTTGACATTTTTCCCCATGAGGACAATCAGGCAGATCCCTTTCTGCCTGTGATACTAAAGGTCAACTGCTGGTATGTATTCTAGATTTATGAAATAATAGAACAATAACATTGATACACCCAACAATTTATTTTCTGATTTCTCTCTTAATTTCAGATGCTGTCAATATAAACTTATTAACCTGCTTGAATTGTATTGTCAAAACACCTTAAATAAAAATCCTCTGATTCTATAGCAGTCTAAATGAATCAGACAGCATAATTACTCTCCCTACTAAGTATCTTTAAAGGAAACATAGATCTACTGATTTAAATGCATAATATGCACTGAAAATATTTAGGGTCACAAAACATTACTTTTCACCCAGAAAGATCTAATTTAGTTGCCTGGCCTCATAATTTAGAAGTTGTCTATGAAATAGAAGGTCCAAGAAATATAACTCAGTCTTTGTAATGAAAAAATACTGATTATTTTCAATTTATTGAAAGTTCACTTCAAGTATTTTTACTGTTTACTCAACTGAATATTTCATGAAAAGATTGCTATAAAGCTTTTGTGAGAACAAAACCAGATTGCTGCTATGAAAGTTCCATTTGTAGTACCTAGAAATATCACCACATTATGTAGCTAACTAGCATCCATTTCACAGTTTAGTAAAATATGTAAAAGTACAAACAGAAATGAAGTTTTATTTTGTAATTCTCAATTAAATGGACTGACCTCTAATATTTTCCTGTCAATGACTGTATCATAGTATCACAGTAGATTAGAGGTTGGAAGGTACCTCATCAATTAGGAAAAGTCAATTAGCATCTGCTGACATGACCAAATGACATTAGAATAGAATAGAATAGAATAGAATAGAATAGAATAGAATAGAATAGAATAGAATAGAATAGAATAGATCAGGTTGGAAGAGATCTTCAAGATCATCGTGTCCAACCTATCATCCAACATCACCTAATAAACTAAACCATGCAACCAAGCACCCTATCAAGTCTCCTCCTAAACACCTCCAATGATGATGACTCCACCACAGCTTCCATTTGCTTCTAACAGAGTTAGTCTGGCAAAGTTAATGCTGAGGAGAAAATTTCAACCCACCACAGTAGTCTGCACATTAATGCATCCAACTGGGTTTTGAGAGTCTCCAGCGAAGGAGACTCCACAACCACTCTGTGCAGCCTGTTCCTGTGCTCTGTCACCCTCATGTAAAGAAGTTTCTCCTCATGTTGAGGTGAAATTTTCTATGGTCAAGCTTGAACCTGTTGTTTCTTGTCTTACTAGTGCACACCACCAAAGAGAGATTTGCCCTCTCCACTTGACACCTACCCCTCATCAATTTATACACATTGATGAGATCCCCTCTCAGTCTTCTCTTCTCAAGGCTATGCAGCCCCAGGGATCTCAGTCTCTCTTCATAGGGGAGATGCTCAAGTCCTCTAATCATCCTTGTGAGTCTCTGCTGGATTCTATCCAGCAGTTCTCTATCTTTCTTGAACTGGGCATCCCAAAACTACACACAGTATTCCAGGCGTGGTCTCACCAGCGCAGAGCAGAGAGTAGAAGAACTTTCCTAGACTTGCTGGCCACAATTTTCTTGATGCACCCCGGGATACCATTTTCCCTCTTGGGTACAAGGGCACAAGGTATGGCCTAACCAGTGCTGAGTACAGGGGCAGAATGACTTCCCTAGTCTTGTTGGCCACACTATTCCTGATACAGACCAGGATGGCATTGGCCTTCTTGGCACATTGTTGTTCCATGGAGAACTTGCTGTCCACTAGGACTACAAGGTCTTTCTCTGTAGAGCTGCTTTCCAGCAGGGCAGCCCCTAATCTGTACTGGTGCCTGTTGTTGTTCCTCCCCAGATGCAGGACCCTACACTTGTCCTTACTGAACTTACAAACACAGTTCTAGTTTATGCAAATATTCTTTCTCTGAGCAACTCTGCTGAGACACAAGTTAAGACACTAAGTTCCAATCATTTCATTAGTAGATAAGTACAGATGGTTTGGAAGAAATGTGTGTGAGGTTGGAGAAATCACTTAGAGGGGATTTATTTCAAAGTTAAACATAGATCTGAATTAAATGAGAAATATCATTTTAGCATATTGAGAAAGAAGACAGTGGAAATTAAGATAATAATAATGATAATGATAACAATAATAAAAAAAACCCTCTTATCAGCAATTTCTATAAACAAGTAGTAGACTCAATTGAGTAAAATCTTTCTTGCCATAAGCTTTCACAGCCAAAGTAGTCTCCTATGAGAAATGAAGAGAGTTATTTCTCTTTCACATTTAAAACTAAATCAGACAAAAACTCTGTTGGAAACATGACAAGAAGCAATTATGAATCACTAGACTGATGAACTATGTGACATAATACATCCTTTCTCCATTTAATTACATGATTCTGTTACTTAAATCATGTTCTTCCTCATTTATAAATAGAAATCTTTCTTGCAGGGTGTTTTGTTCACAATGAAGATGCCAATCACTTTTTTTTTTATGAAATGCCAGCTATTCTTATGAAGTCACATTCTTTCATTTATGTTCGGACTTCACTGCAAATGTTTTTACCAATCCATTCTTTTTGCAAGGCTCATCAGGCAAGAATTTACAATAAGGTGTCATCCATGTATTCAATAGCAGTCACTGTTCCGTATACAGTTTGACAAACAAACCTACAACCTCATGAAGTTTAATAAGGACAAGTGCAGGGTCCTGCATCTGGGGATGCAACACATATATATATTAAAAAAACCTTTAGGTTGAGAAAAAAAGACTTGTACTATAAACGAGATAATACAAACCACAATTACAATAGGCAATTTTCAGAAAAGCTCTGCAAAATGCCAATGACCTATCCTCCAGCATGCCTCCTCATCCTACAGACAGCCCAGTTGGAAAAAACATCTCAAGTCCAGAAAACAATAAGCTGCAACAGGAATAGGAAGTTTCTCATATTATAGTCTGAACTTCAAAGCCCCATAATACTTTCCTCCAGCCAGCACTTTCATTTTGAATCTAGCATGACGCAGGATGGTATCAGCATCAGATTCAACTCAACCCATGACAAATATAAATGTCACACAAATTTTATTTTGTTTTTAATCCTCTCCTCTCTTGAAACAAAATGTGAAATGGAAGAGTAAGTATATAGTTATTTCACTGAGAAACAGTAAATCACAGAATCAACAGGTTGGAAGAGACTGCCAAGATCAAGTCTGACTGATCACCCAACACTAACGAATCAACTTAGACTCATCCAGTCTTCCCTTAAACACTTCCAAGGACACTGACCCCACCACATCCCTGGGCAGCCCATTCCAATGGCCGATCACTTTTTCTGGGAAGAACTTCTTCCTAATATCCAGCTTGCCACCGTGTCTCCTTGTTCTGGTGCTGGTTGCCTGGGAGAAGAGACCAACCTCTGCCTGGCTACAACCTCCCTTCAGGTAGTTGCAGACCGCAATAAGGTCTCCCCTGAGCCTCCTCTTTTCTCCAGGCTAAACAACACCAGCTCCCTCAGCCACTCCTCATAGGGATTATGCTACAGACCTCTCACCAGCTTTACTGCACTCCTCTGCGCACGTTCCAGCAAGTCAACATCTTTCTTGAATTGAGTGGTCCAGAACTGGACACAGGACTCAAGGTATGGAAATGAGAAGTGGAAGTGCTTTCAAATCTAGGGAAGACTGAAAAGCTGTATTTCACCTTGTTTAACTCAAAATATTCTCTTTTTTAAAATATATAACTGCAAGAGCAAATGAAAGTAAATTTGGGATTGTTTTACAGAATTTTGCTGTTCTACAAATAACCATCTTTTAGAATGGGTAAAAAACAAGATTAAACTGCTAAAACTGGAACATCATACAAGGTTTGAGCCTGTCTGCTGGTATTGTCTATGTGTAGTTATGCTATGTATATTACTATGTACTCTGATCATTTATGTTGCCTGCAAGGTTTATTTGAATAAAAAAGGTAAATAAATGTATAGGTGCTTTGTCATTTTTCAGTAAATGACTTGCTTTTGACCTCAAGCTACATTATGACTTATTACCAAAAGTAAGTCATCTTTATATACTTGTTTTTCTAATCTGTAAAATAGGGGGGGAAAAATCTGATTGGGTAACTTCTTTGAGATATCTTGACAGAATTATGTGTTTATGTTAGGCAGCAGTTGCTTGGGTGGCAGTGTAGAAAGAGGAAATCTTTATAAATTTTGGACATTCATAAATACGTTGAATATTTTTCCTTTGCGACCCTCAGTGCAGTGTCTTGTTTAAACACACTTAGTCAAAGAACATACTGATTACAAGCAAGTAATATCCACTCAGCCTTTAAAGATTGTTAAGGGAGTCCTTGGGACAGAAAGGGTGGAAAAATCGTTGTTGATAGACAATTACTGCACAGTCAAGGAGCTGAAAGCAGTAAAAAATGGTAGTCACTGATTCTGGGTTAGTTCCTTAGCTGGCAAAAAAAGGAACTAAATGCAATGGAACTTCAATCCATTTTATAGCATAGACTTTGAAAAATTTGAAAACATTTATTATTTCCAATGAATTTCAATGTCCTCTGTGTGTAAAATCTCTTTCAGTGCTGCACTGAGAACACAAGGCTTTAAAGCTCAGGGAGACATCAATCAAAAAGCAAGACAAGATTCTTTACACTGCCGAACATTGACTAGAAGGAATAAAAAAAGCTTTTAGAAAACTCTGTCTGAAACTTGTAGTAAAAAGAGCAAAAAAACTAAGCATGATTATTGCAAAAATATATGTCTCACTGTTTGGAAGCACTGGCTGAACTCCTGAGTTCTTCATCACTTTAAAATAATGACAAATATATTTTAGAACATAATTAAATGGTTGTCTAGAATTTGTGTTTATATCCTGGGTTTTCAACTGTCCTTCACAGTTTAGATAATTGTCTTCATAAAAGCAAAATTGAAGTTGTTTTTTTTTCTTATTTGTTTGTTTTGTTTTAAAATAGAAAACAAATGTATTGTAGATGTGGTCATATTTACAAAATAATAAAAAGGAAATAACAGCCACGTTATGTGGCAGAATGTTTTTTGAAACTGTAAAGGCAGACTGGATAGAAGTAAAAGATAGGCAGATTTTGTAGGTACATTTCAAACAAAACTCTTGTATCTCCAGTGTAAAATAAGAAAGTAGACAATGAATTGTTTATACAGCTAAGTAGAAATGATGAAATGGCTGGAATTTCAATTATCCTATTACTGAAGACATTAAGAACTGTAGAGTAGTTAAAAAGAAAAAAAATGAACCAAAAGCAATCAAAGAACCTGCAGCCAACGAGTAAAAAAACCCCATAAAAACAAACCCAACCAACTAACCAACCCCCCCCCCCCCCCCCCCCAAAACCCCACAACCAAATAACTAACCAAAACACTCTTACCCCAGAAAACATGAACACCAAAGCCTGCTTCTTTTGACTACTGACAAATCAGCAGTCTGGCTCTAGTTGGAATCCCAAGAAGGAGAATACAATAAATGAGATAAAATGGTTGTCATCTCATATCACACCAGCAGTGACCCATCCCTGTGGGGAAGTAGGCTCTGGTTTTGTCAGGACACTATCCTAATACCTCTAACTTTTACCTAAGACTTGAAAACAAAAGCTGATAGACTCTGAATCAATACATCTGTGGAGTACAACACACCTGTTCCAGCCAGTATTAAACATTTTGACTGCTAGGCTGAGCAGCTTTTGGCCTCTGAGGAGAAAATCATTAACGGGCAATAATGCAACTGTGCAGGGCCTCTGTGGAGATTGTTTTGTGCCTCCAGAAATCACCATAAGAAACAAAAATATGTCCCTTCTATGAATAACATGAATTACATTATAATTTTAGAAATGATATATAAAAAGCAGTTGACATTCCTTTCTGAACAAAAATAATTAAGTTTTCTCTTACAGTTCAGTTAAGTGTTCCATATGTATATAAGGCATCAATTAATCTTATGGATAAAGGAAAATTACTATTCTTTTAAGAATAGCATAAAGCAAACATTCAGGAAAACAAATAAAAGGCAAACCAAAAGCAATATGAATGCTGTTGAGCAAGATGTGCTTGATCACTACTAAGTATCCATGGAGTCATTCTCATTAAAATCTTATTACATTTTTTAAATTGTTCTCTTCACAGTCAGTGAAATTATTTGTACAAGACAGATAGGAACTTTAAGCTTTTAATTTTTTTTTAATGTTTCAGTAAATACCCTTAACTCTTCAAACAAGCCTAAATGGGCCCCAAAACAACTTCCTACTGGAAGCTGCAGTTAAAAATCACTGGACTTATCTGACCTATTTAATATTGTGCCATGGAAATAAAATAAAGCTGTCAGTTTTAGAGTGAAACAACTAAATCATGACACTTCAAAAGCCAACCTGTCACTGAGAAAAGCTTACATGATGCTGTTTTTTGTATGTGGAGATATCTTGTACATAAAAATAGAGAAAATCACTGAGGGCATCTCAGTGCAGCTGCCAATTGCCTGAAAGTAAATACCTGACTGTGATAGACAGGAAACTTCTTTGTTATTTTTCATGAACTATGTTTCAAAAAAAAAAAAAACCCAACCAAACAAAAACAAAACCAACAAAAAAACCCACCAAACCTGCCAGCAGATTAGAGCTTAATGACATTTTATATGTCTTAAGGTATCCTGTTTATAAAATGTTACTGAAATAAAAACAGAGAATATTTTATTTTGGAGAGTGTGGAGGTCATCCGGTCCAAACCCTGCCAGATCAACTTTCAAGTTGGATCTAACTTCAAAGTTTGATGCGGTTGCTCATGATCCTCTTCAGGTCAATTCTTAATATCTTTGAAGACAGATTCCACAAATCTTTGGGTCATCAATTCTAGTGTCTGATTACTTTCATTTATGGATTGTGTTGTTGCTGGTGGGTTTTTTTTTTCTGTTTGTTTGTTTGTTTGTTTTTCCAGCTGTCCCATCAGAATTTTCATTATTACAACTGGAATCCATTGCCCTACAACCTATAGCTGTGATCATCTGAGAACAGTCTGGCTCCTTTTACACTGCAACAACTTGTTAGATATTTGAAGGCATCAATAAAATTATTCTTTAGCCTTATTTAATAGAACTGAAGAAGAATAGATCTCTCATTTTTATCTCATCTCTCATATTTAAGAATCTGAATAGGTACAGTATCTACAATACAATTCTCTGACCTGTATTTTCTGTTTTTACAAGCAAAGTCACAGAGCAGCTGTAACCAGCTAGTATCCAAATAAGTGCTAGATACAGAACAATACAGAATCAAAATTCTACCTTCTTTTTTGTGGTTTTTTTTTGTTTGTTTCTTTGGTTTTCCCTGTCACTTAAGAAACTTAATTCTTTTGCACTACTTTGCACTTTCTGACAGCATCATCAATGTGATTAAGCAAAAAGCAGCTTTCACTTCTGCATATATCAGAAGAATCAGGTGTATTACCTGGTTCTGCAAGCATGTGCTGACATCTGGTGGATGTTTAACCGAACACTCAGAGAAAACAATACTACTTGCTGGTATCCTGTTCCTTCAAAACTCTGCCAGGAAAGGTTTAGACTGGGCATTAGGAAGCACTTTTTATGAAGAGGATGGTCAACCACTGGAACAGGCTTCCTAGAGAGGTGATTAATGCCTCAAGCCTGCCCGCATTTAGGACACATTTGTACAATGCCCATAATAACATGCCTTAACTGTTGGTCAGCCCTTAAACTGTCAGAAAATTGATCTAGGTTACTCTTGTAGGTCCCTGATGACTGAAATCCAATCCTATCCTATCCTATCCTATCCTATCCTATCCTATCCTATCCTATCCTATCCTATCCTATCCTATCCTATCCCACTCCAGTTGCATCATTTCAAAATTATAACATCAAAGTAAACTCTTGCAGCTATCATTTAACTTTGCATGATTTTGAAAGTCTTCTGTGTTTGCTTTTGTGTTATTACTCTAAAATGTGTTTTCTTTTGGAGTTTCCATTTACTTTCCTTCCTTCCAAGACTTCTTTCTTTTGGTTTGTTTTTTTTATTGCTCTTACACTTTGTTGGGCACTGTCAGGGTCCGGAGACATTAGATGTCTCGGTCCGGAGACACAGTTCTTTTAAATATTCCCGTGTTGTGAAATTAAAGGCACAAACGAGGCCAAAGTATCAACAGCTAGACTATTTATTAGATAAATAAAGTGGACATAAGAAGGGAGAGGGAGAAAATAAAGAGAGAGAGAGAGAGAGATGAGAGATAGAAGAGGAAAGGAATTATATTACCACACCCCTCATCCCCCCCAAGACAGTTAAAGTCTGTGGAGGAAAGGTGCTGCAGGAGATGTTGGGTTTGTAGAGAAACCGTGGTGAGGCTTTTGCTGGAGAACAGCTGTGGTCCTCTGGGGAGATGTTGGGTTGATACAGGAACGGTGCTGAGGCTCCTCTGGGCAGCCTGGGTCTGTAGAGAAGGGGTGCTGAGGATTTGGCTGGAGCTGTGGTCCTCCGGAGCAGCTTCTTTTCTCCGGAGCAGCATCGTCCCGGCTTCTCAGCGGCCTGGCCCGTCTCCTGTGTTTTCCTTCATCTCCGTTTTTCTCCCCGTTTTTCTCCTCTGTTTCTCTCCTCTGTTTCTCTCCTCTGTTTCTCTCTACAAACCAGTAGTTGCTCAAGTCTTTTACACAGTTTTTTAGTCCTCAGGCAGGTGTTGGTATGTCAGGTATTCCAGAGGCAAGGAAATAATCCAGGTATCTGTTCCCCTGGAAATCTTTCTGTGTATTGCTGTGTATGTGGGCAAGATTTTTGGATGGAGGCGAGGGGGGAATCTCCGTCTACCCCATCTCCATCCAGACAAGTCCTCCCACATTCCTTTACACAGGTGGTGGAAACCATCGTATCACCCTGCCCAAGGTACTTGATGGGCGGAAACCATCCTGCCCAGAAAGCGTGATGGCTGGGTCTTTGGGTCCATTGTTGTAGTCCCGTGTTATCACGATGCAATCACAAGCTGATTTGCATCCAGGATTGGTGGACAGGATTCTTTCCACCTTCTTTCCAGTGGCTCTGCTATCACTTTATCTTTGTTGACTCACATAGAGAGAGACAAACTTATTAGACTCTCACAGGCACTCATAAAATTAGTATCACCTCCAGCATTAAAGCAGCATAAAAGCCTTGTTTCCTTCCTATACATTTAAAAGACTATTCGTTTTTCCGTATTAGAGGATGACAGATGATAATATCACCACAGAACACTCTATGAACAGACAAGTTATATAAGATGGCTCGGTGTTTCAAAGTTTATGTTATATCAAGAGCATGATGGCTAAGAAAGCAAAAAACCCCAAACAAACAAACAAAACACCCAACAAAAAATCAGTAAAAAACCCCCAACAAAACAAAATAATAAAAAGAAAACTTACTGTAAGTGGGAAAATACTGGCAGGACAATGTGAGAGGAGGATGTGACACAAAATTAGGGAATCTATATTTTTATTAGAATAGAACAGAATAGAATAGAATAGAATAGAATAGAATAGAATAGAATAGAATAGAATAGAATAGAATAGAATTAACCAGGTTGGAAAAGACCTTTGAGATCATTGAGTCCAACCTATCATCCAACACCACCTAATCAACTAAACTATGGCACAAAGTGCCCCATCCAGTCTCTTCCTAAACACTTCCAGTGATGGTGACTCCACCACCTCCCTGGGCAGCCCATTCCAATGGTCAATCACTCTTTCAGGGACGAACTTCTTCCTAACATCCAGCCTAAACCTCCCCTGGTACAGCTTGAGACTGTGTCCTCTTGTTCTGGTGCTGGCCACCTGGGAGAAGAGACCAACCCCCACATGCCTATAACTTCCGTTTAGGTATTTGTAGACTGCAATAAGGTCTCCTCTGAGCCTCCTCTTCTCCAGGCTAAGCAACCCCAGATCCCTCAGCCTCTCCTCAGAGGGTTTGTGCTTCAAAACCCTCACTAGCTTTGTTGCCCTTCTCTGGACACATTCTAGCAAGTCAACATCTTTCTTAAACTGAGGGGCCCAGAACTGGACACAGTTCCTGACAGGTTTCACTTCTGTTGTTTTGTCTCTTCAGATATTGGTTATTAAAACTTTAAGAGTCCATGAAAACCATTTTTTTTTCAGCTATGTAATGTGGAAAAATATATAATAACTTTTAACAGCTTAACTTGTTATGATTTTTCTTCACCTTTGTATCAAAAAGTAATACCTTTTCAAAGATAGCTTGATTTTGGAAAGACTTAAAAAAATTAATAAGAACTAATATGTTATTTAGCCCTGAAAATATCTACTGCTCAAAACCTGAGATAAAAAATGATAATAAAAAAGTTAAATGCTTCCTGAATTTTTATTCACAGCAATTCAAGACTCACAAATCTTCCCTTTTTGCCAGAATCCAGATTCACAGGATCACAGGATGTTAGGGATTCTGTAACTTAATGTCATAGTAATAAAGGAGATTGGTTTGAAGCATCATATGTTAAAGTCTGATGTGTTAAATTTAGAAAGGTGACATTCCTGGTTTAAAGTAATGAGTATTGAAAGGAAAAAAATATCTTTGGTTACTAAAGATGTCTTTTGAAGGTCTTAAATCAGGCAGGTTACTTTTAAATGCTGTTCAGTATTCACAAAGGTCTGTGTTGTGTGAATTTTGTTGTTGTTCTGTTTTGTTTGTCTTATGAAACAGGCTAAGGTGGTTACACAATTCTTGAAGCAGATCTCTGGTAAACAATACATAACACATTAAAGAAAAAAAAAGTGCTGTGATTTAGGAATATAACTCTTTGATTTGACATGCCTTCATTTACTGTTCTATGACTATAATTGCATGACTACTGCTGAAAATAATATTAAATTTATTATTTTTAAACTATGGAATTGAAAACAGCTGCAGCTTTCAAGATAGAAAACTGGTAAACTTCATTTTGCACATAGATGGGAGAAAACCCACAAGTGAGTACCTAAGCCAGAGGTGTCAACTGTCTCTACAGTTTATTTCTTTCTGCCTTCTTTTTTTTTTTTTTTTTTTCTTTTTAATCATGCTTAGAAAATAAACAGGGAAGGTGTGCCCTCTGCTGAACAGAGCTGGCAAGACAATTGCAAATGACAGTAAAGTTTGAGGTAGTGTATTGGGTTGAATTGAGCTGGAATTCTCACAGCATCTTTCTAGTACTGTGTTTTTGCAGCAGTAGATGATAACACAGCAGTGTTTTGGCTACTGCTGAATCCAGCATCCAGGCTGTGTCCTTTCAACATTTCCCTGCCCCAAGAGTACATTGAGGGGTGGGCAAAATCTTGGGAGGGGACATGGCTGAGCCAGCTGACTCAGACTGGCCAAAGAGGTATTCCATATCATATGACGCCAGCTCAGGTATAAGAATGAAGTGAAAGAAGGAAGTGTGGGGATTCATCCATGGCGTTTATCCTTCCAAGGAACCACCAACTTAGAGAACCCTGCTTCCCGAGACTGATCATCATCCTGCTGATGGGAAGTAGAAACTAACATCTCTCTCTCTGCTTTTTGCTTCTGCATGGTCTATTGATGTTTGCTTATTAGTGTTATTAAAATTGCACTATCCTATTCCTGCCTTCTGTTATATTTTTTTTCCCTTCTTCCCCTGTTCACTTAAGAGGGTGAGTGATAGAGCAGCTTTGGTGGTCATCTGGCCTCCAGGCCAGAGCCAAACCACCACAGTCAGTGTCCTGTCTGCCTCAGTTTTCATGGGTGGGTGAGGTCAGTTTGCAAGTAACCATTTGAATAAGGAATGACAAATCAAATTACAAAATACCTTTTAGAAGGAAAAAGAAAAAAAAACCTCTGAATAAATATTATTTATTTGGCAGGGCATCCCACACAATCCAACTTGAAAAACTGGTAAAATAAGACTGGAGACATGTAACATTATATGAGTGGAGATCTGGATGAACAAACAAGCTCAAATCAAGCTTAAAGAGAAGTAGATAATGGTTCAAAGCTGAACTGATAGCTGGTCACAAGTGAAGCTCCTTAGGGTTTCATACACACTCTCCACATTTTTTTGAATGATCTTGAAAGCAAAAGTGCATGAATCCTCATCAAATCTGTGCATAACACTAAACTGAAAATAAAAGAAGATACACCAGAAGTCCCACCATACAGAGAGACCTCAACAGAATGCAAGATTAGTTACCATGAAAGTCACAAGTTCCGAAAAATAAAAATTTAATGTTCTGAACTTAGGACAAAATAATCTGAAACAGCAATACAAGCTGGGGTTCAATTACTAGGGTGTATCTCTTTGTTAAGAGACTTTAGGATCCTAGTGGACAGCAAGTAGAACATGAATAAACAATGCACCACTCTGTGTCCTCAGTTGCATCAGGGAATGTAAAGTCTAAGGACTTATATCTTCCCCTATGAATTATAAGCTCAGGTTATGCAAATAGACACAGAAAACCAGGTTCAGGAATATGACACATCTAAATAGTATAGTAACAAATGAAGATCAGTAGTACAATTATCCAGGTCAAAACAACAGTAATTGGTGACAGAAGACACAAGGAAGGTGGAGTTACTAAATGCCTTCTTTGTCTCCATCTATACTGCTGGAGACTGTCCTCAGGAGCCCCAGATCCCTGAGGCCCCAGAGGCCCCAGAGGAAGACACAACAAAGGAGTTTTTCTTGGCTAATGAGGACTTGGTTAAGGAACAGTTAAGTCATCTGGACATCCATAAATCCACAGGTCCTGATGGGATGCTGTGGTAGGCTGGAAATTACCCCCAAGCGCGTGGCTGAGGAGAGAGGCAGCTTCAGAAGCGCAGCTCTGGGAGTTTGGCTTTTGGCTTTGATTCCCTTGCTTTTCAGGCGGTAAGGGGCTGGTGGCTTGGGACTTTCCAAAGAGAGGAGGAGGGGCAGCGGGCTCGGATTGCCTACCTGCCGGAGGGCAGTGACGTAGCTGGGGGAGGGGTTGCCGCGGAGAAAAAAAAAAAAAAAAAAGGCGTGTGGAGAGGGTGGTTACTGCAAGATGGTCACCACTAGAGCAAAGGCTAGCAGAAGGACAGTGGGCACCCAAACAGAGACCACACACAAGCATGCAGATGTTCAGGCAGGTGGCTGCAGTGAGTGCTGGAACCTGGCACTCGACATGGAGGCTGGAGGGAGCAGCTCCTGTTTCAGGTGTGAGCAGGTCAGTGATCTGATGAGCATGGTGGTCAAACTAAAAGAAGAGGTAGAAAGGCTAAGAGATAGAAGAGATGGCGAGCAGAAAATTGACGATTCCCATAATGTAATCTCTTCTAAACCAGAACAGGGGGTAACACTTAGGGGAACAGGGAGTTTGATACCTTCCCAGCAGCAAGACTCTCAACCTCCCTGTAGTAACCCCCATGAGCAGGGCCAATGGGAACAGGTCTCTGCCCGACGGAAGAAATGCAAACAAAGGAAGTCTGCTCCTGTGAGCAGCACGCTGCCTCCAGTGCAGTTACAGAACAGGTATGAGGCTCTGCAGGAGGAACAGGTCATTGGTAAGGTCGAGGACCCAAGAAGGTCAGAAGCTGCACCAATGACAGGTTGCCTCAGGCCAGCCATCAAAACTTACCCAGAAAAGAAACCTCGCAGGGTCATCGTCATAGGAGACTCCCTACTGAGGGGAACAGAGGGCCCAATATGCAGACCAGACCCATTTCATAGAGCGGTCAGCTGCCTCCCTGGTGCCCAAGTAAAAGATGTTGTAGATAGAATTCCCAACCTCGTGAGTCCTTCGGACTACTACCCACTGCTGGTCTTTCAGGTGGGCAGTGACGATGTAACAATGAGAGGCTCACAATCTATTAAGAAAGACTTCAGAACCTTAGGGCAAATGCTAAAGGGATCAGGGGCTCAAGTCGTGTTCTCTGCCATCCCTCTAACGTCAGCAATGGATGAGGACACACTGAGGAAGGGCCGACAGATCAATTCATGGCTCAGGGGCTGGTGCCATCGACAGGGCTTTGGGTTCCACAATCATGGATTGGTTTTCAAGGCACCTGAGCTGAAAACAACTCATGGGACACACTTGTCCCAGAGTGGGATAAGAATCCTGGGGCAGGAATTGTCAGGGCTCATTGATAGGGCTTTAAACTAGATTTGAAGGGGGATGGGGTTAATAGTCTCCTGCTGGCTGGTGACAAACAGAGGGGCAGCTCACCAGCAGTAGAGAGAAGGAGAGCTGGTAAGGGCTCTCAACTTGCTACCCTGAGGCAAGCCACGAATGATCCACCAGGACATTCTGTGGAAACCGAGGGGATTTGGCACAAGAGGAGGACAGGGCCAGCCCAGCTGAAGTGCTTCTATGCAAATGCGCGCAGCTTGGGCAATAAACAGGATGAGTTAAGTGCCACTGTGCTGCTGGGATGCCACGACATAGTGGCTGTTACTGAAACTTGGTGGGATGAATCCCATGACTGGGATGTAGGCATAGATGGATATAAACTCTTTAGGAAGGATAGGCAGGGAAGGAGAGGAGGAGGTGTTGCCCTCTATGTCAATAGCCAGTTGGAATCAGTGGAGCTCCAACTGGGGAGGGATGATGAGCTAGTTGAGAGTGTATGGGTCAAAATTAAAGGCAGGACAGGGGAAGAAGATATTACTGTGGGGGTCTCCTACAGGCCACCTGACCAGCAGATCCAAGCAGATGAGGCCCTCCATAGGCAAATAGAAGCAGCTTCCAGGTCACAAGCCCTGGTCCTCATGGGTGATTTCAACCACCCGGACATCTGCTGGAGGGACAACACAGCAAGGCACCAGCAATCCAGGATGTTCCTGGACTGCATAGAAGACAACTTCCTCCTCCAAATGGTGGAGGAACCAACAAGAAATGGTGCTATGCTGGACCTTGTTCTCACCAACAGGGAAGGGCTGGTAAGCAATGTGAGGCTCATAGACGGCCTTGGCTGCAGTGACCATGAAGCAGTCGAATTTAACATCCTCAGGGCAATCAGGAGGAAGTATTCCAAGCTCATGACCCTAGACTTTAGGCATGCAGATTTTGATCGCTTCAGGGATCTGCTAGCCAAAGTGTCCTGGGACAAAGCCCTGGAGGGAAGAGGGACCCAGGACAGCTGGTCAGTATTCAAGGACCACCTCCTCTGTGTCCAGGAGCTCTGTGTACCAACAAAGAGAAAAGCAGGTAAGAATGCTAGGAGGCCTGCCTGGATGGGCAAGGAGCTACTGGACACACTATTACTTAAAAGGAAACTCTACAGGAAGTGGAGGGAAGGACAGGTAGAACAGGGGGAATACAAGGAAGCTGCCCGAGCAGCAAGAGTCCTGGTCAGGAAAGCCAAAGCAGAGTTTGAGTTGAATCTAGCCAGGGAGATTAAAGGGAATACTAAGAACTTTTACAGGTATATTAATGGGAAAAAGAAGACTAGGGAAGGTGTGGGCCCCCTCAGAAAAGAAAATGGTGACATGGTCACCTGTGATGAGGAAAAGGCTGAGGTACTTAATAACTTCTTTACCTCAGTCTTCACTGCAAGGGCCTCTAGCCACACTCCTGATGTTATGGAAGTCAAAGCCAGGGACGGGGAGGAAGAACTGCCCATTGTAAGTGCAGATCAGGTTCGTGATCATCTGAAGAACCTGAAAGTGTTCAAGTCCATGGGACCCGACGGGTTACACCCACGGGTACTGAGAGAACTGGCAGATGAGGTTGCTAAACCCCTCTCTATTATATTTCAAAAGTCCTGGCAGTCTGGTGAAGTCCCCACAGACTGGAAAAGGGGAAACATTGCCCCCATCTTCAAAAAGGGCAAGAAGGAGGAACCAGGGAACTACAGGCCAGTCAGTCTCACCTCTGTGCCTGGAAAGATCATGGAACAGATCCTCCTGGAGTCACTACTCGCTCAAAAGAATAGTGAAGAGGTGATTGGGAACAGTCAGCATGGCTTTGCCAAGGGCAAATCCTGCCTGACCAACCTGGTGGCCTTCTATGAGCAGGTGACAAAATTAATAGATGAGGGGCAAGCAACTGATGTCGTTTACCTGGACCTGAGCAAAGCCTTTGACACTGTCCCACACCACATCCTGGTGTCCAAACTGGTGACACATGGGTTTGATTGGTGGACCACTAGATGGATAAGGAACTGGCTTGATGGCCGCACCCAAAGAGTGGCTGTCAATGGCTCCATGTCCCAGTGGAGGCCAGTGACAAGTGGAGTCCCTCAGGGATCAGTCCTGGGACCTGTCTTATTCAACATCTTTGTGGGGGACATGGACAGTGGCATTGAGTGCACCCTCAGCAAGTTTGCTGATGACACCAAGCTGTGTGGTGCAGCAGACACGCTGGAGGGAAGGGAGGCCATCCAGAGGGACCTTGACAGGCTGGAGAGGTGGGCACAGGCCAACCTCATGAAGTTCAATAAGAGCAAGTGCAGGGTCCTGCATCTGGGTCGAGGCAATCCCAGGCACAAATACAGGCTGGGCAGTGACTGGCTGGAGGATAGCCCTGAGGAGAGAGACTTGGGGGTGCTGGTGGACAAAAAGCTCAACATGAGCTCTCAGTGTGCACTTGCAGCCCGCAAAGCCAATCAGATCCTGGGCTGCATCAGGAGAAGTGTGGCTAGCAGGTCAAGGGAGGTGATCCTCCCCCTCTACTCAGCCCTGGTGAGACCCCACCTGGAGTACTGTGTCCAGTTCTGGAGCCCCTATTACAAGAGGGATGTGGAGGTGCTGGAACGTGTCCAGAGAAGGGCCACGAGGATGATCAGAGGGCTGGAGCACCTCTCCTATGAGGACAGACTGAAGGAGTTGGGGCTGTACAGTCTGCAGAAGAGAAGGCTCCGAGGTGACCTAATTGTGGCCTTCCAGTATCTGAAGGGGGCCTACAGGAAGGCTGGGGAAGGACTTCTCAGGATATCAGGTAGTGATAGGACTAGGGGGAATGGAATGAAGCTGGAGGTGGGGAGATTCAGGCTGGATGTGAGGAGGAGGTTCTTCACCATGAGAGTGGTGAAACCCTGGAATGGGTTGTCCAGGGAGGTGGTCGAGGCCCCGTCCCTGGGGGTGTTTAAGAGCAGGCTGGATGAGGCTCTGTCCAGCCTGATCTAGTCTGGGGTGTCCCTGCCCATGGCAGGGGGGTTGGAACTAGATGATCCTTGTGGTCCCTTTCAACCCTGAATGAAACTATGAAACTATGAAACTATGAAATTTGTCAGCCTGGCTCAGCTGGAAGCAAACGAAAGCTGTATTTATAACCTACAATGAAATGCAATGAATATGTACAAATATGCAGTATTTACAATATTCACAGATGACTGCAATTAATAAATAGCACAAGAAGCTACTACATTCTCCCTCCCTGCCTCTCCCTTATCCCCCTGTACAAAAGGGACAAGAGACAGAATCAGAGACGTTAATACCAGTCACACCAAAAGCACTGCAGCCAAGGTCGAACAGAAGTAAGTTAGTATCTCCCAGCTGAGGAAGGGAGAAAAGAGATAAATTGTTTACATTACTAACTTAAGTCTGTTACCTTTCCAACGGGGTTGTTGAGAACTATCATTATTTTCCCTTTTACACCCAATAGTGATTTATTTACATTTTATCACTTTCTGTACAAGATCTGTGAAAAATTTGTAAGGCATAGGCTAAAACTACCACAGATGTACCTACAGGTGCTGAGGTAGCTGGTGGAGATCAATGCCAGACAACTCTCCATAATCTTTGGTAAGTTGTGGACAGGAGAGGTGTCTTTGTAAAACCATGGGAAATCTTCAGTGGTGCACATGGAGTGTAGGCGTGATCTGCTATGTGCCCAGCACTCTGAAGAAATGCTGTTTCATTTGCACAACAGTGTCAAAAAAATTTATTTGGTACTGGTGGCATGATCAGTATTCAAAAACTATGGAAATGACATTTCTTTTTTACATTTAGTTTGGGAAGTAGAGAGAAAAATATAGAGTGACTGATCTCATAAAATAGCTTTGAATGGAAGTAGGAGTTGATTTACTTTAAATTGTACCATGGGTATATAATTTCTATATTTACTGCAATTCTGCAATTCCAGGGATTGTTACTGCAAACTTCAATTGATTTCAGTCTCTGTATGCACTGAGGAAGCCGGAGACGCTGCCTGAGTACTCTTCAAGACTGCTTATTGCCTGTGCTTCTACCACAGCGTGTTACTTTCTTGAATACTATGTGATGTTACCCACATGCTTCTAGAGTGTCATGTAGATAATTTCAGCATTACTTGGAATAAGTAATCCTGGTGAGAGAAGCATAAATATAGAATAAACTTTAACATTTAAGCTTTCTGAACTAATATGATCTGGTGTCTACCAATTATTCTCATCATAACAGAAAAGTAATAGATATCACTGAATATGAGTCATCTCATCCTTCTTGAGAAGAAAAGACTAAGGGGGACATCTTACTGTTCTCTACAGCTACCGGAAAGGTTGCAGCTAGACTGGCTTCAGTCTCTTCTCCCTGATAATTAGTGACAGGATGAGAAGGAGAGAGTGGTGAGACATTAGAACAGGCTGCTCAGGCAGCTGAGAGTTGCCATCCCTGGAGGTGTTAAAAAAGTGTGTAGATGTGGAGCTTCAGGATGTGGTTTAGTGGTTGTCAGGGTTTGAGGGGTAAATTTAAAAAAGAAATATATATATACATATAAAATTGGGTTCTCCAGGAGGATCAGAAAGGTTCAGGGGATTGACTGCAAAATTGTAACTTTGCTACTCAATCCTATAATCCTGCTATCTCTAGAAATTTGGCTGCAAAGTTGTCATCTTTCCTTTTCTTCCCTTTCTCCTTCCTGGATGCAGTGAGTTACCTTATGTGATGTGGAGGGAGGATGGTTCTAGTTTTATCTGTGGTCTTGAAGGCCAAACTAATTTTTATTGTGCAGTCTTGGTCTGTTTAGGTCTAATGGCAGCAACTAAGGTAAGGCAGTTTCAGGCCTGGCCAGCCTGAGTCCAGCCTAGCGGGGGTAGGGGGCTGAAAGAGCCCTGGGCTGTAAGAGCCCTGGGCTGTATGTTAAACCCTAGGTGGGGAGAAAAGGAGCAGCTGGGGTTTGTGGTTTAGTCCAATTGGGGAATGTTTTTGTGGAGTTTTCATGTATCCTGTATATATATTAGATGTTAAAGATTCATGTATTCTGTAACTTTCCTGTATATTTCTCAATAAAATTTCTGTATTTCTCTCCAATTCAACAAGAGCATCTTTATTTTACTTCCTTTGGGCATAAAATAATTTCTGTCCACTCTTCAAACTAAGACAGTGGTCATGGTAGGCGGGTTATAGTTGGACTCAATGATCTTAAAGGCCTTTTCCAGCCTTAGTGATTCTATGATTCTTAAATAAACATTGGTGTTTGGGCAAATTAATAATGCTCTGAAAGTGACTGGGTTTCACTAGAGAAAAAAGAAAAGGGGGTCATAGAATGGTTAGTTACAATGTTTAATAGTTAGCTATAATATTTAAATCACACCAGAAATTCATTCAGCTTTTCACTGACCTCAGCTTTTACTTCTATTCCACGTACAATCACTTTGTGCGTCTGCGTTAGTAATTTGAACAGGGTCAAGCAAGGCAATGCTCTCAGGACTGAAATGCAATTGTCTGTTTTGTTTTTTTATAAAAGCTTTTAGACCATTCTCTGGAATAAATTTGACCTGGGCCAACTAACAAGTTCTTAACTAATTCATAGCTATGTTTTAGGAAGTGAGTATTTCAGCTTCTGTATCTAAATGTCAGTCATCAGTTTGCATGCAGCCACCCTCTGTGACTAAAAGCATTCTCTAATAGATACAGGTCATTCATTTAACCCTGTGTTCAGGAAGGTTTCTGAGTTCTGTTTAATTTGCTACTATTGACACAACTGTAGCTTCTGAGATTGAAGGTTTTCATTTATCATCATAGTATCATAGTATCAGTCAGGGTTGGAAGGGACCACAAGGATCGTCTAGTTCCAACCCCCCTGCCATGGGCAGGGACACCCCACACTAGAGCAGGCTGGCCAGAGCCTCATCCAGCCTGGGCTTAAACACCTCCAGAGATGGCGCCCCAACCACCTCCCTGGACAACCCATTCCAGGGCTTCACCACTCTCATGGGGAAGAATGTCCTCCTCACATCCAGCCTGAATCTCCCCACCTCCAGCATCATTCCATTCCCCCTAGTCCTAGCACTGCCTGAGATCCTGAGAAGTTCTTCCCCAGCCTTCTTGTAGGCCCCCTTCAGATACTGGAAGGCCACAATTAGGTCACCTCGGAGCCTTCTCTTCTGCAGACTGAACAGCCCCAACTCCTTCAGTCTGTCCTCATAGGAGAGGTGCTCCAGCCCTTTGATCATCCTTGTGGCCCTACTCTGGACATGTTCCAGCACCTCCACATCCCACTTGTAATAGGGGCTCCAGAACTGGACACAGTACTCCAGGTGGGGGTCTCACCAGAGCTGAGTAGAGGGGGAGGATCACCTCCCTTGACCTGCTGGCCACACTTCTCTTGATGCAGTCCAGGATCTGATTTGCTTTCTGGTCTGCAAGTGCACACTGAGAGCTCATGTTGAGCTTCTTGTCCACCAGCACCCCCAAGTCTCTCTCTTCAGGGCTGCTTTCCAGCCAGTCACTGCCCAGCCTGGATTTGTGCCTGGGATTGCCTCGACCCAGATGCAGGACCTTGCACTTGCTCTTGTTGAACCTCATGAGGTTGGCTTGTGTCCACCTCTCCAGCCTGTTAAGGTCCCTCTGGATGGCCTCCCTTCCCTCCAGCGTGTCTGCTGCACCGCACAGCTTGATGTCATCAGCAAACTTGCTGAGGGTGCACTCAAGGCCACTGTCCATGGAACCAACAAAGATGTTAAACAAGCCTGGTCCCAGGACTGATCCCTGAGGGACTCCGCTTGTCACTGGCCTCCACTGGGATATGGACCCATTGACACCCAACCAGGAAGAAGATGTTGATGAGTCATTCTGTAGGCAGCTTAAGGCTGTCTCAGGATTGGCTGACCTTGTTCTCATGAACAACTTCAACTTGCTTGATATCTGCTGGGATCTCAACATAGCAGAGAGGAGGCAGTCTAGGAGATTCTTAGAGTGCATGGAGGACAGCTTCTTATACCAGGTGCTGTGCAAGCCTACCAGGGGTAAGGCTATGCTTGACCTCCTCTTCACCAATAGGGAAGGGCTGGTGGGTGATGTAGTGGTCAGAGGGTGTTTAGGGGCCAGTGACCATGAGATAATTGAATTTTCAGTACTCAGTCAAGCTAAGAGGGGCAGCAAGAAGACCTCCACTCTGGACTTCCAGAGGGCAGATTTCAGGTTACTCAAGGAACTAACTCAGAAGGTTCCTTGGGATACAGCCCTTAAAAATAAAGGGGTCCAGGAGAGCTGGACTTGCTTCAAGGAAGAACTCTTGAAGGCTCAGGGACAGGCTGTGCCAATGTGCCGGAAGATGAACCACCGGGGCAGAGGGCCAGCCTGGATGGGTAATGAACTTCTAAAAGAACTAAGGGAAAAAAAGAGAGTGTATCATCTTTGAAAGAAAGGTGAGGTAACCCATGGAATGTTTAAGGATGTTGCTAGGTCTTGTAGGAAGAAAATTAGGGAGGCAAAAGCACATTTGGAGCTTATGCTGGCCTCTGCTGTGAAGGACAACAAAAAGTCCTTCTATAAATACATTAATAGCAAGAGGAAGGGCAAGGACAACCTCCACTCCTTGGTGGACATGGAGGGGAACATCATAACAAAGGATGAGGAAAGGGCAGAGGTACTTAACACCTTCTTTGCCGCAATTTTTAGTAGCAGGACAGAAGGTCTTCCAGACAGCTGGCCTGCAGAGCTGGCAGAAAGAGCCAGGGAGCAGCATAGTTTGCCTCTGTTCCAGAATGGGGTAGTTAGAGATCTCCTCAGCCACTTGGATCCCCACAAGTGCATGGGACCAGATGGGATCCATCCTAGGGTGCTGAGAGAGCTGGCAGAGGAGCTGGCCAAGCCGCTCTCCATCATTTTTCAGCAGTCCTGGCTCACTGGAGATGTCCCAGAGGACTGGAAGCTGGCCAACGTGGTGCCCATCCACAAGAAGGGCCAGTTGGATGAGCCAAGAAATTATAGGCCTCTCAGCCTGACCTTCGTGCCAGGCAAGGTTATGGAACAGGTCATGTTGAGTGCAATCACACAGCACTTAGAGGATGGCCAAGGGATCAGGCCCAGCTAGCATGGATTTAGGAAGGGCAGGTCCTGCCTGACCAACCTGATCTCCTCCTATGATCAGATGACCTGCCTGGTGGATGTGGGGAGGCCTGTGGATGTAGTCTACCTGGACCTCAGCAAAGCCTTTGACACTATCCCCCACAGTAAACTCCTGGCCAAGCTGTCAGCCCATGGCTTGGATGGGAGCACGTTGTGATGGGTTAGGAACTGGCTGGAGGGCCAAGCTTAGAGATTGATGGTGAATGGTGCCACATCCACCTGGCAGCCACTCACTAGTGATGTGCCCCAAGGCTCAGTGCTGGGCCCCATGCTCTTTAACATCTTTATTGATGATCTGGATGAGGGCATTGAGTCGATCATCAGTAAATTTGCTGATGACACCAAGCTGGGGGCAAGAGTTGATCTGCTGGAGGGTAGAGAGGCTCTGCAGAGAGACCTCGACAGGCTGGACAGATGGGCAGAGTCCAACGGCATGAGATTTAACACATCCAAGTGCCAGGTTCTACACATTGGCTACAACAACCCCATGCAGTGCTACAGGCTGGGGTCAGAGTGGCTGGAGAGCAGCCAGGCAGAGAGGGACCTGGGGGTACTGGTCGATGGTAGGCTGAACATGAGCCTGCAGTGTGCCCAGGCAGCCAAGAGGGCCAATATCATCCTGGCCTTCATCAAGAACAGTGTGGCCAGCAGGAGCAGGGAGGTCATTCTCCCCCTGTACACTGCACTGGTTAGGCTGCACCTCGAGTACTGTGTCCAGTTCTGGGCCCCTCAGTTTAGGAAGGATGTTGACTTGCTCGAACGAGTCCAGAGAAGGGCAACAAAGTTAGTGAGGGGTTTGGAACACAAACCCTATGAGGAGAGACTGAGGGAGCTGGGGTTGCTTAGCCTGGAGAGGAGGAGACTCAGGGGTGACCTTATTGCTCTCTACAACTTGCCTTAAGGGAGGTTGTAGGCAGGTGAGGGTTGGTCTCTTTTCCCAAGCAACCAGCATCATAACAAGAGGACAGTCTCAAGCTGCACCAAGGGAGGTTTGGTCTCGAGGTTAGGAGGAAGTTCTTCACAGAAAGAGTGATTGGACCTTGGAATGGACTGCCTGGGGAGGTGGTGGAGTAACCATCATTGAAGGTGTTCAGGAAGACACTTGATGGGTTGCTTGGTGCCATGGTTTAGTTGTTTAGGTGGGTTGGATTGGTTGATGGGTTGGACGTGATGATCTTGAAGGTCTCTTCCAACTTGGTCTGGTCTAGTCCTATTCTATTCTATTCTATTCTATTCTATTCTATTCTATTCTATTCTATTCTATTCTATTCTATTCTATTCTATTCTATTCTATTCTATTCTATTCTATTCTATTCTATTCTATTCTATATAGCTCCTGGACACAGAGGAGGTGGTCCTTGAATACTGACCAGCTGTCCTGGGTCCCTCTTCCCTCCAGGGCCCCTCTTCCCTCCAGGGCTTTGTCCCATGACACTTTGGCTATCAGATCCTTGAAGCAATCAAAGTCTGCATGCCTAAAGTCTAGGGTTGTAAGCTTAGGATACTTCCCCCTGATTGCCCTGAGGATATTAAATTCAACTGCTTCATGGTCACTGCAGCCAAGGCTGTCTCTGAGCCTCACATTGCTTACCAGCCCTTCCCTGTTGGTGAGAACAAGGTCCAGCATAGCACCTTTTCTTGTTGGTTCCTCTACCATTTGTAGGAGGAAGTTGTCTTCCATGCAGTCCAGAAACCTCCTGGATTGCTGGTGCCTTGCCGTGTTGCCCCTCCAGCATATGTCAGGGTGGTTGAAATCACCCATGAGGAACCAGGGCTTGTGACCTGGAAGCTGATTCTATTTGCCTGTGGAGGGCCTCATCTGCTTGGTTCTGCCGTCAGGTGGCCTGTAGGAGACCCCCACAGTAATATCTCCTTACCCTGTCTTGCCTTTAATTTTAACCCATACACTCTCAACCAGCTCATCATCCCTCCCCAAGTGAAGCTCCACTGATTCCAGCTGATCATTGACATAGAGGGCAACACCTCCTCCTCTCATTCCCTGCCTATCCTTCCTAAGGAGCTTATTCCCATCTATCCCTACATTCCAGTCATGGGAATCATCCCACCAAGTTTCAGTAATAGCCACAATGTCATGATAGGCCCCACCATGTCACGACAGGCCCCACCATGTCATGATAGGCACAACCATGTCATGATAGGCCCCACCTTCCAGATATAATGGTATGATACTGCTCCCCCTCCTCCCTCAATCTTCAGGTGACACTGTGGGAAACAGGTTACATATAATGCATGCACTGACTGAAAGCTGTAGCTGTCCTAGATGTTTTCCCCGCTAAACAAGTGACCACTTAGTCAGAGTCCCTACCAGGAAATTAATCTGATTTTCTTCCAATTGCAACCTTTTCCCCAGTATTAATCGCAACAGCTCATCATCTCAATACCAGCTGGAACTGCAGTTGAAAGTTGAAAAGACCTGTCAAAAAACCTGTAGCCTGTTGTGAGAGACTAAAAGTTTGTCTCTCTTGGTGTGACTCAACAAAGATAAAATCACTTGCTGCTTGCCCAGACAATTGCTGATATGTGTTGGGCAGAGCCACTGGAAGGAAGGTGCAAAGACCAATCCTGGATGCAAATCAGCTTGTGATTGCATCGTGATAGCACTGGACTACAACAACGGACCCAAGGACCCAGCCATCACTCCTTTAGGGCAAGATAATCTCCACCCATCAAGTATCCTGGGAAGGGTGACACAATGGATTCACCACCTGTTTCCTGATGTGTAAAGAGTGTGGGGGCTTGTCTGGATGGAGACAGAGGAGGCGGAGGACCCTCCCTCCATCCAGAACCTTGCCCAAACGCACAGAAATACACAGAAAGATTTCCAGGGGAACGATACCTGGACATTTACCTAAGGATGATTTCCTTGCCTCTGAATTCCTGAGGGACAATACTTGGACACATACCTAAGGACTAAAAACTGTATAAAAGACTTGAGCAACTACTGGCTTGTCGGGAGAAGGAAAACGGAGATGAAGGAAAGCACAGGAGAAGGACCATGCCATTGAGAAGGAAGAGCACCGTTCTTGTACCAACCCAACATCTCCCCAGAAGACCACAACTCTTCTCCAGCCAGAGCCTCAGCACCGTTCCTGTACCAACCCAACATCTCCTGCAGCACCTTTCCTCCACAGACTCAAACTGTCTTGGGGGGGGGTGAAGGGTGTGGTAATATAATTCCTTTCCTCTTCTTTCTTTCTTCTCTCTCTCCCTCTCTGTTTTCTCCCTCCCCCCTTCTTATGTCCTCTTTATATATGTAAGAAATAGTCTAGCTGTTGATATTTTGGCCTCGTTTGTGCCTCTAATTTCACAACACGGGAATATTTAAAAGAATTGTGTCTCCGGACCGAGACACCTGTCTGAAGAGATTTCATCATCATTTGATGACAGTAGGTTAGTAAAGAGTAATTAATCTACTTGTCATATATTGGTGAGCCTAAATCCCATCAGTACTAGACTCAAGACTTCTATCTTGTCCCTATAAAAGAGCTTTAGTTCTCATTATTCATATATCCAAGCTCTGTATTAAAGATGAGATATTTAATCCTTGATAGCAATCACAGATCCCTTATGACTCCATTTCCCGAAACTGTAGTCTTTCCTGGTGAGCAGACTCTAATATTGAAAATATCACTGTTTCAGCTATAAAAAGGAGATTGTCCAAATACCCAGGCTGATAGGGGATTCCCCAAAAGCCTTTTTTTATGGGAATGAGATAGTTGTCACCCCAGTGAAGGCAGAAGGTTTGATTCAGGCATGAATGCTGGTAGAAGGTGGTGTGGACCAGGTCTTCAGCACAGTTCACTTTAATGAGTATCTGCTTTAGGATGACTGCTACCAAAACCAATGTCAGAAAATCCACTGGACAGCTTGGCTCAAACTTCTTTCTGAGCATCTCTCACCTGCTACAAGTGTATTTTTATGTTAGAGAGGTGACGTGGATAAACAGAGGCATAACACTACATAAAAGAGGAAGAAATTGCATCTTTGTAATGGTCTCTCATCTTTTTAAAAGAGTACTCCAGTGCTATGTCACTACAGGCCAGCCCCATGACTATGTGGCATCTTTGTTTTGATTATCCTAGCTTTTCTTCTGCAGCATAGTGTTCTGATTATATTTGGTATTTGCCATCTTTTCTAGGCTGGCTATAATTTTAAACCTTCCTATTAGATTAAAATGGGAAATTATTTTCACTAGTCTTCATGTCTTGGTGAATATACTGATTTTTAGATGCTTTATAATAATATTATCATTATCTGTCACATGGCTTGACAGAGTTAGGTTGTTGCCTTTCCTATTATCTTAAAGTGGAGTATAAATTTCTATTTTAAAAAGATCTTCAAAATACTTGAACTGGTTACTATGCAGAAACAGTTATTGCCACAAGAGAGAGCTCTTGTAAAAACATAAGGCTGTTTGAGGAATAAGTGCATTTTGCACTTTAACAATGAAAAGTAGTTTTAGTAATTAGTGTTTACTTTAATTATTGTATTTCAGGAAATTAAACACTGATGTAAATTAGCACAGAATTCCCAATTCCTTTTAAATTCCACTTTTTTATTTGTTTTTAATTAAATTCAAGAACTAGTAAATAACATGTATGGAGCTATGTTCCTTTTGAAATAATGACAGTGCTTTGTTATGCAATCATATTTTCTCTAACATTTTGTCCCTCACTCTTCACTTACACAGTGTAATGACACTTAGAGATAAAATACACCAATTCAATATGAAAATGCAACTTCATTTCCAATAATATGTTTGCTTTATAGAAAGGGTATTAGATAAACTCTTCCTCATGGTCTGTGGGTTAAATTGCACCTTTTCAGGTGCTTAAACACAAGTTTAAGCCTTTGAGACCTTAAAAGGACCTAGCTCTCCATAATGTCCTACCAGAGCATACTTTGTAAATGTGGGCTATAGTGTGATACATGTAATCATGAAACCCAGTGGAATTCTACAGTTAAGAAACAATTGTATGCTCGTGACAGATACTCAACCTTGTTCAAAACCAGACTAAACACAGGGGAGCCAAATCTTCCTCCATGATTTGAACTACTAATGTTTGTGGAAGATCAAAGTACAATCCTGCCCTAGTTTTTGCTGGTAACTGAACCAGTACAAATGAGTATCTGTCTCTGACACATTTTACACTCATAAAACTCCAAAAGTACTACGCTACTTTTGCTAACTTTTCCCCAAAGAGATATTTCCCTGACTAAAGGACTTGTCCAGTCATTATTTTTAGCTCCTCAAATTCAAATTTGTATTTGACTGCATCAGCTGGAGAATATGGAGTTTTATGTTTACAACCTTCTCTCACCACTTTTGATGACATATGTTATTCAACTCTCATTAAAATCAATGGCAAAGCTCTGTTTATTTCAGTCACTGCAGGATGTGGCCATTAATATGTTAATGTCTAATCTTTCCTTCCAAATTCTACCATCTGCTTTTTTAAAATTTTATTTTATTATTATTTCCCCCCCCTCGTTTTGAATAAAAAATGTTTTACAGACATATTTTCAGTTACTAATGCTGTTACTTTCCTTATGTATGATTCTCTTCAGCTGAACTCTCCAGATGGTATCCAAGATGCAAGCATGTTTTCTTTAGAGTCCTCATTTTAAAGTTGCTACTGCATGATAAATATTGAATTAGAATAACAACCTTTCTCAGGTACCAAAATAGCTCACCCTTCTGATCTCATTATTTTCTCCCATTCTTCCTCTGAATCTAATAGCTTTCTGTCCTCAAACTGCAGTGCTTAAAATATCTATGACTCATTAATTGTACAAAAATTGTCTTTTTATTCATTAGTAGTAGAGCTTTTCACTGAATGTCCCAGCAGTGGTCCAAGACAATTTAGATAAAAACCATTATTTCTTCTGTCTAGACAGGAATTAATTTGTAGTCTTGTCCATCTGCACAGCAATGGTGGAGAATTGTTATTATCTGATGCAATACAGAAAAGACTTTTGCACTTTTAATCAGCAGATCAAATATTGTCAACATTCCCTCTCTGACCAAGGTGGCCAGAATTCAGCCAAGTACTTAAGTGGATGGTTTTCTTTAATGATGTAATTTCACAGTAATTACAAATGCACATTTGTGTTCAATTCATTGACTTCTGAGAGCTTTATCACCTGAACAGAAAGACTTTACTTATGTTTTATTTTTGTTTAAACACAAGATTATTACACTTCACTTCCCCTAACACAGACTTCACACTAAATACAGACGGAAAAATTCTGAGTCTGGAAATAAACCCCTCCACTCCATAACTAATACTTAATAGCATACAGTTTCACAGTACTGTAATAGACTGCATGCCCTATGATATTCAGTAACTCCAGACATCAGTAGATATTCGATTAGAATTGTCTACAGAACATGTATTGAATAAACCCTAAACCATGTGTATGTCACTGAATACATTATCAAACACAAACCTCAGACTACATGATGTATCGACACCAAGCTTTAGATAGGTAGACTAATGCAGAAGAATTGTCCATCTGAATCCATGTGCTTAAAAACTCTCCCTGTTTCAAATATAGTGAAAATCTGCTGCTAATACTAAACCCAAATGTTACTGGAAAAATCTATGTACCTGTCATCAAAACTGCATTATTTGCCACAGTATGTTTTTTACTGTTCATTAGTTGTGGTCTACTTTGCAGATATTTTGCCTGTGTTCTTATCTCCTGAAAATCTGTTACATTTTCTTTTCTTTTCCCAGTAATCTTTATAATACTTTCTTATACTCAATTAAAGTAAAAGTAAAAAAAAAATCTTCTCACGTGGGTCTCATTTAAGGAGAAAGATTCCTTCTTCAGAAATGCAATTGCACACTTGCTTAAAGAAGTATAAGCCTTCAATAGATCACACACTGAGCCTTAAAAGTCTTTGAAGCTCGTCAGGCTAAACCATAGCAACTGCTAAAATTTATGCTGAAAATTATCAGTTGCAGGATGTCTGGTTTATTTTTCCAGTCACTTATTTTGTTCCTGGTTTCAAAGTACTTTTCCAGCTCTAGTAGTTATTCAGAATACTGAGTATCGGTAAGGCACACTCCTACCTACTACAAACATGCATGCAGTAATGCTTAATAACATCGGTGCATTTTGTCTTCATTAATTTCTAGCTATGACCAGTCTCTGGTATTTTCAGCCTCAATAGGTGCATCTGTGTTAGGCTGCTTTCAGGCTAAACCATAGAGCTCAGAGGGTTGTGATCAACAGCACAGAGTCCAGTTGAAGGCCTGTAACTAGTGGTGCTCCCTGGGGGTCAGTACAGGGTCCAATCATTCAAAATCTTCATCAATGAAGGAATAGAGTGTATCCTCAGCACACTTGATGATATGAAACTGGGGGGATGTACAACACACTGGAAGGTTGTGCTGCCATTCAGTGAGTTCTGGACAGGTTGAAGAGCTGGGCAAAGGGGAATTTAATGAAGTTTAACGAGGACAAATGTACAGTCTTGCACCTGGGGTGGAATAATGTCACGCACTAGCACAGGCTAGGGGCTGACCTGCTGGAAAGCAGCTCCATGGAGAAAGTGGTGAAGAAGGTGAATAGTATTCTGGGGTGCATTCACAAGAGTGTGACCAGCAGCAATTTGAGGGAGGTGAGACCACATTTGGATTATTGTCTCTAGTTCTGGGCTCCCCATGTTAAGGGAGAGAGTCTAATAAAGGGCTATGAAGATGAATATGAGGAACAGCTGAGAGACTTGGGGCTGTTTAGCCAGGAAAAGAGAAGACTGAAAAGGGATCACATTAATATTTATAAATATCTGAAGAGTGGGTGTCAAGACAAAGGGGATAGACAGTTCAGTGGTGCCCCAGTGACAGGACAAGGGACAATACATACACACTGGAACACAGGAAGTTCCACCTAAACCTAAGGAAAACTCTACTGCGAGGGTGATGGAACACCTTAGCAGGCTGCTCAGAGACATTGTAGAGTCTCCTTCTCTAGAGACTCTCAAAACCCACCTGGATGTGTTCCTGTGTGGCCTGCCCTAGATGATCTTCAGGTAGTGATAGGACTAGGGGGAATGGAATGAAGCTGGAGGTGGGGAGATTCAGGCTAGATGTGAGGAGGAGGTTCTTCCCCATGAGAGTGGTGAAACCCTGGAATGTGTTGTCCAGGGAGGTGGTCGAGGCCCCGTCCCTGGAGGTGTTTAAGACCAGGCTGGATAAGGCTCTGGGCAGCCTGAACTAGTGTGGGGTGTCCCTGCCCATGGCAGGGGGGTTGGAACTAGATGATCCTTGTGGTCCCTTCCAACCCTGAATGATACTATGATACTATGTCCTTGCTTTGGCAGGAGGGACTCAATGATCTCCAGAGTTCCCTCGCAACCCTGTACCATCCTATTATCTTAGTGAATATGCCTTGTGCCTGTTATCTGTTGTCCTACAGTTGGTGCTGGAGCACAGCAGTGGTATACTCAAGTGATTTTCCTCCTCATGGAATACATGACTGAAATAACTTCCAGGGTACATCTAGACCACCAGCAGTGTAGATGCAAGTTTCTCCAGAGCTTAGCTCTTTTGGACGTATCAGCCACTCCTGGGAGCAATACAACTAACACAGACAACATCCCTGGTAAATATATCATGTTAACATATGGTCCTAGAAGTATAAATTATGATGTCAAATCAAGTATTGGCCCTTTGCACATGACAGTGTATCAGGGGGTTATGTAAATGCAGTAAGAGAGGCCTAGTTATGCACCATGAGGTAAGGAGAAACATGCATTTATTCATGTTTGGTAACCAGAACTCTCAAAGTATTCAATACTAAGTGCAATATAAATAATAAATAAGACCATTCACAGGAAATATATCTAAGAACCTGTGAAGCAAGGAGTTGCTTCCTTCTAACGATTGTGCCTGAAGGGTCACTGGGTAGTATTAGCAATTGTACAGTGAGAATTTGTTTTGTAATGATCAGGAGTAATTTGTTTATGAGCAATGTATATCCATAGATTCTGTACTTAAATAGTTCTCCTCCCCTTGTATTTTCAACTCAGATTAACCATGTTTTTCAACTTATTTTGCTAGATTAAGTTAGCTATAGGCTTTTACTCTCATATTGCAAAATAAATTCTCCATTTATCTTCACTTCTTCCAGTTCAAACTTGTGCTCCCTGAACACAGATTATCACAACTGGATGCAACTAAATGAAGACTAGCAATGTGTTCTGCATTGCTTTTTACATGCCTCTTTTTTTTTTTTCACTTGATGTTCTAGAATTCCACTATGAAAATAGCTGTACATCATCAGTGATGTCATCACAATTTCTTTTCTTATGTCTTTGGAAAACAAGTCCTTAGTTTACAGAGATCTTATGTACTTCAAACTGCATCACAGTTTCTGTTATATCAATTTTCAGTGTAATTTGTTTCTTCCATCATCATCGTCTGCTCTCCACAGTATGTTTTACCTAGATTTCATGACCTATGCCTGGAAACATAGCCAGTTATGAAAATATTAAATATTTATTGCAAGATTGAACCTAAGGGACGCTGCAATCTCCCTTTCCTTTTGGTAATTAGCATCTGATACCCATCAAAAAGTCCCTTACTAACCTTCATTAACCCATGGAAGATCTCTGACTTGAATAATATTTTCAAAACTAATATTATACATTTCAGATATTGAGGCTTTTTATTAACCTTATCCAAGAAATTATCTTATGAAGAGAGATCTATAACAACTTTGATGTAATATATCATTAATAAATCCATTTGTGTTTTATGTCTTTGTCCATTTTCTTCTATCTGATAATACTAACATGTCTGCCACAAACTCTGTCAAAAAATACAGTTCATGATACTTAGAGTAAAGGAAAAGTAACAGATTTATTCTTTTCACATTCTGTTTAATTGGGGTATTATTTTCTTTTTTCCTGAGGGATTTATTTTCTTTTTTTTACTATATCAATGGGGCCTATTAGCATGGTGTTTAACATGCTAGTTCTTTTAGTAGCCTGGATATAGAATTTTCAAACTTCCCATATAATTGTTACAAGCAGCCCAAAGTTCACACATAGTTCACATATGATATTCTAATACCCTTTTGCTATTGTCTTTGAGTTACTATTCCATTGATGTTACATGCATCATCATCCTTAATGAAAACATAAGCAAAACCTGTTTGTTGTGTTGGCAACCCCTATATCATTCCTGATCTGTATTTTTTTCTTCAGTAAATCCTGGCCCATTTCTCTTTTAACCCTTTTTCCATATATGCCTCTAAGAATCATTTGACCATTCACTTTATTTTCTTTTCTCAAGGTCTTCTTCTTTTTACTCTTTTTTTCAGGGGTACAGCTGTGCCCAGGTGGCCAGGAGGGCCAATGGCATCCTGGCCTGCATTAGGCATAGTGTGGCCAGCAGGAGCAGGGAAGTCATTGTGCCCCTGTACTCTGCTTTGGTTAGGCCGCACCTTGAGTACTGTGTCCAGTTCTGGGCCCCTCAGTTTAAGAAGGACATCAAAACACTTGAATGTGTCCAGAGAAGGGCAACAAGGCTGGTGAGAGGCCTTGAACACAAGCCCTATGAGGAGAGGCTGACGGAGCTGGGATTGTTTAGCCTGAAGAAGAGGAGGCTCAGGGGTGACCTCATTGCCCTCTACAACTACCTGAAAGGTGGTTGTAGCCAGGAAGGGGTTGGCCTCTTCTCCCAGGCAACCAGCACCAGAACAAGGGGACACAGTCTCAAGCTGCACCAGGGGAGGTTTAGACTCGAGGTGAGGAGGAAATTCTTCACCGAGCGAGTCATTTGTCATTGGAACGGGTTGCCCAGGGAGGTGGTTGAGTCATCGTCCCTGGAGGCGTTCAAGAGGAGATTGGACGTGGCACTTGGTGCCATGGTCTAGTCATGGGGTCTGTGTTGATGGGTTGGACTCGATGATCCTCGAGGTCCTTTCCAACCTAAGTTATACTGTGATACTGTGATACTGTGATACTGTGCTGAGCATTTAGTCACAGAATTGAAGAACAGCAAAATAGCTGAGGTTGGGAAAAAACCTCTGAAGGTCATCTAGTCCAATGGGCCTGCTCAAGTAAGAATACCTACAGCAGGGTTTCCATGGTTGTGTCCAATATTCTTTTAACTGTTTTCAAGGATGGAGACTCCACAACCTCTCTGGGAAACTTGTTCCAGTGCTCAGTCACCATGACAACAATGCTTCCTGATGTTTAGAAGGGAGTTCCTGTGTTACAGTTTGTGCCTGTTGCCTATTGTTCTGTCATTGGAAACACTGGAAAGAGTCTCATCTTCTTTACACCCCTCCTTCAAGTATTTATATACATTGATAAGATTCTCTTAAGATGGATGCCTTTCTCTAGGATAAGCAGCCCCAGCTCGCTCTCTCTTTCCTAATAGGAAAGATACATCAGTCCCTTCAAAATCTTCATGGAGCTTTGCTGAACTTTCTCCAGTATGGCCAGTTCTTTGTTATACTAGGAAGAACAGAATAGAACAAAGTATTTCAGGTACTCTGGATAATCTCCACTTTTTAACATTTTACTGCAGATTAACTATTTAAATTCTGGTGTGATTTTTTTTTTTTTTTTTAGCTGAGTATTCCTTCACCAGAAGTAAACAGTAGATTCTGTACAGACTCTAGGAAGAGTCTTACGCTCACTAATAAATTAAACCTGAGTTAAATGTGTCTTAAAACCCTAAACACACTACAGAGAAGTCCTACGTATTAACATTTTTTCCTCCTGGGTTAGCTAATAGCAGACCTAATTCCTGCCTTTGAATAAATTCTGTGAAAGCTTGGATGCAAACTGAATTGTAAAGCATATGAGAGAAGCCAAAGGTGTCTAAATGCAATTATGTCTTATAAGATTTTGAGTGCCCTGACTTTTAATAACTTTTTCCTAATGGTTGGATATTATCTCTTTGCTTCATTTTACCTAATAATGAGTTAAAAAAAATTGACCAAAATCCATAAAGACTCCTTTCTGATGGTGAGATTGTTCCTATAATTGTAAATTGGTAGTTATTTAGTATGGTATATAACTGAGTGACTGAAGTGATTTATGAGACACGAGCTTTGATATTTGAACAATTTTTATTGGAAAAAAGATCTTTAGATGTATTACAATTTATAAAGTTTCCTTCTGTTTGCTACTGTTATTCTCAGTCTGATAGCTTTGAACCAGCTCACTGAAAACTCTAGGATACATGTCATTAAATTGCTGTATACAAATAAAATAATTCACTGCTTGTCTGATGGCTCATGATTATTCTCTTGATCAGCTCATTGGGGAATGAATGTCAGGCAAATCATGCCTGATGAACTTGGTGGCTTTCTATGATGGAGTTACAGCACCAGTAAATAAGGGAAGAGCAACTAATGTCATCTACTTGGTATTGTGTAGAGTTTAACACTTTCCTGCGTGACATTCTGGTCACCAAATTGGAAAAACATGGACTTGAGGGATGGACCACTCTCTGGGTAAGGATTTGGCTGGATAGCCACACTCAGAGTTGCAGTCGATGGCTCAATGTCTAAATAGAGGCCACTGACAAATGGCATCCCTCAGGGACTGGTACTGGCACGAGTGCTGTTTTACATCTTTGTCAGTGATATGGACAATGGAATTGAGTGCATCTTCAGCAAGTCTTTGGATGACACCAAGCTGCATGGACCAGTTGACACACTGAAGGGAAGGGATGCTATGCAGAGGGACTTGGACAGGAATGAGAGATGGGCTCAATCTGACCTCATGAAGTTCAACAGGGCCAAGTGCAAGGTCCTACACCTGTGGTGGGAAAATCCCAAGAACAAATACAGGCTGGGTGAGGAATGGCTTGAGAGCAGTCTCAAGGAAAAAAGACTTGGGGGTGTCAGTTGATGTAAAACTCAACATGAGCCAGCAATATGTGCTTGCAGTTGATAAGGCCAACAGTATCCTGGACTGCATCAAAAGAAGACTGACCAGCAGGACAAGGGATGTGATTCTCCCCTTATTCTCTGCACTCAAGAGACCCTGGCAGTGGGGTTGAAACTAGATGATCTTTAAGGTCCCCTCCAACCCAAACCATTCTATGAATCTATGAATCTATGAACTGGATACTTTTAGAGATATAACCATGACTTTTCTCATCTCAGTAGTGACAAGAAAAAGTACAACAGACCATATATTCTGTGGATCAGATATTGAGGGAAAATCAATGTGTAATGAATATTCAATTAAACTGCAGTTTACTATGAAAATGACTTTCAAGCAAATGGTACAGAGGCACGACCTAATGGAAATCTTTAATTAGTGCAGTCTAGAATGGTCTATCACCTAAAAATTACTCCAGACTAGTCTGATAGTCATATTTCATTCCTGATAATTTTAGTCCATCTTGGAATCTGTGTCACCACTAGTATTTGGTGGTTATGTTATTTTATGCTCTGGTCTGCTACTCTGAGGAGTCTGATCATGCAGGGTTATCCTTTCATCTCTTCTTTTTCCATATACAAACAGTGAATAAAATATGCAGGGAGAATGGATGTCCTGAGTCTGTTATGTGGTTTTCTTATCAACTTACCTCTCACTGTGGAAGAAAATTGTACTCTCTAAATTTTCTGCTCTTCACAGGAGTTCTAAGTGTTTCACTCTATGGGCAGACTTAGACTTAATTTTTTGTGTGTTTGTTTTGTTTGTTTGTTTTTAAATGCATTAATTTTTTCTTTTTCTCAAACAACATGAACTGCATGGGAGTTTACATATTCTTTTTTCTCCATTTTTGTTTTCACTTTAGCTTTTCTTACTCAGAGATCTTGTTAATATTATGCTTCAGGTAAAGTTACCAGCAAGTTGAAATTCAGTGAAAGCTACACCATTCTACTTTCCACCCTTCTAAAATTCTGCCTGAGTTCTAAGAGTACACCTTTAATTTATGTCTGTGTCTACAAACTCCTGGCTACAGTGAGATGAAGCATATATAATGTTTGTAACTGTAGGGGAGAAAGAGAAAAGTAGGTCTCTGGCTCACATAATTTTTGAAGCTGAACATCTATGGGCAACCCAGATATGTGCATTCCATAGTACAAAGACTTTTCATATTAGATTTATACATCAAGAGCCTTCATTCTAGTCACTTGCAATATTTTGGGCATTTTAATAAGCATCAAAACCTTATTTTAAGAGTTAGTTCTGCCTTCTGGACCTCCTGTTGATATTTTTTTTTTTTTTAATTTCATTTTACATTATATTTAATATTCCAAATCAATGCCATGAGGAGGTTTGAATGAGATATCTACTAAGTTGGAAAAATTCCCTAGAGCAACTCAAAATGTAGTATTTTCAAAGGCTGGAAATATTTTTTCCACACAACAAAAAGTCATATTTTCATAGATTTGCCTTAAGCTGACACAAACTTTCTTAAAAGACTCCTTTGTATGAGCTAAATGTAGAGCTAAACACATTTTTTGCTGTGGTAACTTCAACTTTTCCTAACATCTGACAATGATGGAGGTTCTCTTTTGCAGCACATTGTTTTTACCCAGAAGAAAAGGTTCTTGTTTACCAGATGATACTTATTCCAGACTATTCTGGCAATTACTTTTCCCTTTCCATAGTGGGTACTATGCTATTCTGCTGTTGGAACCAAGAGAGAATTGATGCTGAATGGCATGAGGCTAAATCACACTAGTGTATGTAGATGTGGCTTTTAGGTAGAGCCCTACTGATACTGAGGGTATCTTCCCTACAGCCTCATCTCCTGTATCACCTTAGTGCTGTACTTTTCCTGTAAACTTTTTGCTTCATAGCTGACTTCATTTCCAGAGACTTAGACCCAAGGTCAAGTGTCAAATGCTTGCTTGCACCAGTCTGCTTATGGTTAGATGCAGCTAGAGCAGACTGGTCACGTACACACAATGAGTTTCCTGTGCACACCAGGTAGAGACAATGTTCTGGTTTTATTCTTGTATGGCTTTCTAGTTACAAGCTTTTGAAGTAATATCTGCAGCACAAGGGTGATGTTTTTATCACATGATAGCACAATTTTGTTTTATGGGTACCGGAATGTAACACAAATGCATATGCAGGTGTCCAAGAGTACAAAGCCTACAAGGCTTTATTGAAGGAAAGTATGAGACCAAAGATAAATTCTGGCTCACCTGATCATTGCTTTTGGGAGTAAACGTTCATACCTATTGCCTTTGAAATTGTCTGTTGAAGCTTCAAAAAGCAGAAAGAGAGAAAAATAGCACTGTGAATGGTTCAGCATTCAAGCTAATTTCCTGATCTTTCTTCAGTAGCACAAACTTAGTTGTTTTTCTTTTTATTTTCTCAAAACTCAGGTTAAAACTCAAGTCTTCACAGGAAAATCTCTGATGCAAAGGATTCATTAACATATTCTCAAAGCTTTTCACATCAACTATTTTCAAAAATGTAGATGTGAGAAGTGGAATTTTGATGCTGTCTCATTTGTATATGACTTCAGGTTTTGTTACATCAAAATCTGTTTTCTATGAATATTCTCTAATTTTTTTTTTTTTTTAAATAATTGTTAGTCTAAACTTTGAAATACTATAATAGAAAATTTGCTTTCTGTGCTATTCAATTTGTAGGTAGGCATTATGTATTGTCAGTAGTAATGTATTAGGTTTCAGGGATCCAGGATACCAACATCCATGTTTTAGTGCTTTCAGAGGTCTTAGGTTTTTGCGCTAATCTTAGCACATTAACTTTATACCTGGCTTTATTCATTAGTCATTAGGTGCTACTGATGTTCACTTATGAATGCCATAATGTCTCAGTAACACAGACAATTACTCCTCTTGAAGTATCCTTTTTCATTGATGGAGGACTCTCAGCTCTTCTGCTAGGGCTTTCTTCTGACTTTGTGGAGCCTTTTTCTCAGCTTGAAGGGCTCTGTTTTCTATGGGCAAAATTCTCCTTACCGAAGGCACGTTTTTCCTCACAAAGAGCTTTATTTTCCTGAATGGCTTTGTTACACTTTTGAAAATCCCTAAACTGTTCCTTGAAGGCCTTGTTTTCCTCTCCTGAAGCCAAAAGCTCTTTCTGAAGAGTTTTTTCCCTCCACTGCAAATGCTCTTTCTTGTCCTTTGAGAGCCTTAATCTCTTCTCTGATGGCTTTATTTTGTTGTTGAAGGACTTTGCTGTTACTCAATGTGCTTTGTTTTCTCTGAAGAGTCCTTATGCTTTTCTTGAAGGAATTTATTCTCTTCCCAAAGGACTTGCTCTGTCTTTGGACACTTTATTCTCCTGATAATAGGCTTTGTTCCCTCTATGAGAAGCTCTTTTCTTTTCCTGAAGATTTTGATTCTCTTCTCTAAGGGCTCAACTTTCCGTCCAAGAATTGTGTCATACGAGAGGAGATGGCAAATGGGAGCAGCAGAAATAAATTCCTGATCTTTCTTAAAAAATCTTTGCCCTTTGAGGCAAAATTTTGCCACTTAGTCGCACATCTCAAGGGCTGTGCTATAGTGTAGATAGGCAAATCCAACTTTCATATTCAGTAGTCATGGAATGAAGAAGTTAAGTATACATAAGAACTACTTTCAATAAGGTATAATTTTTTTTTTTAATAATGTATATATAAGTCTCACTAAATGTGAAATAAAAAATGGTAAAGCAATACCAATATGTTACAATATATTTTTTTTTTTGCATGTGCCAATGCAGATAGAGCAAACTAGATTTCATAAGGATGAGATAATTATACTAAATAAAAAATAAGATATCTTTCCTTTTAGAATTTCAAACTTTGGCATTGTTTCTCATGCAAAGTAGTACAAAATCATGAAACAATCCAGACTGTTAATATATTGCGAGTACTAGTTGATAGCACACTGACTATGAGCCAGCAGTGTGCCCAGGTGGCCAAGAAGGCCAGTTGCATCTTTCCTGTATCAGGAATAATGTGGCCAGCAGGAACAGGGAAGTCTTTCTGCCCCTCTACTCAGCACTCAGTTAGGCCACACCTTGAGTACCGTGGCCAGTTCTGGGCCCCTGGATTTGCTGGAATGTGTCCAGAGAAGGACAACAAAGCTGGTGAGGGGTTTGCAGCACAAGCCCTATGAGGAGAGGCTGAGGGAGTTGGGGTTGTTTAGCCTGGAGAAGAGGAGGGTAAGAGAAGACCTTATTGCTGTCTAAAACTACCTGAAGGGATGTTGTAGCCAGGTGGGGGTTGGTCTCCTCTCCCAGGCAACCAGCACCAGAACAAGAGGACACAGTCTCAAGCTGTGTCAGGAGAGGTTTAGGCTGGATGTTAGGAAGAAGTTCTTCCCTGAAAGAGTGATTGGCCATTGGAATGGGCTGCCCAGGGAGGTGGTGGAGTCACCATCACTGGGGGCGCCTGGTGCCATGGTTTAGTTACTGGACAGTGTTGGGTGATAGGTTGGACATGATGATCTTGAAAGTCTTTTCCAACCTGGTCACTTCTATTCTAGTCTATTCTATATAACTTTAATTGTGATTTTCTTTGCTTTGTTTTTGGTGTTTGTTTTTTGTTTGTTTCATTTTGGTTGGTTGTTTTTTTTACTATGTAATTAGGTATTTTTCTAGAACTGTCACCTTACTTACACTTGAATTTGCTGTTAATGCTAATGCCGTTATTACTATCTTGATCCAGACCAGAGATGGCCTTAAATTTGTATGTGTGCATATAAAGTGACAAAAAATATCTATAATCCTTTCAGAGGCAGAGGTGGTGAATTTTTGTTCTAAGACTCGATTATATAACTGAGATAAAGTGGAATTAAACACTTCTTGCTCTTGTTTATTCCGTATTCTACTCTGTTGGGAGAAATTTCCATTGTTTAGATTACAGTAAAATTACAAGCTACATAGGATTTTTAGAAGCTTATTTTCTATTTTTAGAACAATATTGTAATATTAAGCTTGTTTTGGATATGCGTGTGGTATTTGCTTGGGAACACTAAACAATTAACCACTGTGTTGCATGATCATATAATTCATATATACAGCTATTTACATATGAATATATGTATGTAACAAAAATCCCCAATAACCTCCCAGATGTTCAGAGAAACTATATTATATCTGTGGTGTATCCAGCAGGAAAATAATGATAGATTAAGGAAATCATGCAATTTTTAATGTTGTGTTATCCCTGAATCAGTTTACCATCTGGCAGCTTATGGCAGAGCAGTCAGGTGAGGCTGTTCTCGATGATGTAATTTCAAAACACATAGCATCAGTGATACAACAATGAAAGGGTCATCATAAACGTTGTGACCACCAGGAGGCAAGCATAAAAATTTGGAGGATTAGGATGCTCTAGCACGACAGTTTTTGTATTTCTCCATATTTTTGTTTGCATTTCTTCACATTACGGTAATTAAGATGTGCTCTTTAAGATCTTTATTGATGATCTGGATGAGGGCATTGAGTCCATCATCAGTAAATTTGCTGACGACACCAAGATGGGGGCAGGAGTTGATCTGCTGGAGGGTAGAGAGGCTCTGCAGAGGGACCTCGACAGGCTGGACAGATGGGCAGAGTCCAACGGCATGAGATTTAACACATCCAAGTGCCGGGTTCTGCACATTGGCCACAACAACCCCATGCAGTGCTACAGGCTGGGGTCAGAGTGGCTGGAGAGCAGCCAGGCAGAGAGGGACCTGAGGGTACTGGTCGATGGTAGGCTGAACATGAGCCTGCAGTGTGCCCAGGCAGCCAAGAGGGCCAATGGCATCCTGGCCTGCATCAGGAATAGTGTGGCCAGCAGGAGCAGGGAGGTCATTCTGCCCCTGTATACTGCACTGGTTAGGCCACACCTCGAGTACTGTGTCCAGTTCTGGGCCCCTCAGTTTAGGAAGGATGTTGACTTGCTGGAATGAGTCCAGAGAAGAGCAACAAAGTTGGTGAGGGGTTTGGAACACAAGCCCTATGAGGAAAGACTGAGGGAGCTGGGGTTGCTCAGCCTGGAGAAAAGGAGACTCAGGGGTGACCTTATCACTCTTTACAACTACCTGAAGGGAGGTTGTAGACAGGCGGATGATGGTCTCTTCTCCCAGGCTGCCAGTACCAGAACAAGAGGACACAGTCTCAGGCTGTGCCAGGGGAGGTTTAGGCTGGATGTTAGGAAGAAGTTCTTCCCTGAAAGAGGGATTGGCCATTGGAATGGGCTGCCCAGGGAGGTGGTGGAGTCGCTGTCATTGGAGGTGTTCAGGAGGAGACTTGATGGGGTACTTGGTGCCATGGGTTAGCTGTTTGGGTGGGCTGGATTGGTTGATGGGTTGGACGCGATGATCTTGAAGGTCTCTTCCAACCTGGTTTGGTTTATTCTATTCTAAATAAAGGTTTAAAATGTTGTCTGAATGGTTCTTATCATTGATATGATAGCTGCCATGAAATATTTCTTACATAGACCTTTGAAATTAAGCTTTTACTCCCAGTTACCTCAGCACAAATTTGGAGCAACTATATTTGGAATTATTTCTAAGTTACAGAAATTCCATAGATGAAACAATATATAGTCTCTATGTTATAAAATTTAGATCAATATTAGTATTTGCAATTAAAAATGTTTAGGTAAATTTTAAAAGATGTCCATTTAAATTGGGAATTAAATAATAAAAGAACACAATGGTGGTCTGCTTGCAGTCTTCATTGACCCTCAGGGAGCATTCTTGTTTTCCAACTCAAACAAAATCCAAATGCATTCTATGTCAACTATTTTGATTTCTTTTGATAAGAGAATGAATTACTTCAGACATCTTAGATTACAGCAGTAACTCATCTACTGTTTATGAATTTTGGGGGGCAATATTCCAACTAAAATGTCAACCTGTTTCCAATATCTGTTATCTGATCACAGTAATTGATGTTAGTGTTTAACCATATACTATGTGCTCAGGATATTAAAAAAAGACTGGAGAGCTTACAATGAGATGTGGTAGTTTCATTTAAATCACTCCACACATTACACCATCTCCTTGTGCTGTCTCTGAGCTGTATTCTCTATGTTAATTAGGCAGGAAACTGAAATATGGCATGTAAAATGCTCAGTAATCCCAGGAGATGAATATGAACAACTCCCACTGAAAAATTTGCAGGATGATTAACCCTCTGAAATCTTTTCTCCAGGATATTTGATTCCCCTGTCTGTTTATGCAAGTTAAATAGGCAAAGCAGATGAGCAAAACTGAAACTTATGGTATCAAACAGGATCTGGTATCTTTCTCAGTCCTTTCTTCACTTTAGATCCTCAGGAACAAATTAAATCATATTTCTTCCATGCTTATCTGAATATTTTAGTTCAGTTATTTTTCTTTTCTCCTACCTTAAAAATGTCATTGTGATTAAGCAAAAAGAGTCCATGCAAATCAGTACCTATTGTAGATGTTTTCATGTTAAAATGGAAAGTTTGAAATAACACTGTTTATTCTGACATGTAGAATACTTCCTTTTATAATTTAGGAATACAAGTAGTAGGAAAAAGCTCTCCGTTTGAACAAGTGGAAAAGAATGAGACAATATTTCCTCCGCAAGGTGTCCTGGGTGTTACATGCTTGCATAGGTCTCAAGACCTTGCATAAGAATAGAAAGCATAATCTGATGTTGGAAATGAGAATTTTATTAGTCCAATCCACAGTTGGAGTAAGACAGCAGGCTATAATTACACTAATAATGATGGATTCCACTAAAAATTCTAATACTCTTTTTCCCACTAATGAAGCAAAATGCCAGAAGTGTTAGGTAGATCAGAAGTTAATAATATTTATCTGAAAGTATTTTTCAGAAGAAAAGGGATTTTAAACCCTTTTTAAAGATTTTCCTTGAATATGTTTGTATGATACGTGTATGATTACTCTGCTTTTTGTTGATTATAAAGGATGTGAAATACAGTGGAACTGTAAAATCATATAATGTTAGGGGTTGGAAGGGACCTCTGAAGATCGTTGAGTCCAAGCCCCTTGTCAAATTGGGTTATCTAGGGCAGGTCTTGAAAGTCTCCAGAAAAGGAGATTCCACAATCTGTCTTGGCAGTCATTTTCTTTTTTCACTTTGAGGTGGAATTTTTGTTCCAGTTTGTAACTCATGCCCCTTGTCTTATCACAGGACACTCACCCTTCAGATACTTGTGAAAAATAATGGTTTCTCTTTTGGAGATAACTTGAATAAAAATATTAAAACCATAGTTTACAACCTTTCAGACACTACATTCTACTATTTCAAGTAATTCTTGTATCGAGCACTTTGAAGAAAGACAATAGGATTATGGCAATGTAACATGTGGATGCTGATTTCAGGAGGACAATGTATACAAGACCTAATATAGTTGTGAAAATCACGGACTAAGCAAGCTATGAATTCAGTTTACTAGATCTTATCTTTGGCTGTTCTGAACAAAAAGTAAAAATTATGGTTTTCAAAGTCAAGGATAGGCTAGAAATTTCACAGTACAATGAGATACAACAATCCAGACTAATTTTATGAAAAGCACTGTGAGTGAATATACAGCATGACAGCACACATGACATCCACAAAAGATACAGGAAGCATATTTGAGCCAGGTAAAACATCAAATGCTAACAAGTTTCCCTTATGCCTTTTTTAAATGTCCCCATCACCCATACTGTACTGCTCATTGAAAACGAGTAGCACAGCAGACATATTGTTAACTTCTCAAGTGCCACTAGCTAACAATTCTGATCAACTTCTGATCATTACCTCAGAATAGCTAGGACTACAAAATAATCATGTACCTGCAAAGAAAAATATCATAGTTCAAAAAAAGTAAGCTTCTGAAATAAAAATCACACCCATTTTGTAGTGTCTATTACACATGGCAGTTGCTGCTGGATAAAACTAAAAAATCAGACTGGCAACTAAAAACCTAACTAGCATTTTTGTCCCATCTGGCACTTTTACTATTTTGACAATATTATGCTGATATGGCTTGCTTTTTTAGATCATTCAAATGCATGATTTTCTCTCTCAAGTGGATATAAAATTTATGTGGTTGCTTCCAGGAGACTGAAAGCCTGGACTAAGACAGATCTTTGCTTTACCTGCCAGAGATTAGCAGAGTACCACAGAGAGCAAAAGCTGATGATGCTGTACATCTGTGCATTCAACATTTGATGGCACTAAGCCACTAGTCTCTTTTCTGCATGACCAACTGACTAATTACTCTACTTGGCCTTTTTGAGTCCCTTCAATTAATGCAATGTGCAGTTGCATACAGTGATGGAGTCACCCATACAGAACAAAATCCAGGCCAGAATTAGGCTCTAAGTCCCAGAAGCACCTGTTACAAATACAAAGTGTCCAGATGGTCTGTTCTTTGTGGTGAAGTGTCAAGATTGACTTATCTGTCTTTCTTTATTTTGTTTTAAGGTCATAAACACGATTCTTTTGAAGCAGAAAGCAAATCACGTTTAGGGAAAAGGGGAAAAAAAAAAAGAAAGAAAGAAAGAAAGGAAGAAACCTTGGGATAAATACAAAATTCACTCCATTTGTAAATCTTCATAACCCAACAGAGCTTGTTGTTATCACATTCTGGGCAGGCAAATGGGATTAGCCTGTGATTACAATGCAGCCTTCAATATAATTAGATAGATTTATTTAAACACAGCTGTAAACCATAAAAATGTGAAATATTTACTCACTGTAAATCCCACAGTTTGTAAATCTCCAATCAGCTATTTTGCTTTGGTTTTGTTTAGAAACACTAGAAAATACGGCTCTTCTTTCACTGCCTATTTCTATGAACACTAGTTATTTGACTTCAGTGAGGAGTGCCCCTGAATGCTGATTTCCTTTCTAATACTGCATTGCTTCCTTCATAAGTGTTTCTCCTCTTTAGAAAAGTGATATTTGAGATCAATGATTCCATTGGCAATAACCATAGAGTTTGCATCCTACCCCTTAGCTGCATGAGATATAGGAAGAAATAGTTTTATGTCAGATAAGAGAGATATGTCAGAGAAAAGACAGAGTGATAACAGAGAAAGAGTGGATTGAGGAAGGAATAGAGGAAGCTTTTTCAGGAGAAGGAAAAGTGAGAGGGCAATAATACATTTTCTGTGCACCAATCATTTAGCTTGTATTAAATATTTATTTTTCTATTTAGTTTCTGTAAGCTTTAAAGGCCTTAAACCCAGGCTGACATATCACTGTATTTTCATTTAACTCTGAAAGAAACACATCAAATTTAACTTTCTGAGTTCTCATCCCTTATCTTAAGAGTGGTAACTGAATTAATCACAGTCACATTGGAGCCATGCCTAGTCTTATTATTCATAAATACTGAGATAATATTGACTACACTAACATGTGAAAAATACATCCAATACATTTAAGCCTAAAGTACAGTAAGTAGCAGCTACCACCAATAATTGTGTGTTAGTTTTACTTTGTAGTTGAAACATTATTTTTCTTGAGTTTTTAGGAATCTATAATGTATGCTGAACAAAACTTATGTATTTTCATCAGCTCAAGAGATATGCTACTTCAAGATGTCCTGTAGTGAGGCTAGACATATGCATACAGAAAACACACAGTGACCACATATATATACATATAGACTACAAAGATAAGACAGACACATTCAGCCCTCATACAAACACAGTCACCAAAAGCAGCAGCATCCTGCTCCCATCCTTGGCTGAGGAGGATGGCCCAATAAGGAGACCATATGTTTTTGAATCATAGAATGGTTTGGGTTGAAAGGAACCACCAAAGGTCATCTAGTCCAAACCCACTGTAGTGAGCAGGGACATTCTCAACTAGATCAGGTTGCTCAGAGCCTTGCCAAGCCCAACCTTGAATATCTTCAGGGATGGGACCCAGACTATGTCCCTGGGCAACCTGCTCGTGTGTACCACTAACCTCACGGAAAATAACTTGTTCCTAGCATCCAATCTAAATCTACTCTTATCTAATTTCAAACCATTTACTATCATCCTATCACTACAAGTATTTATAAACAGTACTTCTCTGGCTACCTTGTAGGCCACCTTCAGGTACTAGAAGGCTGCTATTAGGTCTCCCCAGAGCCTTCTCTACTCCAGGCTGAACAACCCCATCTCCGTCAGCATGTCCATGTATGAGAGGTGTTCCAGCCCCCTAATCATCTTCATGGCTCTCCTCTGGACCTGCTCGATCAAGTCCATGTCCTCCCTGTGTTGAGAGCTCCAGAGCTGTGCATAGTACTTCAGGTGACCATGATGCCTTCTGTAGCTGGAATAGGAAAGCTTCATCTGTAGCATCCTCTTCATCAGGAGGTCTGTAGTACACACATACACAAGCTGACTCTACACAAATGAATCAGCAGATGGACTCAAACACAGTCAGCGCAGCAGCTGCCTCTGGATTGCAGTCTCCCTGGTTGCTGGAATTTGGATGTATGAATCCCTGAAGTTATAGTCCCATTCACACTGCTTGTACAGACCTCTTCATTCTCTCACACACGTGTATATCTGGTCAGGACTCTTGGTTCCCCAGTAGTCAGCTTCCCTTGTATATGGGAGATACACACAGAGGTCTATCAACCAAGCCACTTCCCCTACTTGCTAGCTAATCCAGCATGAACTTTGCTTGCCATCACATACTGACTTGCATGCTCATGTTCAGCAGGGAAGAGCTAGAAAGGAATTTAAAAAAATAGGGCAGACTGTGCTGACCAGATGCAGGACATGGCCAGACAAGTGTCCCCTTTTGCATCTATTTTCCAACTCTTGTTCTTCCTCAGGTCACCTAAATTAATTTTCCTTCCTTTGATTCCTCCTCAAAACATCTCCTAATAGGTCCTCTGCACTCCTGAAATGCTCTCATTTGCTAACTGCCAACTATGTATATAGAATATAACATTTCTATATACTTATATATTTATACACTATTTTATAAATATACAGTATATTGTGTACACACACACACTGTGATATGCAGATGTGATTATCAATGATAAATTAAGCATTATCATGATAATTTTCTTTATACTCATCTCACACAGAGTCAAACTAATCCCACATAAATTCTAGTGTCTGATAGCTAAGCATTTAAATCCAAATACATAATTTCAGACTTTCTTCATAGGCACTTCAGAGAAATACATACCTCCAGGGGGAGATGTATTAATCACTATATTAATCATTGTTATCATCAAGATGTTCTGTTTGTTTTTTTTTTCCCCATCAATTTAAGTTGAATAGCTAAGAAAAAAATATTTCAGTTAAACAAAGAAGTTTGAATCTGGTATCATGTGAGACAAAGCTAGAAAACAAAGGTTTATTTTATTATATCTTTTCTATAAGATTAAATATAATAAAAGATCAAGAAATTAACTGTTGATAGCATTTTTTTTCCTTTGAAAATGACTTTGTGAAATTCATAGTCATAGGCACACTGATCATTTAAGAGAAAAAGATGTAACTAACTGAAACATACTAAATCATCATCTGAGGGAGAAAAGGCTCACGGTCTCTTCCTAACTTGAACCAACATAAGGATGAAGGAAGAACATCTTGAAATGTGTTTGCTATGATTGTATGAAGGTTATTAATATTCAATAGGCAGAACAATTCATACAAATATTAATAACTTTATTAATAAAAAATCCCATGGGAAATATTAATTAAACCTATTTACTAGTTTGAAATATTCAGTTGTGGAACAGATACCTCACCAGCAGGAGCATGTAACAATTTAAACAATATGAGCAAAAATCCAGAAACAACAAAGAGCAATTTAAACTGTAAAGAAAAAAAATAAGAACATCGGCAACATGCCAGAGGTTGCCCACAAGGTGAGGGGGAACTCTAGAATTCACTAGGGCAACAGACCTTTAACAGATAGTCATAAAAAGTCAGATTTTGTAACTACTCACTGATTGTGGTACCGCACAGCACACATGGGGTTTTAAACAAAACCAAATGGCATCAATCACGTGAAAGCTGCAGGAGCACAGTTTCACTTTCTGTTGGCTTCTGCACCTTGTTGCTGTAGCACGTACAGGGTTTCACTCCAAAGGCTTTGTAGCTGAAAGCTCTGTAGAAAAAACGTTGCTGCTGAAGCTTACAAGGCTTGTTGGCTTTGTAGCTTTGCCTGTTTGGAGAGGTTCTTCAGCTCCAATCTTCACAGAAGTGCTTGTTGTTTCTTCCAATAAAACTAAATTGTTCCAGGGACTCTCGGCTCCTCCTGGGGTTTGTCTCTCAGCCCGGCTCCTCCTGGACACATCTGTCTGGTCCTGGGCTTTACAATGCTATACAGTGAGGGATCTTGCAGTCTGTCTCGGTAAACTGAAGCACAGCTCAGATTCCAAGCAAGGCTTGTGACTTCTCCCGGAGTTTGGCCAACCACAAGGCAAGGCACTGGCTCTTTGGGCTGGTATTTATAGAATTCCCAAGACAATGATGGCCAATGATAACAAAGATTAAGAGATAAAAACCTGATACTTTGACCTGTAGAATGAGTTTTCTCCAAAGTGGACAAAGGCACACACACCTGGCCCACTTGGACCCCAGGACACGTTCAGACAAACCTGGGCAAGGTAGGCAATTTCCTGAACAAACAGACCTGCTGGCTCCTGCCCCATCATCTGATTCAGAGCATTTTTGAGGCTTTTTTATACCTTCAGGACAGTTTTATGCCTCCACTCCTACCAGTTTAATCAGTGTCAGTTTGAAACTAGCTATCATTATTAGTTGTAATAGCAAATGATCCTTTTCTCAAAGACTCACCTGAAATCAAAATCCTTATTTGTCAATACTTCTTAAAAAGACACAAAAGTTTTCTAGGAGTCATTAACAGTTTGCTTCACTCAGGGAAGATAGTATCTCTTCATTTGTTTCTGCCTTCTCAGATAAACACCATGACTGATCTTGAAGTGAGATAAGTAACTCACATTTGGATTAGTTACACTGAATCCTTTCACAGTAAAATAGACACTTCCAAGAAATATTTTTCTCATTCTGAATTTGGCATTTAAAGTAGACTATATCAATTGTTGCTCAGGAATTGTTCACCTTTGAACACAGAAGCTTAAGATAATGTGTTCAGTTCTAGGTATTCACTTGGAATCTTACCTCAACTTTCCTGAACATTCTTCTCTACTTGATATAAAATGTGATAACAGACTTCCTCTTTGCTGAAATCAGTAGTGCACTGAACATTCCTTCCAATGATGTTCAGTCATGTGACCAAAAATACACAGTCCTGGTTATGAACAGGAGATTTACATGGTGTAAACAGAGAGTATAGAAGTCTAGCTTCTATATTTGTAGGAAAGTTTGTTAATGGATATTTTCCAATAAAAATATGTGAAAGAATTTGATGAAACAATGGAAACTGCTGGCAGACAACTCAAGGTCTAAAAACCTTTACAAGGGAAGACGTTTATTGGATGTATAAAGGTGATTTCATGTTTGGAACTTTTCTTTCTTTTACTGGACTGCAAAAAACCAAACTCAATGCTTAAACCCAGGGTAATTACATTCAAATTCAATCTGTACTAGTAACTGCATTTCTTTATGTCCATATTCCAGTTTTTCAGTGCTTTTTATTGCTCATATTTAAGAGAAAACAATAGGAGAATTAGTTAGGAGTTTTAGAAAATCCTGAAAAATCTATACATATGGAGTAATATATAACTGTTATTATATATCTTATAATAAAATTATATAATATATATTTTCATACATATAATTATAATTAAACTTTTCTTTTTTATACTGGACTGCTAAAACCCCAAACTCATATGCCTAAACCCAGGGTAATTACATTCAAATTCAATCTGTGCTAGTTACTACATTTCTTTATGTCCATATTCCAGTTTTCCAGTGCTTTTTATTACTCATATTTAAGAGAAAACAATAGGAAAATTAGGAATTTTAGAAAAGCTATGGAGTCATATAAAATTAATTTTCCTTCAATTGCTGCCTTAATTCACATATATATATTTTCCTCACATTTTTTATAGTAAGGACAGTTTTATCTCTAAAACTGTCCCTTTCAATTAATCAATACTTCAGTTGATGTCATGTGGGAAAGTAGCATTGAATTCTGCCATAATGTAGTCTCTTTCATATTAAAAATGGTAACAATTTATGAGCTGCCAGTATGCTGCCAAATCTTTCAATACCACTGACTTCCTATAGCATGCAAATTTTGAAAGTATTTTCAGACACTGAAATGATTGATTCTATTCTTATTTCCTTCCTCAACAAACAAACAAACAAGTAAATAATAATTTTAAAAATCCAAGGAACCCCCATTTACATTAGCTAAGGATCTGTTCTTCCATGAATGTCTTTTGGAAAAAGAAGCCAACAATCTGGTGTCTATTTGGTCTTTATTATAAAGAACTTGGCTTACACAGGTTTTTTATTATATTTTTTTGTCCTGATGTTTTTTCAAGCATGCAACTGAAAACTTAAAGAAATCAGAGATGGCCATCTAAATCATTTAAGAGCTAAACTGTCACTTTCATTCTTTTCAGCACTTTTTTTTTTCTACAGTTCTTTTTATTGCTGCTGAAGAGAAGGCAACCCTTAGCAAGTATTTTGTTCTCGAGATGGCTTTAGTTGTCTTAATGTGTTAAGGGCTGTAGGCATCAAACAAATCATCTACTACTGCACAAACATAACAGAAAACATCTGAGAGAGGCTTTAGATCATTTCCAAAAAGTTTTTGAAGTGGTTAATAACAACACAGGTGCATTCTTAAATCTGTAGCTTGTACCGGAAATTTTAGAAATGTACAGATACTATACACACACAAAAAAAACCCCAAACCTTCTGAAGTATGAGGATATTATTAAAGCAAATTGTTTTCCCACAAAAATAGTTTAGATTGTTTTTTAAAGGTTTGGAACAAGTATCTGAATATGCATTGAGAGGCCTGACATCAGACATTTCTGTTTGGCTGGTAATGTGATTTGTCTCTATGAGAAAGTACAATGCAATAATTACAAAAGTGAAAAGCAAAATGCTCTAAAAATTCTGCTTCTGTTCCCACTTCTGTGTAAGTCTCATGAGTTGCAGCAGACATTTCTATTTCTGGGGTGCTCGAGTATATTCAGCAGGATATTTATGCAGATATTGCCAGCCCTGCAGTGTGTCTCACAGAAGGGGAAACTAGAACAGATAACATGAAAACTTTGAATTTTCAGTTTGAGTTTTTAAAACTTTGCCATTCTGGAAAACACAGCTGCATTTAAAATGATCCTACATATTTCCTTAGTCCACTCCTATGTTTATGACCCTTTCTTGTGAAGGACCAGGTAACATCTCATACACCATCCCGAGTGCCACATCCACTAGCATGTTGCTGTGTGAACTGCAGCTGAGAGAACTGGTGTTTACAACTGCACTGAGTGCAGTCTGCAAGGTATTAGAGTCACCATCACTGAAATTGTTTAAAAAGAGACTGGATGAGGCACTTAGTGCCATGGTTTAGTTGATTAGATATTGTTGGGTGATGGGTTGGCCTCTATGATCTCGAAGGCCTTTTCCCACCTGGTTAATTCTGTATTCTGTGTTGTCTATGAGGGCTACATGGGTGGCCTCTGTGAAGAGAAACTGGGGCTGCCCCATGGCTGATACAATCAGATTCACCCAGTTCAATCAACACAGCCCTGGCATGGCTGAATCCAGCAGTCATGGTACTTTGTTTGGGATAAAATGATTGATAAAACGATTGATCTGTGGTACTTTTAATGTCTTTTTCACTGGAAATGTAGTCAAGACTGTAATTTTGACTGTGAAACAAGGATTTCTGCACTGGGGAGGGGCTGCAGTGTGAGAGAGAGTGCAGGGCTCATCCTGGATCTCAGAAAGAGACTGGCAAAGCTGCAACAGCAAATAACTTAATAAAATAGTTACTTTAATAAAGTAGATGGATTCAGAGAATTTAAAACTATTGGTGTAGGCCATTCTGTGCTACTTTGCCTTGTTGCTAGCTTAGTTTGCTAGCACATATGTGTGGCAGTTTAGGCTGGGTGCCTCCTGTTACTGCCAAATAAGCTACACCTCTGGTGTCCAGAGGGTCCAACAGGAAATAGCATATTTCATACCCATAAATCCTATAAAGCTATCTGCAAAGTCATTCTCTTCCTCTTTCTTCCCTCTCTTCTCTCGAGGGAGATGCTCCCTATTGGGCAACGGTGGGGGAATATCTCAAGGACTCTTAGGCCTATCTAGGCCTAATGACAGGGGGACAAGGGATTGGGGGGGGCAGTCTCAGACCTGGCCAGCCTGAGAGTAGCCTAACAGTGGGGGGGAAGAAAGAGCCCTGGGGGTTTCTCCCCTCAGGTGGGGAGAAGGGAAGCATAGGGAAGCCTTTGGATGTGATGGAAGGAACTCTGAATGCTTTGGGATTCTTTGTTGCTAGGCTTTGTACTTTCTGTACAACACTTACTGCTTTTCCATTTAACCTTTCTATCACTTTTGCAATCCATTTGTGTGTCATTCTTTTGCCCATTTCAGGGGCAAGAGAGGATCTGTCTGGCCTCAAACCAGAACAACATGCTAGCTGCATACTTTCCCTTTTTACTTATATTTATTTTGGGATTCACAGATTGCATTGTATTGGAAGGGATGCTCAAAGGTCATCTTGTCAAAACCCTCTGCGGTGAACAGGGACACCTCTTCACTAGATCAGGATGCCCAGGGCCACAACAAGTCTGATCGAATGTCCCCAGGGATGGGACCTCCACCAGATCCCTGGGGAGCATGTTCCAGTGTTTTACCACTATCACAGGAAAAAAAATTCTTCCTTATGTCTAACTTAAATCTACACTGTTCCAGTTTAAAACCATTGCCCCTCATCCTATCACTACAAGACTTCTATACAGTCCTTCTCCAACATTCCTGTAGGTCCCTTTAAGATATTGAAATGTAACTAGGTCTCCCTGGAGCTTTCTTCTTTCCAGGCTATGCATCCCTAGTTCTTTCAGCCCATGTTCATAGGAGATGTGCTCCAACCCTCTAATCATCCTCTGGACCTGCTCCAGAAGGTCTGTGTCTCTCTTGTGTTGAGGACCCCAGAGCTGGACACACTACTCCAGATGAGGTCTCAGCAGCATAGAAGATGTTTAGAAAGATGCTTAAAATATTCCCTGTGTTTTGTATTGTTTTCAAATGCACCACAATGATAGATTTCAAATTTTTTTTTTTTTTTTTTTTTAATTTTACAGCAATCCAAGGGAATGACTCAGGTCTGTGAATTCAGTTCTGTGCTAAAGTCTCTCTGTGAATAGGAGTCATAGTCAGCGCTACAAAAATTATGTTAAGTATAATATCTAGTGAAGAGTTGTTTCCTTTATTCTTGCAGGCTGAAGTTCTGCTGTTAAAGATGTTTTCCTCATGATTTACTAAGTAGGATCTGTGTGATAATTTTGAAATTTCTCCTGGATTATTTTAGAGCAAATAACACCCCTCCAAAAGGGTATTAATATAATTAACACATCTGGGATATCTAGAAAACACCTTGACAAACTTCTCTGATTTTGTCTTCTTTTTGTTATTCTAAACTTATCAGTCAAATTCAGTCTTCAAAGGCATTCTTCTAATTCTTTTGGGAAAACTAGTGTTTTAAAAAGGAGATATCATGTTGATGACATTAGTTTCTGGGGCAGAATAGACTGCATCTGATTATCAAGATTGAATGATAACATTATCTATATGACATAAAAATACTGGCATCCAAAAATAGATCTAGTCAGGTGAAAATGTTATACATTTTGTTGCTAAGTTATTACTTTTTATCTGAAAGGATATTTATCATCAGTGACACAATACATAACTAATTAGTTATTTTGGGGTTGTATTTTTCCTTATTACACATAATCTGTTCAATATAGTTCTGAACATGAGAAAAGAGTTTGTTTAGTAATAAACTCATTGCATCTTCTACTAAACAGAGTACATGGGAATGCATACAGAGTTTTCCTGAAATCCTGAACAATGTGCAATTTATTGAGAAATGTTTAACTCATCAACCAGAGGAATAGCAATTGCAACAGAACTACTGTTTTCACACAGTTCATTAGGTGCCTGTTTCTTTTTCCTTCTGGCAGTGGTTTGGATTTATGTGACCTTAATAACTTCAGTGGTATCACCCCTAAATTACAGAGCAATGCCGTAAGTCATATCATCATCTGTATACTGTGCCTGCCTGAAAGATTGTCTTACAGGCTTTAGAGATGAAGTCCAAATAGCTTTCCAAAGTGGGATCTTCATCCTGTGAAATTCTTACAGACAGTAAACAAAAACCCTGTCTGGGAATAACTCGTGGATAGAAAATCTGATCTTGAGAGAGATTTTGGGGAGTAGCTGGGGCTAACAACTTTTACCTATGTGATTCTTACTAAAAAGTGAAGCAAGGTGTGCAATTCTAGTGCCTGAACATGGTGATACTTTGGATACTCTGTGCTGACACATGGCTGATACTTGCCACCCATATGTGACCAAATGTCCTGCAGGTCCTGAGTGATTTTTGACAGATCCATGGGTATGTTGAATATGTTTCAATAATTTTGGTGGAGCTATATACCTATATGACATCACCCAAATTGTTCCCTTGATTTGCTTTAAGATAAACTTGAGTTATAGGCATGGAGTCAACATAAAGAAGTTCAAAAATCTACAGAAAGAAGAGCATTCAAGCAGTGACAGGTAATATTCTAAAGGTTCACAAGCTACTTTTGATTTGGAAAAGCCTGCCCAAGTTAACAAATGTTATCTCAGCTCTGTAGAGCAGAAGAGCAGGTTGGAAATCTCAGTGGCAGTTTCCTCTAAAATAGATTACTATATCCAGCTTACCCTGACTGCTACCCACGTGGTTTTATTTATTTATTTGTTTGTTTATTTATTTATATATTTATGTACTGAAATCCTGAACTGACAGTCTCACTTTTTGCTCTTATCAGAATCAAATGCCTTCCTTTATTTTCCTTCTTTGTCCTTTAGTCTTCCCAGAGGGCCAGAATCTGCCTTTTGTAAAGAATGTGTTCTCTCTCATTTATTTTCTGAGTTTTCTTTTTATTTCTCTTTTTTTTTTTTTTTTTAATGTTTTTTTTGTTATTATTATTGTTTCATTCCACAATTGCTTGACCTACTGGATTTTTCAGTTGCAGTCCTTGTCAGCTATCATTCATTTCAGCAGCTAAAATTTGTCTCATAATGCTATCCTCGTCATTTGCCTCCTCCATAAAGCTTGAAAAATGTGTAATGTAAGCACATTCTTTTCTCCTATTGTCATGTTGAACAAAGGAATCCTGTTTAAATTGATACTGCAATAGAAAAGGCACATATGTACAAAACATTAGTCTATCTCACTACTCTGAATCTATACAGTTGTAAATGAAAAAACAGAATAATGTGAATCTGGTTTTATCTTCAAACTGTCATTATACTTGTCTTTAGCAGCCTAACATTTCATAGCTTCTTAAGAATGAAAATGTGTTAAGCAAAAATGCATGTGCAGTAAAAAGTATGGATTGCTTTATTTTTTTTTATGTAATGGTTTTGACACTGTACTATAGCACAAAAAATTGTCAGTTTCTCTCTGGGAAATAATCTTACACAAATTAGATACACAACAAAACCCTAAAATCTTCCAGATTATCAGAATCCAACTTGACTTAATTTCCAGTCTGTGTTGGACATGGATTTTGGGCTCCTAGTGCCCTAAGACCCAAACATAGTCCATGTGCCTGCAGTTATGGCTGAAATACACTGACATCTGGAGAACTTATGAATATTTGAAGGCCTAATGCAAGGCAAAATGGTTAACAGAATTTATGAAGAGTTTGGTTTACTCTTTCCTAAAAACAATGAGTGTGCTGTATATATTGTAAAATGCAATAATTACACAAGTTAACTGGGATAACAAAGAATACATTTTATGTATTTTGGTACTGAATTGTGAAATACTTAAATGCAGCAGAATATTTCATGCTACAAACATACAATCATAGAGCAAAAGATGTAGCTTTTGACAATCTGAAAAAAAAAGTTGCAAAATCCTTTGTTGTAACTTCTGTTCTGAGGACAGCTGCTGGACATGTGCAGAGTACATGGAATTGCAAAATGCTTTCTAGCTGATCATTTGCATGCTGCAAAGAGCAAAATGATGACATTCCATGTGTGTCAAGAATAATATCCTTACATGTTGACACCCTTTGATTGGAACATGATGCAGAAACCACCTCCTTGATATGTTGGCACTTTTTATTGGGAAATACATTTTAGTTTATATATGTGGTTGGGTTTTATTGGTTAAGTGATTGATAAGAAAGAGAATTCAAGCAGTTACTCTAAGCAATATGAGAGCTTGGGGGTTTGGGGCTGCTAGGGGCTTCTGTTAGTTAGCTACTTCATCTATTATGGGCTTCCAGGACTTAAAACTCTGAAACTCTGTAATGACAGGAATTCTACAATGCAGTAATAAAGAACTTCTGGGGTTATCTACTCTCTGTACTTCTGGAATTCTGCTTGCAGCAGTGGCAGAGTTCATGCCCCTATATTTGTCACCCAATGGGACCCCACTATAACAGGCTACTACAACAGCAGCTACATTCCAGCACCCCAGACTGGGGGTGTGATATTTTCTCATAATTGCTGTGTCATAGCACAAAGTTATAATATTGTGTAGCTCTATTAGTTAGTTGTTTATAAATAGCTGCGCACAAAACCAATGTTCTATTTAAGCAAACAGTATTTATTAAATTGCTTATTTAGTTATTTATTTATTAATTTTACTAAGGTCAAGGATTACATATTACATAAGTAGTATATATTTTTACTGGTTTTCATGTTATTCCTTTAAAAAACACCATGGTTTTAAAAGGTAGTGTAATGAAACACTGGCTGCAAAGTGATGAGAAACTATTTGTATCCAGAATTTCAGTGTGTCCAGTGCTTATCTTGGAGCAGACATAAAAAATCTTTTTCAGAAGTATGAACACTTGATACTGTAACTTACGTGCAATGCAAGAAATGTAAAGATCCATTATCTACAGATTACATAATAATGTATTTATTCTTATTACTTCTGAGTGAGTGAATAAGACATGACATGCGTTGGGATTCAACTGAAAGACAGGTGTTGACTGCAATCTAAAACGACATAGCAGTATGTTACGTGGCCTCCAGGTTTTCCACCTTTAATGTATGGTAAACAATAATCCAAATAAAACATTATGTTTATTTCAAAGATAAACAAAACTGATTTGAAATCTGCACTTTAAATAAAAAGTGAATCAATCAAATGACAATGAAAGCCTTTAAAGGTCATTTATTAAATTTCATCTTTTGCTTTGCCAACATTTAATCAGTATCACAGACTTACAAAATTCTAAACAGTATTGTCATGTAACACTGGGGCTATAATTTGAGGTGATCAAGTCACCCCACATTTTAATAGCCTGACCATTTAACAATTTAATTCAACCTTCACTGGAGGCAGGTATGTATCACCAAAATACTAGAATTACTGTATTTATGCAGAGCATGTGCCTCTGACTTTAAAAATATGTAAAGAAATGGAAAAATGAATTTTGAAGGTCAAATTATTCCACAGAATAACTCTGTTGACGCCGACAGAATTATTACAAGTATGCATTTGCTTTGCTGTCATAAGTGGTATGAGGAAAAGAGAGAAACAGTTTTACAGAGCTTCTAAATTAGCTCCATCTCATCTCCCCCATCTATTCTGTCTCAAATTAATTCAGCCTGTCTTCCTTTGCTGCAAATAGCAAGAAATGAAAAACAACCCAAGCTACCACCGTGTTTCCTGAAACACATTTGTCAGAGGCAATTCTGAATGGAACATTTCCTACCTAAATAGGTAGTTGATTAATTTGTTCATGTTTAAACAAGAACTCAAGAGGCAGAACCAAAATACATCTTTGTTTTTCAGCTTTAACAACCTGGAATAGACACAGTCCCAATCTAACTAGGAAGGCTCAATAGACGTGCAGCCTCACCTGTATTATATGACATTAGCATGCATGACATAATAAAACATGGTGTGGTGAAGAGGTTATTAAATTTATTAATATGAAATATGAATTATGAAAATATTATTTTATTAAATATCAAACGATTAATAACCGATGAATCACCAACTTATATACATGTTCTAGTGCACGTTCGTGAAATAGATTCCACAAGTGGCTTAGTGTTATGATTATAACTTAATTGAACTAGTTACAGACTATCTCTATATTTATATAATGAAGGGTGAAGTTCTGCCGCTTGGCCACTAGATGGCGACTCGGCGGGACGCGGGCAGCTCCTGGCTATACACAGCGGTCTTACAATCTTTCTATGCATCAGCGCTTACTCTGCTGGACGTGGATACTTTGAACTGAGTGCTAGTGGGTGGAAAGCACGTGGACGATATTCAATTCCCTCCAGACAACAGGGATCGGTCCTGGTCGGGGTCGGCCCATGGGGTTGGCCCTCAAAAGTCGGCTCACACGGCAGGGAGGGACGACGGTGGCCAGTAGGTGGGCTCGGACGACGCAGCAGCAGGCAAAGCTACGGGGTCGGCCCAACCACGGCAATTCTCGGGGCTGATGCAAACAGTCTCGGGGAGAGAATGCGGCTGCGTTAGGCGGCGGATTCTCATTTACTGAGCTTAAAGGAGCAGCGGGACTCTCGGAGTGGTCCCGGGTTCGGTGCAGTATAGGCACGAACAATACCTTAGTCTTCCCTGAGATTTACAGGGTTCAGAGCGGCACACGTGGCGGCTCCTCGCCCGCTATGGCGGGGCTAGGCATATGTGGACTCGGTATCGATCAGGTCCCTTCTCCCTGGCAACTGGACAGATCTTACCCTTGGGGGTTGGTCCAGTCCTCCGGTGGCAAGGTGGGCTCTCCCAGTTGGTACTACTGGCTGTAGCAACGCTGAATTCCGCAGAAACAGCGAAGGTCCTCCCTCTGGGCTTCTTCATGATGCAGAGGCTTTCAGTATGCGTGCATGTATAACAGAAGCTAACAACAATAAGCTCAATGGCAAAGGCTGCAGCTTGAGAGTTACTCTCTCGAGCAAGCACAGAGACAAAGTGAATGAGGGGGCAACTTGTTTACCAACTGGGGTGATACTTATAGATTCCTCGTGGCTGGGCTTGACCAATGGGCACTTTCATAAACAGCTGGCTTCAGCCTATAGAAAGTGTGAAGCAAGAATTATGCCCATACTTAGTGTCAGCACGAGCACTGCATGTGCTGGGTGCATGCTGGCCTGGCTAATGCCTTGGCTTTTGTCTTCCTCCTGGAAGAGTGGGAACTTGTCCACATGCTGGGACAAGATTCAGTATCTGGGCATAATGTGCCTTCACCACACATGGGAGAGAGAAAGAGGAGTGTAGAACTCTCACTCATTGTTTATCCCTGCATTGTCTTAATACACAGTTAGTGAACTACATCTCTGTTCAGATTAAAAGATTAAAGTAGTGGTATTGGTAAAAGCAATCTAGGTCTTGGAAAATTTTGCTTAAGACCAACTCTGAAGAATTATGTCTAGCCTATCAACTCTCTAAATGCTCTCACATCATGATTTGGCATTGTTCATGGCAAAACAGAAAGTTTGGAACAGGTTAGTGCATTTATCTTGCTAAGCTGTTTAGCTTGTTTGCCTCAGTACCTGAACAAAAACATACCGGTTGAAACTGCTTTTCCTGGATCACTGTGGTTTTTGTCAAGAAAAGCCCACATTGCTCCAACATTTTCAAAATTCTTTGCTATGAAATGTTTCCTAGTTTCCCTTACTGTTATGGTTTTGAGTGTGCAAAATGGATATGCTGACCCCCCACAAAAATAAATTAAAATTTGAAAATATTAGTGATGAGAACAAACACACATAAAACTGTATATATACTAAACACTTAGCACTTTTTTTTTTTTTCTTTAACTGGGAAGAAAATTGCTGTCATATCAGATCTAAAAACAAAAGAAATCATAAATCTGTGATACAGAGAAATAGAAAAGCTCAACAGCTAAGACTGATGCGTAGGTATTTTTTAATAATTTATGTACAGTGCTAAACACAGCACTGGCCACATGGGGAATTTCTCCTTCAAATGTATGAGTCTGAACACAAGTTTTACAGAGTTAATATACAGTTAGCGAGTACATGTTTATGCTATTTCTTATTAATTTGCATTTGCTCCTCCCACTTATACATCACAGTTCCTTTTTGTAGTGGGTTGGGTGGGGGGGGTCTTCCTCTTAGCTGCATTTTTCATCTCCACATATGCTCTTTTGATTGTTTTCTCCTGATCTTCTGCTGACGTCTTCAGGAACAAGCTGGTCAGTCCCTGGCCTACTTCTTGTTATCTATACATTGATATGCATTCCAGATTTGCCTTTGTCTAAACATTACATTGTGGTTTGACAGCATTCTTCCTGCCTGTTAAGCAGGCCTCAGACTTTGAAGTACAAAGTCCAAGATTCATGTCTTCTGTACTTTCAATTCACAAATTAAAAGCACATCGTAATATAAGGTCATCCTGTCCCTCAAACTTTCTGCCTTCCATACATTCATTTAGTTCCTGTTATTCTGGTTTCCATACATTGTTTTATTTCCTGTTATTCTTATTTCCATACATTGATTTAGAATAGGTAAATATACAATTATTCTAAACAGATCAATACAAACCATATTAATATAAAAACTCTCCTTCATTTAGATGTACAGAAGCAAATAAAACCTGAAAGACTAGTAATATTCTCAGAGAAAAGCATTAAGAAGTGAGCAATTATTTAAAAATAAATTTATGAAGCACAATGCAAGACAAACTGTATATGAAACTATTTTGTATGTGCAATAGAGCTAGTTTTAAAGATTCATCGGCAATTGTCTATTCCATTATGCTTGTAGCACTGCATGCTCAAGTACCTTGCATCTAAATCCTCACTTGGACTAATAGTTGAAATTGCTTCTGAGGTAGTATTTCCATGTATTTGCATTTATGAAATTGTACATTAATGTGGCTTAAAATATATGCTTAGGATAGAATAGAATAGAATAGAATAGTATAGAATGGAATGGAATGGAATGGAATGGAATAGAATAGAATAGAATAGAATAGAATAGAATAGAATAGAATAGAATAGAATAGAATAGAATAGAATAGAATAGAATAGAATAGTATAGAATTAACGAGGTTGAAAAAGACCTTTGAGATCATCAAGTCCAACCTATCACCCAACACTGTCTAATCAACTAAACCATGGCACCAAGAACCCCATCCAGTCTCTTCTTAAACAACTCCAGTGATGGTGACTCCACCACCTCCCTGGGCAGCCAATTCCAATAGCAAATCACTTTTTCTGTGAAGAGCTTCTTTCTAACCATCCAGCCTAAACCTCCCCTTGTGCTGCTTGAGACTGTGTTCTCTTGTTCTGGAACTGGTTGTCTGGGAGAAAAGACCAGCCCCCATCTGGCTACAGCCTCCCTTCAGGTAACTGTAGAGAGCAATAAAGTCTCCCCTCAACCTCCTCTTCTCCAGGCTAAGCAACCCCAGCTCCCTCAGTCTTTTGTTATTTTGACCTATTATATGCCTTAATTACATGTATGCCAGTAGAAAATGACCAATTGAGATGTGACACATGTGCCTTCGATACGCTATATAACTGCTGTATAACAGAATAAACATCTTCACCTGCTTACATCTGTCCAGAAAGCATTGCTCTGGGTGCTTAAAACATCTATACTACAACACAGAAACACCTTAATAGTAGGAGAATTTGGCACAGTCACTGATAGTGTGGAGTTTTTTGTTGTTTGTTGTTTAGTGGGGTTTTTTTTCTTCTTTTTTCTTCTTTCATTTTCTTACTAAAACTTTCGATTGAAAAGTCAGTACATTTGTCTTGGAGTAGATGAAGTCACAATACCTCACAGATTGTTCATTCAAATATGTTATGCTCACATTCTCCATTAGTCTCAAAATCTGGTTAGAATATGTCCTGGAGATTTTTCTAGAGGAAAAAAAAAAAAAGAAGTAATAGCAAGGAATCGCAGAAACAATGAGTTAGCAGATGTGTCACGTGATGGAAAATGCAGAACTGCCTCCCCTCCCCAAGAAATTACAACATGAATTACATTCTTTTCAGCACAATTACCCTAAAAAGAGGTAAAAAAGTTACCAGATTAAAAAACAAAACAAACAAACACAACAAAACAAACCACACATTCTATTATGGACAGAAGTTTTAAAAAAAATTCTCAATAACAAATTATCTCCTGAAAAAGTGGTTTGAAAAAAGATACATACTTGGTCTATTTAAAGAATATTTAAGAAACTTATCTTTTTAAATATATTTTAAAGAGATTTAAGGTTTCATTTAGTTGAGTTCCCTTCTGACTAATATAGTAACTGATGATGCTAAAAATGTTAAAAGTAGAAGCAAACTCTCCATCTGTGCAGGAAGCCTGCAGGAAAGTGTTCTTGATTGGTTATAGCTTATACTGGTTCTTCGATTTTCTGCATTTAAAAGACTTGAATTTAATGATTGCCGTTAACCATATATGGTACAGTAGTTAATTTTATACTCAAGCTGTAAATAAATCCAGCATTTGTGGGTACTGAATGAGTGGTAGTCTATTTCTTAGGCTCCAGGGACCTATCTAAGAAAGTTTTTTCCAGAAGTCTGATGTGTACATCTGTATTTTATCACAGTATCACAGAATCACAGAATGTTAGGGGTTGGAAGGGACCTTGAGAGATCATCTAGTCCAGCCCCCCTGCCAGAGCAGGATTGCCTAGGGTTGGTCACACAGGAATGCATCCGGGTGGGTTTTGAACATCCCAGTGAAGAAAACTCCACCACATGTCTGGGCACTCCATTTCAGTGGTCTGTCACTATCACAATGATAACATTTTCCTTACATTTACATGGAACCTCCTATGCTCTAGCTTACACTCACTGCCCCTTTCCCATCATTGAATGTCACTGGGAAGAGCCTGGCTCCATCTTCCCTACACTCACCCTTCATATATTTATAAACATTGATGAAATCACTCCCAATCTCGTATTCTCCAAGCTAAGGAGACCCAGTGTCCTCAGCCTTTCATCATAAGGGAAGTGTTCCTCTCCCTTAATCATCTTTATGACTCTTCACTGGACTCTTTCCCTGGCCTTCTTGAACTGAGAGGCCTAGAACTGGACACTATATTCCAGATGCAGCCTCACCAGGGCAGAGTAAGAGGGGAGGATAACTTCTCTTGACCTACTTACCACACCCCTTCTAATACACTCCAGGATGCCATTTGCCCTCCTGACCACAAGGACACATTGCGGGCTCATGGTCATCCTTTTGTCCACCAGGACGCCCAGCTCCTTTGCCCCAGAGCTGGCCTCCAACAGATCAGCCCCCAAACTATACTGGTACATGGGGTTGTCCCTTCCCAGATTCAAGACTCTACACTTGTTCTTGTATCTCATTAAATTTCTCCCTGCCCAGCTCTCCAACCTGTTCAGGTCCTGTTGAATGATAGCACAGCCTTCAGGTGTGTCAGTCACTCCACCCAGTTTTGTGTCATCAACAAAACTGATGATAATACATTCTGATCCCTCAACCAGGTCACTAATGAATATATTGAATAGTACTGGTCCCAGTACTGAACCCTGAGGGACTGCACTAGATACAGGCCTTCAACTGGACTCTGTCCCATTGACTGCAACCTTCTGGTTCTTTCCTTCAACCAGTTCACATCCACCTCACTACCTGATCATCCAGATCACACTTCCTCAGTTTAGCTGCAAGGATGCTGTGGGAGACAGTGTCAAATGTTGTACTGAAATCAAGATAAACCACATCCACTGCTCTGCCATCATCTATCCACCTGGTTGTGTCCTCATAAAAGGCTATCAGGTTGGTCAAACATGACTTCCCTTTGGTAAAAACATGTTTACTGCTCCTAATTACCCTATTGTCCTTGTTATGCCTAAGAAGAGCACCAAGGGTACGTTGTTCCATTACCTGTCTGGAGATGAAGGTGAGGTTGACCAGTCTATAGTTACCTGCGTCCTCCTCCTCACCCTTTTTGAAGGGTAAGATGTTAGGTGATGTTTGCTTTCTTCCAGTCCTCAGAAACCTCTCTTGTTCACCATGACTTACCAAAGATTATGGAAAGTGCCCTAGAAATCACTTCTGCCAGTTATCTCAGCACCCATGACTGCATCCCATCAAGACACATGGATTTCTGCATGTACAGATTGCTTAACTGATCACTAAGCTGCTCCTCATCAACCAAGGCAAACGCCTTCTATATCCCAACTTGCTCTGGGGACTCAGGGCCCTGGGGCTCCTAAGGATAGACTTCGGCAGTATAAACAGAGACAAAGAAGGAATTCAGTAGCTCTGCCTTCTTTTTATCTTCTGTCATCAGGGCAGAGTTAAATCAGTATCAATTAAATACATATATAATATTTTGTCAATGATATAAACAATCTCTGTACGCAATCACATATACGCAGACACTCATACACACACATATTTATACTGTAAATATCTAAGCAGTTCATTCCTACTAGGTGGCATAGAACTCAATATAGTAATTTAAAGTGTTGTTTTCTGTTTTACAAATAGTCTTTTGATAGGCTGATTTTTTTAATTTATAAACTGAAGGATAATCAGGACTGATTAAAATCAGCTGCAGGAGGGAATACCATAAGGAACAGGTCAGCAGCTATAGTTAACAAGTGGCTTAGAGGCTGGTGCAGTCAAAAGAATTTTGGGTTTTTTGATATTGGGAAACTTTCTACTGCACCAGGTCAGCTGGCAACAGATGGAGCACATCTGTCCCAGAGGAGGGGTAAGACCAGAGTATATGAGAACGGACTGTCCCCCAAAGGTAAAAAGATCCTGGGAAGGGAATTGGCAGGTCTCATCGACAGGGCTTTAAACTAGTTTTGAAGGGGGAAGGGGCTGAAAATAGTCCCCTCAGACAAGAGTCTGGGGGCGCCAAGCTAGAGTCAGAGGTGAAACCAGCAGCCCAGCTGAAATGCATGTACACTAATGCACGAAGCATGGGTAACAAACAAGAGGAGCTGGAAGCCTTGCTGCAGCAGGAAAGTTATGATGTAGTTGCCATCACAGCGACGTGGTGGGATGACTCACATGACTGGAGCGCTGCAATTGACGGCTACAAGCTCTTCAGGAGAGACAGTTGAGGAAGAAGGGGTGGAGGGGTGGCCCTATACATCAGGAAGGCACTAGATGCCATTGAGACGGAGATTAGGGACGATTGGGTTGAATGCTTGTGGGTAAGAATTAGAGGGAAGACCGGCAGGGCAGACACCCTGGTTGGAGTCTGTTATAGACCACCCAACCAGGAGGAAGATGTTGATGAAGCATTCTATAGGCAGCTTAGGGCTGTCTCAAGATCTCCAGACCTTGTTCTCATGGGTGACTTCAACCTGCCTGACATCTGTTGGGATCTCAACACAGCAGAGAGGAGACAGTCTGGGAGGTTCTTAGAGTGCATGGAGGACAGCTTCTTATCCCATGTGCTGGCAAATATAGCACAAAGCAAACACGAGCATGTCACATGGACTTTGTCTACCACAGAGGTGGAAACACAGCCAGGCAGGATTTTTACCTGTACTCAGTGATGCCAAGATCCCCCCACTGACTCCAAAAGGGGGGGTGGGGGAAAGGGGGTTTGAGTCAAATGCACAGAAGCATGTTCTGGCATTATTTGGGGCACAATCTTGGACATAAGCACCATCCACCACACATGTACCTTGTAGACAGGTCATTCTTATTCTTTGAACCTCAGTGTTTACTCCTACACTGGATTCGCTTATGCCTTTTTAGCAGGAGAAAGAAACAACATATTAAATGCATGTCATGACACAAGGCATTGCCGCACAGTATAAAAGAAAGTAGCTGATACTTGCTTGTAAATTTAATAGTGTCACCACACCACATTTATCAAGGAATTTGAAAAGAAAATCCATATAATTAATAAGGATTGTTTTCACAGATTTTGTAGGATAGTGCCAGTATAATCTGCAATGAATATAGAAAATCTATCTCCATGGAAACATCAGTTATAATAAACCACCTGAAATTAATAACAGCATTTCAGGTAAAGTATTCCTCTAACTTAGAACTGTGAATTCACAGGCAATATAGGCACAGTTTCGGGAACTGTCCTAATAGTTCCCTCTAAAGATGGACTAAGTGAACACTTGATAGTTTCACTTATGTGGCAGCTGTTGCTATGACTTCAATTCCTGTTTCCTGTGTACATATTAGAGAAAGAAACAAACAGATTTGGTTTTATATAGATTGGTACATATTAGTTATATCACCCTTCAGATATCGAGGATGGAGTTCACTTGACAGGACAGCTACTGCTTCAGGGTGACTCAAATCTCCTTGCAATGCTTGAATAGCTGAATCAAGACCATAAGATTCTAGGAGAGAGCTATTACTCTCCTTGAACTTCTGATGCTACATGATCCAGAATATTTACCTGGAAAATTCTGCGTGAAGTTGCTTGGAAACTCTGTGTAAGAGAGAGGGCAGCTTAAGCTAGAAAATGATCTAGTGGGAAAATTAGGACAATGCTATGACCTGTGGACCAGCTGCACCTGATTAATGGAATAAAGTAGTTGTGTCACTTAGGTTTTATCAGGGATCATACTAGATGGTGAGAAAATATCTGCCCAGGTGAGGACAGAAGCATTATTTGTGCTTCATGACAACATCCCAAATTCAAATACAAGTTAGACATGTAATCTTGTGTTCTGAAAGAAGTAAATTAAAACAGCTAATTATTGCCTAATGGTGACAGAATCACACCCTCTCATGATTTTATTTGTGTTAAGTTTGGGGACTGATAGCTAGCAGTGTAAGTTTTGATGGAGGCTATTTTATTCAAATGCTTTACTTCTTAGATTGCTAGTTTTGAGTTCATTCAGGTTGTTTTTTTTCTTTTTCTTCTTTTTTTTTTTTTTTCTTTTTAGATCAACCTGACCATATTTTTCTTCTCCCTGTCCCATACATTCTCCTATCTCATTTGTTTATTTTCTACTCATGGTGACATCCACTGCATCATCTTCTAGTATAAAAATTGGAATAAATAGCTTCCGATGGCAGAGCCACTGCATAAGTTAAAGTTTTTTGTAATCTTTTAGACTATTCTTCACATTTTACATTTCTGTCATGACAGATTCATTTAAACCTTATGCAGTCTTAGGGGAAAATGGAAATACGTTATCTTTATTTTTTAAATGATGTGACAGGACTAAAATCAAGGAAATGCATTCCCTGACTGTAAAATAATATTTTATATATATATATATATATATATATATATTTTTTACTACAGCAGTATCAGCTATGTGTAAAAGGTTTGAGTTGTCATTTCAATTAAATAAGTGAAAAACTAAGACATTCCATGGCTGTCAATATTTACTTGAAATTCAAGCATTCTGTGCAAGTTCTCTGTACAGTCAGCTTTCTGTTATAGAATGTACAGAATGGTTACAATATTTCTGAATCCTGTGAATGAAAAAAAAGTTGTATAACTGGTAGCATTGTACTGATGGGAATGATAGAAAATAAAAGAAGATAGGTTAATCCTCAGATACTCTCCATACTAGTGAGTTTCATGGAGTATGTTGGAATACATAACCTGTCATGCTTGGGGTTTGTGGTGGGTTAATGCCTTTTTCTGAAAACAAAAGAAGAAAGCAGGGTGGAGGGCTTGCGGGTACTTTACACTCCCTGAAGGGCGTTTCCCCCCTGGGAAAAGCTGAGTCTGTTCCACTCCCTCCTCCCTGCCCAGCAAGGGTATAAAAAGCAGGACCTCATAGCTGTTGGATCTCCTTTTTGGCTCCTGCCTCTGCTGGATGAGAGCTACTGCATCTGCCCTCCTGATCCTCAGCCACGTGGCTGGACCTGATCCTTCTCCCTGCTGCCTCTGCGCCTCCTCAGAGAAAGACTGGTTTTGTATTATTCTTTTCTGTCCCCCTCCCATCCGTTCTTGTTCCTTGCCCTTGTGAACCTTTTTTTCCCTGTTATTGTTATATATATGTAATCTGAAGAAAAAAAAATTATTTGCCTCTCTACTTCCAAGCTGACTCCAGATTGTTGCTTAGTGGATTTGCTTGTTACCCTTTTTTTTTTTTTTTTTCCCCTCCTCTCCCTGTTTGGAGGGAGGAGGTGGGGGGAAGTGGGGAAGAGATTCTCAGCCTTTTCCCCATTTGAGCCTTTAACTCTCAGTTAAGGCTCAAACCACTACAGGGTTATATACAAAGAACATAATTTCCCACTACCATGTTTCCAAGGGGAAGAAATGGTATAGGTTGGCTTAAACTGATTTAAGTTTTATAGTGCTCCTGGAAATTAGTCTAAATTCAATGTGGTATATTGATGACAAATTACAGTTTGGAATTCAAGTACCGTTAAGGCAACACAGTAAGAGTATTGCATCTGTAGTATTTCATGACTAAGTAGAAATGTGGTAATAACTGGTAAGGGAAGACAGTGAACATCCTTCAAGATGAATCATATAACTTCCTACATGGTAAAATTACAGATTGATTAATAGATTAATTTTATTTTTTATTAATTTATATGCAGTAACATTTATTGGAAAATACATTTACAGAAAAACAACAAATTTATCAGAAAATAGCATGGCTTGTACTACACTAGGCGGAAAATGTAGAGAGAAATTTAAAAGAGAAAATACCACTCTAACTCCACAGTACCTGGAAATTGTGTTTTGTGAAAGTTTAGTCTCTAAAATGATGGATTAAAAGGAAGAAATAAAATTACGTATTTTAAAGTAACAATCCTGACTCTAACAGAAATAATAATATATGCTGATTAGATGCTATTAATGGAAAGGAAAAAAACTCATGTTTTTTTCAGTCCTCCCTCCAGACCATCATTTTCCAAAACTTTCATTGACTTTCTATTTTAAATCTATCTCTAATAATAGGCAATCACTTTTTTCCAGATTTACTCTATTGCAAGAAGAAAAGACATGTTACAGACTTCTCAAGCAAGACTGATTTGGCCCTAAGATGATACAATATCAAAGAAGAAGCATGCAACTGTAAAATAAAACAAAACCATTCCAAATCATATATTTTGTCTGTCTCTACTCTGTCAAAGTAGGGCAAAAATTTATGCCATCAGCAAATTATTTCATACACAATAACGCATAAATTCTGGTTGCAAATTGTAGTGGGATTTGTCACAGCCCTCTTGCAGGTGCTAACTAGAAACTCATTAGATTGCTGTTAAGATATTCATTGCTCTGGGATGGAAAAAATATAATTTGCTGATTTCCAGCAGGCTTTCTAGGACTGCACTAAGGTCAGAGATCAGCCTCCTATGATTTTGTGGAAGTGGTTCCAATGGCTCTTGATTAAAGAAACAACCAGAAATTGAGCCTAATGACTTCATTTGCTCTTTGGCTTTGATTTGGACAGAGCTAACCCTGTCTTTCCTGAACAAAAATCTCCCCATAAGCAGGTAATTCTAAGTGCTGTGGATGTGACTGTCATAGATGAGATAGAATAAACGACAACGTACAGTCAATCTACGTACTGAGGTTTATTTAAAAACCAATAAGAACAGAGCTTTTACCCTACCTGATCATCATACAAAATTTCCTAATCACCTCCTCCTTTCAAAGTCACATTCACTTAGTATTGACTTTCATTCTATCAGGGACATCATTGCTGGTCTAGTCAAGTAAAACAGAAAGTCATGATGGTTTATGGTGCACAGCTGCCTGAAGTCATCAGTCTCAGGCATCACCCATGATGCCTGAGTGCACCACAACATTTGTGTCCATGGTTCTGCCTCAATTTCCATGACATTTTTTTCTAGGCTTCCTCTTCTCTGTCTTGTGGTGGGTTGAAATTTCCCCCCCAACATTAACTTTGCCAGGCCCACTCAGGTGTATTTACAAGCTGTATTTCCTCAGCTGTATTTACAAGCAAAACTATAATCTACAATGAAATGCAATGAATATGTACAAAATATACAGTATTTACAGGTATTTACAATTAACAAACATCACAAGAACCCCTCTGGTCAAAGACTAGGGGAAGCTACTAGATTCTCCTTCCCTACCTACCCAGCCTCACCTCATGGACCAACCATCTATACCACATTCTTTGAGCTTTTCTGTGAGGAAGTTATGGTAAACAGTATCAAAAGCCTTACTGAAGTCAAGGTACATGACATCCACTGTTCATCTACCCATTTGATCATGGTTTCATAGAAGGCTATCAGATTAGTCAGACAGGATCTCCCCTTGGTAAAGCCATGTTGGTGACTCCTGATAACTTTCTTGTCTTCCATGCGGTTAGAGATGACCTCCAGGATGAGCTGCTCCATCATTTGTCCAGGGATGGAGGTGAGGGTGGGGAAGAAATATAAGTACATTTGGGAATTGGGGGGTAGAATATTATAGTGAATTCTGTCTTTAATTGAAATACTTTTGGGTATCTACAAATAGTTATTTGATACTCAGTTGATATTCAGCTATTTTTCTTGGAGCTGAAACAGAAGATAGAATGCATTGGGAAACATATGACAGATCATAAGAGAATGAAAAGAACAACTTCCAGTGTAGGAGATACTTTCCTTCTGTTTTTATTGTATTTTTTTAATTATTTCCTCTAATTTTCCCCTCAAGAAAACAAATTTCCCCTCATGAAAACAAATTTCATACAAGAGTTCTTATTGAAAGGAACCTTTAAAGATCATCTAGACCAGCCACCCTGCCTTGGTCAGGGACAACATCAAATACAGCAAGTTGCTCAAAACCCGGTTCAACCTTGAATGCTTCTCAGGGATGGATGTCTGGGTAACCTCTTCTTATCACCCTTGTTATGAAGAATTTCCTCCTTACAACAAATCTAAATCTAAATCTAAATCTATTCTTTTTCAGTGGAAAATCATTGCCTCTTTGAAGGATTAAATTTAGGGAATAGAACTTCAAGCACTGCTCAGCTGATAGAAGGAAATGTTTTTGCCCTCACGGATCATAAACCCTGGGAACAGAGTGCAGCTGTGTAGAGGGAAAAAAACAGATAGCTGACTACCAATGGTCACTGTGACTCAGGGAAGTTACACAAGGACCTGAAAACAGGAGCTGGGTAAACATTGCAAGAGTCTTTTGTCTTCTGTCTGACACTTGATGTGTGTTCGTTTGTCTTCTGTCTAACACCGGTCTGAGCCTTGATAAGAGATGTGCGTTTTGTGATATTTTCTTGTCAGCCAATCATGAGTCTGTAACTGTTGCATGGACATATCTAATAACCAATCAGAAGTTGCTTTTGATTATGTCAGCCTATATAAAGAAAAGGCTTTATTGTACAAAGTGACACTTTGCTTGCATCAAGCTGCATCCTGTCTCTCAATCACAGTACCTCTTGTTCTGTTATTCAGATTTATGGTGCTTATGTATTTTCATAATGCCATGCATGTCTTACGGTCACTAAAGGATTTGCAATAGGACAATCAAAATAGCATAATAGTATAAGTTTGGAAATAGCATAATAGTGTAAGTTTGGAAATTAGTGTCACAGTTACTGTTTGCAGTGTGGTCACGTATGTTGGTCATGCAGAATTGTTGTAATTGGTACATAATGGTAGCATAAAACTGAAGCAAAAGTAGTACTACAAAGATGATTTATCCTTATTGGAGACATCCCTGGAAAAATGATGGAGTAGCTCATTCTGGAAGTCATCTATAAGCACTCGGATGACAAGAAGGTTATCAGGACTAGTCAGCATGGATTTACTAAGAGGAAATCATGCTTCACTGGTATGATAGCATTCTATGATGCTGAATGGGTAGATTCTACTTGACCTTAGTAAGGCTTTTGACACTGTCTCCCATAACATCCTTGTGAGCCAGCTCAGGAAATGTGGTATAGAAGAACAGACAGTGAGATAGATTAGGAACTGGTTACACAATAGATTCCAAAGAATGTTGATCAGTGGGGCCAAGCCCACCTGAAGAGCTGTAACTAATGGAGTCCCCCAGGGATCAGTGCTGAGTCTGGTCCTGTTCAAAATCTTCATCAATGACATTGATGAGAGGACAGAGTGTCTGCTCAGCATTTGCTGATGATACTGAATCAAAAGGCTTGGCTGATGCAGCTGAAGGCTATGAGGCCATTCAGCAAGACTTGGACAGACTGGAGATCTGGACAGAGAGGAACCAACTGAGGCACAGCAGGGATAAGTGCAGAGTCCTTCATCTGGGAAGGAATAATGAACGGCACCAGTACAGGCTGGGAGGTGATCTGCTGGAGAGCAGCCCTGTGGAGAAGGACCTGGGAGTCCTGCTGGACAGCAAGTTATTCATGGGACAGCAATGTGCCCTTGTGGCCAAGGAGGCCAACAGGATCCTGGGGTGCATTAAGAAGAGCATGTCCAGCAGATCAGTGGAGGTTCTCCTCCCCCTTTACGCTGCCCTGGTGAGACCTCACCTGGAATATTGCATCCAGTTTTGGGCTCCTCAGTTCAGGAGGGACAGGGATCTACTGAGAGAGTGTCCAGTGGAGGGCTATGAGGATGATTAGGGGATGTAGCACATGCCCTAGGAGGAGAGGCTGAGAGACCTGGGGCTTTTCAGTCTGGAGAAGTCTGAGAGAGGATTTAAGAAATGTTTATAAATATACTAGGGCTGGGTATCAAGATGGAAGGGACAGCCTCTTCTCTGTTGAGAAACCTCCAGGGCTCTTTCTTCCCCCCCCTACACTGTTAGGCTAATCTCAGCTGGCCAGATCTGAGATTGCCCTTACCCCTTCTCCTCTTGGCATTAGGCCTAGCCAGGCCTAAGAGGCCTTGAGGTAACTCCCCCTCCATTACCAGATAGGGAGCATCTCCCACAAGGGCAGTGAGGAACGAAAGAGGAAGTGTAAGACCTTGCAGATGGATTTATAGGGAGCAGGACATTATGGGAATGAAATATGCAGCTTCCTGTGTCCACCCACTGGGCTGGACACCTGGGGCACCCAAAGGTGTATCTTGTGTGGTAGCAGCAGGAGGCTCCCAGCCTAAACTACCACATTTGGTTACCACAAAAATAAATTATCACAATTTTTAGTTTGGTGGGTGACTTGGAATTTAATTCAAGATTGGAGGAATCAAATTTTGGTATTATATTTTGATTTAAACAGTCTTCCTATAGCTTATATATGTTGCAAATACTTGAAGGTTTGGTAGTTGGCATGGAGATGGAATATGGAACTCTTTGGTTGTTATTCTTTGCTTGCTCTCTGATTTCATTCATATCACTGCATTAGAAAAGACAAATTTATTATATTTTTGGACGCCACATATATTTTTCCTGTCATTTTTTCCATAGTGAATAACCCTCTGTTTAGATGAGATGTGCATGTTGTGTCTTGAAAGCAAAAGAGAAATGAAGGGAAAAAGTGAATGCTAAGATTTGAGTCTGTTTTAGTCTTCAAAACAAAAGTATATTTGGAAAGAAAAAACAAGCAAACAAAACCCAAACATTCTCCATAAAAAGCAAATGCTTAAGTAATGAAATATTTAATTTGTCAAATGCGTAAGAAGTTTATGCTTTCCAAACATAGGTAACAAATTCTTATCATTTATGTTTCCTATGTGACATGATCATCTGAAAAAGGTCAGTTCTCCTAGAGGATTCTTGTTCAATAATCCTGAAGAAAGTTTTCATAACTCACCTTATGGTTATCTAATTCATAAAATAATTACTTATTTTTGTCATCTTTAGACATGTTGACTAACATTGCTCAGATGCTGGTGTGATTTTGATAATCCTTTTTAAATCTGACAAGCTTTATTCTATTTCATTTTATTCTGTTGTGACTGACAAAATGGTTTAAATCTCATTAATGGGTCTTAGATTACACTAAGCATCATACCCATAAATCTGTAGGATCTCATCTTGAGATGTGTATATGTGGTTGCGTTCTTTTTTCTTCCTGTTTCATACCTTGTTATGATGTTCACTGGTTAACTCATGGGTAGCTGGTTAGGAAATAGACTTGTTTCTTAAAATTGCTAACGTCATTGTTGGATTTCTAATTGATTTCACACTTTTCCATATTTGGGTTGTTTTGATATGAGGTTATTCCTTTCACAAACATACAAACACTATCTTTCTTGAGGTAGGGAGACTGTCAAAATTCTTGAATCTCAAAGGCAATCTACCTAATCTCTTGCAGTGCTCTGAAGATTTTTTTTTGTTTTCTCAAAACACTGCAGCTTCCAGATCTACACAGGCCAGTATCTTCATGGTGTTACTGATGGCGTGGTTCTTCATTGTAGTATTCCTGTACCATTACTTTGGTTTACATTTACAAACACTTCCAAAACAGTTCTTCAAAACATACAACTTCAGATTTAAAAAAAAAATAAATGACAGATTTAAAAAAACAAATTACAATATGCCTGGTGATATATTGAAGATTTTGGGCTTCAAGATGAGATGCAATTCATGTAAATTGCAGTGTATTTTTTTAGTTTTCTTTGACTTCATTTGGGTTTTCTTTGTTTTTTTTTTCCCCAGAGAGCTCTAATTTAGAAGTTTCTTAAGTATTATCTTTGCCCCATAATATGCATCAGTTGTATCTGGAGAAAAATTGAAAGATTGGGAATTAAATATTGCAACACATATACTATTATATACAAGATGATGATCAATAATAAGCTACTGATCCAAGAAACTGAATAAGACAACAACAATCAATAAATCCAATCTGGAGTCCATTTGCAACAAAAGAGTAGTCTGAGGTAGAGAAAAAGGATCATAATAAATCATGTAACTAGAATATTTGGCCATATCATAATTAATCATTAATCTTATTATTACTATTCACATTACCTTTGAAGGAGGATATTTTTAGCTGAAAACTCCTCCTGTTCATGAACTCAGAACATTGGAATCTGATCACTGTGTGCACTGTGAAGGGGGAATCAGTTCAGTCTAGGTTTGAATTAGTGAGCTGGAAAAAACCAGATTTTGTTAATAAAGAAGAATATTTTTATTATTGAGTAGGACTGTACATGAACTACAGTGATATTCAGTAATCAGAATTACTTAGCACATGAATGAATAAACTAGGCAAAGCATGTAGTGTAGGAATACCTGGCTCATATCTAGCATTTTTATTATGTCTTAAAACACATTAAAACAGGCCAGTGAAGCTCCTCAGATTTTATGGAAAGTAGAAAAACAGGAAGAAATACAAAGCAGTGAATAGATTTTCCCAAGGGAATTGCTGAGAAAACACTTAATGCCTGAGCACTAGTGCAGAGTTCTCTGTGAAGAAAATCAGCAAGAAGCCTTTTGAATTACTCTATTAAATATAAAATGGTAAGTTCATTTCATCTTAGCTTAACCAGCTCAAAGTTAAATGTCTGTTCTATTTTTAGATCTTTCTGTAGTTAATAGAGGAGTGGCATCTTCAGTCATATCATCCATATTAGATACCTCTCAGGACAGATGATTTTCAGTTCACTGGCTAAAGAAGTACAAACCTTACATTAGGAGCTTTAATGACAGGTTGTTAAATTGTTGTATGTGTGTCTTTGCACTGCCACGTACCAGCTACAGCAGAAATTGTCTATATTCAGAATATCTATAAAGCTTATTCTGGAATGATCTTCATCAGTGTCAGTGATAGTTGGTAACAGAATAATACATTTTGAACACTTTTATCAGTCAGTGCTATCATCAGAGCTTTACTTGTTTTTCATCAGAGATTTATTATCAGGCATTATTACCAGAGATATACTGACTTTTAAAGATTAAGTTCAAATAATACAGAAAAGTCAACATAATATTTAATACTGAGTCAGCTTCCTTTTTGCCAATGATATCTTCAAATTAACATGTATTAGCATATATTTTGTAACTTGAGTCTTTCTATATGTAATGAAGTCAGATCTTCCTGGAGTATCCTTTAGATGATACAGTTTCATTCATCTTCAAAACATAGGACAAAAGTATTTTTGTTCTTTGTTTATTAATACTTTTTCCCTAAGGTCATAGTACATGTTCCATAATATTTAGAAGAAAAACAGAGGTCCCTATATCAAAATAGTCAGTTCTTTATTTTTTATTCCCCCCCCCCCGGAAAATCCAAGAGACATTAAGAAAAAATATAGAAGTGAATGAAGAAGAAATGTAACATTGTCAGAATCCTTATTGAAACAAACAGATAAAATAAAACCTGCAGACAGCAGCAAAGACTACCAATTTGCTTTAAGTAGTTGAAAAATGGAAAGCTAAGTAGGAGAAGATGGCACACTCCCATTTAGGAGGATTACTGGATGTGCCTCACTGATCTCCTGCGCCATGCTCAGCGCTTCTTGATAGCAAGTCAAGGAAAGAAACATGCTATTTCCTGAAGTTTTCACAACCAGCATAAAGGCCTGGGATTCAGCCTTTCTGGATGTCTCGAAACTGAAATATCTACTGAGAAAGTCATCTATGAAGTTTACCATTATTTTTTCTTCTGATGTTGTAGCCCAGTTCTTTGCAGTAAGCTTTGAGAAACCAGTGTTTACTCATATATATGATGTTAAAATGAACATGAGTATTAAAGGACAAGAATTAGTTCTTGTAGATTAGACTTTTTTATTGTGATCAACCCATTTAATTCTCCTTTTCTTAAGGATGTATTCTCTTGACTTTCAATCAAGGTCCTGCATAGATTAAGGTACAAGTCAGCTATGTGATGGGTCTTCCTAGTATATCCCTTGTTAGCCTGCTTGTATTTTTGAACCAGATCAGACAATTTGTTTCACAGATAAGAATTTCCAATACAGTGATTTAAATTGGAAATAAAGGTGCTGCAATCTGCAGTTTCCCACAAGGGGGATTCTGTAGGAAATTAGGTGGGTATTTACAGCTTGCTCCTCTGTCCAGTACCTTCCCAGACACTGTAACTATAATTCAACTGGCTCTTGCCTCAGAAAGGGCTAAGGGGCCTCCCCCCTCTCATACCCAGTTCACAGGTTGGAGCCCTTCCTTGGCTTGGAGAAGGCTAAGAAGCCTCTCTTGTGCACTCTGTTGCTGGGCTGTATCCTTTCCTTGGCTCTTCTGGGGTTTGGTTCTCTAGGGGCTTTTGCCCTTTAGGAGTGTTTGTTTCCTTTGTCCATGTGCAAGGCCTAGGTGTGTTTTGCCTGTTAGGACAAGCTCTTCAGCTGCAACTCTGGCAGCATCTGGCTCTTGTTTCTTTCTGGATGAGAACAAGGCCAATTGCCTACCATCTCAGCTGGTTTACATAATGTCCAAAGACAATGTAATGCTTGTTGGTAACAGGGCATATCCAAGCATGGCCAGGGGCACACACAGTTCACAGCTGTGTTACAAGGTTAATTGTACGTGCTAAACATTTGTCTGGACCACCTGGGTCCTAGGAAATGTCCAGGTGTGCACATTCACAGGTGCTTAGATTATTGTCTGGGTTAGGGCATTTTTGGGGGCTTGTCCCTTCAGGACACCTCTAAAACAGAAAAGCATCATTAGGATTTCACAGACTGTACAGGGACATAGCTGAAACTGTTATTTCATTTTATCATGATCATTCCCCTTGATGAATTTATCAGAATATATAGCCAGTACATCTAAATTGTCTCTTTATTTTCCAATCAGAAAAAAAAAAAATCTGTAAATAATTCTAATTATTAGATTCAAAGTAGCATTTTCATTTCCAGTTTATATATTTATTGAAAACACACTTTTCTTTTCTTTTGTTGTTGTTGTTGGCTTTGGTTTTGTTTTTTTTTTTCCCATGTATACTATTTGTAATTCCACATTATCACCATGGATTTCAGTTTCTTTAATCATACATTCTCTCATTGTTCTGTGATAATTATGGATATGACATTGTCCTGCATGACATCCTGGTCATCAAGTTGGAAAAGAACTTGAGGGGTGGAAAACTCTCTAGATAAGGAATTGGCTGGATGGCCACACTCAGAGAGTCATAGTCAGGGGACCAGTGCCCACAGTGAGACCAGTAACATGTGGCATCCTCAGGGTTCGGTACTGGGACCATTGCTCTTTGACATCTTTTGTCAGTGATATGGACAGTGGAATTGACTGTGCCCTCAGCAAGTCTGTGGATGACACCAAGCTATGTGGTTCAGCTGACATGCTGGAGGGATCATATGCCATTCAGAGGGACCCAGACAGATGTGGGAGGTGGGCTCAAGCCAACCTCACGAAGTTCAATAGGGCCAAGTCCAAAGTCCTGTACGCGGGTTAGGACAATGCCAAGCACAAACATAGGGAGGGAGATCAAGTTAAATGTTACAAGCAAATATGAATTTGTCCAAGTGTAACATAACATGGAAACATTTTTGGTATCAAATGCATTCACAAGTTGTTACTTTACTGTATTTTACTGTTCTGAAAATATAAATAACAACATTTTCTGGACATGCAGAAATATTAAGGACATCAAATATTAATAACACTCAACCTCAACAGGCTCTTCAGAATAGAACAAGCAGTTTTTCTTCAAATGTATCTGCCTAAGAGGAGTTCTGGAGTCTGGGACTTCTAAATTATGAACAGTAAAATAGGAGCAGGGAAGACATTCACAGAGATGAAAATGATGTTATCAGTTTATAGAATAACTTAAGAGACTGTTACCCCCAGACAGGAGTCTGAGGGTAAGCTGGAAGCCAAAGTGCATGTACGCTAATGCACACAAACATGGGTAACAAACAAGAGGAGCTGGAAGCCTTGTTGCAGCAGGAAAGTTGTGATGTAGTTGCCATCACAGAAACATGGTAGGATGACTCACATGACTGGAGCACTGTAATCGATGGCTACAGGCTCTTCAGGAGAGACAGGTGAGGGAGAAGGGGTGGAGGGGTGGCCCTGTACATCAGGGAGGCTCTAGACACCATGGAACTGGAGATTAAGGATGATCAGGTTGAGTGCCTGTGGGTGAGAATTAGAGGAAAGGCCAACTATGCTGACATCCTGGTTGGAGTCTGTTATAGACCACCCAACCAGAATGAAGAGGTTGATGAATTATTCTATAAGCAGCTAGAGGCTGTCTCAAGATCACCAGATGTTGTTCTTATAGGCAATGCCTGATATCTGCTGGGAACTTAACACAGCAGTGAGAAGGCAGTCTAGAAGCTTCTTACAGTGCATGGAAGATAGCTTCTTATCCCAGCTGCTGCATGAGCCTACCAGAGGTAAGGCTTTGCTTGACTTTCTTTTTACCAATAGAGAAGGGCTGGTGGGAGATGTGGTGGTTGGAGTGTGTCCGGAATCCAGTGACCATGAAATAATTGAGTTTTCAATATGCAGTCAAGCTAAGAGGGGCATCAACAAAACCTCCACTCTGGACGTCCAGAGGGTGGAGTTCAGGTTACTTAAGGAACTTACTCATAAACAACCCTTAGAAACAAAGGGGTCCAGGGGGGCTGGACCTACTTCAAGAACGAATTCTTGAAGGTGCAGGAACAGGCTCTGCCAATGTGCTGGAAGATGAGCTGCCAGGGCAGCCAGCCAGCCTGGATGGGCAATGAACTTCTGAGCAAACTATGGGAAAGAAAGAAAGTGTATCACCTTTGGAAGGAAGGTGAGGTAACCCATGAAATGTTTAAAGATGTTGCTAGGTCATGCAGGAAAAAAATTAGAGAGGCAAAAGCCCATTTAGAGCTTAGACTGGCCACTGCTGTGAAGGACAACAAAAAATCCTTCTACAAATATACTAATGGCAAGAGGAGGAGCAAGGACAACCTCCACTCCTTGGTGGACATGGAGGGGAATATAGAATTAAAGATGAGGAAAACGCAGAGGGACTTAACACCTTCTTTTTCTCAATTGTTAATAGCAGGATAGGTTGTCTTCTGGACAATTGGCCTCCTGAGCTGGCAGATGGAGCCAGGGAGCAGTACAGTTCCCCTGTGATCCAGGAGGAAGTAGCTAGAGATCTCCTTAGCTGCTTGAATCCCCACAAGTGCATGGGACCAGATGGGATCCATCCTAGGTGCTGAGAGAGCTGCCAGATGAGCTGGCCAAGCCGCTCTCCATCATTTTTCAACAGTCCTGGCTCACTGGAGAGGTCCCAGAGGACTGGAAGCTTAGCCAACGCGATACCCATCCACAGGAAGGGATGGATGGATGGATTAGAGACCTGTCAGCCTCACCTCAGTGCCAGGCAAGATTATGGAACAGGTCATCTTGAGTGCAATCACACAGCACTTACAGGATGGCCAAGGAATCAGGCCCAGCCAGCATGGATTTAGGAAGGGCAGGTCCTGCCTGACCAACCTGATCTCCTTCTATGATCAGGTGACCCACCTGGTGATGTGGGGAAGGCTGTGGATGTAGTCTACCTGGACTTCAGCAAGGCCTTTGACACCATTCCCCTCAACAAACTCCTGACCAAACTGTCAGCCTTTGGCTTGGACAGGTGCACTCTGTGCTGGGTTAGGAACTGGCTGGATGGCTGAGCCCAGAGAGTGGTGGTGAATGGTGCCACATCCAGCTGGTGGCCAGTCACTAGTGGAGTCCCCCAAGCCTCAGTACGGGGCCCCATCCTGTTCAAGATCTTTACTGATGATCTGGAGGAGGGCATTGAGTCCATCATCAGTAAATTTGCAGATGACACCAAGTTGGGGGCAGGTGTTGATCTGTTAGAGAGTAGGAGAGCTCTGCAGAGGGACCTTGACAGGCTGGACAGATGGGCAAAGTACAATGGCATGTATAATATTGTAAATACTGTATATTTTGTATATATTCATTGCATTTCATTATTGCTTGTAAAATACATCTTTCATTCGCTTCTCCAGCTGAGTTTAGCTGTGCTTTATTGTTGGTGCATGTGGGCTAAACCATCGCACCACTACAAGTATTTAGGCAATATAACAATTTTAACACTTTTAAGCAAACTGGGAGGAATAACAGGGAAAGAGAGAATTTCCTGGTGCAAATTAGTGCTCAACCACAAGAGGGGAGACTCAACAAGAACAATTAAGCCAGGAGGCAAGTAAATTACTTAGAAAAAAGAGTCTATCCCAAATAGGGTGGTGCTGCTGCTGTATTAGCTGTCAAGGCTTTTTGGGTCGCTCTCATGAGCCAGCTATGACTGGTTGCTGGCAGGAATGCCACACAGTCTCGGGGCTGGTCTGGCTTGAGCAGGACAGTGGACTGTTTACAATGCCATTACTGTGATGGACTCTTGCATCTTTCCAGGTAAACTGAGGCATGGCAAAATTCTAGTTGCAAGGGGAATTGAGGCTTGGCTCCAGTTCCTAAGGCCTGTGACTTCTCTAGCTTGCAGTGAGTAGGCTCATGGCTTCTGTCCCAGGCTCTAGACCAGGTAACTCGAGGCAAGGCAACTTCAAGCAAGGCAGGTCCAAGAAGGAAAGGCAAAGCAAAGCCAAGGCAGGTCCATGCAAACAAGGCAAAAACAAAGCAACTACAAATCAGCCTGTATATATATCTTGCCCGAGATTCAATTAGGCCAATAGGGTGAGTGAAGCCAGTAAACAGTTACCCAATGAAAAGGGGTTCTGCCAGGCTGTGGCCATAAAAGGCAGAAACACAGGCCTGTTTGGGGGGAAGCAGTGGCAAGTATGTGTGCTCATTAGGTCCTGTCCCTTTGTTCCTTTTCCTATGTTACCCTGAATTCTACAGGAAGGAGGGACTGAGGGGGACTGTATCTAGACACGTCAGGACCTGTCTGGGTTTGTTCTGGGCCTGTGTGGCCCTACCACCACATGTCCTAGGGGAGACACTTAGCTCATCCTAGATTCCTGACATATTTTTGCATTTGTGAAGTGTAAAATGACATTTCATAATTTCAAGGGAATTGCAGCAATCACTCAAACTTAGACTTTGTTATTGGCAATTATGTACACCTGTGAAATTGTATGTGAAATAGTGAGCTTTGGAGGTAGCTGAAAATAAGAACTGCCTGAATACAATGAAACAGTTTGTCACTCTACTAAAACAATATTTGTCTGAATGAAAATAATTTGTAAATAACTTGAGGAAAGCAAAAATGAAAACTAAAAAAAAATAGTGACACTTAAAATTGAATAGATGTGGGAGCTACTTTTTAATTTGCTATCTAATCAGTTTCAAATAATTTCCTGAATTTTGTTAGTGTTTGCCTATTGTTATGGTATTTTGGGATGTTTTTTTGCTTGCTTGGTTGTTTTTTTCTTTTTCCAAAGTAATACTAAACTTTAGGATATCTTGTTTGAGAGTAATTTTCCTTAATAATCCTAAATTTATAATTCAAATTTTATGATTAGACTTCTTCAAAACATAGATGTATCACTTTATACCATAATGATTAAATTGCCCTCACCATAGTTTTCTTTTCTTCTTATTGTCTCATTGAGGAGGTTAAATTAGCTAAAATAATTTAAAACTCCCATTTTTTTTTTTTTTAACTGTAAGTTTGCTCAAATCTAAGAAAGGTTTTGTATAGAAGAAGTGTAAACAGATGAATAAAATTACAAATGTGGCATTCCTCCCTCAGATTCCCAGTTATCATTCTAAATAAACCTAGTGCATTTCACCCTTCATGCTCTGCACTATATGCATTCACATCCTGCACTATCACAGAATCACAGAATCACCAAGACTGGAAGAGACCTCAAGGATCATCAAGTCCAACCTGTCACCACAGACCTCCTGACTAAACCACGGCACCAAGTGCCACGTCCAATCCCCTCTTGAACAGCTTCAGGGATGGTGACTCAACCACCACCCTGGGCAGCCCATTCCAATGGCTAACGACTCTCTCAGTGAAGAATTTTCTCCTTACCTCGAGCCTAAACTTCCCCTGGCGCAGCTTGAGACTGTGTCCTCTTGTTCTGGTGCTGTATTCAGAAATATAAAACTAAGGCCTACTTTTAAAATTACTTAGAATAGAAAACCTGAATATGCAAAGCTGTTACACACCAATTGCATTACAAGACATGAAGAACATGAACTTTCAGCACCACACATTTATTACCCCATAACTTTGGTTCAGAAGAGCTTCATGCTTGGTATAGGTGTGCTACGCAAGTCAAGAAGGTGAAGCATCTCCCTGTGGTCATCACTGCCTCTCTTGAGGCTTCAACCACCCAAAGCTAGGCCTGATTTAGACGTTATCCAGATGTCAGAGAAATTGACCTGGCTGCACATTGCTTACCTTGCATTATTCATGTAAGTTGCCAGTGCTTTTCTGAGGAATTAAACAGTCAGAAAAGGAAGATGTGAGTGTGGGGGGATGTGTTCATGTGTATGTTTCACTCTCTCTTCACATGTAAAAGCTTGCATCTAAGACAAAAGTAAGAGACCTTTTTCTGATAAAAATGGATGCATTTCTTCTAATCTGAATCTCTTCCTCTCTTTTGTAAAAGTGATTGATAAACGTTATAAATGTGGAAACTCCAACTAGCTCATGCTAAAATGTGTATTATTCACACTACTGTGGTCTAGCAAAACACACACTATGTTATATCTAACCCTGCATATTATACCACCATTCCTGTCCTTTCCCAGTGAAATTTTCAGCAATACCTGTGCTGTTCTTGTGGTTAGTACATGCTTGACCTCGTTAAATGTTTTCTTATGTGTCTGTTCTTCAGTCCCTGTTGTCAGCACTTTCTCCATCTAGATTCATATGCTCATGGGAAATCCTTGTGGACTTACGGTCACAACACAGAAAGAGACCACACATATTGGCTGCTGTTCAGTCTTCAGTCACTCTTAGATGTTAACTGTGTAATCAAAATGGGGGGCATGTGTACAAATACAAAATCTAAATAATATATTTTAATAACAAAATAATAACTAGCACATGATTGCTATGCTCTGGTTGTTACTCTTCCCTATAAAATATTTTATGAATTCATTTTACAAGAATATTAAGGAGTAAATACCTTGTTACAGTTTTGTTTTGGAATTTTCTTCTTCTCTTAAGGAATTTACATTACAGCTTAGTTTAATCAATCAGTAAAACATTAAATTTTATTAATATTTAAAATATAAGAATAATCAAACATTGCTAACTATTCAGTTTAATTTAATTTCTACATAATCTATAACTTTGATCCATAAGCCAAACCAATACATTTTGACAAGGAGATTTTTGTCAGCCATGCTGGGCCCCAAGAAAATGATTCTTTGCCATCCTTCTGTAAAGTTAAACAGCAAAGGATCAGACTTTTTATGAATTCAGCAACAACACTCCATTATTGTTTATTGCCTATCAGATACTATAACCTATTGTGGAAGAAATTTTGGAAGGGCAATCAATTATGGAAGACACCATCTGACAGTCTGTAGAACTCTATGAAACATTAGTCAAAATATTATGATTTCTGGGCCTGAAGGTTTCTTTTTTTCAGAAACCACAATTTGGAAGAAAATATTTCAAAGCTTTATAGGAACCTGTGATATACCAAGATGTGTATGTATAATTATACATATATATGTACACATATACTTTGTTTTCTGTCAATTATTAATAAGTAATGAAAAATAAGAAATAATTGAGAAAAGTATATTTTAATGTAACTATGTTTGGATGTACCTGTAATGATCAAAGGATGTAAGGAGGCAAAACTTGTAAGTATGACTAATACCTATTATTTATCTAGATACTATGTGTGGAGCAAAAAACTTGCATTCCTGAAATCTTGTCTACTTTTCAAAACAAATAAGATCAATCCTGAAATATTTATTCCTCAGAAGACAAACAAAAAAACTAAAAAAAAATGTATTAGTAATGAGCTTGAGATAATGAAACTCCAATCTTCTGTTCTGTTTCCTTGTTGAATAATAATGGATTTTCCCCTGAAAACAGTTTCTGATTTGCTATCACATAGAACAAACTGACAGACATAGTGCGGAAAGAAGATTGTTCTGGCTGAGCACAGAAAGCATATAGGGAGCATACTCAAATACTATTCAAAATTAGTATCATGGTCATAATCATTCATGACAAAGATGCACTGTTATTTTTGTTAATTTTTGTGATTCATGTACATGTACATGATGTATGCAATTGCAGAAGGTACATCATGATGTACATGTACATGTACATGATGTATGCGATTGTAGAAGGTACACCATGGTGTACATGTACATCATGTACATGTACATGATGTATGTGATTGTAGATTATGTAAGCGATTGTAGAAGGGTGATGAACCTGAGTAACCAGGCTCTGCAGGCCCCACCAGCAGGGGCTGGTTATCCAAAATGCAGAGGGGAATGGATGCAGGTTCCTCTCAAAAGACACAACGTTAAACCTCCTTGCCTCCCCTCACCCCCCCCCCCCCGCCCTTGGAAAACAAGTTTGGGCCATTGGAGGTTGAGGGTGAGGTGATTCTGATATCAGAGGACACACCATCTGGGGTTTTCCCTGTGGCAAAACAGCCTAAGGTTAAACAGCCTAAGGTTAAACAGCCTAAGGTTAAACAGCCTTCCCCCGGCATCAGGACTTGCTCCCTTAGAAAAAAGAGGAGGGTAATTGTTATTGGCGATTCCCTCCTGAGGGGAACAGAGGGCTCCATATGTTGGCCAGACCCTACTCACAGGGAGGTTTGTTGCCTTCCGGGAGCTAGGGTTGGAGATGTTACCAGAAGACTGCCTTGTAGGGTGCAGCCCTCTGACTATTATCCCTTGATAGTTATGCAGTTAGGGAATGATGATGTTGCAACCAGAACTCCCAGGGCAATCAAAGATGACTTTAGGACCCTGGCAGATCTGGTTGAGAGGTCAGGTGCACAAATAATTTTTTCGTCTATACCCTTAGTTGCAGGAGGGAATACCATAAGGAACAGGTCAGCAGCTGCAGTCAACAAGTGGCTTAGAGGCTGGTGCAGTCAAAAGAATTTTGGGTTTTTCGATCTTGAAAAACTTTCTGCTGCACCAGGTCAGCTGGCAACAGATGGAGTACATCTGTCCCAGAGGAGGGGTAAGATCAGAGTGTATGAGAATGGCCTATCCCTTAAAGGGAAAAAGATTCTAGGAAGGGAATTGGCAGGTCTCATAGATAGGGCTTTAAACTAGTTTTGAAGGGGGAAGGGGCTGAAACCAGTCCCCCCAGGCAGGAGTCTGGGGGTGATAAGCCAGAGCCAGAGGTGAAACCAGCAGCCCGGCTGAAGTGCATGTACACTAATGCACGAAGCAAGGGCAACAAACAAGAGGAACTGGAAGCCTTGCTGCAGCAGGAAAGTTATGATGTAGTTGCCATCACAGAGACGTGGTGGGATGACTCACATGACTGGAGTGTTGCAATTGATGGCTACAGGCTCTTCAGGAGAGACAGGCAAGGAAGAAGGGGTGGAGGGGTGGCCCTATACATCAGGAAGGCACTAGATGCCATTGAGCTGGAGATCAGGGACGATCGGGTTGAGTGCCTGTGGGTGAGAATTAGAGGGAAGGCCAACAGGGCTGACATCATGGTTGGAGTCTGTTATAGACCACCCAACCAGGAGGAAGATGTTGATGAGTCATTCTATAGGCAGCTTAAGGCTGTCCCAAGATCGCCTGACCTTGCTCTCATGGGCAACTTCAACTTGCCTGATATCTGCTGGGATCTTAACATAGCAGAGAGGAGGCAATCTAGGAGGTTCTTAGAATGCATGGAGGACAGCTTCTTATCCCAGGTGCTGCAAGAGCCTACCAGGGGTAAGGCTATGCTTGACCTCCTCTTAACCCATAGGGAAGGGCTGGTGGGTGATGTAGTGGTCAGAGGGTGTTTGGGGTCCAGTGACCATGAGATAATTGAATTTTCAGTACTCAGTCAAGCTAAGAGGAGCAGCAAGAAGACCTCCACTCTGGACTTCCAGAGGGCAGATTTCAGGTTACTCAAGGAACTAACTCAGGAGGTTCCTTGGGATACAGCCCTTAAAAATAAAGGGGTCCAGGAGAGCTGGACATGCTTCAAGGACGAACTCTTGAAGGCACAGGAACAGGCTGTGCCAATGTGCCGGAAGAGGAGCCGCCGGGGCAGAGGGCCAGCCTGGATGGGTAATGAACCTCTAAAAGAACTAAGGGGAAAAAAGAGGGTGTATCATCTTTGAAAGAAAGGTGAGGCAATCCATGAAAAATTTAAGGATGTTGCTAGGTCTTGTAGGAAGAAAATTAGGGAGGCAAAAGCACATTTGAAGCTTAAACTGGTCTCTGCTGTGAAGGACAACAAAAAGTTCTTCTATAAATACATTAATAGCAAGAGGAAGGGCAAGGACAACCTCCACTCCTTGGTGGACACAGAGGGGAACGTTGTAACAAAGGATGAGGAAAGGGCAGAGATACTAAACACCTTCTTTGACTCAATTTTTAGTAGCAGGACAGAAGATCTTCCAGACAGCTGGCCTGCAGAGCTGGCAGAAGGAGCCAGGGAGCAGCATAGTTTGCCTCTGTTCCAAAATGGGGTAGTTGGTGACCTGCTCAGCCGCTTGGATCCCCACAGGTGCATGGGACCAGATGAGATCCATCCTAGGGTGCTGAGAGAGCTGGCAGAGGAGCTGGCCAAGCCGCTCTCCATAATTTTTCAGCAGTCCTGGCTCACTGGAGATGTCCCAGAGGACTGGAAGCTGGCCAACATGGTGCCCATCCATAGGAAGGGCCAGTTGGATGAGCCAAGGAATTATAGGCCTGTCAGCCTGACCTCAGTGCCAGGCAAGATAATGGAACAAGTAATCCTGAGTGCAATCACACAGCACTTACAGGATGGCCAAGGGATCAGGCCCAGCCAGCATGGATTTAGGAAGGGTAGGTCCTGCCTGGCCAACCTGATCTCCTTCTATGATCAGGTTACCCGCCTGGTGGATGTGTGGAGGTCTGTGGATATAGTCTACCTGGACCTCAGCAAGGCCTTTGACACCATCCCCCACAGCAAACTGCTGGCCAAGCTGTCAGCCCATGGCTAGGACGGGAGCACACTGCGATGGGTTAGGAACTGGCTGGATGGCCAAGTCCAGAGAGTGGTGGTGAATGGTGTCACATCCAGCTGGTGGTCAGTCACTAGTGGAGTCCTCCAGGGATCAGTGCTGGGCCCCATGCTCTTTAACATCTTTATTGATGATCTGGATGAGGGCATTGAGTCCATCATCAGTAAATTTGTGGACAACACCAAGCTGGGGGCAGGAGTTGATCTGCTGGAGGGTAGAGAGGCTCTGCAGAGAGACTTCAACAGGCTGGACAGATGGGCAGAATCTAACGGCATAAGATTTAACACATCCAAGTGCCGGCCACAACAACCTTATGCAGTGCTACAGGCTAGGGTCAGAGTGGCTGGAGAGCGGCCAGGCAGAGAGGGACCTGGGGTTGCTGGCTGATGGTAGGCTGAACATGAGCCTGCAGTGTGCCCAGGTGGCCAGGAGGGCCAATGGCATCCTGGCCTGCATCAGGAACAGTATGGCCAGCAGGAGCAGGGAGGTCATTCTGCCCCTGTACATTGGACTGGTTAGGCCACACCTCGAGTACTGTGTCCAGTTCAGGGCCCCTCAGTTTAGGAAGGATGTTCATAGTATCATAGTATCATAGTATCATTCAGGGTTGGAAGGGACCACAAGGATCATCTAGTTCCAACCCCCCTGCCATGGGCAGGGACACCCCACACTAGATCAGGCTGGCCAGAGTCTCATCCAGCCTGGTCTTAAACACCCCCAGGGACGGGGCCTCGACCACCTCCCTGGACAACCCATTCCAGGGTTTCACCACTCTCATGGTGAAGAACCTCCTCCTTACATCTTAGATGTTGACTCGCTGGAGCGTGTCCAGAGAAGGGCAACAAAGTTGTTGAGGGGCTTGGAACACAAGTCCTATGAGGAGAGGCTGAGGGAGCTGGGGCTGCTTAGCCTGGAGAAGAGGACACTCAGGGGTGACCTTATTGCTGTCTACAACTACCTGAAGGGGGGTTGTAGACAGGCAGAGGTTGGTCTCTTCTCCCAGGCAGCCAGCACCAGAACAAGAGGACATAGTCTCAGGCTGCACCGGGGGGGGTTCAGGCTGGAGGTCAGGAGGAAGTTTTACACAGAGATAGTGATTGCCCATTGGAATGGGCTGCCCGGGGAGGTGGTGGAATCACCATTACTGGAGGTGTTGAGGAGGAGACTTGACAGGGTGCTTGGTTGCATGGTTTAGTTGATTAGGTGGTGTTGGATGATAGGTTGGACGCGATGATCTTGAAGGTCTCTTCCAACCTGGTTTATTCTATTCTATTCTCTTCTACATTTTCTGATTCAGGAAGAAAGTAAACTTAGAGCAATAAGAAAACTTTTTTAAAGCAAATTGAAAATGTAAAAACTAAATCAATATTCTTCTCTGCTAATTTTTAAAGTCTAGACTTTGACATTACAATTGCTTGTTCTGAAATGTATAAAACCATATTTTTATTATGAACCAAAGGTATTTCCAAGATGAAGATGATAGTCGTGGTGATGAGCATCACATCACAAAGGAAGAGATAGTAGATATGGCCTGTATGTCTATGATATTTAGAACAGGAATATACATATATCTCTATATTATTTATATAAATATTTCTATGCAAATACATAAATTCATACATAAGAAGGAATCCATCCATAAGGAAGACATATATGTCTTCCTTAATTTCTAGCTTCTGGAATGATTTAGTTATGGAAACCTCTCTACTCCTATGAAGGAAGGGTATAGTTTCTAGTGACTAAGGTAGAGGAAAAACAAAATATTTTTTGAAAACGCAAACCCTGAAGGCTCGAAACCATTATAGAAACACACAGACTTGAAAATGAACTTTTAAAATCCATGTTGTTGACAATTCCAGTTCCTGCAGTCATATGACTAACATGTCCAGCAGGGCTTTCTCACAGAATCCCATTAAAAATGAACTGCCTTTTCGGAGAGGAAAAAAAAAAAGTCTCTAGGCCTTAGGGCAGCACTAACTCTAATTTGCAATAGAATCTTAGGGTATATTCATCTTCTGTCTTTACTGCGTAAAATATATTGCAAGCACTCGAGAAATAATAAACTACCTAAAACACACAGTAAGAGCAACAGGTGTATTAACTAGACTGAATTGAATTTGTGTTGAAAAGTGTGGTCTTCCAGCTTTTTATAATTAAAAGCTAAATTGTTTAACTTTTTGGACCAACAGCTTTTTTAAGTTATATGCTGTGTGATACCTCACTGGGTTTTATGCTGTGTAAAATGCACATGAAACTCTACAATATAAAATATATATATATTTTATATTATATAATATAAAAAATGGTTAACCTCTGAAGAAATTACCTCTTTAAATAAACAAATACACATGCATGTAAACACACAGAATTGAAGTGTGAAAAAAATATATACCTAAAAATATAAAATGTTATTCTATTTTTTTTTCATTAGCACTGATTTTCCTAATAGATTTACTTGTACAAATATTGTTTTGTAAATGCTTACCCTACAAATTCTCTTTTTCAGAAAATTGTTAATTCTGCCAACTCATGTTGTCACATAAGTGAACATCTGATGCATTAAAAAAAATAAAACTAAAATATATGATTTGGTGTTGCATAAGATCCAGGAAAATATCTTTTCCACAGAATATAGAGGTTTGTGGTAAAGTACTTTGTTGCAATGTCTACCAAACTTCAGTTTTGTTTGTTCAACATTTCAACTCTCCATTGTAAAGAGCTGGCAGTTTGTGAACAGTGGAGTTACCTTCAAGATAAATAGCAGCTTCATCTCTTAGCCTTGCAAACTTTTCTGGCTTTAATAAACAGAAAAGGAAACAGTAGTTTTGGGATTCTTCAACACAAAATTGTAACGATGAACGTATTGCAAGTAGCCTTTTTGTGATTAATGCACATGCCAGAATAGTGTTCAGCTAATTCTTTTTCAGCTGCATTAGCCCAGCAGTGGTAAATTCTAGTGAAAATCCAAACATGCTGGGTTTTTTTCTGTTTAGATCTGAAGACAGTGCAGTGCCTAGTCAATATCAAGAAAGAGACTTACAGAAAGTTAGATTAATCCATCATGAAGAACAAAGACACCTCACTCTCTAAATAGACTCCTCGCAGTGGTATGTTCAGAAGTTTTATGTGTCTTTTTAAGACAAAAAAAAAGAGATGCAGCAGGAAATTCAGACCACTGAATGGAAAGCAGGCAGAGGCAGCAGTGGTAGACTACAACACTCAGGGCTAACCCAGCTGCCAGGCAGGGTCTCAGCGTGTCCTGTGTTGGCAGGATCAGTAACTTGAGCCAGCATCTGATAGCCCAGCAGGTCACTGAGGGGAATCAGTGCAGTAGCAGATGTGTGTTAGAAGAGACCTGGCAGGCTATGCAAGATTCAAAAACTGGCAGGAAATATCACTGAAGAGAGCCAGGACTTTGCCTGGGAAACCAGTGTGAAAATAAAGCAGCAAAATATTATATTCAGATTGTATAGTCAGATTTGAACTTTATAGCTTTAATTTCTGTGACCATAATATTTCAACATAATGACTGCTATGAAATTACTAGTGAAAGAGAATCCTCCAGCAGATACCAGAGACTCTGCCCTATTTTGGTTTGAAAATAAAAGAGGCATGCTGTAGATACAGATGCATATATTTTAATGCATGGTAAATTTATTTACTTGCTGAAGGGATTTTTCGCTGTTATGAGGGATATATTTGCTTCCTAGATGTTTAATGTTTGTTGTGCCACAAACAAAACAAGCTTTTATGAAGAGAAAACACCACTTAACCAAATACTGCAGTTTCCCTTTTTGGACTTACCTAACTACCTGTCCTACAACATCATTCTCTCTTTGCTTTTCCTCAGGAGATCTGTGCATATCAGATATTTACTTTCATTCTGACACAACTGCTATTTTCTGGGAATTTACAAAGGTATCATATTCATAACATTTGTTAATAAATCAGAATATGCAAGTATGCAGAAATAAATGTAGCTTAAAACTGTTTCAAAGATTTTTACATCACCCTGCCCTCCTCCCCTCCCACCCCAAAAAAAAAAGACCACCATGAAAAAAAACCAAACCACCCCCAAACCAGAAAACCAACCCCACACCCCAAGATTAACTTTTTAACCCCAAAGCCTCAACTGATCTTCCTGTGGTTTGCTTTATTCTAAGGGAGCACATACTCTGAAAGGGTCTGTTGAACATATCTTGATTTGAACATAAAAAAAATTTTCTCTCCAGAGAGATAACTATATTAATCTTACTCTAAAGGTCACAGATGCTGTATCTCAAGGTCAGGATTTAGCTTTTCTATAAGAGAAGATGATTCTTTTATACTACTCAGCCACAACGTAAAACAGAAATACAAATCTGTAAAATATAAACCATACATTGTAAATAGGAACTGCTGATTCAGTATCCTGTAGAGATTTTTCTTCCCCCTGCCCCCACTTTCTGTCAGAAATAATTTCAGTTTTGCCTGGAGTGTGCTGCTCTCCATTCAGAAATGGACTATTTGCATGTTGGCATTTAACTTGGTGAACACAATGGGAAGATATCCTAATTTACAATTTTTGAAAGTAATCATAGAGGTATTTTAGACACCCTCAGGTACCCAGTTTTTCCTCTAACTGCTGATAAACAGTGCAAATCTTTTGTATCCCCCATGTCATACCTACCATCAGCAAGAAAATGTCTTGAATAGCCTCAGGTGTTTCTGGTAGCATTATCTTTAAATAGCGAATTTAATTCCTCTACCAGAGGATAACTTGATTACTGCATAAGGTATCGTGGTCAGTGAGAAAAAGAAAAGAAAAAAAAGACTAAAAATGACTCTCACTTTTTTAAAAAACCATTTTTCTGGTCCCTTTGCAAAGTGAGGTCATTCTAAGATGACCAATTGTAGCTTAGAAGATTAAATATCATGAAGATATTCAAATCTTAATGTTTGAAAAAAAAAAAAAAATTAAGAAAATCATAGAATTATTCCAGTTGGAAGAGAGTGGAAATTTTACAAAATATGGGGTTTCCTATTTGTTTTTCTCTACTGAGTTCTCATCAGAAGAAAACCAGGAAACCTACATGTATTTCTCCTGCTTTACAGTTATTTTCTTCAGGACCATTTATGAAGATGTTAAGGAATCTGAATCTTAAACACAGATAGTTTCAAGTCTGAAACCATCATTCACATACACTTCTACCTTTGTGGTCATGTATCAATGATTTATTCCTTTGTTAAGAATATTTGATATGGCGATATATATATATATATTTTTTTTTTTTCTTTTCTGAACAGAGCAAATCAATTTCACCTTCCTTTCTCTGTTCAACAGGTTATTATAAAATCCAATGTTGTTATACTTTCAATCTGCAAAGACACAGCATGTTCAAATATGGCATTTTTACATTAGTGTGTTGTTATATTTCACTACAGTAATTTCCTCTAGGAATTAATTTTATCTCCTTGAATGGTTTACATAGCATTTTGCATTTCATGAGATAATTTTACTCCCTCTTTTACCTAGTTTACTCCAGTACCAGACAATACAGTCTTATTAGAATATAAAAAGATGACATTAAAAGGTAATTTTGAAATAAAGTAAAAATATTAACAGAAAATCAAAAGTTTAAATAAGGGCTTGATACACTTAGTGCTGGAATATTTTCCATGGAAACCATGAATTGTAATAACTGAAATATTAAAAAAGATGATTATTTGACTCATGCTTTGCATTTTCAAATTTAGGCTTGTTCCAGCCTTTAGAGTCACTAAGTGTTTTTAGTTATATGATGTGAACTAGCCATCAGCATTGCTTGGCTTTCTGGTTTTCAAAATAATTCATATAGATGAACATTCACTTACAGACAGCATCACTGTCTAATCTGAACATTTTAATGTCACAATAATTAAAAGATAATCACAAACCTATGTAAGTTGTGTTTGAAAGACATTTGGCTTACATAGAAGAAAGGTTCTATTTTTATTCAGTTATATCTATATTAAAGTTTAGCTATCCAAATGGAATGTAAAAGCTTATTTACACTAAACTATGCATGCAATATATGTGTGATATATGGTATATATGGATATACATGGTATGGTATATGCTTTTCCATCAGAATACATTCCAGACTACATTATTTTATGTGATATTTAAATATTAATGAATAGTAGTTTTCTGCTTTTTCAAAGTTTGTATTCTTAAAATCATCAAATCAGTTCAATTTTATTACTTTGAAAATCTACCTTATTGTGCTTTAATTATCCAATATGGTGGAGGAAGTCTTTGATTAGCTTAGTATTTGGAATTAATACTAACTATGTAATGTAATAAAGATTTAATTTTCTCTCAAAATTACAGTATTTGCCATCCTGTGCCTAAAGTGATTATTTCAGAGTAAATGCAAGTACTGTGTTCTATAAGTTACTTTTCAGCATGTTAATTTTCCAAAGATACAGTTCATAGTTCACAAGAGGCAATATAGCTTTTAACCATTTGCTTGCTTCTGTGATAGAAAGTTCTTTTCTCATTCAAGTATGGAGGATTTTTAAGGTTGTCATGCTGGTGAGGAAACACAGAGATATCAGCCACAGTGATGTTCCAGAGTCAATAATCACTCTTCAAATCCAGAGAAAGCTACAGAAATTAGCTACGGTACGCTTAAGATGACTATGATAACAATAGAACATTCAGTTGCTACTGCACTGAAATCTTGGACATTTTATGTGTTTGTTCCATACTTCTCAGAAGATTTTGCAGTATCCAGATTATTCCTGATGGTGGATTTTTTTAGGGGAAAGTTTTATGTATACTTAGATAATGAAAAAATTGTTATCTAGTCATCTTCCAAACTGATGGTAGAGAGGAGCCTTCCCTCCCCCCCCCCCCCCCCCCCCAACTTCGTTGCTGATTTAGGTGGGCACTTCCAGGTTTGGTTCATGCATCATCCCATGGCTGAAGAGGCTGAAGATATGTTAAATGAAAGAGTTAAAGTCAAAGCTGTGCATTGAGCAATGAACAATCTGGGATCAAGACCACTTATCTGTAAGGTTCTGCCCAGGTATTGTTGCATTCTAGAAGCGAAAGCAGCTACCAATTAAGAGGCTATATTTGCTACTGGATTTGAAACTCTGTTGTTGCTTTTATTGATTTATTAAAGATACTGCAAAGCAGTTAGAGGGAAAACAAGTTGTTGCTGCTACAGTGTGTATATATATATATATATATATATACAGAAGTATAACAAAAAATAAGAGACTCACATATGTAAAAAACATGGAAGAAAAGCACAAACAGGATATAAAGATACTGAAATAAAAAGAAATAGCACCCAAGATGTTGAATTGGTTCCATATAGGTTAATATATATGTAACAACAGATTTCTTTGTAAAAATGCCTAGTTGTTTGTGTGTAACTATCGCACAATATTAACTCAGTCTCTACACAATATTCTGCAATAATAGACATGTGTCTTGGGCTTTATATATAAATAAATGTGTGAAAACATGAATCTCCAGTACTTTCTCAAAGGTTACTTATTGACAAATATGAAGATATTCACTAGCAAGGTTTAGATGATGGTATCTGGAAATAGTTGTTAATTCCTGCTGTTGGCTGCGTCCTTCAGACTCTTTCAGCTTCATAGTAAGGAGACACGTGTGGAGCACTGGTGATACTGTCCAATCCCATTGTAGTGAATGATGCTTATGGTCAGGATTGTGCCCCAAACATTTGTGTAGGATATATTTCTCTGTGTGCTAACCCTCCTTTGTTCCCCCTTCCTTTCTGGAGGCGGCAGGGGGGGGGAAACCTGGCGCCACTGAGTCCAGGTAAACAGCCTACCTGGGTGTGGTCTCACGCCTGTAGTACACAAGAGGCAGGCTATATGTTTGTTTCCCTGGGTATAGCATATACTTACGCCATATTTGGTAGGTGTCAGTTCATTGGTTAATCTTTGTGTTAGCAAGATTTGCTTATTGGACCAGTATTCACTGGGGCAAATGGTAAATAGGGGTAATTTGGTAAATGAGCCCCCCACCTTGGTGTTGGAGCCTGTGTGTGTATGCGTGCGTGCATGCCAGTCAGTGCTTCAAGAGGCCTCGTGGTCCTTTACCACCATCACCCAGCTGCGTGCGGTGCTGTGGACAGTACTCCGTGGGATCAACCGCTGAGTGATCCATTGCTGTAAGAGAAAACCTGGTAGCCTGTGTGAACCAACGTTGCTGACCTGCCACAGCCCCCCCAAGCAGGGAATCTTTGTGTCCTGGGAGAAGCAGCAGCCACGCGGCGCAGCCACGCGGCCGGCACCATTTCCTGTCTCCTTATTATGACACATCCATGCCACGTTCTCTGGACTATAAACATTATTAAGGAAAGACTTCACGAAGTTCTCAGCTTGTGAGTATGCCAAGCCCTTCTTTATAAAGCTTCAGTTAGGGTAGCGTTTAAATTGCTCTGGGTGGAGGGTTGCCAGTCACTGACCAACCCCTCCCCCACCACTCGCTGACTCAGTTTCGGTTATAAGTTCTGTGAATCATTTTGATTTAAGTGCCCATACATAACATTCTGTAAAGATAGTTCCAACAACCGAATATTGATACCTGTGAAGGGTGACTGTAAATACCCCGTTACAGAGTTTGTGTATCTATATATAAATAAATAAACTTATATTTTCATTGATACATCTGCCACTCATTTCTGAGGGCATATCCACTACACCCATCTGAACAAAAGGATCACATAGATGGTCAGGCAGGCCCTATTGATGTTCCATCTGAACAATTTCAAGGATAGAATTGTGGGACAAAACACTAGCTGGAAAGAAAAGAAGTCCACTAATGCATCCCTTGTCTTTTCTCTGGTAATCCAGATAGAACTGTTTGAATGTAAGAAATTAGCCTTTCATGAATCCTGTGATTTCATAGAGATCTGTTCTGCTTTCATGCAGCATTTGTTTACATACAATACTGAAATCAGAGATCTTGGTTACATTTATTATACCTAAAAGATTATTTGACTGCTAAGACCGAGTTGCCTTAAAGTATATAGCTGCTGCACTATGAAGCATCACAGGGGATAGAAAGTCATTCATATAGAATAATGGATATGGCACAGGACCCGCAGCTAATATCCTCTTGAAACACCAGGTACAGGCCAGGGAAAATACTCTGCACCATCTCAGACACTACTACAAAATTCTGTGTGGGCACCTAAATAAAGAGTTGGTTTTGTGAGAAACGAACTCACTGCTGAAAATTTATAACCAGTTTATTATAAAATAAAGGCAACACAGCGCTGGGCGCATAGCGAGTTTGCTAGAGGCACACCCTAACAACACGAGGTTAACTTAAATAGACAGCAAACATACATATTAATATATTAAAATATACATACTCATATATTCCCCAACACACTCCCACGCCTCTCCATCAGGACAGCCAAAACCTGCACCTTTGACCTGGCCAGTCTTTAGACCTGTTGGCAGCTCCCCTTTCTCTCCCAATACCCCACACAATACAGACCATCAGCCCAACAATCCAGCCCAACGATCGAGCCCCACGGTCCCCAGTAATTCCCCTTGCGAAAGCCAAATATTATAACCAGTTTCTCACAGTTTTAAGAATGAACTGAAGCTCTAAGCTGTACTGCCTATAACAGATGTATGAATGACTTTTTTTTTTTTTTTTTTTTTGGAGACAGATTGCTTTGCATTTATACAATAATATTAAGAAGATCATGGGGGAACCCAAGTGTTTGTGTGTTTGCTATTAAAGATAAAAAAGGAGTGTTTGCATTTATGATAAAGTAGTGTGTAACACGTACTGTTCATCATACATACATCTTCTCTTGCCTACAGCTGCTCATTTTCACTGTGCGGTGCTACAATGAGCAGAAGAATATATAATTTCAAAATAAGTGTTCAGAAAATATTTGCTTTGTAGTATTTTCAGTAAATATTTTCCATACGTCTGTGATTTCAAAATAATTTTTCTTTATTAAAAAAATGTTCTTTATAAATGACAGGTGTTAAAAATCAACAAGAAACAGCAACAGAGAAAAGATATACATCAGAAAATCAATTACAATACCTGAAAATGAAACAAGTTAATCTGTTGAAATGAGTATCAAAGAGAAAGAAGGATTTAGCTTAGAGTACGTTTAAGCTTAGAATTAGCAGGTGTTTCTATGATCTAGAGGTGAATCTGAGTTAATTTTCCAAAGTATAAACTTCAAAATGTCAGCTGTATTGGTATAAATGCTTATTGTGCATTTTTCTGTTTCAGTTTAATTGCTAAGGATGATTAAAAGAAGCATCTTGTTCATTTTTGTAGGCTTAATTTAGGCACATAAAAAGCGATTTGACTTGTAATTTACATGTAGAAGTATTTATACAAATAGAAATTGAATTGATTTTGGTTTTGCTTTGATTTGTGTACCACTGGTTCACAAATTTCTGTATTCTTGATGCAATTTCTAACAAACATTGTTTCCTTATTCATTTCCAACCCAAATAGTCTGAAAATTATCAGTCTGTCTCGGTCCAGAGAGAGAAAGAGACTCAGTTCTTTTGAATATTCCCATGTAATGAAATTAAAGGCACAAAGGAGGCCAAAATATCAACAGCTAGACTGTTTATTACACAAATAAAGTGGATGGATCAGAAGGAGAGAGAGAGAATAGAGAGAGAGAGAGAGAAGAAGGAGAGAGAAGAGGAAAGGAATTATATTACCACACCCCTCACCCCCCAAGACAGTTTGAGTCTGTGAAGGAAAGGTGCTGCAGCTTTGGATGTAGAGGAGATGTTTGGTCTGTAGAGGAAGGGTGCTGCAGCTTTGGCGGTAGAAGAGAGGTGGTCCTCTGGGCAGCCTCTTCAGCTCCATGAATTGCAGCACGTGGAACTTAGGACACAGAGAGAGGGTTCCTCTTGGTCCTGGTTTACTCTCGGGTTTTCCGTCTTGGTGGCATTGTCCAGGTCTTTTCCTCCTGTGTATTCCTTCATCTGTGTTTTCCTTCTCCTGTGTTTTTCTTCTTCTGACCCAGTAGTTGCTCAGGTCTTTTTATACAGTTTTCAATCCTTAGGTATGTGTCCAGGTATTGTTCCCCAGGAAATCTTCCTGTGTATTCCTTTGTGTTTGGACAGGGGTCTGGAGGAAGGGGAGGGGGCCTCCGCCTCCTCCTTCTCCATTTATCTGCCCACATACCCAATAAACATCAGGGGCCAGGTGGTGAATTAATTGTCTCACCATCCTCCCTTTCTGGGGTACTTGATGGGTGAGGATGATCTTGTCTTATGCATATTCCCGAAGCTATCAATGGCAGTGGCCCTGGGTCCATTGTCTGGGCCAGCAGCAAAGGAGATTTTATCTTTGTTGAGTCACATCAGGAGAGATAAGATTTAGTCTCTCATACAGTTTTTCAATTCTTTTATTCCAAACCAGGTACATCTTCCAAAGTTAAGGATGGATTTTGTGATTTTAAAGTATTTTTTATTTATTTCCCCCTATTCCCCACCCCATTAATTTGTTTTAAGCTTTAATGGGATTTATACTGCATATTATATCACATTTATATGTAATAATTTAAAAAATAAATGTATTTAATTTTACCTCCTTTGCCCCCCTGGTATCACAGTGTTCCTGTGCTCTGCTGAAACCTTGTTCTTAAACTATTTGGATTCATGTTAGAGCCCCATTTTTCTCATGACATATAAATAACATTTTATAACCATGATTTAGTTAGGCATACATACTTGTTTTTTCTATTATTGAATATTTCACTGTATGAAAATTACAGTACCTTTGGGGACCCCTAAAACTGTAATTATTTCATGGTCACTGGACCCCGGACAGCCTCCAACCACCACATCTCCCACCAGCCCTTCTCAGTTTGTAAAAAGACTAGACAAGACTAGACTAGACTAGACTAGACTAGACTAGACCAGGTTGGAAGAGACCTTCAAGATTTACATAGAATAGAAGTTACATAGAATAAACCAGGTTGGAAGAGACCTTCAAGATCATCGCGTCCAACCCATCAACCAATCCAACCCACCTAAACAATTAAACCATGGCACCAAGCACCCCATCAAGACTCCTCCTGAAGACCTCCAAGAAGATCGATCAAAGCCTTACCTCTGGTAGGCTCACACAGCAGCTGTGATAAGAAGCTTTCCTCCATACACTCCAAAAACCTTCTAGACTGCCTCTTCTCTGCTAAATTTCCAGCAGATATCTGGCAGATTAAAATCTCCCATAAAAACAAGGTCTGGTGATCTTGAGACAGCCTCTAGCTGCCTATAGAATAATTAATCAACCTCTTCATCCTGGTTGGGTGGTCTACAGCAGATTCCAACCAGGATGTCAGCCTTGTTGGCGTTCCCTCTAATTCTCACCCACAGACACTCAACCTGATCATCCTTGATCTCTAGTTCCATGGTGTCTAGAGCTTCCCTGATGTACAGGGCCATCTCTCCACCCCTTCTCCCTCACCTGTCTCTCCTGAAGGGCCTGTAGCCATTGATTACCGCACTCTAGTCATGTGGGTCATCCCACCACATTTCTGTGATGGCAGCTACATCATAACTTTTCTGCTGTACCACAGCTTCCAGCTCCTCTTGTTTATTACTCATACTGCATGCATTAGTGTACGTGCACTTCAGTTGGGCTGCTGGTTTCACCCCGACACCCTCTTACCACCCTCTCCTGTTTGGAGAGACTGGTTTCAACCTCTTGCCCCTTCAAATCTAGTTTAAAGCCCTGTCAATGAGCCCTGCCAACTCTCTTCCTAAAACCCTTTGCCCCCTGTGGAATAGGCTGTTCCCATCTGTGGCAAACTCATGTGCAATCTCCCCCTCTGGGACAGATGCATTCCATCTGTTGCTAGTAGACCTGGTGCCACAGAAAGTTCCCCAAGATCGAAAACCCAAAAATTCTGTTGGTGGTACCAGACTCTGAGACACTTGTTAAATACACCTGTTTTCCTGTTCCTTTCAGTATTCCTTCCTGCAACTAAGGGTATTGATGAAAAATTTACCTGTGCCCCTGATCCCTCAACCATTTTACCTAGTGCCTTGAAGTCCCTTTTGATTGCTTTTGGACTTCTGGTTTTGACTTCATTGTTTCCCACCTGCATAACAATCAAGGGATAGTAATCAGAGGACTGTACCAGGCTAGGCAGCCTTCTGGTAACATCTCTGACCTGGGCCCCAGGGAGGCAGCAGACTTCCTAGTGGGAAGGACATATGGGGCCCCCTGTTCCCCTCAGGAGGTAATCACCAATAAAAATTAGCCTCCTCCATTTTTTTTAAGGGAACAAGTCCTGATGCAAAGGGGAGGCACTGTTTTGCTTTAGCAAACTCCTGGATGGTGTCTCTTCTGCCTTCTTACGAGACAAAAGGTGGCTCAGGGGAATGGGGGGGATGTGTTGGTCCACACAGTGTGCTGCCCTGGTGTGCTGCAGTTGCAGATCTGCCCTGGCTTGTCTTGCCAGGATTTAAATGTGCCGCTGCATCAGTCTCTGACCATGCCACACCTGCCTCTCAAGTATGAAGTATGTCTAACCTTCCTGGACTCCTATATCCTTCAGAGTGGTCTCCCAAGGGACTTTGTCAATCAGTATTCTGAACAGTCCAAAGCTTCCCCTCTGGACTTTCAAGGCAGCAGTTTTACTAATCCCTCTCCTTGTTTCCCCAGGGATTCAGTTATCTCCTGATTGCTGGGTCTTAGACAGTCTCCAGCTGACTGACTTCACAGGCTGCAGAGACATGCCTGGATGACTCAATTTGGTCGTTAATTAACCTTGCTTGATACTCATGGATCTGTGATCCCTGTGCTCCTGGAGTGTTTAAGTAGCCCATGGTGTCTGAAGCTCAACCCAGGCCCCTCCCTACCTCCCTTGCGAGAGCAATTGGAACTGGCTGGGGCCCACGCTTCCCTGAGCTTCTCAGGTATGAAAAGCTTTATCTGCACACTGAATAAAGAGCTGATCTCCTGGTCTGCCACTGGGACAAGGCTGGTACGGTGATTTCTTGGCTGTTCTTGAGGAATTGAACTCCAATCTGTTTACAGGGTGTTTAAATATCCTGCAGTGGCTGCAGCTCCCAATCAGAGGGTTATCATGGTTTCAGTTGAATCTGCTGCTGTGTATTCAATATCATTCTGATGTCATGCCAACATTAAAATGAAAGTGCTGGCCAGAGCAAAGTATCATGGGGCCTGTAGTTTGGAGTGGAGTATGAAAGGCTTCCTGTTTCCAGTTGCTACTTCTGGTTTCTGGGTTTGGGAATGTGAGTCTTTTCTGCTGAGTTGGCTGAGGACTTGTGAGAAGGGAGGGGATTGTTTTATGGCTGGCTTCTGCTGATGCTTCTGCTTTTGCTTTTCTGCAAAATAGCTAAGGTAATTGTACATTGTATTATTTCCATTAAAATATTTATCCCAACCACAGGGCTTTTGTGCATGTGCGTGTGTGTGCATTACTTTCCCTCCCAGTCTTTGGGGAGGTCTTTCTTGTTAGAGCAGACTGTGTTAAACCAGCACAGTGGTCCAACTTTGGTCATTGGTTTTCCAATGTTTTGTTGTTGGGTTTTTTGTTTGTTTGGTTTTGTTTGAAGATGTTTTAATATACTAAACATTAAAACATAAAAATATCTGAAGTATTTAAATAATAAATATTTTAGGAAAACTTGCTGTGATTAAGAGGTCATTAAATTGATTAATATGAAATATGGATTATGAAAATATTTAATTAATTATCAAAATTATTAATAACCGATGAATCACTAACTTATATACATGTTCTAGTGCACGTTCATGAAATACATTCCATAAGTGGCTTAGTGTTATAATTAGAACTCAATTGAACTATCTACAGAATTGTATTTATATAACAAAGGGTGCAGTTCCGCCGCTTGACCACTAGATGGCGATCGACGGGACGCGGGTGGCTTCTGGCTACATACAGCTCTATCACATTGTTCTCTCGAGCGAGTAGAAAGACAAAGTGAAAGAGGGGGGCAACTTGTTTACCAACTGGGGTGATAATTATACATTCCTCGAGGCTGGGTTTGACCAATGGGCACTCTAGTAAACAACTGGCTTTTTTATAGAAGGCATGGAGCTAGAATTATGCCCATACTTGGTATTTGCATGAGCACTGAATGCGCTGGGTGTGTGCTGGCCTGGGTAGTGCTTTGGCTTTTGTGTTACTCCTGAAGGAGGGGGAACTTGTCCACATGCTGGGACAGGATACTGTATTTGGGCATAATGTGCCTTCACTACACTTGCTTAACACTTTTTCTACGTCTGAGTAACAGAGGCCTTGTAGCACCTGACGGAGGTCAATACCTGTTCTGTAAATACATAAGCAAAGGCAAAATATTCTATCACTGATTACATTATGACTTTGGAGTATAAAAACATATCTTCACAGCTAGAAACTAAGAATGCAAAGTATTTTTAGTTCCAAAAGCTAAAATCTAAGCATCAGATTCTTCTTCTTAAAAAAAAAAAAAAAACCTGTTTTGGCATGGCCTGCATTTAGCCTGTATCTGGCCTTAACTATAGCAGCTGGGGGATCAGACAAAATATCTATAGGTTGAAATGAAAATATATTACATGAAACAACAAAAAATAATATTAACACCAGTGTCAATATAATGTATATAAAGTTATATTCATCTCAGGGAATGTGCAGGAAAAAAATCCTCAAGAGTAGAACGGTAAGCAAGCCCCTCCAGTGGTGGAGAGAAACAGGAGGAGAAGGAGAAGGAAGAGGAAGAAGAGAACAACCTTCATTAATCTTCCTCCTTCATAATGGCCATGACATTACAATATCAAAATATCACAATATCACTAAGGTTGGAAGAGACCTCAAAGATCATCAAGTCCAACCTGTCACCACAGATCTCATGACCAGACCATGGCACCAAGTGCCACATCCAATCCCCTCTGGAACACCTCCAGGGATGGGGACTCCACCACCTCCCTGGGCAGCACATCCCAATGGTGAATGACTCTCTGGGAAGAACTTTCTCCTCACCTCAAGTCTAAACTTCCCCTTGATCACCACCACAAAGATTATTCTGTTCTCCTCCTACTAATAATAACTTTGATACCAAGAATATTGTGTGGCTTTGCAACCTCATCTACTGAATAATACACGACATTCCCTTTCATAATTCCTCTTGGTTACATTTATTACTGAGTAGGTCAGAATCTAAAGCTTGCATGCAGCTGAAATTAAAACAAAAAATGTCTTGAGTATTTTTCAGCAATGCATAGGAACATATGTCTGAATATCACATGCGTGTTTGGGAGTGTAGTTTAAAGTTTAAAATTTTAACATCCATTATTTTATTCTTTTTTAGTTTTGTTTTTTTTTTTTTTAAGATTTACCATATGAGCAATGTAATGTCTTCTCTATTTTCTCAAATTCCAATTCTATTTGGCATTTAAAAAGTTTAGATGTAAATGCTTGCCCTTATCTCTAGCTTTTCCCCTGTTTTTATCAATTATGTATGGATCTTCCTCTCTGATGATCAACTGATGCAAAACATCAAACTAAGTTTTTATTGTGCTAATGAGATAGAACTGACATCTAATGACTTCTATGTTTCCTTGAATTATTCTGTATTTCACTTCACATACAGATAATTCAGCTGATTGATAATAATTCTATTATTTTTGCATTACAAAACATCTTGCTTCATTTTGTCTATGTTGGTCACTCAGTGTAGTGAAGGTCTCTTCTTTCTTCCTTTTTTTAACATACATTAAGGGATGTATTAACAACTCAATTAATTTTGAATTTTGATTAGCCTGAGTATCATTAAAATTCCACATCAATTATGCTAGCGTTGTGAAATTGATACCAATGCTCATTATTAAACATATCTAACAGCAAATAGAAATATTTGGTGGAAAAACACATTTAAAATCGAGAAATAGATTTCCATGTTATTTTTCAGGGATGTGAATATTCTTTACACATTGCAATTAATCTCAGATGAACCAAGAAGACAACCTGAGGTGTGTAATCTTGAGCAATATTCTTTATTTTGTCCTAGTGATGTGGTCAAATGTAAGGTCAATATTGTACTGGAAAAGGATGGCAGCTGCTGAAAGATAAAGATGAAAGGATGATAGATTTAAATTAGAGGGAAGGGTAAAGACCATTCGAGGTGCTAAGATTGTTCCAGTCAGAGAAAAACATTGTAACAATAACTGGCAAATTGAAATTTGGTTTCATCTCACAAAACCTTGTCTCTCTTATGGCTGATGTTCACATTAACTGAGTAAGTTTATTTTAATATGGAGAATTACTACTTTCATAGGCCCTTTGGAAGTACTTATCACCTTTCATTGACTGAAAACAGGAGCACTAGAGATAAGCTTAAGAACAGATGTCAGTCTGCCATTTCACTTGAGGTGGAAGATGGTGACAATAATACCAAAACTGTCTGTGACAAGTGGCAGGAAGGCATATCAGGGTTGGAAGGACATCGTAATAGTACGGACCTTCAACCTGTTGCACTGAAGCATGCTGTGAACATTGCAGCAAAGGCAAAGTCTTATAGAGGTGATCCAGGGGCCTCTGAGGTAGTAGGAAATGGGAGGGTAACTCCCATGAAACACCTTGTGGGAACAATGGGACGCCCTGTTAAGAAGATGACATGGATGGCAGCCCATCTGAAGTGTCTCTACACCAATGCATGCAGCATGGGCAACAAACATGAGGAGCTGGAAGCTACCCAGCTACAGGAGAGTTATGATATAAGGGCAATTACAGAAACTCGGTGGGATGAATCCTATGACTGGAGTGTGGCTATTCAGAAGGAACAGAAGAAGACGAAGGAGGGGGTGGTGTTGCCCTCTATGTAAATAATTGGAAAGAGTGTGAAGAGTTGTCATTAAAGAGTAGCCACAAGCAGCTCAAGAGCTCCTGTGATTCTAAGTCTTTAGGATGTTTTAGGTGACCTTTATAATCATCATTATCTTGACAACAACGTCAATATTTCTTTCTCCTTCAGTAAAGCCTATGAGGACTTTGAAGACTATGGCCATATGTTAACTAAATAATTCTTTACCATTGCAGACTGTACAAATGTCTATAGTGGCTTGATTTCCTGATTCCAAAGGCACATAACAGTTCATCCTCTTGAATACTGCAGTACTTTGATCGCTTCATTGGCTTAGCATAAATAATTAGAAACAAATTAGTGATTTCATTCTGGGTTTTACTCTAAAACTTGACAGTTACAATGTCCAAGGAAGGAAGACTCGTGGTTGGGTAACTGTGGAAAGGCATTCAGTGATCATAAGGTTCCCATCTCTACAGGAAACTGTTTCCAAGTTGGGTATTACAGAATGTCTACTGAAGTACAGCCCTTCTTGAATAATTACTGCAAACGAAATTATATTATGTAGTGTTCATTTTGTGTTATATAAATAAAATGCCAGGTTCACAACTATATCCAGTGACTAATGCTTTTTGAGATAAATCATATTTCCAAGTAAAATCAAATGCCATTTATTTTTGTGTTATGAAGTAACACAGCTCCATTCATGTCTACCTTCTAGATACTAGATTTTACTATCTAGACATGGAAACTTAGTGTTATAATTTTACTCCCCACATTTCTGAATTGTACCGTGAATCTGCTGTTCTACGGAATATGAAGTCATTTTGCAGAGATACTGGATGTGAACAAATGGCGGTGTAAAGTTTACTTCCCTGTATTTTAAAAGGAAGGCGGAAGTTTGGGGCATCACTTCTTCACCTGTTTTTGGTTTTGAATAATTTGAACAGTGATTATTCATAATTATTTTCCACTTTCTTGTTTTGCCTGAGAAGCCAGGAGCTTTCATGGAGAGTGGCTGATGGGGTGAGGGCAGGGCCAGGAGTAAATGGCAGATTGAAAAGCAGTGTAACTGCCACCAAAACTCATTACCTAGGCGATCAGCTCCAGTAAAGGTCTCTTCTGCAACAGAGTGGGGAACTGTGGCATACAAGGGGAGTTCATGAGTGGAGTAAGCCATATGTGAATGTGGAGACTTGCCAGAAGTCAGCAATTCTCAAGAGAGGGCGTGGCTAAGGAGATATGGGTGGGACCATGAGCAACAGTGGCCACCCCTCACTGTAACAAAGGGCAGCCGCAGGCAGATGTGAACAGGACAGGCAAACAAGACATAGTGGGCAGTTCTCAAGGATGATGGCTTGTTAAAGGAGAGAAATTCCACTGGCAGAGTGGTGAGGCTTGGGTACATGTAATCTATCAAACAAGCACCTTTCTGTGTCCATCTGCTCAGGTTAAGGGCACTCAACCTACATAACTCTCAAGACAGAATGGTGGACGTTTGACAGTAAATGCATCAACTATGACTGGAGGGTCTTCACCATCTACCCCAGCAGTGGCAAAAGCCTCCACTGAGATGGAGCTGCTAAAGACAAAGGCTGCAGTGCAGATCAGAGTCTACAGGAAGTGCCTAAACTTTTTACCTGGGGCAAGGAGAAGCAGCAGACCTGACTGCAAAATATGTGCCTAAATGGAGGACTTCCTACAGTAGGTAGCTGAGCTGCAGGATGTGGTGATAAAGGCTGAGCAACATCAGGGAGTTTGAGAGAGGTTGCATAGCTGGTTCAAAGTTCATTCTGAAGTGGAGCCTCAGCCAAACAGCCAAAACCTCAAGCACAAACAGAATGGAGAGGATGAAATATTGCATAAGAATGGAATAGTGCAACAGCAAGGACCTGCAGGAGGTCCTTCCCGAGAAGCCTGAACTGCCCTTGAAGAGCCATTACTCTGCACACTGAAAAGACCCATCACATCAGGGAGAGAAGAAGGCATCTCAATCTGCTCTCTGTATGAAGGGACAAAAAAGCTTCAAAAAATGCTCTGAATCAGACAGTGGGGCAGGAGCAAGCAGGTCTGGTTTTTCAGGAAAATGCCCACATTGCCCAGGCTTGTCTGAACATGCCCTGGGGTCCAAGTGGGCCAGGTGTGTGTGTCTTTGGCCAATTTGGAGAAAACTCGTTATATGGGCTGAAGTGTCAGGTTTTTATCTCTTAATACTTGTTATCATTGGCCATCATTGTCCATCACTACCCATCATTTGGGCCACCAGCCCAAAGAGCCAGTACCTTGCCTTGCAATTGCCCAAGCTCTGGGAGAAGTCACAAGCCTTGCTTGGAATCTGAGGTGTGCTTCAGTTTACCCAGACAAGACTGCAAGACCCCTTGCTGTATAACATTGTAAAGCCCAGGAGCAGGACGGATGGTGCTTGCTGGGATGAGAGACAAAACCCAGGAGGAGCTGAGAGTCCCTGGGACAGTTTCATTTTATTGGAAGAAGCAACAAACACTGCTGCGAAGATTGCAGCTGAAGAACCTCTCCAAGAAGGCAAAGCTACAAAGCCAGCAAGCCCTGCAAGCTTCAGCAGCAACATCTTTTCTACAAAGCTTTCAGCTAAAAAGCCTTTGGAGATAAACCCTGTATGTGCCTTAACAACAAGCTGCAGAAGCCAACAGAAGGTGAAACTCTGTTCCTGCAGCTTTCATGTGGTCAATGCCATTTTGGTTTCGTTTAAATCCCCAAGCATGCTTCATGGTACCATGATCAGTGAGTAATTATGAAATCTGATTTTTTTCTAAGCATCTGTTAAAGGTCTGTTGCCCTAGAGAATTCTACAGTTTCCCTGTCCCCCCACCCTTGTGGGCAATCTCCAGCTCTCTTGCTGATGTTCCCTTTTTTTCTTTACAGTTTAAATTGCTCTTTGTTGTTTCTGGATTTTTGCTCATATCGTTTAAATTGTTACATGTTCCTGCTGGTGAGATATCTGTTCCACAATCAAATATTTCAAGCCTTATGATCATAATACTGTACAGCAATCAGTATGACTAAGGTGATAGGTGATAGTAGTTAGCTGACTCTCTTCTAAGAAGTATGGAGGCACTCTTCTGCCAACCTGATGCACTCTCCGGAGAGACATGTTGATTACTAGGGGCTGGTACTGGGTATGCCACTTTAAGAGTTCCAAGCCTCATACAATCCAATATCTGCTGTCATTTTGTCATACAGGAAACAGTGATACAGCCAGGAGTAGTCTGGGAAGCATCAAGAGCCCTGAGAGCAGCAGTAAGGGACTCTGGAGTGCAGGTAATATTTCATCTTCCTTGTCAAAGGGAAAAGATTTGAAAAGGCCACTTGAATCTAGCAAATCAATAATTGGTTATGGGACTGGTGTCACATCCAGATCATGGGACTTGCTTTGAGAAACCCAGTCTAGTGGGGGCTGATGGGGCCCATCTGTCAGAGAACATTGTAAGATACTAAATCTTGTCTCTCTTCATGTGAATCAACGAAGATAAAATCACCTTTACTTCACACCCAGACAACAGCTGCCCAGGGAGGGGATGGTGAAGAGACCCTCTGGAACATCCAACAAAAGGATTAGATTGCTGTGATCAACCTGTCTGTTGCATCAGCTCTGCCCACTGATAGCACACCTGGCAGTTGCATCATTAATGTGACTAGGGCATGAATCAGGGGAAGCTATGATTGACTGAACAAAAGACACTGAACCTTAGCAGCTAGGGCAGAGAAAAACAGACAGCAAAAGACAGACACAGAGAGAAAAAGGCAACACCATGCAGCCTGGAAGCAGCAGAGCAAGAACCCTCTTTCCATGCCCTAAGTTTTGACTGCTGTGAGAAGAAAAGAAGAACTCCTGGAGAAGAGAAAAAGACATCTTTACTGAAGACAGCACATGTTGGAGGCTGCTCAGAGAAGGACTTGGGGTTTGGGATATCTCCCTCCCCTCCTCCAGGGAAGACAGCACAAGCCAACAGGCACGACCTCCAAGCCAAAGCACCCTTTCTCAGACCTCCTCCAGCATGAATGTCTTGGGGGAAGGGGAGCTGGAAGGTGTGGTAATATAATTCCTTTCTTGCTCTCTCTCTTTCTCCATTTTTTCCTCTCTCTCTCCCCACCCCCCAACCCCTCCAACACTTCTGTTTCATCCACTTTATTATGTTAATAAATAGCCTCACTTTTGATATTTGGCCTCCTTTGTGCTTTTAATTTCACAACATGGGAATGTTCAAAAAAGAACTGAGTCTCTCCTCTCTTCTGGACCAAGAAAACATGAAGAGCATCTTTGATCCTAGGCCTGTCAAACTGCTGAAGAGTTTGGCAAGAGTTTGCTGAAGGCTTTAAACTAAAGTTGCTAGGCAAGGAGAAGCACAATGCATCCAATCAGTTTGATGCTAGTGGCAGCAACAGATGCCCAGAACTCAGAGAGCATCTGAAGAGAAGCACAAATGAATTCCAGCACTCCAGCCACTAGGACTGCTTGATATGAGGACTAACATAAATGTCTCTATGCAAACACATGTACAACGGGGAATAAACAAGATGGGTCAGAGATATTGCACATACCTGCAGGGTTATGATCATATTGGCATCACAGAGACATGGTGGGATGGCTTCTGTAACTGGAGTGTTGGAATGGAAAGATACAGACTCTTTAGGAGTCCTCTATGTCAGTGACCAGCTGGAGTGTATGGATCTCCACCTGGGCAAGAATGAGATGCTGACCAAGAGCTGATGAGTCAGGATTAGAGAGGGCAAGGACAGAGGACATTATAGTGAGCAGCTGCTATAGGCGACTTGACCAGGAAGACTGACTGAATGAGGCCTTCTGTGGGCAGATAGGAACAGCTTCACAGTCACAAGCCCTGGTCCTCCTGAGGAACTTGAGTGACTGAGATCTGTTGTAGAGGCAACATTTCATGGCACAAGCAATCCAGCAGATCCCTGGAATGGGTTGATGAGTGTCATGATCCAACGGTGGGTAATTTGGTGGAAGTTAAACTCTCTTATGTTCCAGTTTGTCTTCAGAAATCAGAAGGGCTGGGGGTGGCTGAGCTTAACTTCTGAGTGGTGCCCAATTGGACCTTTAATGTGACTAACTTAACATTCTCGAGAACAGAATTAAGACTCTAACAGAGTCAAGTGCCAAACCAGTTTATTAACAGGCAACAGGTATAAATATCATGGTGATCTGATCTATAAGGACCGTGTGTCACAATCATGTGAGTGGGGATAAAATGAACTGGGGAGGCAGGCAGGCGCCAGGCAGGATGGCAGCCCAGACAGTCCTCAACAGTTCCATTCTCTATCAACTGACTTCACAAGAGGCTCCCCAACAGTGGTTGCTCCGGCAGCAGCTCTCACCCTAGCAGTGGCATTTCTTTAGCAGCAGCTCCTCACAGCAGGTGATGCTCACAAGCATCAGCAATCTCCCCAGTAGCTGACTCTTCCCTAGCAGGTGACACCATCAACAGTTGACAACCAGCCCACCATACTGCAACACCTTTTATAGTTTCACACCATTGCTAAAACTAGCCACCTGCTCCAGTTCAGCAGTGGAGTGCACACTCAATGCAATCTCCAGGGCTCTGAACTCTTCTCTCTGTTGACTCTCCTGTCAGGGAGTCTGCAGGGCCCCAAAGCCCTGCCAGGGAGTCTCCCAGGCCTCAGATCATCTTGATCAACTCCAGGGGTGCAAGGCCAGGCTTCCCATGTGCCAAACAATTCTCCCAATAATGCTGAGCCAGATCTATAATAATTTCTGGTCCCTTGCAATGAGAACTTCCTTCTGCAAGTAATAGAGAAACCACAAGGAGAGGTGTTATGCTGAACCTTGTTCTCACCAAAGAGGAGGGGCCAGTGGGCATATGAGTTTTTGCCTCTGTCTTTGATGGCAGCTTAGGCTGCAGTGACCGTGAAATGGTGAAGTTCAATATTCTCAGGGTAATGAGGAGGGTATATAGAAAGTTGCCTTCTTTGGTCTTCCGGAGAGCAAACTTTGGCATCTTCAGAGATCTGCTTGCCAGAGTACTATGTGATAAAGCCCTGGAAGTAGAATGGAGCCCAGAAATCTGCTTTGTATTCAAGGATCATCTCCTCCAATGCATCTCCTCCTCCAGGAGCAATGCATCCTGACAAAATGGAAACCAGGCAAAGGTGCCAGTAGGCCTGTGTGGATGAACAAGTAGCTCCAGAACAAACTCAAAAAAGAAGCCTACAGAGAACAGAATCAATGATATGTAGCTTGAGAGGAGTACAAAGAGATTATCCAAGCAGATAGAGACCAGAAACAGAAAGGTAAAGACCTGTTAGAATAAAATCTGGAAGGGGACATTAAGGACAACAAGAAAAGGTTCTGTATATACCTCAGTGCATGAAGAAAGACCAGAGAAAATGTGCCTTCTCTCCAGAAGGGAGCAGGAGACCTGGTTAACTGTGACATAGAGAAGGCTGAGCTACACAGAGAATTCTTTGCTTCTGTCTTCACTGGCAAGCACTCCAGACACACTGCCCAAGATGCAGAAGGCAAAGGCAGAAACTAAGAGCATGAGGAAACACCCACCACAAAAGATGAAGTTGAAGACAATCTATGAAGCCTGAATTGGTTTCAGTTCAGGTTCAAGTTCGTGGGAGCTGATGTTGTGCATTAGCAGGTCCTGAGGGAACTGTCAGTTAAGCCATTATCCATCATAATTGAGAAGTTGGGGCCAATGTAGTTCCCATTGACTGGAAATGGTGTTGATATTGCATTAGTTCCACTGCACTGCTAGAGCTCTTTCAGCAGCAGTGAGTCAAAGATCATCTAGCTCCCTTAGATCATTGCTTGCATGCCTCAAGGACTTCTGACTATTGAGTAACACTTGAGGGTTGGAGTTCAGAAGTCTTTCACTTCACAAGTGTCTGTGAAAAGTAAAGTATAGCAGCATGGAGGCACTAAAGTGATGTGGTTAATTTAAAATAACTGAGAGTTTCTCTTAAAATGCTAAAATTGACTAAATTTGGGGAGTTCAGTGTTGCCTTTGAACGTGATATGTCTTGTTTGTAGTTTCATGGGACAAGTAATAACAAGGACTTGTTATAACTGGGGCTCTTTAGCTCTCAACTGAACAGCTCTTAAAAACAAGGTACATGTCAGTTACTCCCTGCCCCTCATCATCATGAGGAGGGGAGATTTAGGCTGGATAATAGAAATAAATTATTTACAATGAGAGTGCTGAGACACTGGAATAGGTTGCCCAGGGAGGTCGTGGATGACCCTTCCTGGAGGTGTTCAAAGCCAGGCTGGATAAGCAACCTAGTCTAGTGGAAGGCGGGGTTTGAACTAGATGATTATTGAGGTCCCTTCCAACCCTAACCATTCTATGAATCTATGAATATTCAAAGAGGCAAAAAAGGAATACTCAAGGAGCTACAGGCCAGTCAGTCCAAATCTTGTGCCTGGTAGGATAGGGAGGAAATCTTCCCAGAAATTATTGTAAGACACATGGAAAACTAGGAGGTGATTGGTAGCAGTCAACATGGCTTAATGTTTGCCAAATTTGGTGGCCTGGAGTTACAGCATTGGTGAATGAGAGAAAAGCAACTGGTATTTCTTGCCTGGACTTGCGCAAAACATTTGACATTGTCCCACATTATATCCTTATCTCTAGATTTGAGAAGCATGGATTTGACAGATTGACCAACTGGTGGACAATGAATTAACTGGATCCTTTCACTCAAAGAGTTGTGTTTAATGGCTTAATGTCTGAGCAGAAACCAGTAACAAGTAACACTCCTCAGGGAGATGTATTGTTGTTTAACATCTTTGTCAGCAGCAAGGACAGTGAGATTACCCACACTTTTAACAAGCTTGTTGATGACACCAAACTATGTGATTTGTTCAAGACTCTGAGGGGAATATATGCCATCCACAGGGACCTTGTCAGGCTTGAAAGTTCAGCCCATGGAAATATTAAAATGTTCAACAAGACCAAATGTGAGGTTCTGCACCTGGGTTGGGGTAATCCCAAGCACAAATAACAACTGGAGAATGGATTTAAACTGGCCTGGTGGAGAAAGACCTAGTGGTGTTGGCTGACAGGAAGCTCAATGTGGGACATCAGTGTATGCTTGAAGCCCAGAAAATATGAGCAGCAGGTCAAGGGAGGTCATTCTGCCCCTCTACTCCATTCTCATGAGATCCCACCTGGAGTACTGCATTCATCTCTAAGGCCCCCAGCATAAGAAGGACATGGTCCTATTGAAGCAAGTCCATAGGAGGGCTATGAAGATGATCAGAGGGCTAGAGCACCTCTCCTATAAAAACAGATTGAGAGAGATGTGGTTGTTCAGCCTGAAAAAGGGGAGATTGCATGAAGACCTTGTAGCAGCCTTCAAGAACCTAAACGGGGCCTTCAAGAAAGCTGGAGATGGATTTTTTACAAAGGCATGTAGTGGTAGGACAAGGAATAATGGCTTTAAACATAAAGAAATTATTTACTATGAGTGTGAGGAGGCACTGGAACAAGCTCCTCACGGAGTCTGTGAATACTCTGTCCCTGGAAAGAGTTATTTGCCATTGGAATGGGCTGCCCAGGGAGATGGTAGAGTCACCATCCCTGGAGGTGGTCAAAAGAGGATTGAAGGTGGCACTTGAAGCCATGGTTTAGTTAGTCATGAGATGTTGGGTGATAGGTTGGACTGGGTGATCTCTGAGGTCTTTTCCAACCTTATTGATTCTATGATTCCATGGTTCCATGAAGTGTTGAAGGCTAGACTGGATGGGGCTTTGAGCAGCATGATCTAGTAGATGGTATCCCTGCCCATGATTTGAACTAGATGATTCTTGAGGTACATTTCAACCCAAAACATTCTAGGATTTTATGATGCTGATGGTCTTGTTGTGGCTATTTTTGAAATCCAGCTCCTCTAAGGAAAATGCATCTTGTTATACAAAATACTTAAGTTTCTAATTAGGAAAAAATGAATTACAGTTGTACTATGTCCCCAGATAGTATTAATATGTAATTTCTTTACTTTCTGCATCAAGGATTAATCAGAGGAAAACTTATTCTGAATACTAATGAGTCAAAATAGCAAATATCTCAAAAGTATTTCTAAATTGCTTATAAGGGTTATATTGCCATGCAAACCCCCTGAAAACTAGTGTATCACATCTCTCAGTAAGAGAAGTATTTCTAATTTTCATTTCTCTGAACCTCATTGATAAAATGTCCTTAGACTGCAACATTTAAGGTTGTAGTTACAAATACAAACTCTGATTAATTCCTAGCCTTCTAGTTCATATAACCAACCATGGAGGGACAACACAGCAAGGCACCAACAATCCAGGATGTTCCTGGACTGCATAGAAGACAACTTCCTCCTCCAAATGGTAGAGGAACCAACAAGAAATGGTGCTATGCTGGACCTTGTTCTCACCAACAGGGAAGGGCTGGTAAGCAATGTGAGGCTCAGAGACAGCCTTGGCTGCAGTGACCATGAAGCAGTTGAATTTAATATCCTCAGGGCAATCAGGAGGAAGTATTCCAAGCTTATGACCCTAGACTTTAGGCGTGCAGATTTTGATAGCTTCAGGGATCTGCTAGCCAAAGTGTCGTGGGACAAAGCCCTGGAGGGAAGAGGGACCCAGGACAGCTCATCAGTATTCAAGGATCACCTCCTCTGTGTCCAGGAGCTCTGTGTACCAACAAAGAGAAAAGCAGGTAAGAATGCTAGGAGGCCTGCCTGGATGGGCAAGATGCTACTGGACACACTATTACTTCAAAAGAAACTCTACGAGAAGCGGAGAGAAAGACAGCTAGAACAAGGGGTATATAAGGAAGCTGCCTGAGCAGCAAGAGTCCTGGTTAGGAAAGCCAAAGCAGAGTTCGAATTGAATCTAGCCAGGGAAGTTAAAGGGAACACTAAGAACTTTTACAGGTATATTAATGGGAAGAAGAAGACTAGGGAAGGTGTGGGCCGCCGCAGAAAGGAAACTGGTGAAATGGTCACAAGTGATGAGGAAAAGGCTGAGGTACTTAATAACTTCTTTACCTCAGTCTTCACTGCAAGGGCCTCTAGCCACACTCCTGATGTTATGGAAGACAATGCCAGGGACGGGGAGGAAGAACTGCCCATCATGAGTGAAGATCAGGTTCATGATCACCTGAAGAACCTGAAAGTGTTCAAGTCCATGGGACCCGATGGGATACACCCATGGGTACTGAGAGAACTGGCAGATGAGGTTGCTAAACTCCTCTCTATTATATTTCAAAAGTCATGGCAATCTGGGGAAGTCCCCACAGTCTGGAAAAGGGGAAACATTGCCCCCATCTTCAAAAAGGGTAAGAAGGAGGAACCAGGGAACTACAGGCCAGTCAGTCTCACCTCTGTGCCTGGAAAGATCACAGAGCAGATCCTCCTGGAGTCACTACTGGCTCAGAAGAATAATGAAGAGGTGATTTGGAACAGTCAGCATGGCTTTGCCAAGGGCAAATCCTGCCTGACCAACCTGGTGGCCTTCTATGAGCAGGTGACAAAATTAATAGATGAGGGGCAAGCAACTGATGTTGTTTACCTGGACCTGAGCAAAGCCTTTAACACTGTCCCACACCACATCCTAGTCTCCAAACTGGTGACAGATGGGTTTGATGGATGGACCACTAGATGGATAAGGAACTGGCTTGATGGCTGCACCCAAAGAGTGGCTGTCAATGGCTCCATGTCCCAGTGGAGGCCAGTGACAAGTGGAGTCCCTCAGGGGTCAGTCCTGGGACCTGTCTTGTTTAACATCTTTGTGGGGGACATGGACAGTGGCATTGAGTGCACCCTCAGCAAGTTTGCTGATGACACCAAGCTGTGTGGTGCAGCAGACATGCTGGAGGGAAGGGAGGCCATCCAGAGGAACCTTGACAGGCTGGAGAGGTGGGCACAAGCCAACCTCATGAAGTTCAACAAGAGCAAGTGCAGGGTCCTGCATCTGGGTCGAGGCAATCCCAGGCAGAAATCCAGGCTGGGCAGTGACTGGCTGGAAAGCAGCCCTGAGGAGAGAGACTTGGGGGTGCTGGTGGACAAGAAGCTCAACATGAGCTCTCAATGTGCACTTGCAGCCCGCAAAGCCAATCAGATCCTGGGCTGCATCAGGAGAAGTGTGGCTAGCAGGTCGAGGGAGATGATCCTCCCCCTCTACTCAGCCCTGTTGAGACCCCACCTGGAGTACTGTGTCCAGTTCTGGAGCCCCTATTACAGGAGGGATATGGAGGTGCTGGAACGTGTCCAGAGAAGGGTCACGAGGATGATCAGAGAGCTGGAGCACCTCTCCTATGAGGACAGACTGAAGGAGTTGGGGCTGTACAGTCTGCAGAAGAGAAGGCTCCGAGGTGACCTAATTGTGGCCTTCCAGTATCTGAAGGGGGCCTACAAGAAGGCTGGGGAGGGACTTCTCATAGTTTCATAGTTTCATTCAGGGTTGGAAGGGACCACAAGGATCATCTAGTTCCAACCCCCCTGCCATGGGCAGGGACACCCCACACTAGATCAGGCTGGACAGAGCCTCATCCAGCCTGCTCTTAAACACCCCCAGGGCCGGGGCCTCGACCACCTCCCTGGACAACACATTCCAGGGTTTCACCACTCTCATGGTGAAGAACCTCCTCCTCACATCTAGCCTGAATCTCCCCACCTCCAGCTTCATTCCATTCCCCCTAGTCCTATCACTACCTGAGATCCTGAGAAGTCCTTCCCCAGCCTTCCTGTAGGCCCCTTTCAGATACTGGAAGGCCACAATTAGGTCACCTCGGAGCCTTCTCTTCTCCAGACTGAACAGCCCCAACTCCTTCAGTCTGTCCTCTCAGGATCTCAGGTAGTGATAGGAGTAGGGGGAATGGAATGAAGCTGGAGGCGGGGAGATTCAGGGTGGAGGTGAGGAGGAAGTTCTTCCCCATGAGAGTGGTGAAGCCCTGGAATGGGTCGTCCAGGGAGGTGGTTGGGGCGCCATCTCTGGAGGTGTTTAAGAGCAGGCTGGCTGAGGCTCTGTCCAGCCTGATCTAGTGTGGGGTGTCCCTGCCCATGGCAGGGGGGTTGGAACTAGATGATCCTCGTGGTCCCTTCCAACCCTGACTGATGCTATGATACTATGACAGGAATAGTCTTCACTTTTATTTCATCATAACATATCCTGGCAACATTCCTGAGGTAGCAAAATTTCCCTTGCTTCAATAGGGGAGACACAGTCACAGTTTACAAAGGATCAAATATTCTTCTGAGAATGTTTGATTTTGATCAGTGTGCAAAGTAATCCATGAAGATGTCTCTCAGAAAGCTTCTTTTTCACTGTTGCCTCTCTTTCTTAGCAGTCATACTAGAAGGCTGGTTAGGCTGGGACGAGCTTCTAGCTGTGATAAGTTTGTTATGCTTCTTAGGATAACATATTTCTCTGTTGCTCAGGAAATATAAAGAAGCTGATTCTACTTGCAATGAACTGAGGATTCATTCATGTAAAATTCATGTCAATCTGACATTCTATAATGAATCTTCATTCAATATAAGGTTGTGGGAGACAAGTTTAGCCAGGTGATGTAATTTATAGGAGCTTTAAATTAACCCAGTGGCAGCAAATCTGTCATCTCCCCATGGTATCTTTCAGCCTAAGAAATTAACTTCAAAAGAAGTTTAAAGTTTTTTTGTTTTGTTTTGTCGCATTTTGGTGGGGTTTTTTTGTGGTGTTGGTTTTTGGGATTTTTTTGTTTGTTTTGGTGTTTGGGTGGGGTTTCTATTTTGTGTTGGTTTTTTTTTTTTGTTGTTTAGGCTAATATATTTGTTTCCTCTTCTTCAGTTTTCATCATTGCAATAACGTGATTTAAGTTTTTGTAATGTGTTACCCACACAGAGACAATATTTTAAGAAGATAATTAAAAAAAAAAAAAAAAAAAGAAAGAAGTTTTGGTACTGCAGAAATGGAGAATTTATCCCCATTTGTCTGAAATGCACAAATCTGCTGCTAAACTCTTGGGCATGCATTGCTAGTTGTCCTCAGTTTTAAAGGTCATTTTATTTGTCTGCTGCAATTTGAAGTAGAAAAGCATTATATACAGTTCACATGAGTTAGAAAATGCTAGGCAAATGTATTAGAACAGAGGAACTGAGGAGGAACACAATTTACCAGATCAATTTGATGAAAATAACAGTAGTGAAAGCTGATTGAGCCTACAGATTATTCAGTTTCCACATAAGAAAAAGAACATAGAAGTGAAGATTTTGTAGAAAATATCAGAAGTCAAATAATAGCTCTAGCGGTACCGATTTTATCAACAAAAGAAAGATAGACACAATCAACAGGTGAAGAGATTTTTTTTTTTCTTAGATTCTTTCTATTACAAACTTAAATGCTGTGAATTCTCTTTTCAGTCTTTGACCATTACTGTTTTGATTCAGAAAATGGGAACATTGTAGAACATTGCCTAACACTGCCAACCCAAGGATTCTGAAAAGTAAAGGAATGTTCTAATGTCTATGGTGAATGACAAAAACATTTTCTGCAATGTTTTAAACAAATACCCATAACATGTAATTAAGTTACTTTTAATGTACAGGTTTATCAGAATCTGAGAAGTAATGGAATTATATTACTAAGTTCTAAGATAAGATATTTTTTGTTAAGGGAGAAGTGAGAGACATGTCCTCAAACTCAGTGTAAGGATATGTATTTTTATCATTGTGCATTGAAAAATGACTGTTTTCAATGTTCTGTGCCAAAATAACCTGCTGTCATATAACAGGTGATACATCTGAAAGATCATTAGTTCATAAATATCTTGTGCAAGACCAAATCACTTATTAAGTAATACATGTTTTGAGGTGAGTTGATACACATTTACAGAAAAAGCTCTGATGCTTTTGATGGTAATTTATACACAGCACACAACAGGACTTTCCTGAATCAGTTTTGATGCAAATAATGAAAAAGGATATTTAATTAAAAAAGATAATCCAAAGTTATTTGGATTTAGAATAGAATGGAATGGAATGGAATGGAATGGAATAGAATAGAATAGAATAGAATAGAATAGAATAGAATAGAATAGAATAGAATAGAATAGACCAGGTTGGAAGAGACCTTTGAGATCACTGAGTCCAACCTATCATCCAACGCTATCTAATCAACTAAACCATGGCACCAAGTGCCCCATCCAGTGCTGATTGCCTGGGGGAAGAGACCAACCCCCACCTGGCTACAACCTCCCTTCAGGTAGTTGTAGAGAGCAATAACGTGTGCCCTGAGCTTCCTCTTCTCCAGGCTAAGCAACCCCAGCTCCCTCAGTCCCTCCTCACAAAGCTTGTGCTGCAAACCCCTCACCAACTTTGTTGCCCTTCTCTGGACATGTTCCAGCAAGTCAACATTTCTGATAGTTTGAGAGGAGAAAGTCACATTTACCTCATTAGTTTCAATATTGTCAGTACATTATGAGTATTTCTCTTTTGTCTTACGTAAATAAGTTTTGTCTCAATAAATTTCAGCAGATTTGAGAAGTGGATAAATATAGCTACCACTGAATTTTTAGCAACAGATTCTGGGAGACTGTGTTTATTATCCTCCTTTAAGTCTTCCATGAACAGAACTACAAAGACTCAGCACAATTGTCTAACTATAGAGATTTTAACCTTCAAAGGTAGATACAAATGTGTAACATCTTTCTGTTCTTGGAGGATTTATTGTATATAAATGGCTGAACTGGACAGGAGTAAAAATATCACCATATGGTTTATTGGTTAACTCTTCACAGTTTCATGTATTTTAAGGCCAGAAATTCCATCATATCATTGATTTTGGCCTGTATCACTGGAATTCTATCCATTTATTCTCATGTAGATCTCAATAACATATTTGTTTAAATCTATATTTCAGAAGGGCATTTATCTTGCTTTAAAGATATGAACAGTTCAGTAATTTCTGTATTAATCTTTCACAATTTTTCCTATTAGTGATGTGTTGTTTTTGATGGGGTACAGCTAATTTTATTCATAGTAGCTGAAATGGGGTAATCTTTTGGATTTCTGCTGAAAAAAAGTGTTTATACTATGGACAAGTTTTAGTTACTTCTGAGCAGTGCTTACACACAGTCAATATGTTTCTCACCTCACTCAAGCAGTGATAAGGCTGGGTGTGCAACAGAATTTGGGAGGGAACACAGCTGGGACAGCTGACCCTAACTGACCAAAGTGATAGTCCATACTGTATGACATCATGTTCAGCATATAAATGTCAGAAAAGAAGAAGGAAGGGAAGAGATGTTCAGTGTCATGCTGTTTATATTCCCAAGTGATGGAGACCTACTTTCCTGAAGGTAGTTGAACAGTTTGTGCTTGGCCTCCTCCTCATCTTGCTCGTCTTACCTCTTCTGCCTTTGATGACTGCCTTTCCAGATATTGTGACAGTTGCATTTTGACAGGCTGGGTATAAATTCATATATCTTGGACTGATATTGCTATTAATTTGGCTAATTCAGCAAATCTATTTCCTTTTCAAAATACAGTCCTCTGCTTTTCCTCATTCCCTTTCTCTGTTGGTGGGTGAGGTCATTGATAGTGTAACTGCTATACTTTAGCCCCAGAAATGAGCTAAACAGTGACAGTCATTAAAAGAAAGACTCATTTATTATTTCATGTTTTCTCTCTGTTAAGCCATTTACAAGTTGTTATTGTTACTTCTAAAATTTACTTTCATGCTTTGTTAGAATTCACATTTTCCCCCCAATGTTCATGCAATTCCTTTTCTTGCCCCAATTCCTTTTATTACCCCATTTCAGAGATATGTCTAAATAGAAAGGCATAGCATATGAGAAACAAATAAGAGTAAAAAAAATATTACTATGTAAAAAGTATTAGCAATTGGAAAATGAGTGCTTGAAGATCTTGGTGACAGAGGAGCAAAATGAAAAAAAAAGCGAACACAAAACCGTAACAAAATACTACTCATGGAATTTCTGATGTTGATTATCTCAGTTAAAAAGAAATAAACTCTGCTGATGTAATAGTAATGTGCCAAGAAATCTTCTGGTATGTGAAGGGGAGTTTTAAGGAGTTCTAAGAAATAAAGAAAAGTATAATGCAGTGGTCTGGCAAGATGTCACAAAGCACAAAATAATTTTTGGCAGTTGGAGGAAGAGAAGCCTGTGAAGCAAATCCATGCATTTGTTTTCTTTTCACTAGAGTAGCTTGGATTTTATACACTTGCAAATAGCTAAAATAATAAATCTGGTTTGTGTGTGTATAGCAGAGACTAAAGTCTGCAAGGTGTGTTTCTTTTTCGGGAGATTAACTGTCCATGTCCAAATTAACACCATATTCATTTTACTTATCCTGTTGCAAAATGATATTAGAAGGTTTCACAGCCCGGATTATTTGACTGAGTTATATAACATCAGTGTTTAAAAGAATGTCTTTGTGGATAGGAATGACCTGTAATATCTTCTTTTTATTAGATCTCAGACAATATTGAAGCACTGAATAAAACATTAAGAATATTTCTTCCTACTCATTGCCTACTACACTATCGTTGCATTCTTACAAAAGACTTTCTTGAGCTCTGACAACAGGCTAACAAGGAGAAATCATACTTTGACATCTCTTCATTAAAATATAAATACCCAGAAATTATTAACTTTATATTCATAATATTACTGGGTTTGTAGTTTTGACAAAGCAGAGCTACATGCATTTTCCTGGCTATATTCTTGAGTTATGGACCAGAAAAGCAATCTTATCTAGAACTTTTCAGTTTTCTTTGTTAGGTCCTTATTTCAAAGACCTTGAACTGAAGATGACTGACTATGAGATAGAAATGAAAATACTGCAGCATTAGTGAATTTAGATTTTGCTCCTGAAGCATAAAGAGTTGCAGACTTTTACACTTCTTTCAGCTAGTTATTTAAGCTACTCCTGTGACAATATATATGTATGGTGATATTTGTTTTATCTAGCCATGGATTAGGTAGGAAAAGATGCTATTTTGGGGTAAAAAAAATAAAATTAGAAAATCAAGATAATGAAAAGGAGACCACCTCCAGTGACAAATTTTAAGTCCTTACAGCTATTTAATTCTGTGCATATGTAAAGATTCAAAGTTTATTTTAACATCAACTCTGCCTGTTGTACCTTTGGGAAGATAAATCAAAATTATTTTTGAATTCTAACTCTCTAATTACCTCTTTTTAAAATTTTTTAATTTTTTTTCATTTTTAAGGCAGTAGACCTATTCACTATTACTTAGGAATATCTCCTTTCTTTAGTCTAATTTTCTTTGACATCCAGGTAAGTCAGTGTCAAACTGTGAAAGAAAAGTTGAAAAAAAAAATATAGAACCTGACATGTGGACAGTAGGTTAGTTGTAGCTAAAGGGTCGTGGTTGTCCATTATGATTTTGTAGCTTGCCTTTTAAATATACAATGTTGTCTTAGCAGATTTGTTTCTCATGCTTGTCTCACAGTGAATGTTTAGGGGTGATACTTTGTCGGATTTCTATAATTAGAAGTAACTTTAAAATGTCATGCTGCTTTGGTGCTTGTTTTTTTTTTCTTTTAATCTTGGACTTATGAAAATGTTGAGCCAATTAATACTCATATATTAAGGATAGGATTTTCAAAACCTTTTAACAGTAGTCTAGCAACTTTCAGTGAAACTGCTGGCAAAGCTGATGATTGCTTTCAGTGGAAGATGTTATTAACACTCACAATTTTAACACAAGGTTCATGACAGTTATTTCTAATGTTGCAGTACTAACATTTACAGTATTGGCTTTTATTAAAAATAGACTGTGCCAGATTACTTGATTTTTTTCATTGTCAGCTGATTTGGTCTAGAAATTCTCCCTGAACTTCATTAAAAGTGTCTGTGTGGAGTGTCATAGAACAAGAAAAAAATATTTTAGGTAAAGGCTATGCAAAACCATGAATAATTTGTGTGCTGGGACCGCTAATGATAAACTTAATATTTTAGGTAAGAGACTAGATAGACAACACTGATGTGTTGACATTTTCAGAAAACATGGAGTTTGATATAGTATTGTTTGAACTATAATATTCTAATGTCCTGAATAAAATGGAAACTGTATTAAAACTGGGGAAATTTTATGTTAGATCGCAATGTCAGCTTCAAGATTGTTCTGAGGGCTTGTTAGAAGGAAAGATATTGGAAATAGGAAAGCTCATAACTGCTGATAAGCATTCGGGTCTAAAGTAGACACCGTGACTAGTTGAAGGCCCAGCTATCTGGCGTTGTGATGCCAAAGAAAGGAATGATGTTTGAGGCTACCTTTGGCTCCGGTATTAATTTTGTGCTGCTTATCACAGTGGTTAAATATTCCCATCCAACCATCAGCTTTTAATGGCAGAAGTATTTTTTTCCCAGTCAGAAGACTACTGTACCCAACAGAAGACATCAAATCCAAAAGGGCCATCAAGAAATATTTGTGCAACTGAAAAAACGACTTAATGATATGGCTACAGTCCCACCCCTACACTTCAAACCACAGAAAACTGAAGTATAAATATTAGCCCTTTTTGGAACTCAATTTGGGGCTGAGAACTAAACAACAAAGACAAATGGAAGGGCTTTGTCCTTACTGTCCTCCTGAGAAAGGATACCCTTTTGTTAAGTTCCATCCTCAGCTACGTTACCCAGTACATTTTGTCCCATGTAATTATGTAAGTTAAAGCTGAGTAGTGATTTCTGCAGTTAAGTTCCTATGTCGCTGGTAATTATAAAGAATGTATACTTAATCTGCAAGTGTAAATAAACTGTATTATTTGTGCATCTGACTGCTGAAATGCAACTGGACCTACAGTAAACTGGACTGTTTGTGCATCTTGTGTTGGACCTATGGCAACCCATCCTAATTAGCATACTATTAAGATTCACACATAGCTGCTGTAATCTCTGAGGACTCAGCTAGAACGCAAGGGGATTAATTTCTTACTATATTTACCCCTCACTTCATGCAACGGGGCTCCTTGAATTTCACTTAGCCCATAAACTATAAGAAATATCTCTAGCTGGAAACTGAAATAATGCTGTATATTTTCAGAAAGTGATTGTGAATAAAAAGCCCCAAACATAAAATTAAATCAACTTCTAAAAAGGACATATGAAATTAAGCAAGGCTCTGGAATAGGCCTTAGGAGAATAAACAGTGGAAAAAAACCCAAAACACAACAACAAAACCAAACAAACCCCAGCAACTAAAAACCAAACAAAATGCATAAAATGCTCTATAAGGAAGAGCAATTCCAAAGGCAGTAATGATGACATTACAGAAAAGACCCCTGACTTGATATCCAGCAGACCCAGTAGCCCTGGTTCCAGCAGGGTGTGCCTCATGCCACGATCATTACTCTGGCTTGCTCAACCTTCCTACTGGGTGGAACAGTGATGTTGTGTCTTTGACTTTGTCAAAATACATATTTCTGCATATATGTTAAATATTGTGATTAAAGTGTTTTGTTGTCTACATTCATATAGTCTCTGCATTTTCAATGTACTTTTGAACTGTGACACATGGTTTCTTACAATAAAAGAACACTGTCTGAATAAGCCTCTTCCAGTTGTGTTTTCCAGAACTGTTCATCTCTTTACTTTCAGTTTGTTCATATTCTGTGTGGTTCCAGAGAGAGAGAGCAACTTAAGAACTTTGGCCCTAGCATGCCAAAACACAATAAATATGCACTTTTTTCTTGTTTCAAGTTGTACTTTTCGTTATGTCTTATAATGCTCTCCTACGTTATTACACTTCAATTCCTCCTGGTTAATGTAAGACTATAGGGAATTTGGGGTAAAGAACTGGTTATTTTTTTTGTCTGTTAGATGTCCCCATTGCACAATTTAGTGTTGCAAAATATATCTACAAGTTGCCTCATCTATTTTTTTTTTTTAATATGATTTTGAAAGCAATAGAGCAAGGAATAAGTTTTATGTGTCTGCAAAATAGTTTATGGTACTGCAATGTATTTATGCCCTTGAGTATTGACTTGCTTGCTGTTCTTGAATTGTCTCCCAAATCTCCATGTGCATTTTAATTTGCATCCATCATCCACAGAGGGACAGTGACAAGACAGCGAAGACATCTTTGTTTTCTGCCAGTTTTCCAGACTCCTGTTTTGAGAATATTTATAACAATGTAATTTCAAACTGTCGGTATAGGGGAATATAGAAGTGAGAATTGAAATTTCCCAAATCGGTATTAGCATTTCACAGAGGATGACATAAGATGGAATATGAAATTGAAAGATAGCAACCAAAGCAACACAAGCATTCTGTTATTACCAACTCAAACAAATTAGCTGGCATATCATTTAAGAGGAGGTGAAGAAGTGTTTTAATATACATACTGATGCTATGATAACCTTGAACAAGTGCCATATTCACTTTTTTAATCTGATGAAAATATTTTTAGAAAGTTGAATTTATCTTCTTTTTTTTTTTTTTTTTTTTCCCCTTTTAATCTTGATTCTGAGCTGGGAATAAAGAAATATCTGCAAAAGTTACAAGACCATATTTTTTAGTTTCTTGAAGGAAGATGTGCAGCATGCTGTTGATTAGCTGAACAGAAAATAGGGTCTGGTCAAAGAGAAAATCCCTCTGGAACAGAAGGTCTAAAAGGGCAGGCTGACTGTTGACAACAGAAAGTGGAGAACTTGGAAGGATGACAAATAGGTATATTTAATCTGGGAAGGTAAGAGCAGAGAAAAAGGAGAATTTCATTTTGGAGGCTTTTAAGTGCACAAGGAATGAGTGAGATACAGGACAAATATTATTGGCTTTGGTAACAATAATATGAAAAATGACATGAAAAATGAAGGGTAGGAGCTGAAGAAATATATATAAAATAAACAAAGACAGAAAAATCCTGTCTGAAGTACAGTAGGTGAGATTTGATTTTATTGTGTTCCAAGGCAAAAAGGGAAGATGGTATTTTACACATCACTTCCCCAAGGCCTCACTCTCAAACAGTGCAAACCCTTAACATGCATTTTAAGCATGCAATTTATGTATACAAGGCCTTCTTCTGTAAGGCAAGGATAATTGTGCTATTACTGCATTCCTGATTTGTCTGTTTATAGAACATAGGATTTTCTTTCTTATAAGATTAAAATTAACTTCATTCTATCATTTTGATTAGAAACAGAGGTACTTTGACCAGAAGCCCCAAGATTATAGAGACTTTGTGTGAAGTGTGGGTATGTGTGTGTGTCTGCCTCCCAGGCAGACAGAATAGTTTCATATTCTAATATTCAGCCACTTGTTTCTCATACAGAACAAGATGAAGAGAATAGAGGACTTGGTTTCAAATTTCAGACAACAAGAAAACATTGACAATGAGTTGTCAAACTTTATAAAGGTAAAAGATTAAAACTTTAAAACAAGGCAGCACTGGTTCTTTTCTATCAAGAGAAGTTTATTGGTCTGATTGTTTTAACCCTTAGGGATTGTACAACTCCTTATATACTGGAAAGTCTAAATTCTGATGGATTATCAAGTTCATACTCTCTAGGTCCTTGTTTAGAAAAGAGTTTGTACAGTGACTACTAACTTTAAAACTAGCACAGACAAATGAAAAGGAAATACAGGGCAAACAGGCAAGTAAACATCATTAATCTTTAACTAATATTTCTTGTGAGCCAAGGATTAAATTGAAACGAGACATGTAAGAAATATTATGTCCAGAAGATGGCACTCTTATACTGTGCTTTTTGACCATAAGTTTAGCCACAGCATCCATACCTGACTGTATGTGCACTTTCTCATTTAACTAAACTATTTTTCTGTACAAAAAAATAGGACAAAACATAGTCATCTTCATGCAACATTTTATACAAGAAATATGATTTATTTTTCCAGGAAGAAGTATCAGTAATCAAAATTATATCTGAACCTAAATATGCTATGGACATATTTTGGTTGGTTGGTTGGTTGGGTTTTTTTGGTGTGTGTTTATTGTGGTTAGTTGTTTTTTTAAAGTACTTACTCTCACTTCTAAACTGATAGCTATATTTCTTTTCTCCTAAAAGTGATGCATAAAAACAAAGAAAAGCATTGACTATTGGAATGACACGATAGCAGTTGCAGTCTTTGAATGGTTAAAAATTAAGTAACATAGATGAAAGATGTTTGCAACTATGCAATAAATGACAGCCCAGAGTGTGATCAACAATGAACAGAAGTTTCATTCCCTCTTCACTGATACAAGTTTGATCTCTCAGTTCAAACTTACATCCTTAACTCTATTTCCTGTTACTATAAATATTTATTGTATTTTTTAATGTGATGTGTATTTTCAGAGTTAAGACTTGGTAAGTCTTTTCTCTATCTCTGAAAGATTTACAACTTTTTTTTTTCTACAATCTGTCAGGCACACTTCTTATGGTGTTTACACTAATGCTATTTTTTCTTTATATATTAGATTCTGTGATGTTATAACTGAGGTGCTTGAAAAAACATAAACCAAATATCTTAGTCCTATGCCTGAGGAGCCAAAGATTGAGTACAGTAATTAATATAAAGCCACTAAAAAGGCAGATTTCCAACTATGTATTAAGTAGAATAGGCAATAGATTTAAAGATATGGATTTGTCTAGTTAGTCAATGTATTTCTATGTAAATGAGAAACATCTCTGCCAAAAAATATTTTTAAAAGTCCCCAACAAATCGTGTCTGTATGAACTAAATTGGAAGCCATGTAGCTTGAATTCATCTAGGAAACCATCTGGGTGAATAACATCTGTGCCTGTAGTATCCTTTAGATCACTTAGATAGTTTGTGATGTAACACTGTAAAAGAACCTATTAATGTTCTGCAAATGTACCTTATTTACAGTTTTATCAGGTTTTGGATGCTGCAAGCTATTTAGTTGTATACATTTTGAGGTATTTACATAGTAATTAGTGGTATAGAATCCAATCTGATTTTCTTTTGTTGCTGTTGAGCTCATATTCATAGAGACACTTTTCTTTGCTTATTTAAAACTCTTTAATGCGGAAATCACAGAATCATAGAATCACTAAGGCTGAAAAAAATCGTTGAATCCAACCATAGCCCAAATATCATGATCATCAAACCACATCCTGAAGCTCCACATATATGTGCTTCTTGAAGACCCCCAGGGATGATAACTCCATCATCTCCCTGGGCAGCCTGTTCCAATGGCGCACCACTCTCAGTAATTTTTTTTTTCCTGATGTCCAATCTAAACCTCTCTTGGCACAACTGAAAACAATTTCCACTCATCCTATTGTTAGTTACTTGGGAGAAGAGACCAACACCAGTCTCACTACCATCTCCTTTCCATTAGCTGTAGTGAGTACTATGATCTCCTCTTAGCCTTCTCTTCTCCAGAACAAACAATCCCTCAGGGGCACCTTGTATGGCATGCCCTCCCCACCCCTCACCAGACTCATTGCGCTTCTCTAGACATGTCTTTCCTAAACTGTGGCACCCTGAATCAAACACAGTACTCAAGCTGTGGTGTCACCAAGGCCAAGTACGAGGACATAATCACTTCCCTACTCCTGATGGACATGTATTTCTGATACAGCCCAGGATGCTGCTGGCCTTCTTGGCCACCTAGGCACACTACTGGCTCATGTTCAGCTGGCCATCCACCAGCACACCCAGATGCTTTTTCACCAGGCTACGTTCCAGCCACTCTCCTCCAAGCCTGTAATATTGTTGGGTTTGTTGTGACCAAAGTGAAAGACTCAATACTTGGTCTTGTTAAACATCATTCTGTTGACCTCAGTCCTTCAATTTAACCCATCCAGATCTCTCTTTAATGCCTTCCTGCCTTTGAGCAGATTGACCCTCATGTTGAATTTAATGTCATTTACAAACTTGATGATGGTGCCTTTGATCCCACCATCCAAATCATTAATAAAGATACTAAACAGAACTGGCCCCAATACTGAGCCTTGGCAGACACCACTTGTCACCAAGTCTTTGTGCCTGGCCATCCAGCCAGTGGAACAACTGTGGAACACAGATCTCATCAATATTTGTGAGACCATGTTTTTTTAGGGATAGAATTGCAATACCTCAGGCTCCTGTTGTATTATTCCATTATTATTATTTCCAAAAAGAGTGTAAGAGCCATACAGCCATACCATATAAAAATTAAGCAAATATGTGAGCATAAAGTTCTACCAATTTTGCTGCTGTTGGAAGTAGCAGCTTTTGTTCTATAGTATACATAAATACAACTTACCATGTTTTGCACAGCAATGAACAATGAAGGGACATTGGAGACTCCTGCTCCCTCCCCCAGGAGGGGGATGTGGGTTGATTCAGGCTTGAAAAATATGTATCTGTAAGTTTTGTTGTGTTAGTACAAATGTAATTATACATGCTGTTGGAACTACAGTTGACTGTACTACTTTACGTGACTCACTGGTTTAGACAACACTTATTCTGGGATGTGTGCATCTTTCTGCTTGTTCAGTAAAAAGGAATTTATGAGGCTGCACAATTCACATCACTTCTCTGAGTCTCTTTTAAATCTCCATACAGAAGGACCATAAATGTAGTAAGTTCAAGGTTAACAACATCACAGAGAATTTTTAGGCCTACAGGGGGAGGAGAGAAGGATCCAGTACCTTTTGCTTGAATTGAGAAGGATTTAGGTGCAATTTAAATTTATTGATACAATTTGAATTTCATACTATGCTTCATTCTGGTTTATGCTGATTTAAGTTTTGAAATATGACAAGTATTTCCAAATTTGTGTTGTAACAACCATAGATATTACTACTTTTTATAAAGATACACAGTTTTTCTTGACCCATGACTTTTTATTATTTATTTTGATAATCTCTGTTGCCAGTGAATTCTGCAATGAAATTCTATTATTTTGTGTTATAAATTGTCACAGCTGAACTTTGGTTTACAACAATTGCATATGAAATCCTTAATCTTGGATAACCTGTGCTGTGGATTTTTACTGTACTTCCTGTGTTTCTAATAGTGAATAAAACTTCATAAAATTCAAAATAAAAAACTTAAGACACTTTTGTACATACAGAACCCTTCAAATTTTATAAATACTGCTCAAATATATTACAGATATATATGGCTGTATAGAGATTGCACATACATATATACACACTTAAAATACTGTAGATTTATAAAAATTATATAAACCTACCATATTTTTAATGTAAAATACAGACTTCTACATACAAATATGAAGGATTTATATATAGATATATTCTTATGTATATATCACTACAGTAAAAACATTAAATTCTATGCATGCTTTAGAACACACAAATGTATTAAAAAAAAGAAAAGTTCAGCTGAAAACCTCAGCTAAAAATTGTAGATGAAACTAGATTAAAAATCTTAGGAATTTTCCCTAATCTTATTGTTGATGACATGCATGGCCATTCAGAATAAAATGTATTTCCAAGTAGCACTTTAAACTCTTTTGAGGCCTAAGGACTCTCATTTCCCTATGGACTAGTGTAGGCACAGGTGTCACTCTTCTTTCTGAGTGAGCTTCACAATCTTCAGTTGTTCTATGCAAGATAGAGGAAGTCAAGGTGTGTGTGGGGGAAAGGGCAAACAACAAATACCTCATTTTTATCACCCCTTTTTTTTTTTTTTCTTTCTTTTTTTTTTTCCTTAATGCATTATAGTTAGGAGCCTTGTATTCAAGACTTTATTTGAGGCTGTTTGTTACAGGTTGGAACTCCTTTAAGTGGAATGCAGTATGGCATATCCTCTCTTTATTGATCCATGTCCTCTTAAGAAACAGAAATGTATTCTAAATCAGATTTGCTTTAGATGAAAGAGATAGTCATGTGATGTTTCATAGAAGTTCACATAATTCCTGTCTTTGAGAGGCATTCATCTGTGAACTGCACTTGGGTCACAGATAGCTAAGCAACACTGGTGTTTAGTGGAGATGAAGCAGCAAAAGCACAGGAAAGAATATAACACCTACAGTATCTGTGTTGTTTAACAATAACCATTTCCTTGTTGATCATCCTGGTTATTGTAGATCATAACATAACTAATTTTCTTTTAGCATTGTAGTCAGGCAGTGCAGCAGAAAGGATCTTGAAATCGAATGCTTTTGTCAAAGAATGGAAATCTTAATGTGAAATATTAATTCAAAACAAATCCAAACGTTTGTTCACCACATATAGTTCATTTTTCCCTTAAAGACTGAATGTCAGCTTTAGTTTCATGTAGTTGCTGCAGATCAGCTTCTATGTCTACCTTCAAATCCAGATTATGAATTTAATCTTCCTTTTGAAACCCAACATTTCACAACCTGCTCTTCAATTACTTGATAGAATGTTTGGGGTAATTCCAGAATTCTGGCCGATGTAATTACAAATTCTTCATGCTTGGAAAAAAACATGGCTTTAGAATAAAATAAACAATATATTATATCAGTTCTACTAGCAGTGTAGGGTATTACTTTCTAAAACATTTACATTACTTCAAAATGGAAGTTGAAATAATTTTGGACTACTGTAAACGTAAGAAATAAACCAGTCATCTTTGAAAATTCAACTTAGATTCCCATTGTCAATTAGAAAATAAAAGTGTGTCCAGAATAAAGATGTTAAGACTCCACACTTAATTTTAATACATTTGCCAATGAACAGAAAGAGCCTAAAAGGAATACTTAAGGTTCACATAATTTTATTCTTTTAAAGGCTCAGAGTGAATAATTTGACCTGAAATTATTGTTTTGGGTTTACAACACTTTCCTAAAGGGTCCTTCTGATTTATCTACTTAAAAAATAGGAACCAACAAAAGAAAAACAGATTTCCTTCTTAAACTAGTCAAAAAAAAAAAAAATATACAACAAACTACAAAATATTAGACAAGATGGATAATGAAAAAGCATCTAATAAAATATTATACTGATTATAGAACTCATCAATAAAGGAAGAAGAACCATATGTGACTTCTTCTTCTATCACTGTTCATATCTGTATTTCTCTGCTACTCCCAGGAGAACACATTAAATACAACTGCAAGATATTCCAGGTGAAAATATCTGACAACCTTCTTGGTGCTGTGTGACTATGTAGAACTTTATACAATAAAATGTGAGCTAAGGTGTTTATTACTACCTTACTATTTTTACTCCATTTGCTGCCTCATCTCCCTGGTGCATTTTTAGTGGTATCTAGATTGGGAGCTATTTAGAACAGAAGCTATCTTTCTGATCACTTAGCTTTACCATGCCCAATACAATGGAGCACTTATCTTTGATTGAGGCATACATAAAAGAAAAATCAGAACTAGATAATGTTCCTATAAAATAATCCTCCTGGACTGTCATTGTCTAAAATTACCCAACTGCACTGAAATCAGTGGATGTCATTGTAATTAATATCCTAAGCATAAATAGACATGGCAGGGTCTTTCCATAACTTGAGACTAGGGGTGTAATTTTCAGGAAATTATAGATTGTTTTTTAGCCTGATGACAGCTGTAGTCAAGTATTTAGATGATTTCCCTATCAATCACCAGACAGAGTGTCTTATAATGTTGTCTTTCACATTTTGAACAAAAACAATGAATTGGACAATATGCTTTCTGGCATATAATCTTTTTTAGCATTCTGTCAAGAGTAACTGCTTATCAGTTTAACAACTTTGATTGTAATGTTTTGTAAACAATGAATATCCTGAAAAGGCATTTGAAGCAAGAGGTATTTGGGATTCTTTAGTAGCTAGCCCTGAAATGGCTTTCTGTGAATTCTTCCAATAAAAAGATTTAATACTATTATCCTGATACGACGGTCAGAAAATGCAATTTATTTGATAATTCTCAATACACCCCTCTGAAGCACTGAAGTATTAGGATAACCAATTTCTTGATGAATAAACCGAACACATGTGAAATGACTGATCTAAATTCACATAGTGAGAGAGGGATAAAACAAAGAATAGATCAATAGATCAATAAATTAAAAAAAGAAAATGAAAGAAAGAAAAATAAAGGATTCCTTCCGTTGCCATGGGACAGGGCCCATTCCATGCAAATCATGCAGGCACACTGACAGTTGAAGTGTATACTATTAATATATTTTATTTCCATTTAACACTGCTGTGACCAAAAACTAAACATATAAATGCCATGGCTGTTTTCACTCATGCTTAAACTTACATAAGTTTAGTTTTGGAAGGAGGACAAATGTGGATGCATTTCATGTAAGATCAAGTGTGTGAGTAATGGCAGAAGTATTTCAATTAAACTTGCAATCATCAGAGGAACAGCAACAGTAATTTTGTGTAAAAGATCTTTTTCACTTACTTCCTTGAATTTTACTGCTATCACAAATGTTCCTAGATGTCAGTGCAATTCTGCCACAGACCACTTCACAAAGTCAAATCCTCTTAATTACTATGTGATGATGATAAGGGTATGGACATTTTACCAAGATAAAATGACATGATATCAGTAAGACTTGACATTATCATGCCGTAATAAATGGAAATTATATATGTTACTTCTCTGCTAATAAAGAAGAATATTTAAGACATTGACAGTTATGGTATGTTTTTGTGGGGTCTTATTTCTAATGTGATATTAAAAGAACTAGTAAGTAAGGACATAAATGTGCTGGAAATTTGGAATATGTTATGTCAGAAAAAGTAAGTGACTTTGCATCCCATTAAAAGGGACGAAACATCTTTTAGAAAACTGTTTCAGACATAAGCAGGTAGATAACTACTTAACGGTATCAAGAGTAAGGAGTAACCTTACACAGAATGGAAAGAGTACTGATCAGGTGAGACAGCTGCATCCACTCAGGGAAAAAGGAAGAACTACCAAAAAGTCATGATGAGTTTGCTTTTGTGAGGAAGTTAATTACAATAATCAAAGTTCTTCAGTCATGCAAACCCATTTAAAACAAATAAACAAACAAACAAAAAAACCCCAACCAACTGATATTGTTATGGAAGAAGTATTGTATTTAGATTAAAGGTTATCTAGGTGCAGAGAAAATTAAATGAATACTTATCCTCAGCTGTCAAAATGATGAAGTTGCTAAGCACAAGGTCAGGGTAAAGAACAGAAAAGAAAATGTAGGTATGCAAATATGAATCACTGGTACAGATGAGCTCCTTGTGTTCAAATTTGAACCACAATGCTGACTGAACTAGCACAGGCATTTGCAGGTTTGATAGCAAGGATTTTTGATGCATCTTTTAATAGATATCAACAAATAGTGTCCTCTGTTGCTTTGAAATTTTGTGTCATCACACTTTTTAATAAGAACAATCTTACTTCTTGACAAGGTCACTTAGTCCAAATTCTGCTAAAACAGTGCTAATTTTAGATTGTTCAAGGCCCTTGTGAGAGCCCTTTCTTGTATATGTAAATCAACAAAGATAAAATCACCTTTGCTTCCTGAGACAGCTGCCTGGGGAGGAGTGTGGTAGGAGACCCACTGAAACATCCAACAAAGGATAAGATCTGCTCACCAGACAATAGCTGCCCCAGAAGCTGGAGGGAGGTGGAAAGATGCAACAGAACATAACCTGTCCTGGTCAGCCCAGAAATGTGTAATGGACAGAGGCCACTCTGGTGCTGACTCCCTGGAATGTGCAACAAAGCTCCTTCTGTCCTGATAAACAGGTGAGAAGCAAAGAGGGGTGGGCCCCTCCAGACAGACATCCTGGAGTAAACACCTGAACTAAGGGTGAGGGGCCAGGAGGAAGCTGTGATTAAAAGAACTGAATAAAATCCATTGACCTATACCAGCTTGGGTGTGGGAGAAATCATCATCATGTAGCCTTGATGCAGCAGTCCCCTCCCCACACCAAAGGACCATGCCATGCCCTCTATAAGAGTGAAGAGCTCCACTGAAGACACCAAAGAAGGGAAAAACATCACAGGACTTGGCAGATACAAACTGAAAAGGACTTGGACTTTGGGATCTCTCCCTCCCCACCTCCAGCTGAGGACATCAGGAGCAGACAAGGAAACATGAACTCTGGGACCTCTCATTTCTCTCTCCCTCCTTGGACCTCCTCCAAGCCAAAGTGGCAACACCCTTCCTCTGATATCCTGCCACAGACAGAAAAAGCAACTTGGGGGTGGCAATATAATTCCTTTCCTGCTCTCTCTCCCTCTCTTTCTCCATTTTCCCTCTTCCCCTCTCTCTCTTTTCATCCTTCTTCTGTTCCATTCACTTTATCCTTCAATAGCCTCACTTTTGATATTTGTCTTTGTTTGTACCTTAATTTCACAACATAGGAATGTTTTAAAAATAACTAAGTCTCTCTCCTCCTTCTGGACTAAGACAGCTCTACATTCAGTTATGTATGGAATGTCTCAATAGAAATATCACTCTCTTCTTGGGAAATGTTTTCCAATGCTTAACCACACTCATGAATATTTTTTCCCCATATATTGAGCAATAATTTCCCTTTGTGCAATGTGTGATAACTGCTTCTTGTACTGCTGTGTACATCTGAAAAAATACTAAGTACAATTTCTCAATAATCTGAAGACTAAAATTAGATTCCTCCGTCTACCCTTAGATTTTTTCTCACTCATCTACGTGAAAGCAAAAATACAAGGTCCCCAGCCTCATCTCATATGCAAGGGGCCACGAGCCCAAAATTTTTAGCAGCCCTCCTTTAATCTTGTAGCAATTTGTCAATATCTGTGTTGTACTGAGAGAGACAGTAAACAAGACATTATTTGCAACGCAGTTCCACAGGTGCCTAGTGGCATGGTGTAATCACTTCCTTCAACCTGATTATGTATTTGCTAATGCACCCAAAACATGATTAGTTTTCATTGCTGCAAGGATGCACTGATGACTTACGTTCAGTTCATTGTCCACCAGGAGCTGTATATCTATTTTTGTAATGCTTCTTAACTAGTTGTTCCCCAGCCTGCCCTGCTGTATTGGGTTTTGTGGGATTATATAGAGATTTTGCATTTGATTTGCTGAATTTTGTAAGATAGCTGTCAACTTACTCCTGTACTGTACTGAGATACCTCTAAACAGCAGCCCTTGTTTCCAGCATATTAATGTCTCCCCAAGTTTTAAAATGACCATGGATTTTGCATATTGTACAATGCATATTGTGATATGTCAAATGCAACCTCATGCCTCAGTTTTAAATTACAGCTGTATTATAAACCCAAACTGGTTGTGAATAATAATGTTGGAACCTATGGGTTCTCTTTTAATTACTGCCATAATATTGGGAAAAATCAAGTGTACTTGCAGGGAAAATATTTATTTTCCCAGCATGTGATGAATATGGCAGCATATGCAACTATTTTACTTGTTTGCTTCTTCAAAATATAAATATTTGTCACCATTTTTCTCACATACTTGTACACGCAGCACAGATTTTATGTATGGACATTATATTATTTACCAGAGACACTAAAGTTCAGAAATAAATCTGTATACTGACTGAGTTGCCAAGTAGAGCAATCTTATTAATAACAAAAATAAAGCAGAAGATGCCTATTCCACATGGAAACAGAAAGCCCAGATAAGTTCATGAAACAGAAATAAATACAAGTACATGAGCACCCAGAAACTCCCTCTAGATAAGGAAGTACTTGAGCTCAAGATCATTAGAAGTAGTGAGTATACTTGGAAGAAACATTTTTATGGTTTCCTCTTCATACACTTTTTGTCCTTAGCATCAGCTTTTGAATTCTGTTAGAGATAAGACACATTCAAATATATCCTGAGCTACCTGTTATGTGGCTCAGTTGGTAGCACATAAGACCCTTAATGGGAAGGTCATGAGTTCAAGCCTGCAGTGGGCAGTAGTGTCCTCCCTACTCTAGTCATGAGGTCTGTGGTGACAGGTTGGACTCAATGATCTTTGAGGTCTCTTCCAACCTTACTGATACCAAATGGATGGACTTTTGGTAATCCCCTTAGTCATATTCCTAGCTAGAAGCCAGAAACTGGAAGTGGACCTTAACTTCTATTTATTGAAATAGTTCATTTATTTATTTATTTATTAAAGAGAAACCATAAAGAGTGAGTTGAATCCTTTCCATGAAAATTCTTTTCCTAATGTCCAGTCTAAACCTTCCCTGATGCAGGAAGAAGTCATTCCCACTCATTCTATCATTAGGTACTGTGGTGAAGAGGTTGTTAAATTTATTAATATGAAATATGAATTATGAAAATATTATTTTTATTAATTATCAAACTATTAACAACCAATGAATCATCAACTTATATACCTGTTCTAGTGCACGTTCGTGAAATACATTCCACAAGTGGCTTAGGGTTATGATTAGAACTTAATTGAACTATCTATAGACCCTTTCTATATTTACATAAGGAAAGGTGCGGTTCCGCTGCTTAGCCACTAGATGGCGACTCGGCGGGACGCGGGCGGCTCTGGCTATACACAGCAATGTTATAATCTTTCTATGCGTCAGCGCTTACTCTGCTAGCCGTGGATACTTTGAACTGAGTGCTAATGGATGGAAAGCATGTGAACGATATTCTGTAGCTGTTGTTTGTAGCTGTTGTTTGTAGCTGTTGTTTGGGGGTCCTTGCAGACGGTTGCCGCTGGACTGGTTCCCAGTCGAGTTGGATGGCGGCTTTGGGTTAACTGTCTCCTCTCTTCACAACAGGGAAGAGGGAATAGTGGAACCTGGGCTTAGCATGGAAGCAGGTTCCCTTCAGGACTCGGTCGATTCCCTCCAGACAACAGGGATCGGTCCCGGTCGGGGTCGGCCTGTGGGGTTGGCTCGCACGACGGGCGGGCTGATGGTTGCTGGTAGGCGGGCTCTGAGGATGCGGCAGCAGGGAAAGCAACAGGGTCAGCCCAACCACGGCGATTCTCGGGGCTGATGCAAACAGCCTTGGGGAGAGAATGCGGCTGCGTTAGGCGGCGGATTCTCGTTTACTGAGCTTAAAGGAATGGCAGGACTCTTGGAGTGGTCCCGGGTTTGGTGCAGTATAGGCATGAACAATGCCTTAGTCTTCCCTGAAGTTCACAGGGTTCAGAGCGGCACACGTGGCGGCTTCTCTCCCGCTATGGGGGAGCTAGGCATATGTGGACTCGGTATTGATCAAGTCCCTTCTCCCTGGCAGCTGGGCAGATCTTACCCTCGGGGGTCGGTCCAGTCCTCCGGTGGCACGGTGGGCTCTCCCAGTCAGTACGACTGGCTGTAGCAACACTGAGCTCAGGCATTGCTAAGGTCCTCCCTCTGTGCTTCTCGTGATGCAGAGGCTTTCAGTATGCGTGCATGTATAACAGAAGCTAACAACAATAAGCTCAATGGCAAAGGCTGCAGAGCAGCACAAAGTGAATGAGGGGGGGGCCACTTGTTTACCAGCTGGGGTGATACTTATAGATTCCTCGAGGCTGGGCTTGACCAATGGGCACTCTCATAAACAGCTGGCTTCAGCCTATAGAAAGCGTGAAGCTAGAATTATGCCCATACTTGGTGTCAGCACGAGCACTGCATGCGCTGGCTGCATGCTGGCCTGGCTAATGCCTTGGCTTTTGTCTTCCTCCTGGAGGAGGGGGAACTTGTCCACATGCTGGGACAAGATTCAGTATCTGGGCATAATGTGCCTTCACCACAGGTACTTATGAGAAGAGGGCAATGCCTACCTCTCCACAACCTCCTTTCAGCCTTCTTTTTTTTGAAGATGAAACAGCCCAGTTCCTTCACTCACTCCTCACAGGACTCATTCTCCACACCCTTCACCAGCTTAGCAGCCCTTCTCCGTACCTGCTCCAGCACCTCAATGTATTTCCTGTACTGTGATGCCCAAAACTGAACACAGTACTTGAGGTGAAGTCTCATCAACACTAAGCACAGAGGGACAATCTCCTCCCTGGTCCTGCTGGCCACTCTATTTCTAATACAGGCCAGGATGCTGTTGGCCTTCTTGGCCACCTGGGCACACTGCTGTCTCATATTCATCTGCCTGTCAATCAGTACCCCTAGATCCCCCTAGATCCCTTTCCATCCCCCAGCTCTCTAGTCATTCTTCCTGAAGCTTGTAGCTTTGAGTGGGGTTGTTGTGGCCCAGATGCAGGACTCAGCACTTGGCCTTGTTGAAGCTCATCCCATTGGTCCCATTTATCTAGATCGCTACCCTTAAGCAGATCAACACTCCCACCTTATTTCGTGTCATCTGCAAACTTACTGAGGGTACATTTGATCCTTTCATCCAAGTCATTGATAAAGAAATTGAACAGGAGTGATCCCAATACTGAGCCTTGGAGAATAGCACTTGTGACTGGCCACTATGTTGACCACTTCCTTCTAGGCTCAGCCAGCCAGTCAATGTGTGTGCCCATCTAAGCCATGAGCAGTTTCTTTGTGTGCCCACCATCCACAACTTCATTTGCCTGTTTTTTCTCAACCAGAGCCTCTTACCCATTTTGCCCAGTGGCACCTGGGGGAAGGGGGATGAGGTAGGACAGGAAGAAATTTGTCTGTTGCCTCAGCCATGAACTTGCCTCCATTCACTCCCCTAATCCAGGTTACTGCCTCTGGTCTGGCAGGGGCAGGCTACAGGGCACATCTGGTTCTGTGTTCCTGTTGATTGCTGCTCCCATGTCTGTCTTATGTAGAGCAGAGCCTGGCTTCACCTATCTATCTCCTGTTCAGCTTCTCTGATACTCCTTAATCATTCAGTTTACCCTTGCAACTCTGCCACCTGGCAGAGGAGGTCATCCATCCATGTATAGCTTTTGGGGACATTGAATTGTGGAAGTAGTATCCTTTGGTGTGCAAAATTTCCATTTTAGTTTGGTAGTAAGCTAGCTGTGCCTTTGCTAATTGCATACACATTCAGTGCTATGGTAATGTAAAGGCATTTGTCAATACCTAGTTCTTGAAAGGGAGGGAATGAGACTTAATTGGTATCTTGTGGTTAGCAGCAGTTTGAGCAGGGCAGGTCTTTTTCTGCCATCCACTAAAAAAGCAAAGAATGAAGGACTGCAGGCTACAATCTAAAGAGAAAACAATTTTACAGATTTCTATTTCTAGTTCACCTCTGTTGTGTTTACTTATTTATCAACTTTTATTAACATTTCCAGTGGTGGTTGGATATTTCGCTTCATGTTATTGATTTTGAAGATGTCTGGGGGGAAGCAGGAAGGGTATGAAAGAGGAGCTGTAGTGCATTATTTCTGTAGGCTGCACCCTATACACGGGTAAAGGCATAATCTGAAACAAAGTTGTACTTTCTGAATAGATTAAATGATTCTTGTCCCCTAGAAAGTCCACAAAATAAAGTTATAGCCTACCAGACACTCACTAGAGCATAACCAACTTCCGTTTTTCTTATGGCAGTCAATATCTTTGTATAAGCATTTATGTTTTAATTTCAGTTTTAATAAGCAATTATGTGTTAATTTCAGTTAGTAGTTTTTCTGGCTGTGTAAAAATGATTGAAAACATTCAAAAAACTGCAGAATATGAAATAACTTCAGAGAAATGTCATTATCCCATCGACTTCAATCAACTCTGCTCTGATACATAGTGGGGGGAAAAAGACAAACAAGAAAACCTGAACACTCAAACAAAACCCTCCACACTGTAGCTCACATAAAAGAACCTGGAGAAGAGGGGTAAAGAGAGTATCTGTGCTTCTGGTGAGTATGCTATCTCACTTTAGCATTGCATTTGGAAACAGTCTGCTGAGTAGGACACAGCAATATGGGAGCCATCAGACTGGTCCATGCATGAAAACTACAGGGAAGAAATCTACTTGTGGTGTATCAACTTCTTTTACCAAACATGAGGCTGTTCAGCTCATAAGCCATCCAGCAAAGCCCACTGAGGACAAAGTAAGCTCCTACAAAATCATAATCTGATGTTCTACCCTTAGGGGTAGAACATATTTTACAGTTGAAGATTATTGCTTTATTGTGTCTCTTGGTGCCTGAATAGCATAAATAAGTGAGATATAATATCAGAAAAGGCTGTGTAAGTATTGAATTTCCTTTGCTGTGCTTACCCTGACACTGAAGTAGATTTCTTTTTAAAGTTTGATTTAGACTTGCTTGATATGAGAGACCTTTACTTGTATGGAAAAAAAGGAATTAGATATGAAAATCAGGAAAAAAATAAAATTTGTAGATGTTTAATAACCTTTTTTTGCTAATGCAAAGAAACAGATCTTTAATTTTACACAGATCCCAGCAGAAGGACAAAGACATTAAAAAAAAAAAGAGTTAATTTAACCAGCCTTTTTAATTTTTCAGCCTTTCCTAGGACTGGCACTAAAACTCTTTATTCAACAGGAGAAAAAATTCCCATATGAATAAAGTTAATATTTCAATGTGCAACAAACTGCTGACATTTAATATGCAAATTTTAACAGATTTGCGGGGAGGAGCATAAGTAAAATGTAGCAGTTTCAAAGGATCTTAGCAGGAAACATATTCTAGTGGAGAATCTATTTAATTTACTTAGTTATTTTACCTATAAGAAGAAAACACTTTGCACAAAATTTGCCTATCTCTTTATTAGAGTTTCAGTTTTGGTGGAGCATTCTAAAACTTTACATCATCTGTAACCACCTGGCTTCATAGATATTACTCAATTCTTACATCATGGACAACATACAAACCCTCATAAGGTAGCAATAGTGGGCTGCCTTTAAGTTGTTATTTGAAATTATGGTGGGAAAGACAAAAATCTTCTTGATTTAACTTCCAAAATCCTTTCAAAGCACTGTTGTAGCACTAGAGCCTTTAAAGGATTTTGAATGTACCAAATTCTTGGTGAGCACACAAAACCACAGTCCTTGTGTCATCTTGCAGCCCCCTAGTTAGCTTTCACTTTCTTGTGGCCGGTTGACGTTGCCCCCTTAAGAAAGGGAATATGGTGGACGGAAGTTGGTAAACGGAAGGAATAGTCTAAACTAATTTCATTGGACGAGTGGGAGGAAGCACTTTTCTGAGCTGGGACTATACTGAGTTTCTCTAGCACCTTATCTTCAGTCTTGCTTCCGCCTTTCTACGGTGCGGCTGCTCTCTGTCCCTGTGCTGGGCTTTCTGCCAACGCCTCGGCCTTGAAAACCAGATAACAGGCCTGTATACTAACTCCCTTCCTATTAACACGAACTGCTTCTAACTTTTTTTTCCTCTCTTTCCTTTCACTTTCTATCCCATTCTGGGGAAAGGGGGGGGAGAGAGGGGAGAGCGGAGGTGGGGAACCCCCCTCTCTGCCGAGAGGGGTTCACTCTCATTTCTGTGTTACTCTGTTGTATATCTTTGTATATATTGTAGATATTGTAAATTTGTAAATAATCCCCTGCATTCCCTACGTTGCTTTGTAAATATAGCTCCACTGCTTTGCTAATTCAGCTTGTGAGGTTTTTTTTTCCCTTTCCCTTTCAATTTTTTTTTTTCCCTTCACCTTACAAGGGGGAAGGGAGGAGGCTTCTTGGTCTCACCCTTCCACCCACCACATTTTTTTATTGGCACCCAACGTGGGGCAGATAATTAGTTTAATTTATTATTTGATTGATTTAGTGTTTTCCAGCTGAATTAGCAAACATGAAGGTATTGTGGTTTGTGGAGCGATTGTTCTTTTCAATTTTTGGGGCTCTGGTTTACAGGTATTGTTTGGGTTTGATTTTGGATTACCTGGGTAAATATTTGGTGCGGACAATTTATATGTGGGTTATGTATAGAGTTAAACTATGGTATGGAAAATGTATTAATTTATTATGGCCAGTGAGATACAGGAATGTTACCTCCACCACTCTCCCAATTGAGATAAAGGGTTTTAAGATTCCGCCTGAGGAGACAGTAACTTTAGGTGATGCCTGGGATCCAAAGGTGATTTATGTGATGTGTATAATTCTGCTGCTGGTGATAACTAATGTGTTTTCTCTGTATTCCTTGTGGCGAGAGAAAAAGGTGTCCAGGGCGTGTTTTGTTATTAAAACTAGATCAAAAAGAAAACGCCGTGGCTCTCGATCAGTCCCAGAGTCATCTAGTGACGAGGACTGTGGAGAACCCGTGTCAGTTAAAAAGAAGGCTAAAAAGTTAATTGGTAAGGCAGCTCTGAATGACTTTGCTGATTCTGGCAAGCAGCCAAGGGCATCGGCTGGTATCAACATGGCACCTACTCCTTCTCCCACTCCTTCTCCTTCTTCTTCTTCTCCGTCGGCCATTAACGGAGCAACATCACTTCCACCCACTCCCTCGGTGGGACCGGAAGTCACTGCCCCAGCAGCTGATTTATCTCAGGACCTGTCAGCTTCCATTAAGGTGGCTGTAAATTCGAACACAGCTCCAGTTAAGGTGGCTCCTTTAAAGACTAGAGCTGGAAAGGGCAAAGATGGAGAAGAAGAGGAGGAGACTGATCCTGGTGAGGGGCCCTCTGCTCTAAAAGATCCTGCTCAGGAGGAAGAGAAGGTTTGTTTTAAAGATCTAGCCAACCTAGTGAGATCAAAGCAGGATAGAGATGAAGCTAGGAAAGCAGCTGGCAAAGGTGGTTCTCAGCTTAAAGAGATCCTTAGGAGAATGACAGCAGGATTTTATGGGCAAAGAATTCAGGGAGATGAAGATGAAGATGATATTACGGACTGTTCGTCACCAAGGGAGGAATTGCGTAATGTCCGTAAAGATTTCACCAGGGCAGATAAGGAGCCAGTTCTAGCTTGGCTTAGTAGGTGTTATGATACAGGTGCTTCAGCTCTAACAGTTGGAGACAAGTCAGCAGCTCAGTTAGGAACTCTCTCAAGGGACAATGGAATAGATAGACATCTAGGTGAAGCTCTCGGTAAGGTTAATCTGTGGATACGCCTTTTAATAGCGGTTGCCCTGAGATATCCTTCCCGAGATGATCTTCCATGGAATCCTAAACCCTGGACTACCATAGATGAGGGAATTAGGCGCTTGAGAGAATTTGCTGTTAGAGAGCTACTCTATGGTGAACATGAAACTCTGAATCCTGATGACATTCCTGTGGGTATTGGTCTTGCTAAAAAGATCATCAAGCTTGCTCCTTCTAATTATGCAAACATTCTGGCAAGCAGAATTGTGTCAAGAAGTTATGGTGGAGCTTCTCCTACGGTTGGCCAATTCAGTGATCAAATGAGACAATTGGAGGATAGCATGACACGTGGTTCTTTGGTTTCGGCCATTAAAACGATGTCTGGTGATATTCAGAATTGCATAAGAGAGTTAAAAGATGAATTTAGAAATTCCATATCCCAATTGGCACAGAGGGATAATTTCAATTCTTCCTCCAGGTGGATACAAGTTTCATCTGTGAGGAATACACGTCCTCCAAGGAGGTCATTCCAAAACAGGACATTCCAGAACAGGTCATTCCAAAACCGGTCATTTCAAAACAGACCACCAAGGCAATCACGTAGAACTATTTGGATAACTCTGCGTGATCAGTTTGGTGAGGACATGAACCGCTGGGATGGCCAACCAACTTCTAATCTTTTCAGGAGACTGAGGGAATTGCAAAGTGGCAGAACCCGAGGTAGCAATACCAGAAGGGTAGCTGTTACTTCCACAGTTCCCCAGAACGACTCTTATGGCTCCAACAGTGGCTCCAGTTATAACATGCAAAGTTATAACCCTGCACAATATGTGCAATGCACATGTGCGCATGTTCCCCATAACTAGGGGTGCCCTGCCTCCCGCCAGGGGGAGGAGAGGGATAACAGAGATAATAGAATCTATTGGGATGTGTACATCCAGTGGCCTGGCACTTCACAATTTCGGAAGTACAGGGCCTTGGTTGACACAGGAGCTCAGTGCACCATAATACCATCAAATTATCAGGGATCAGAGTCTATAACTATTCTGGGAGTCACTGGTGGATCTCAAGAGTTAAGTAAGGTAGAGGTTAATATAAGTCTAACTGGTAAACAATGGAGGAAGCATACAGTTGTGACCGGACCTGACGCACCTTGTATTTTGGGAATTGATTTTTTGAGAGAAGGGCGTTTCAAAGACCCTAGAGGTTACAAATGGGCTTTTGGAGTAGCTTCAATAGAAATTGATGGACAAAAATTGAAGCTATCTGCCAGACCTGAGCTTTCTGATGAATCTGCAGTTGTGGGACAACATAAGATACAGGACATTAAATTGCCGGTTGCTTCTCAGACTGTGCATCACAGACAATACAGAACCAACCGTGACTCTTTGTTGCCCATTCAGAATCTGATTCGTCAGTTGGAAAGTCAGAAAGTCGTCAGCAAAACTCATTCACCTTTCAACAGTCCAGTGTGGCCTGTGCGGAAGCAGAATGGAGACTGGCGTCTGACGGTAGACTACCGAGCCCTAAATGAAGTGACACCACCTATGAGTGCAGCAGTACCAGACATGATGGAGCTACAGTATGAGCTGGAATCCAAAGAGGCCAAATGGTATGCTACCATAGACATTGCTAATGCATTTTTCTCTATTCCCATAGCAGAGGAATGCAGGCCTCAGTTTGCTTTCACCTGGAGAGGAATCCAGTACACTTTCAACAGGCTGCCAATGGGCTGGATCCACAGCTCAAGCATCTGTCATGCAGTGATCCATGATGCTCTGGAGAAAGGCGGTGCTCCAGAACACATCCAGTTCATCGATGATATCATCGTCTGGGGTAAAACTGCTGAGGAAGTCTTCGAGAAAGGTAACAAAATCATTGACATTCTTCTGAATGCAGGTTTTGCCATCAAGCGAGACAAGGTGAAAGGACCTACCACAGAGATTCAGTTTCTGGGAGTGCGCTGGCAGGATGGACGCCGACACATTCCAGTGGATGTGGTAAATAGAGTCTCTACCATGGCAAGTCCCACAAACAAGCAAGAGACCCTACGTTTCTTGGGGATAGTGGGATTTTGGAGACTGCACATTCCTGGATACAGTCAGATTGTGAAACCTCTGTATGATGTAACTCGAAAGAGAAACCACTTCCACTGGGGACCTGAACAACAAGCAGCCTTTGACCAGATAAAGCAAGAGGTAATTCAAGCAATGGGTCTGGGACCTGTCCGAGATGGTCCAGACATTAAGAACATTTTGTACACGGCTGCAAGTGACAATGGTCCAACCTGGTGCTTGTGGCAAAAAGCTCCAGGGGAGACACGTGGACGACCTCTTGGTTTCTGGAGTCGAGGTTACAGAGGTTCAGAGGCTAACTATACTCCAACAGAGAAAGAAATCTTAGCTGCCTATGAAGGAGTAAAAGCATCTTCTGAAGTGATTGGAACTGAATCACAACTTCTTCTAGCTCCCAGATTACCAGTTTTGAATTGGATGTTCAAAGGCAAAGGATCCACACCACATCATGCCACAGACTCAACCTGGTCTAAGTGGATGGCTCTGATAACACAGAGAGCTCGAATGGGAAATCTTGAAAGACCTGGTCTAGTGGAGGTGATCTCAAGTTGGCCTGAAGGTATCAACTGTGCTAAACCTCCAGAGGAGAAAGTAACTCGTGCTGAGGAAGCTCCTCCTTACAATGACCTCTCTGATGATGAAAAGAAATATGCTTTGTTCACAGACGGTTCCTGTCGTCTCGTTGGAAACAAGCGAAGGTGGAAGTCTGCTGTGTGGAGTCCAACACGCCGAGTTGCAGAGGCGAAAGATGGAGAAGGAGAATCCAGTCAGTTCGCAGAGGTAAAAGCTGTCCAGCTAGCTCTTGACGTAGCTGAACGTGAGAGATGGCCAAAGCTTTATCTCTACACCGACTCATGGATGGTAGCCAATGCTCTATGGGGTTGGCTAAAGAACTGGAAAAAGAGTGGTTGGCAGAGAAAAGGAAAACCCATTTGGGCAGCCAACCTGTGGCAGGACATTGCTGATCGAATTGAGAGAATTCCAGTGAAAGTGAGACACATCGATGCTCACATTCCTAAGAGCAAAGCTACTGAGGAACAGCAACACAACCATCAGGCAGATCTAGCTGCAAGAGTTTCTCAAGTAGACATGGACTCTAATCTTGATCTCGACTGGAAACACCGAGGTGAGATATTCTTAGCTCGGTGGGCTCACGATTCGTCAGGACATCAAGGCAGAGATGCAACATACCAATGGGCTCGTGACAGATCCATAGACATTTCCATGGATGCTATCACACAAGTCATCCATGACTGTGACATTTGTGCTGCTATTAAGCAGGCAAAACGTCTTAAGCCCTTGTGGTATGGTGACAGATGGTCCAAGTACAAGTATGGTGAAGCTTGGCAGATTGACTACATCACTCTACCACGTTCTCGTTCTGGTAAGCAATACGTGCTTACTATGGTAGAGGCAAACACTGGATGGTTGGAAACTTATCCAGTTCCACATGCAACTGCACGCAACACCATTCTCGGTCTGGAGAGACAGATCCTGTGGAGACACGGAACTCCAGAGAGGATTGAGTCAGACAACGGAACTCATTTCAAGAACAACCTTGTAAAGAGCTGGGCAAAAGAGCACGGTATTGAGTGGATATTCCATATTCCCTACTATGCACCAGCTGCAGGGAAGATTGAACGCTACAACGGTTTGTTGAAGACCACTCTCAAAGCCATGGGAGGTGGATCTTTGAAAAACTGGGAAAAACATTTAGCACAAGCAACCTGGCTGGTAAATAGTAGAGGTTCAGTGAACCGAGCTGGACCTGCACATTCAGATTTGCTACGAAAAGTAGAAGGTGATGGAGTTCCTGTTGTTAGAGAAAAGAATCTGTTAGGTAAAACTGTTTGGGTATTTTCACCCTCAGGAGAGGCTAAACCTGTCCGAGGGGTGGTTTCAGCTGAAGGTCCGGGTCACACTTATTGGGTAATGCAAGAGAATGGTGAAATTCAGTGTATTCCACAAAGAAATTTAACTTTAGCTGAAAGAGGTTAATTTTGAACTACTGTACAGCTACATCGCGTCCAGAGGAAGAATCAACGAGGAATCTACGGTGCACGAACCCTGAGATCCCTGAGAGCCCTGAGTCAACTAAGAGACCCTGAGATTTCCCTGTTTCCCTTTTCTTTGCTTCGTCGGCGAAGAAATGAACTGTTTTCCATTTTTCTCATTTTCTGATTTTCTTGGACTTTTGAATCATCTACATCTGAGCATAGCCGGAATGGACTATGAACTTTACTCACGAACTGTAAATATCGTTTTGGATTGGATGGACAGTATGAACAGCCAATGAAATTGTTTAGAAGGGGTGGACTGTGGCCGGTTGACGTTGCCCCCTTAAGAAAGGGAATATGGTGGACAGAAGTTGGTAAACGGAAGGAATAGTCTAAACTAATTTCATTGGACGAGTGGGAGGAAGCACTTTTCTGAGCTGGGACTATACTGAGTTTCTCCAGCACCTTATCTTCAGTCTTGCTTCCGCCTTTCTACGGTGCGGCTGCTCTCTGTCCCTGTGCTGGGCTTTCTGCCAACGCCTCGGCCTTGAAAACCAGATAACAGGCCTGTATACTAACTCCCTTCCAATTAACACGAACTGCTTCTAACTTTTTTTTCCTCTCTTTCCTTTCACTTTCTATCCCATTCTGGGGAAAGGGGGGGGGGAGAGAGGGGAGAGCGGAGGTGGGGAACCCCCCTCTCTGCCGAGAGGGGTTCACTCTCATTTCTGTGTTACTCTGTTGTATATCTTTGTATATATTGTAGATATTGTAAATTTGTAAATAATCCCCTGCATTCCCTACGTTGCTTTGTAAATATAGCTCCACTGCTTTGCTAATTCAGCTTGTGAGGTTTTTTTTTTCCCTTTCCCTTTCAATTTTTTTTTTTCCCTTCACCTTACAAGGGGGAAGGGAGGAGGCTTCTTGGTCTCACCCTTCCACCCACCACACCTTTAATGGGATTATTTAGGGTATTGAAAATAAAAGGAAAAAAAAACAAAACAAAAAAGAAAACCAAACACTAAACAAACAGCAAAAAACAACTCAGTAAAACCACTTCTATATTCCAAATGTATAACAGATATGTTTAAGTGCACCTTCAGTCAGCTTTATACAAGCTAAATAGATTAAGTCAGTCAATCTTTCTCAATTACTTTTTCTCTAGATGGCTGAGTGCATGCAAACTTCTTGATGGGGACACTTTGGTTGTAGCACAAACAACTAAACTTTAAATCCTAATCGTGTGGACTATTTTAAGATGTTCATACCTTGCCAATACATTTCACTTCAGTGTTCTGCTTTTACACGCACTTTAGTATCACAATATTAATCCCATTTCCTCTGAGTCATTTTATGGGATAAAAGATAAAAGAAGCAGCAAAGTATTGCAGCTAGATAAAAACAGTAGTGCACTTTGCAGGTGGGGTTATAAAAGGTTTTCAGAGGATCTTGACTCAAAGTCACCATCTCTTTTTACTGAAGCTTAATGTGAACATATTATACAGTCACTTCACAAATAAAACATAAGACATCTTGCAAGTTTTCAGTGTTCAAAACAAAGTCACACAGAACAGTTCATCTGTACTTACAATTCACAAAGTAGTCAATATCTCTAAGCTTGCAAATAATGTAGAAGGCAACATTTTGAGGCAAATTTTTGTAAGAATGTGGGGAAAATAGCCTGATCACTCCAGTTACAAATAATGAGTCAGTCATGAAGGACAATAAAGCCTATGGTTTGTGATAAAACACAGAAAATATGAACATTCTAAATTTTAATAAGATTGTTTTTTCTATCTCTGCAATCAGGTTACCACAGCTTGGTTCTACTTCTTGCTGTATTACATAGTCCATTAACTGGTGTTGCCTAGAGAAAGGGATTATTTTTCAAAAAAATATTCTACGATACTCTCTCTTTTCTCAACATAACACTTGCATGAAATGTTTGAGGGTTTTTTGCAGATACTTACTTTTGTCATCTGCTTTATCTACTGGAAATGCCTTTTTCTGCTCTGATTTCAGCTAGAACAGAACTAATTCTGTTCAGTGATTTTACTTTTCAGTTCAGTCTCTTCTAAGTAACTGTAATTTCTAAAGTTAACAGTATAGTTTTGCAGAGAGTGTTTGCTTAATACTCCTACTAAGGATTGGTAAGCAGGAAAGCTTTTGCTCCTGCTCCTGCTCCTATAGAATCCAAGGTCACTGCTAAACCTTGTGTGACATTAAGTAAAGTGAAGTGAGTAAGTAAAAGGGTCACACATGTGGGAATTACTAGAATGTGCTAATAGAGTGCGTGAATAGAAAATGGCACAAAATAACAAGACACTCTAAAATAGCTGGAGAGGCATATGCAAAGCAAATTAACTACTCTTGAAAAAATGCTGTGTGAACTGACCATAGGGCAAGTGAAGATGTTAGAGTCACGTCAGGCACAGCACTGAATACCAGATTTATATGTTCAGGTACAAATAAAGGTGAATTAACTAGGGCATACTCCCATGTTTCTTTCAGAACTCAGTCAAAAAATTAACTGATGTTGCACTGATGCTGCAAATATGTGCTCATAGGTTCAAAACCAGTTACAATATGAAGCTATTCAAGTCATAAAAGGGGAAAAGGTAAATAAAATCCAGAAAGGTCTTTGACATGCAAGCAGAAGACATAGGATAGTGAAACGAGGCTATGGCATATTGAATATAACTCGAGCTTCTCATAACCGGAGATTACTTCTCATTATGTGTTGGTAGAGGGGAAGACAGAACTGTCTTAGTTATGAGATAAATGAAGGGTACAGGATAAGTGAGGCAAGGGGATTACTTATGTCACATACCAGAGGAGTAGAAAGCCAGGCTAGAAGGAAAATGAGGGTAGAAGCAACCTTGAAAGGTCATGTTTTTCTTTCTTTGCCTGAAATTATAGCTATCAGCTATCTATATTCCCCAGACATTTGTGAAACATTTAAAAAATACCTTTATCACTGGTTAGATATCATAATCTACCCAGACAATCTTCTTTTTGTCTTACTGCATTTAAAATTGGAAAATGTGTTCATTAATGCCAATTTTGGTACCTTTTGCTGTATTTTGAGATAAATTTTTTTTATTCTGTTCATAATTACACAAAATATGTTTTATTTCTCTCTGTAGTTCCCCTTAACTCAATAAAATATTATTTGCAAGTCACTGACATTATCCAAATAATTAAGGAAAATACTAATCAATCTGGGCAATTAGTAATAGTAGGAAATGTTTTCTTACTCTTAGAACCATTAAGATATTTAAAAATCTTGAAAATATCAAGAAGTCTGAATGGTCACTGGAAAAAAAAGGATTCATAAAGAAAGAAAATGAAAGAAATTGTCTAGGTCAGATGAGACTGGTAAGATATATTTTATTAGAATGAGGCAGACTTGCAGTGCTGAGGCTGCCAACAAGCTTGGAGAAAAGGAAGTGACATGAAGGAGAGCAGGTCCATAAAGATAATTGAAACAGGAGCTGCAGAAAAGAAAGGGAACAAGTGATTAGTATTCAATCAGTTCTGAACAGTTTAAATCTAAGCTGATAGCATGAACCAAAAAGATGTGACAGAGGACACTAAAAGAGAGAGTCTGAAAGCAGAAATACCTGTGTGTGAGTTATCACCATAATGGCTGATATTTGGAGACCTTTAAAAAGAATTAATCACTCACCAAAGGCATTCAAAACAAGTGAAGGTGCCTAAGAACAAAACCTTGTGTGCTCTTTCATTATCTGGTTGCTATTTTTGAATGTACATTTTCACAGAACAAATGGAGGAGCTGAAATGGCTGAAATTCCCTATAGTGTAATTAGGTTTGTAATTTAGTACTTTTCCTTCTCAGTAACTCCAGTGAGACAACAGGTAGCTGTTTATGAAAATAAATATATGATTATTCATGTAGTGCCTACAAGACCTAAAATTAAAAATGTTAAGGATGTCGAGTCCCAGCATTTCCAGTCTTTGCTTCAACATGATTTTCTGTCTAATTACTGGTACAAATGACTGTTCACCTACAGTGATCTTCAATGCAGCGTTTGTACCGTTTGCCCTCAGATCCGGTCACCAGCATTTAAAAGATGATTTTGAAAGAGAGTATTTAATTTTTGGTGAAACAAAAATTGCATGATGCTCTTGAATGGTCTCTCAAACAAACAATATAATAACGAGTCTTAATTATTTTCAAGCTCCTGCTGATTTTTTTTACAGAGCCTAAGAAAACAAGGTAGATACATTGTTTATCTTCCAAATGTGCAATCTATCATTAAAACACACATCTGTTTTATTCACATAACAATTTGCAAGCATGGACTGTGTAGATTCCTACTGCTTTGGATGGCAACCTGATTTTTCACTGCTACAACACAACTCAGAATATTATTTCTGATTTGCCATTGCTGATTGCTGACCTTGACAGTCTGATCCTGGTTCAGGGAATAGAACCTGGATAAAAGACAGAAGCATTTTTGCTTTAGCAAAGAAAGGAAAATTAACTTTCAATTGCAGGAACAGCACCTCCCAGAAAATACATTTTGCTTTCTTCGTATCAACTTGCTGCTGGTATGATAAATTATACACATGCCAAGAGGTTTTTATTTATCTAAATATGGCTCATCAGTTAATTTTTTGAAAAGAAGCTACTTTTGGAATATGATCTCAGCTCTTCCCCATGTCCACTGTGCCCCAGTTAACCACACTTATCTTCCAGAATTCTATAGTTATGAGAAATAACAGCAGTCATGGAAAGTAGTTGGCCAGGAAACTATAAAACAATATCTATAAAACAATATCTATAAGACAGTCACAATGTGTTTTGCTTGAAAACATAGCAATTTAATAGATAAATGTCTTATAAAATTTATCAGTCTCGATTAGGCTGATATAATACATGCATTGTGTTTATGTTCCTATCTGGAAAGCATTGTCAAATTGTTCCATGTTCATGTTAGGAAACTAACACAAAAAAGGTTGTTTGAGTATAAAAACAAAATTCCCTTACAAGGGCTCAAAGGAAGAAAAAAAAAAAAATCAATCTCTTAGCCCTGAACTTAGCAAAATATTACACATATACACACACACAGAGATATATGTGTGTATGTGTGTCTGTATATATATATATGCATATACATAATGTGCGTATATATATGCATATATACATGTATATGTATGTGTATATATATGTGTGTAATAACATCCATACCTACACAAGTGGATATCTTCAATAAAAAAAATTTCAACATGAAGTAGAAATAAAACAGTGTGCTTTAAGAATCAGCCTCAGAAATGTACTTTACCACCTTGCTTTTCATCAGTTATTTAGAACTAATTTTGTCTATAATATCTTTTTTTTTTCAAGACTAATATTTACTTCGGTTGTACTCCATAAGGGAATTATTTACTGTTGAAGCTGGTGTGCTAGGAGACATCTGCCCAAGTTTATTTCGTCTTTGTCCATATAGATAACTCCTATATTTTATGTTAACTTCTTTGTCTCTCTGTCATTGTACTGTATGACCATGCAACAGCTCCAGGGGGAGGAAGGAGAATAAGAAGAACAGTTCTTGTAATGCTGGTGTAACCTTGTGCCCTATTGAGATAAAAAAGATTAAGAAATAAAAAAATAAAAAATAAAATAAATCTGTGGTTATGTATTCCTTCTGTAAGTCATCACTTCATCTTCTTATTGCTTCACATCTTTCCAAATTTCCTAGCAGTAAACAGGCTAACTATTGAATAAGTTCTTTACCTGAGTAGTGAGGAAAAAAACACAGAAAATATACAATATGTACATTTTTAAAAATTAATATTATTAATTTGAAGTCTCCAAGGAGTGCTTCATATCCTAGCATCATTTCTGGGGCATTTCCTTATATTATTCACATATCATACAGAAAGAAATCACATTCTTAAAAATATTAAATATGTTTATATACATATTTCCTTTCTTACCCCTGCTACTTATATACATAAGAAGGATGCTGCATTTTAGCTATTTTCATTAATGACTTCAATAACTTAGTAATTTGTATTGTCTTTTTCCTGAACAGGCTTATGAGCCCTATGAGGAAAGACTGAGGGAGCTGGGATTGCTTAGCCTGGAGAAGAGGAGACTCAGGGGTGACCTTATCACTCTCTACAACTACCTGAAGGGAGGTTGTAGACAGGCAGATCTTGGTCTCTTCTCCCAGGCAGCCAGTACCAGAACAAGAGGACACAGTCTCAGGCTGCACCAGGGGAGGTTCAGGTTGGATGTTAGGAAGAAATTCTATACAGAAAGAGTGATTGCCCATTGGAATGGGCTGCCCAAGGAGGTGGTGGAGTTGCCATCATTGGAGGTGTTCAGGAGGAGACTTGATGGGGTGCTTGGTGCCATGGTTTAGTTGTTTAGGTGGGTTGGATTGGTTGATGGGTTGGACACGATGACCCGAAGGTCTCTTCCAACCTGGTTTGGTTTATTCTAAATAAAGGTTTATTCTATTTGACCAATTCATATAGGAATGTGTTAGCCTTACCTGTAGAAAGAAACAATTCCATCTTCAACTGCAGTAGTATTTGAATGCTCTCCTCATACAGTGCATTTGCCTGATGGATATGGAATCTACCAGAATATTTTATATGAGAGCCATGATGAGGAATACATAATTTTGATTTACTGCATCAGAGTATAGTTATTCAGTAAACTGTAAGACAGTATATTCACAAGAAAACACAGGTCCTCTGTTACAAACAACTTTTTATGAACTTTGAAACTGTCCAGAAAAATCCCTGTACAAGAGGTAGAGTCCCAATTACTTTGTTCTGTTCCATTAGTTAACAAAACCATAATTTTCCATAATCTTGTATTTATTTATTTAGGTTTTTTAGTTTTGTTTTTTTTTTTAATTATGAAGAAGTTTGGTCCCATAGCTGGAAGAACAAACCACACTTTCACAGCACGGTTTGTCCTTCCTACTTTACATTTAATGCCACATTGAATTCCTTCAATTCAGAAGGAAGGGAGGACAAAAAAGGCATGAGCCCCAGTGATGTCTAAGAAATTTGGAAGTTAAGTTCACTGTAACTTAAGTGAACGTTGTTATATAGTTAATTATTCAAGCTGAAACTGTCCTTGGCAGCACTGTACGGGGCAATCTTTCCATAAGAATAAACAGTTCTCAGACAATGCCTGCAGTCTATTAGGCACAAACACATTTTTTTGTCAGCATGAGGCATGCATATTTCTCTTCAAATTATTTTTATGCCATACACAAATGTTTACAAATGTTTATCAAGGACTAATCTGAAGAAATCTCATTCTGTGTCTGTATGAGAACTCTCCTCTTTTATTCTGTTTCATCACAGTCCATTGTTAGTAGTTCCTTTAGGAGTCTGAACTCAAATCAAGTTTCTCCCTGAGCTTCTAATGATACACACACATACAAAAAAAATATTGATAATTTCTGGATTTTACAATACGAGCAATTTATGCTGTTCTCAGTGACAAAATTTGGTAAGTCTCTGTCATATGCAGAATTAGAGGAACTCCTTTTCCAAATGGAGAAATTGGGTAACAGCAACTCTGAGGATAATCATCATGGTCTGTTTTTTTCTCTGGCATATGCATGAACAAAATGGGTTCAAAAAGTTTACTCCACTGCAATTGGGTTTTCATTCCATGCACATTGCATCAGACCAGTCATTCCCAAACGTTATATAGAGGATCACTTAAACATTCAGGCCAGGCATTGAGATACACATATAAAGTTTCTACTTTACAGTTAGCATGGTGTTCTGTGGTGTTACCTGGTTCCTAAGTCTATTGCTAAACTTCAGCCCCTGTCTAGACTGGGAATATGCATTTCCTGTAAACAATGACCAAGATATTCTGTTTATCTCAGTGTTCACCCTAAAACAGGTAAGATACAAGAAATAAATTGGTAGGTAATCTAGATGTGTTTTAATGTGAACAGAAATGGCAATCAACTGTTTAAACAACCCACCAACATAAAATATTGTAGATTAATTGGAATGAACTTGACAAGGGAAGAGAGATGAAATGAAAAAGCTTTCTAATAATTTTCTTTCCATTACTATCAAATACTTTTTAAAGGCCAAATAACTGTAAGATGCTTTCAGAGTACATGCATGAAATACTTTCTTGGAAAAATATGTGACATGCCATTGCATTCTGTGTATTTCTTTCTAATAGGGTATAGACAGTTGCAGTTCAAAAGTGAACTATGTGTCAAATTGATCTAAAATCTAAATATGAAATGTTTTCTGCTGAAGAATGCATTTGTAAGGAACTTTATACTTCTTTAGAGTACCATAACTAACCGATACAGTATTAAAATATACCACAAACACTAGTACAATCCAAGAAAAAGAAAAAATTAAGAGAAAAATGATAAATCTCTTGCTTTCCTCATAGTAAAACAATGTTATAAGAAGCGATTCAGATATTCCAATAATGATATAGATCCATTAAAAAAGACATTAAAATTACACTGTTAATTGTTGCCCAAATTTATAAGAGCATATAGAAAGATATAACAATGAAGCAAGCAAGGGAAGAGCCTTGCCTGTAAAACTTTTTGTTCATCCAGAGGCAAAGGCAACTGTTTTAAACAAAACACTATTTAAACAGAATTGGAGAGAGCATAGAAAGGACATTTCAGTAAAAAATCATCAGATTTTGAGTTCTTTCTTTGGATTTTCTTAATGAGACCCAGGTTATCCAACTTAAGCTTTATTACAGTGAATCATCTTCATGCGGTTAAAGAGATGGATCAAAATTACCGTTTGCTGTCTTTAGCCTTTGCTCCCCTCACTATGTAATCTGCAATACATTTCCACTTTGTGAACAGCTGTTTTGGAAAATAAAAATTGCTTTTTACACATGGCAAAATCTGTGACACTACACTGAGCAAAAAAAGTTTAAGTCTTGCCCTTTCATGCATCTGTCAGGATGGAAAATGTGAAGAAGCATTAATTTTTAATATATATTTTATTTGCACACGCATGGACTCAAATATACACTTTGCAGTAAAGAAAACAAATGTTCTTAGAACAGATATTGCAAACCTAACCACTGATATTTATAAGATATCATTATGAAAATTTCTATGTAATTTTAATTTAATCTCCTTGTGTCAATAGGGTATTTTGCCTTTATTTCTGTAGTCTAGATTGTTAGATTTATTCACATTTATCAGAAAGGTAACGGAGAGTGCTCAGTTACTGAACTAAGTATATTTCTTTACTTCCTCCCCTCCATTTTATGTAGTTCAGCAGATTATTGATTAGAATCTATGAAATTAATTCTGAGTACAAAATAAAAAAGATTGGGACCAAAAAGTGCTGTGAAGTCCAGATTTTATAGGAAAGAACTGAGATAAAGATGCATTAATATGAATATTTTCTACTTGGCTTGAGTGACCAGTCTAAGTCATCTCAGATTCTATTTTTCATAATAGTTTAGAATTTTGTGTCAGTAGATAGTGGTAGAATTTAATTAATAATATTTATAAAGGGAATTTTCTCAGAAAATCTGAGTTTTTATATCTCAGATTTGGCACTCAGAAAAAGATGAACATTTAAAAATCACTTGTCATAAGCAGTGAAGATTATGTCTCACCATCAAACGAGATTACTGTAGAAGAACTATAGAAATTGATTAGCTGGAAAAATAGGAAGTCTTAATAAGATATTTTTCTGCATCTTTCTGTCTTCTTCCTGATTAACTGTGTTTATATTTACTATATGCAAGTTCTGAAGAAACAAAGTAGGTGTTATATAAAAAAAGTAACCTTAAATGTTTAACCTTAATTCACATCTGAATAAATCCTAATCTAAGGAAGCCAGAAGATCCTGTGACAAATTATACAATGATTATACTTAAAATCTTAGGCACAATGACAGTATTGTTGTGTTAGTACTTCAGTCTCTTAAGATTTTTAAATATACAATATAAAAAAAAACAAAAACCAAACACAACACAAAACCAACCAACCAACCAAAAACCCTAAACCAAAAGAATTTCATGGAGTCACAAAGAAAATCATATTATTTTAAAGCAAGATTTGTATTCGTCTTCCACAAACTTATCTATTTGCTTTGTCATTTGTGTAGACCATTTTCACAGGGTCCTATGGTAATGTACTCCACAGTTCTTACAATGCATGAGGAGCAACCTAAGATTGTTTTGTGACAGACTATATATTTCCCTTCATAATTTTACTTCTCATATTTTGAGAAGTTACTATTTCCCAGTTCAATTTTTTTGATGCTACACATATTTTTTTAAACATCAGCCATTCCCCTACTGTCCCTACAGCATTTTCTAGATTCAAGAGACACCATCTATCCACTGCTCTTTGTATAACACTTTTCATTCCATATTTTTCCCAATGGGAAGGGGTTCTGCCAGGCTGTGGCCAGAACGCATGCCCTTACCCCAGATACAGGGTTGTTTACCAGATATGCATGGTCCTGTCCCCTTTGTTCCTCTTCCCATGTTACCCTGGCTTCCTGCAGGAAGGAGAGGGGAGAAGGGGACCATGTCTAGACACCTTAGTGTCTGTCTGGGTTTGTGCTGGGGCCGTTTGGCCCTACCATGACAGAAATTCTTCACAGAAAGAGTGATTGGCCATTGGAATAGGCTGCCCAGGGAGGTGGTGGAGTCACCATCTCTGGAAGTATTTAAGAGACTGGATGGGTCACTTAGTGCCATGGTTTAGTTGATTAGAGGGCTTTGGGTGATAGGTTGGACTCGACGATCTCAAAGGTCTTTTCCAAGCTGGTTAATTCTGTATTCTGTGTCTTAGTCTCTAATCTGGGCATGATTTCCCCAAGGACTAACAATGGGTAGCTATGATCTCTATTCAAGCTTTGAACGTAATGCTTCTTAACATGAACCTACAAGAATAGTTTATTATGTCAGGGAGATGTAAGTCATAGAATCATAGAGTGGTCTGGGTTGGAATGGACCTCCAAAGTTCAGCTAGTCCAACCCCTTCTTCAGTAAGCAGGGACATCCTCAACTAGATCAGGTTGCCCAGAGCCCTGTCAAGGCTCCTTTAAATGTTTCCAGGGAATGGGACCCCAACCACCTTCCCAGGCAAACTGTCCCACTATTCCACTACCCTCATGGTAAAGAACTTATTCTTAACATCCAATCTAAATCTGATCTTGTGCAGTTTGAAGCTGTTGTTCCTTGTCTCATCACTGCAGGCCTTTGTAAACAGTCTCTCTCCATCCTTCTTGTAGGCCCCCTTCAGGTACTGGAAGAGACTATTAGGTCTTCCCAAAGCCTCCTGTTTTCCAGGCTGAACAGCCTCAGCACCCTCAGCCTATCTTTATGGCAGAGGTCCTCCAACCTCCAGACGATTTTTATCTCCCTCCTCTGGACCTCCTCCATCTGATCCCTGTTCATCCCATATTGAGGGCTCCAGATCTGGATGCAGTACTCCAGGTGAGGTCTCACAAAAGCAGAGTAAAGTGGCAGAATCACATCTCTGGATTTGCTGGCAACACATCTTTTGATGCAGCCCAGGATACCATTTGCCTTCTGGGCTGCAAGCGCACACTGTTTGCTCATGTCCAGCTTTCAAAAAACATTGACACTGTTTCCCACAGAATTCTCATGGACAAAGTCGCTGCTTGTGGCTTGAATGAGCACACACTCTGCTGGATAAGCACTGGCTGGGCAAAAGGGCCCAAAGGGCGGTGGTCAATGGAGTTAAATCCAGCTGGTGTTTGGTCACAGGTGGTGTTCCTCAGGGCTCAGTGTTGGGACCACTTCTGTTTAACATCTTTGTTGATCATCTTGATGAAGACATAGAGTGTGTCATCAGTAAGTTTGCAGATGACACCAAGTTAGGAGGGAGTGTTGGTTCACACAAGGATAGGGAGGCTCTACAAAGGGACTTGGATAGATTGGATCACTGGGCCAATGTTAACAGGATGAGCTGCAGCAAGGCCAAATGCCAGGCTCTGCACTTGGGTCACAACAACCCCAAGCAACACCACGAGCTTGGGGAAATGTGGCTGGAGAGCTGTCTGGCAGAAAGGGACCTGGGGGTTCTAATTGACAGGCAGCTGAATATGAACAAGAAGTGTGCCCAATTGGCTAGGAAAGCCAATGGCATCCTGGTTTGTAGCAAAAATGCTGTGCCCAGCAGGAGCAGGGAGGTGATTGTCCCCTGGTACTCAATTCTTTTTTTTTTTTTTTACTCAACTCCTTTTTTTAAAAATGCCTATATAAAGAGATTGTTTGTGTGCTATTTCCCAAGATGATGCTACATTTACTTTAAAGTACATTCTCTACCCTCCTTTGTTAATAATCTTTATTACTTCATATACTTAATTAGGCAAAATTCACTTATTGGATAACACATTTTTAAGTATCAAAGAAAAATATTTAAGGTAAGGCTGAATCTCAGAGATCCAGATAGCTAAATTTATATAGCCAATATATAAGTACCTATTTAACAGCTAAGTGTCTAAAGTCTCCCTAGTCAAAAAAAGTTCAATTCAGTACAGTCAATGAATTCTGGATATATTAATCACATTGTAGAGTAGACTTCTACATTTGGTGACCTGAATTGCACTGTAGAGTAGTATATCAAATAGGAGGAGGCTTCAATTTCCTAAACATCAGATATTTACCATCTTTTTAAGTGTCCTGAAATATCTCACATGACTAAAAGGTGATGATATATGCAACGGTCCACATTATTTTCTGTAGCAGTGTCACAATGTTGTTAGCCATTTGTAACCTTACAGGTGTCAAGAAGGGTCTAAAATGACAATATATGTTTATAATAGAGGTCTTTGTATGACAGACTAAATCCCATTTTGAGGGCTTAATTCAGCTGTACAGGCACAAGAGTCTAGTGTCCTTTGAGCTGCAATGTGATGTCCTGGCAAATTTTTGGATGCAGTTACAGAACATCCTGAGTCTTTCATAGATCCTGTGGAGTAAAGTAGAGCCTACCAAAAAGGATGGAGAAATGAGTCCTTTCTTAATTCTATAAATAATTAGATTACGTAGCAGAAGCTAAAAACAACAGAGAAGAAATAAACTGGTTTTGTTTTGTTATGTAGCTGTTGCTAAGGCTATATTTCTGTAAGACATATGAATTAATTGACCATGGGGACTGGGGAAGGACACTCATAAACAAATGCATAGAAAGCTGTTCTCTAGTTAGAGATGCTACACACACCCCACCCCCCACCCCCCCTAAATTTGGGATGCTTGCTTCAACCTTATGAATTAACATACAACTTAAAGTATGAAATCAGCCTGAACAAGTCAGCCTGTGTGAACCAGTCAGAAGATTAGTGCTTTTGGAGGTGAAAGGATGGATTTCTGTCACCAAGGAATGTCAGTAAAAGTTACTCTTTGGTTTTGATCTTTTGATTTTCTACAGTCGGAAAATTTATTTAGAAAATATGGAGCTTAGACTCTTTGTTTCCCGTCTCAGTATGAAAGTGGTTCTCTGTTGTGACAAGCTAAAGAAAAACAACGTGCAATACAGATCAAGGTCCTTTAAAAAAGTTTCAAACACAATTAGAAGTTGATGTAATTCTTCAGAGCATCAGGTTTCTCAATTATTTGATAATATTAAGCCTTTCACAATCTAAAGTAAGGTAATTTCCTCAAATGTTGCTTCATTCATAAAAATTGCTTCTTCGTAGCCAAGAAAGCATTCCAAATACCTTCCTACAAGTCTAAAGCAAATATTGACCTGTGACTTCTTTTTTTTTTTTTTTAATGCTTCTCTTCAGCTAGAAGTTCAAGCTTTTATTTTCTCACTTTTTCATCATGTTGCAAATTTGAGATATTTACTTGTAGAAGTCAAATGAGTCTATACTGAATTCAAACCCTGGAGATAGGTACTTTTCATTTTGACAAAATAATTTCTTTTCTTCAGGGCTTCTAGGATCTGTAAATTAATTCAGAGAAACTTAAAGGGAATTCTTTTTATATTTCTACCTTTCTGTCCAAGTCAAGGCCTTACGCTAAAGTAATTTCAACATTTGTGAATACTGCAATAAAAGCTATCTTGCATATACAATTTTATTATGGATAAAATAATTCTTGGTTGACAAAGTGTTATCCAGTAGAGATGTGGCACTTTGCAAGAAGATGAAGCTATTCTTATGTCTAATACAAAACACTATGCTGGCCAAGAGATGAATGTTCCAGGAAATAATAATGAAAATTAGAGTTATAGAAAAAACATAAGAAACTGGATTGCTTGTCTCACAGAGATTGGTAAGAGCAGATGCCAAAAAAAACCCAACATAACTGAAACAACATGAAGAAAGCATAATGGATCAAGCACTTTCCCTTGCTTTGTTTGTTATTCTTGTTTGTTGCGATTTTTTCAAGAGAAAATCAATGGGACAATCAGTGAAAACAAAATCTACAATTTAAATGCAGATTAAACAGTACTTTTGTTCTTCCTTTCCATGAATTTTTTTGCTGAATGATCTTGAAATAAAGATATCTTTTTGGCTAAAAGATTACTTAGAGGGGTGACAAAAATATCCTAAGGACTTCTAGTTAATGCAGACTTTGATGTTTGAAGAGGATATAATATCTTTTCTGTACTAGTGAAACAACAACAACAGAAAAAAATCACAACCAAAACCCAAGAAAACAAACAAACTAACAAAATGCCCAAACAAACAATTTCTAGTGGGTAGAGTTCAAATATTAACACAAACAAAAAAGGAGTGACAAGAAAGTAGATTATTCCACATCAGTTGAATATAGATTTCCATGTGTCTTCACTGGAGAATCTAGTTCTGCCCACTTCATTAGATAATGTATCAAATGAATGTTTTATTACCATAATTATACATATTAGAAAATAGGAGATGAGGCTGGAGAAATAATTTTTAGTATTAGCTAGGCTGCAATCAGAGATACACTTGCTTAATGTACAGCTTTATTTTTGTGTTGTTACTTTCATACCAGTCTTAAGAGACCACATTAAATATACCTGTTTATAAAGCTTCTGTGGATAGAGAATATGGATCTATGAGTAATTTCAGACAATGAAAATTACCTGTAATTAATCAAAAAAATTATTTTTTTTCTTTCTTTTTTTTTTTTTCCTTCCTTTTTTTACAATACTTGTATTTGGTTTAGCTGAGAATGAGTTAATTCTCCCGAGAGCATCTTTCCTAGTGCTGTGTTTTGCAGTGATGTAAATGGGTGTTGATAACACACCAGTTGTTTTAGCTACTGATGAGCCAAGCACCAAGGCTATCTTGTTGCAGCATTTCAACCTCAAGAGTAGGGTGACATGGACAGGTTTGGAGCCATGACTACTTCCCTGGAGATGTTTTTCTAGTTCTTGACCCTATCCTCAGTGAAGAGCATTTTCCTAATATCAAATCTGAATTTCTCATGAGACATTTAAGTGGTTCCCTTAAATCTTGTCACAGGATATCAGAGGAGATGACCATCTCACTCTCTGCTTCCCCCCAAGAGGAGTTGAAGACAGAAGTAAGGTCACCACCCAGTCTCTTCTAAGCTAAATAAATCTCATATCCTTAGCGATCCCTCATAAGTGATGCCCTCTGGCCCTTTCAATATCTTTGTTGCCACACCTGGAATAGTTTTGTGTGGAATAGTTTTTAGTCTCCAGTTTTGGGCTCCCCAATACAAGAAAGATGGGTATCTGCTGATGAAAGCCCAGTGGGGAGCAAGAAGAATGATTGTGTGTCACGGTCTGAACAGTGGACTCATGATTGTTCATCATTGTGATCTTAAAGTGCAAAAACCTCAGGGGAAAAGGAAAAAGAAAGAGGTCTATAGCTACCAATAATGCAAGGGTCCAAAGATGACTCTCTGGTCCCGGGTCCAGTCCTGATGGTCCTTGTTGATGTTAGTGGGGAAAGCTTTTTGTCAGAATCTTTTACTTCTTCGGAAGAACTCAGAACTTCTTCAGAAATTTTCAGAACTCCTCCTGTTGCTAGGGCAACATCTTTTATAATCAACTTCACACCTGTTGATGTCTGAACTCTGCCTCTCTCCACCCCTTGTGCCCTCCATGAGTAAGACTTCCATGCATGCCCAAGGAGGAGTGACTGAGGTGTGGCCTGGGCCCAAGGGGGCATGCCCAAGCCATGGTCTACCTTGGAGGCTGTCGTGGTTTGGGATACCAAATTCTCCCACCATGGGCAGAAATATCGACTCAAACGGATTGCAAAAGAATGGTGGAAAGTTTAAATGAGTAAACAAAAAAAACAACAATGAAACTTTTACAGAGAACCACAAGCACTGTGACAAAAGAGAGAGATCCCAGAACATACCCAAGAATGTCCCATCCCTACCTGGGGGTACACCCAAAACCCCCCAGGGCTTTCTCCTCCCCCCCCAACCCAGCCTTGGGCCTGGGCAGGCCCAAGGGAGGCGGCTCACGCCATTTTACCTAGGCAGCAGCAGGGGATGAAAGAGGAAGTGAAGACCCTGCACTGATGTATTATAGGGGAGCAGGACATTATGGGAAATGGAATACCTGTTTTCCTGTGACCACCCCCCCTGGACTGGGCCCACCCCTTGGGACCTCCCAAGTGTGGTCTGTGCAGTGGCATCCAGGCCAGCACCCAGCCTAAACCACCACAGAGGCAGGTAGCGTCAGGCCAGGAGGTGTGTTTTCATGTTATCTTGACATTATAATGAGCAGAGTTCACTAATGTTCATGGTTCCCTTGGCAACACCAGGACATCAGTCTCTCTTGACTGCAGTTCTGTTTCTCCATTCCAAAGTGATACTCACGCACAGTAGGGTCATCCATCGTATTTGGTGGGTACGGCCCATTGGCACCCATCCAGGTCTCTCCCACAGAACCTGCACCTGAAAAAGCATGGAGACTGCATTCCAGTGCACAGACTTGGTCACTTAACCAGAAACTTATTATGGAGTAAGCCCTCTGCAAAAACTCACACTGTTATCCTGATTTTCACTCTTTCTGTTTGGGGTAAGGGGGTCCTAATTCCTGATGACAGTGATGAGACAGTGCTCTGTGGATGGCTTCTTACATTGCAGGACTCTCTCTCTCCTGAGCAGAAAGACAGAACTGGGGCCATTTAGTCTTAAGAAGAGAAGACTGAGAGGGGATCTTATCAATATCTATAAATATCTGGGGAATGGGTATCAAGATGAAGGTGCCAGTCTCTCTTTGGTGGTGCCCAGCAATAGAACAAGGAACAACAGGTACAAGCTGGATGTGTTCCTGTGCGGCCTGCCTTGGGTGATCTGGCTTTAGCAGAGGCTTGGACTCAATGATCTCTAGATCACTTCCAACCCTTGGCATTCTGTGATTCCTTTGATTTCTTTGAAAGCATTCTAATATCTTTACATCCTTCCCATATCATGTAGCTCAAAGCTGTGCACACTATCAGAGGTGATGCTGCACCAATTTTCTGTAAAAGTGGGTCAATCACTCATCGCAGCTGCTTAGCTATAGTGTGCTTAATGCACTCCAGCATACAGCTAGAACTTCCAGCCACCAGGGCACATTGTTGACTCATATTGAGTTTACCTTCAACCACACATCCCAGATCTCTTTATGAAGGGCTACAATCATGTACCCCAGTCTATACATACATGCTGGATTATACCATTCCAGATGCAGAATCCAGCACTTTTTAAGTTTTACATGGTTGGCAGTTGCAAAACACTCTATCAAGATCTGTCTGCAAGGGTTCTCTACTCTCAAGGGCATTAATGGTTCATCCTAATTTATTATCATTTCCAAAGTGGCCCTAAAATTGAGCTCTAAGAAACACCACTGGTCACTGACTACCAGCTAGATGTTACCTTGTTTATTAGAACTCTGAGAGCCCAGATGTTCAATCAAATATTCAAGCTGTTTTAGACCAAACAAATCTCTCCAGAAATTAATTGTATCATCTGAATCTCACTGCTAAAAGTGACTTGTACTTACTCTCAGAGATTTCTGAATGTAAAAGACACTTCCCCAACTGTCTGATGTTTTGTCTGTTTGCAAACGTTCTACTGCTAACAGCTCCTAAAACACAATTCTCAGTATAGAGAAAAAAGAGATTTCTTATTCACTATTCCTTTTTACTGTAGAAAAAAAAGGAACAGTTGAAATATTTTGAATAACATGAAAACATTCATGTAAATAAATTGAAAAATAAATAAATGTCATACTTTTGTGAGGTATAGCAAAGATTTCTGAAACAAACCTATGTCTGCATTTCAAAAGGCTTAAACATCTGTATTGTGGAAACTGACTATCATTTTCTCCAAAGAATTTAAAAAAAATATTTTTGTCTCCAGTCAGAGCAAAAGTCTTAGGCTGGGAAGTGTTCCTTTTCTTGCTTCTGAGATGGATGTGAAATATGTGACATGGAATTGAAGACAAAAGATGACTTCATAGCAGTTAACATATATGTCAAGTATAAACATTTCTCTTGCAATGTTTTAGTTATCCAAATACTACCTTCCCCTTCCTGAATAAGACAGTGAAAAATGGAATGTATGAAGGCTTCTGTAGTTTCAATATATATTCACATCTTTCATACATATACCTTAAAGAATAGAAAGATTAAATTATTAGTCTCAGTTCATTTTGATCATTCTTTGGTTAATCTTGTTTTGCCTCTACATTGCATCATGATTATGTCCAAAAATTTAATTTGAAGTTTCATAAACAGCTTGGCTGCTGCCAGTGTTGCCTGCAAACTGAAGGAAACATATTATACAGCATAATTGACTTAAAATAAATGAAACACAATTGGATTTGCCTTATTGAGTTTACATAAAGTAGTTAAATTTACCTAAATCTTTGTAATTACAATATGGCACATTCTGAAGTTCAGAAATTAAATCTGCTTCAGAAATGCCATTTATTTTAGATTTTGCATATTTCTCTACCTTTTAATGTGTTCTTTAGAACTTTTTTTTTCCCCACAAAGTCAATTACATGCAGTTGAAGTCAACCCATGAAAAATAACCCACTCAAGCGAATGCAAATACAGAAATCCTTCCATAAATTGGTCATTTAATACTGAAATAAAATAAAATAACATGATTCAGCCAGGTAGAAGAGTGATTATATTTAAAAGTGTAATCAGGAGCACCTAAGAACTAACACTGATTAACAACTTCTAATTAAAATGTATTCGCTCATAGACTACACTGCATTGAAGCGGCATGGTTCAATAATTAAGATTTGATATTTCTACCCCTTTGTTGTAAGGAGATTCTCATTAAACATTGAACATGTGAAAGATCCAAGATTCCTCATTTCTTTATAGATTGTATATTCCAGTTGTCAGAGTGCCATGTGTGCCTCGACATCTATGCTAAACTGAACTAATGTAAAATTTAACTCTCATCCATCCCCCATGTTAAGCTTAATATCTCAAAATTTATTCATACAAACCTGAAATGTTTTATATTCTGCCCTGCATTCTGCATCTTTCTTTCAATTGTTTTTATTTTTTTTTCTTAATTTATCTTTTTTATGGTAACTTTGCCTTAAATTAAAAGTCCTATTTTCATTGTCTTCTGAAAAGAGGCAAAATCTAGATGCTTCTGATCCTCTGATTCTTCTAGATTCCAATTCCATAATTGAATGTCATGGTAAATAAATAAATAAATAAATAAATATTCACCATTTTCAATTTAAGAGTTTAAGAGCATGAGTTGTTTGGGAAATTATAGATGGAAACTATAGCTTTCTTGAGAGGCACCATGTTTCTTGCACTTGCAACATCACCTGGAAATAAATAAGAAGCAAATGAAGTACACTGAACTCTACAACATGCAATTTGCACAGCCTTTCTTGGTGAGAAGGTTCACTTCAGTGAATCATTACATGATTTTGGTTATTACTTACACTTGGATTACATTCTTCTGATTGCCTGCATTTGAGATCTAACCTTTACTATACTGCTTTTAAGCATTTAGTATTTATTCAATTGGAAATATTGAGAAAATTGATTTATTATAAATGAATGCTGCTTCTTCTGTTGCAATTAAAATGCACTCAGATTAGCACTGAATCAGTCACTATTTTGCCAGCAGATGGTTAATTAGCTCACTCAAAACCCGATTAATGTATCTCAAAACTTTTATTACTAATCAGAAACTTTACCCAAAAGTTGGAGATTTTTCATTGTTTTGGACAACTTGAATGGATTACTTTCTACTTAACATTGTTATGGCATCCAAACAAAGCTTTTTGGAAACTAAAGCAAGCATAACAGAGACAGCTGTGATAAAACATTTTGCTTTACCAAAATACCTAACATAAAGGCAAAAATATAGCTGATGAAGAATGTTTTAAAAGTGAGTTTTAAAAGATGTGCTAAGCATATGACCTGTGTTCCGCACAGTGGGAAGTGGCTCACGTTGTACTCAAGATCTAAAATCTGACCTTCTGGAGCCAAAATATTGTATGAAATTAATTTGATTTAGAATTTCATTCTGCTTAGAAATATACAACTACTCTATTTTTTAGTGCTGTTATCAACAACACCAGGACTTAAAAAAACAATTGTCAATAAACCTGTCTTGTGGAAAGTTAGTACCACTGTGCAGTTGAAAGAAAGAAAAACTGTTTAAGATCTTTCTAGAAATTCAGAATTGGCACAGTTCATCTAAAGCTGTACCACAGATGAATTAGGGGGAAAAAGAAAAAAGAACAAAAAAAAGAAAAAAGAACAAAAAAAAAGAAAAAGAAAAAAAAAAAAGACAATGCCCTAGAGCTGCAGAGGGATTGCTGAATCATATTCAAGGAGACTTGCACATCAGCAGAAATTCTGATGGTCCTGCTCCCTCTCTTTCTCATTTAAAATAAGACCTCAGTGTAAAATGTCCCACTTATCTAGAATCAGATAAGTCATTGGCAGGCAAAAAGAATAAGGAGTGCAAGACAGAATCCTCTGTTTGCAAGCCAAAAACATGGGACACTGCAGGATCTTTATACTCAAAGAGCATCACAATATTATTTTGATTACATGCAGCTGAAGTCAGTTCATTAAAAATAACCCCTTCAGACAAACACAAATACATAAATCCTTCTGTAAACTGGTCATTTGAGTATCATCAATATTATTGTAATGCAGCTGTCACTGAAACTGGTGCAGTTGTGAAGAACTCATCACATACCAGGACAAAAAGAAAATTTGAAACTGAGTATCTATTTTCACCTCTGCTTCACTGGCAGACAACCTTGTTTATGTATGGAAGGTACGTTGCAAAAACATGAATGCAGATGTCACTGAAGGCCACTCTGAAAACACAACATAAAAGTCCCTCTCTTTACCTGGAAGCTTCATTAAAATGAAGAAAGGGTAGTTACATATACTAAAATCACTATAAAATACTGATAAAATGTCTGGCATACTGTGTATGTTTAATCATGTTGTAAGTTGCTTAATCTTTTTTTAAAAAACAGACAAAAAAAATTTAATATATTGAAGTAATTGCATGCTAACCTAAATATTTTTGCTTTCATCAGAACAAATCTGCCTGTCCATGTACCCAAAGAAGAATCTGTTCTTATTTACAGCATTTTTTTATTTTCCTGTAATTAGAGTCACACATTATGAAAATTATGAAAAGTAATTTCTCCATTATTTAGAAAAAGCAACCACCACAGGATCATATATGAACCACCAGAAATTACCAGAAAGCTAAGACTCACAGTATCACAGTATCACAGTATAACTCAGGTTGGAAGAGACCTCGAGGATTATCGAATCCAACCTATCAACACAGACCCCCATGACTAGACCATGACACCAAGCACCACGTCCAGTCTCCTCTTGAACACCTCCAGGGATGGTGACTCCACCACCTCCCTGGGCAGCCCATTCCAATGACGAATGACTCGCTCGGTGAAGAACTTTCTCCTCACCTCGAGTCTAAACCTCCCCTGGCACATCTTGAGACTGTGAACCCTTGTTCTGGTGCTGGTTGCTTGGGAGAAGAGACCAACCCCTTCCCGGCTACAACCACCTTTCAGGTAGCTGTAGAGGGCAATGAGGTCACCCCTGAGCCTCCTCTTCTCCAAGCTAAACAATCCCAGCTCCCTCAGCCTCTCCTCATAGGGCTTGTGTTCAAGGCCTCTCACCAGCCTTGTTGCCCTTCTCTGGACACGCTCAAGTGTTTCGATGTCCTTCCTAAACTGAGGGACCCAGAACTGGACACAGTACTCAAGGTGTACTAACCAATGCAGAGTACAGGGGCACAATGACTTCCCTTCTCCTGCTGGCCACACTATTCCTAATGCAGGCCAGGATGCCGTTGGCCCTCTTGGCCACCTGGGCACACTGCTGGCTCATATTCAGGCGGCTGTCGATCAGTACCCCCAGGTCCCTCTCTGTTTGGGAACTCTCCAGCCACTCTGACTCCTTTTCATTGCTCTGAATACTACTAGCCCACTTGATGCATACATATGTCTGGACTGTGCCACAAGAAAATAGCTCCGAGGGGCCCTCTCCCTCCACAAATTTAAATGTCCAGATTGTCTGTAGTTTTAAAATATATTGAAATAATAACTGGAAATTATTTATATTAAAAAATCTTTAAAAATGTATCCCTATGTCCTGGTTTTACTGGAGTAGAATCACAGGCCAGTCTTGGACTCCAGGCCTTTAGCAGTTCTGAGTCATCCAGGACAGTGGACTTGTCTCCTAGCTGTATTGCATACCATGATCATCATACTCATTGAAAGGGAGGAAACTTCTTATGGTTTTCTACTGGGACTTCTTGTCCCTGGTCCTGAACACTGACTTCTTGGAAGTTATGGCTACTGTACCTTTGCTAGATTATATTTAACTTTATATACTTAGCATTGACATTGGGATTATTTTGGATATTTGATTAAGTCTGTTTACATTTCAGCCTGTGAGTCTCATTTTCCTGATTCCCCTTCTCTGCACGGAAGAATTCACAGTGTGACAGAGTAACTCATAGTTTAGCCCCAGATATGGGCTACATGGAGACCCTTTAATATCTATCTAGAAGAATAAATAAGGGGGTCATGGACAGATACTAGAAGTATGGAATGTAGCCAACAAAACCTCAGAAGCTTAACTGTAGTTTTAAGTCTTCACCCTTCCTACTATCATTGAATTTATAGGCTACAGGTCTGTTACTGCTATTACTCCATTTGTTTTATTAATTCACAAAGGTTTCAAATTGATTAGCATGTTATAATTCTACTGATATTAGAATAGTTATCCTTTTCCCTTTTTATTTATTTGAAGAATTTGACTAAATATGTACAATGATCTATTGTGACAGTGAATTAGAGGGAAGTATTCAGGACTGGGGACTTTCAACAAAAGCCTCTATTAAAATTGTATCTGGAATTATTTTCACACTATACCTTTGAATGTTCAGCACTGATAACACAGGCAGATTGAATGATTTTTATCCCTTTAGTTTTGCAGTGTTAGAATAACATGAATTTCAAATAATGTTTGACAAAGAAATATGCTGTTAAGTGATCTAACTGCCACCAGTGTGAGAAAAGAAGTAAACATGTGGACATGCTGATAGTGATTTCCCCAAGTCTGATCCTTTATGGATGAGCTAGTTCTATTCCAGACTGATTACTCTGTCATTCACTAGAGCCTATCTTGTCTGCTCCTGTCGAGTTTGGTCTCTGACATTAACAATAAGATTAGCACCGGCTCTGTCTGTCACACCACCAGTCAGAATCTAGAAAGATACCAGAGCTTGCTTTGGTACAATTAAATTTAAAGGCAGACCTTTAAATCTACACCTGTAGGCATGATTCTCAATGTAGGCCTAGAGCAGAATGTTGAATTCTATTCAGAAAAGTGAACATCGATGTTGTTTTGGTAACTGCCAGCTCAAATCCTTGAGATATATATACAACCTGTGTGTTTGGTCTTATGCAATTATGTACTATAATTAACATGTATATTTTATTTCAAGATAATTCTTGTTCTTCAGTTTATCAGTGCGTAGTTCTGCCTTCTTATGATTCACATAAACAAAAGTTGCGCAGAGTAGTTTTACAATTGCAAATTTTCATTAACTGTGATTAGCCTGTCAATAGATGTTTTCAGTTTCTTGCAACACTTACAAAGGTGTCTCCTTTAGGAAAACAAAGCAAAGAATGTAGTAAAGGTGCAGAGTAGAATTGGATGCTTCCTTAGGTGTCTTGAGAAAGTAATATGGTGTTGAAAATTAAATAGCTATGACAATCAGCTCTCAAATAAAAATTAAAATTGAAAACCAAACTGTTAAAATAATGTATTCTGAATGTCATAGTCTCACAATTTTTTAAAATAGCTTCTATTTCTTATATTGCAAAATATTGCAAAAATACACTAATATTTGATGTACTAAGGATTTAATCCTTATCCAATGAGAGGATTCAGATTAAATAATGTTTTAAAATTAGTCTAACTGTTTTGTTAGTCAGATTAAAAGCAACTCTGTGAACAGAATCGTAGAATCATTCAGGTTGGAAAAGACCACCAAGATCATTGGGTCCAACCATTAACTACCAAGCCCAACCCTTAACTACCAAGTACACCACTAAACTATATTGCTAAGCACCACATCTAAACAACCTTTAAACACATTCAGGGATGATGATTCAACCACCTCCCTATATATCCTGTTCCAATGTTTGACAATACTTTCAGCAAAAATATTTCTCCTAATGTCCAGTCTAAACTTGCCCTTATGCAGCTTGAGGCTCTTCCCTCTTGTTCTACCACTAATTACCTGTGAGAAGAGACCAGCACCTACCTGTCTGTATTGTGCTTTCAGGTAGCTGTAGAGAGCAGCAAGGTCTCCCTTCCACCACTGACTTTCTTTTCCACCTGGGCACACTGCTGACTCATAATCCGATGATTGTTGATCAGAATCCCCAGGTCTCTTTCTTCTGGACAACTGTCAAGCTGCACTTTCCCAAGCCTGCAGTGTTGCATGAGGTTGGTGTGAACAAAGTGCAGGACCTGGCACCTAGCTCATACCATTGACATTGGCTCATTGATCCAATCTGTCTAAGTCTCTCTGTAGAGCCTCCCTACCCCCAAGCAGATCAGCAATCCTGCCTAACTTGGTGTCATCTACAAATTTACCAATGGTGCACAGTAACTCTTTATCGAGATCATCGATGGTAGGCTGAACATGAGCCTGCAGTGTGCCCAGGCAGCCAAGAGAGCCAATGGCATCCTGGTCTGCATCAAGAACAGTGTGGCCAGCAGGAGCAGGGAGGTCATTCTGCCCCTGTACACTGCACTGGTTAGGCCACACCTCGAGTACTGTGTCCAGTTCTGGGCCCCTCAGTTTAGGAAGGATGTTGACTTGCTGGAACAAGTCCAGAGAAGGGCAACAAAGTTGGTGAGGGGTTTGGAACACAAGCCCTATGAGGAGAGGCTGAGGGAGCTGGGGTTGCTCAGCCTGGAGAAGAGGAGACTCAGGGGTGACCTTATTGCTCTGTACAACTACCTGAAAGGAAGTCGTAGACAGGCAGATGTTGGTCTCTTCTCCCAGGCACCCAGTACCAGAACAAGAGAACACAGTCTCAGGCTGTGCCAGGGGAGGTTTAGGTTGGATTTTAGGAAGAAGTTCTATACAAGAGAGAGTGATTGCCCATTGTAATGGGCTGCCCGGGGAGGTGGTGGAGTCACCATCATTGGAGGTATTCAGGAGGAGACTTGATGGGGTGCTTGGTGCCATGGTTTAGTTGTTTAGGTGGGTTGGATTGGTTGATGGGTTGGACACGATGATCTTGAAGCTCTCTTCCAACCTGGTCTAGTCTAGTCTAGTCTAGTCTAGTCTAAACAGAAGTGGTCCTAATACTGATCTCCAAGAAATACCACTTGTGACCGGCCACCAGCTGAACTTAACTCTGTTGGCCACCACTGCTTGAGCCTGGCCATCCAGCTGGTGTTTTGTCTAGCAGAGCATATGCTCATCTAAGCCATGACCGGACAGTTTTTTTCCATGAGAATTTCACAGGAGACAGTGTCAAAGGCTTTATGGAAGTCCATATAGACAATATCCACAGACTTTTCCTCATCTGTTAGGTGGGTCATCTTGTCATAGATGATCAGGTTTGTTAAGCAGGACTAGCCTACCATAAAGCCATTCTGACCTGGCCTGATCCCCTGGATGTCCTCTATATGGTGCATAAAGGCACTTGAGATGAACTGTCCCATGACCTCTCTGGGCACCAAGGCCAGTCTGACAGCTATATAGATATTCATTTTGGCCTTTCTCTTAGATGGGTGTCACATTCATGGTCCCAGTCCACTGGGACCTCCACAGATAGCCAGGACTGCTGGTAAATAATAGAAAAGGGCATCTGTCAACTCTTTTGGTACTCTTAAGCATAACCAATCCAGCACCATAGACTTGTGTGAGTCTAAGTGCAGCAGGTCACTGACTAACTCCTCTTTAACTGTGATCACCTCTTTCTGCTTCCCCTCCCTGTCTTCCAGCTCATGGAGCTGGGTGTCCAGGGAACAACTAGTTCTATTGCTGAAGGATGACACAAAGTAAACATTGAGCACCTCAACAGTTCCTCATGCTTTGTCACCATATTTCCTCCTGCATCCAGTAGTGGATGGAGATTCTCCCTAGTCCTCCTTTTGTTTTTAATGTATTTATAGAAACTTATGTTTCAGGGTTCATCTTAATGTACTTGCATTGTTTCTGTCTTGTCAGACACCCCCTACGTCTACTCTACTATGGAAAACAAAAACTGCAATAAAAACATTGAGTTCTAAAATTCATGAGTGTAGAAAGAAAAAAAAAAGAGCATGAAATGTGTCAGATCACAGACACAAGTAGTCCATAATTTCCTTCTTTCTCAAAGTGAAATTTCTAATGATCCCTGTATGTCTACTTTCAAGTCATTATGGCTAATAATCAATTATTTCTCAAGCAACACTTACAAGCTTAATATCAGATACCTCACTTTCTAAAGAGATGTACCTGACGAAGGAAAGTGGTCTCTCATGCCATACAATGATTTTTTGTTTTTTAATTACTTTTCCAAGTTTCCTTTCATTTTTTGTTCATTAATGTCCCAAACCTATACAATTCCATCCCTTATTCTGTACATTCCAAAGACAATTTGCAAAAATGAAAACTTACATTTTTTGCAATCTAAAGATTAAATAAGTTTCCCTGAGCACTGAGAAAAATCCTGTGCAAGAGGCCAGAAATACATCGAGTTTCAATTTTATATATTGAGAAACTGAGTTTAATATGAATAAAGAAGATAAACTTTTAATCCCACTTTTGAGAACATTAAAAGGTTTGAGGAAATTCAGGAAAAAACATTAATCTTCAAATGCATTGCCCCCAGTACTGATTCAGAATACAAATCAATTGTATTTTTTTTATGCAACTTCACTTGCAGCATATAAGATGTATGAAGAGAGGCTGAGGGAGCTGGGGATGCTTAGCCTGGAGAAGAGGAGGCTCAGGGGAGACCTTATTGCTCTCTACAATTACCTGAAGAGAGGTTGTAGACAGGCAGAGGTTGGTCTCTTCTCCCAGGCAACCAGCACCAGAACAAGAGGATACAGTGTCAAGCTGCACCAGGGGAGGTTCAGACTGAATGGTAGGAAGAAATTCTTCACAGAGTGATTGCTCATTGGAATGTGCTGCCCGGGGAGGTGGTGGAGTCACCATCATTGGAGGTGTTTAGGAGACTTGATAGGGTGCTTGGTTGCATGGTTTAGTTGATTAGGTGGTGTTGGATGGTGGGTTGTACACAATGATCTTGAAGGTCTGTCTCTTCCAACCTGGTCTATTCTATTCTATTCTATTCTATTCTATTCTATTCTATTCTATTCTACTCTACTCTACTCTACTCTACTCTACTCTACTCTACTCTACTCTATTCTTTCCCCTTCAACCTGGAGAATCATTACTCATTCAAAGTTTTTACCTACTAACCAGCTGTCCTTGTCTTGCTGCTATATGTGTGTCTACTTTTGTTGTTTTTAGAATAAAATTATATGGCACTAATCAAATTTGTTTTGAAAATATAAACATGACAGTAACTTTGGGAAACTACAGAAAGTGAGCTAACTTCCCAGCTCTTTCAAGTAAAAGTTTCATGAACTATTTCATTTTTGCAGATTAAAATGCATTTCTCATCAATAAGGTAAAAAAAAAAAAAGTTATGATTTGGCTACAAAATGCACCATTGAACTTGATTCAGAGTGATGTGCTAAGAAATTGTAATAATTATATTTTACTGAGAGTTCTTCTGAAAGCTACAAGCTTTCAAATCCCACAAGTGGTATCTCATTTACAATCTGATATCCTCTCATTATGCTACATCTTGTCTTAAGAAACTTAACCTTCCTGAGGCATAGAAACTAAGTTTCAAAGGAAAAAAAAAAAGAAATCTAGTTTTTAAGTGTAAAAAAAAAATCAATACTGAAGGTTTTCAAAACAAATAAAAGGAGTGGAACTATAGTGCTTTGCAAGAAACAAGACTGATTGGAGAGCTTTTCAATAAAAACATTCAGCTCCATTTGGTTTGTTTCATAGTTACTGATACCTAACAACATATCTTATCAGCTACGGCAGATGTGTCACCTACATCAGCTTAGCTACTGCACCTTAAATGACTAAATTCTTAAGCATCACTTTTTTGTGACTGTGTGTTACGTGCTGTGCCAGGGAAGGTTTAGGAAATGCATCTTCACTGAAAGGGTCATCAAATATTGGAATGATCTGCCCAGCGCACTGGTAGAGTCACTATCCCTGGGGGTGTTCAAGCAGTGTGTGGACCTGGTCCATAGCAACATAGTTTAATATTGACCTTTCAGTACTGCATCAAAGGTTGGACTGGATTAATTTGAAGGTCTTTTCCAACCAGATACAATCTGTGATTCTGTGAATACCACTGCCAGGCTAAGCCCTTCAAGCAAGTAATCTGAAAGCAAACTGCCGGAGAATAAGCATACAGAATGTCCAAATGTGTACCTCACTGTAATGGTTATAAAGAAAGCTTTCAGATAAGGAAAAAAGTAGGTAATCCCTTCATGCCTCATTAAAAAGCTGTCACATTTGTGAATGTACAACAGGAGAGCAAAACACACAAACCTAACACACTTCAAAGATGCATCTGAAAACATTTAACTTGCCACTATATTTTCACTGAGACTGTCCTAATGAAGGAGAAAAACACAGATTAAGAGTCACATGCCAGGTGTCAAGGGCAGGTTGGATGGGGTTTTTAGCAACCTGTCTAGTGAGAGGTGTCCCTGCCCATGGCATAGGGGCTGGAATTAGATGATATTCAAAGTCCCTTCCAATCCAAACCATTCTATGACTCTGTGATTCTATATGCATATTCATAGAGGAGGCCAGGGTTCAGAGTCTATATCTCTGGCTTTAAGTGTCTAAAAGACCCCTTTAACTTTGACCTGAAGGTCAGTAATTTCTATAATGTCTGAAAAGTTGAGCGTGTTTCTCAGATAACTTTGGAAATGCTATTTCTGCACCATTCCTTAGTAGATATTCATAAGATGCAAGAGAAAGGAACACAAGTGACCTCAGCTGACCAAAGGGATATCTTGTACCATGACTCATGCTCAGCAATAGAAGTTCAGGGAAAGAAGGAGGAAGGAGGGATGTTTGGAGTTACAACATTTGTCTTCCCAACTAACAGTTATGAGTGACAGAGCTCTACTTTTCAGGGAACACCTAACGTGCTGATGAGAAGTAGTGGCAGAATTTCTGATTTTGCTTACTTTCATGCACAGCTTTTGCTTTACTTATTAAAATGCCTTTTTCTCAATGCATGAGTTTTCTCACTTTTACCTTTTTGTTTCCCTTCCCCACAGCTCTGTGGTTGTTGGATGAGCATCTGTGTAGGGCTGAGCTGAATCCTGGGGTTAAATCACAACACTGTTTATGTTCAGGGATAAGATGAACCTTTACAGTTCCATGTCTAGAGAACAATGGATACTTAGAGGAATCATGAGAAAGCAGGTTATGTTTTTGAGTATAGGTACTTGTTTCCTATGTGTTAGACATCTCCATTCTTCTTCTAAGACACAAGACTATAAAGGAAACTCCAAAGATCTTGGAATAGTGTATGCAGAAGTGCATACTGCTAATATATATAGTCTATATTCTGTGGATTTAGTGATGGAAATTGATTCTTCTTCTTTACCTTCTTAACCCTTGCTGCACCTTTTTCTGGTTTCTCCAAGTCTTTTCTGTAGAGCACATTTATTATTTAGCTCTAAGCAGCTCACAGATAATAGACCTCATTATGAATTCATAAAGAATATTTGCCCAAAATATAAATTTTCTTTTTTTACTGAAAGATGTATTTAAATAAATGGAATAAATTCAGCAGATGTTTGTATATACATGTATGATGAATTTTGAAAAACATAACCATTTTTAGTCTGCTTCATGCAGTACACTTTGAAAGCTAGCATTTTTGGAGTATTTTGAATCAAGGAAGGGAACTTTTTCTATGGCTAGAACTACCAATCAGATAATGTCTTCAAAAGTCATGTTGGAAAGGCTGAGGGAGCTGTGTCTATTTAGCTTGGATAAGAGGATATTGAGGGGTGATGTCATTGATGTTTACAAATAGGTGGAGAGCAAGTGTCAGAAGGATGAAGCCAGGCTATTCTCAGTGATGTCCAATGACAGGACAAGGGTCAATGAATAGAATAGAATAGAATAGAATAGAATAGAATAGAATAGAATAGAATAGAATAGAATAGAATAGAATAGAATAGAATAGAATAGAATAGAATAGAATAGAATTAACCAGGTTGGAAAAGACCTTTGAGGTCATCATAGTATCATAGTATCATTCAGGGTTGGAAGGGACCACAAGGATCATCTCCAACCTACCACCCAACACCATCTAATCAACTAAATCATGGCACTAAGTGCTTCATCCAGTCTCTTCTTAAACACTTCCAGTGACGGTGCATGCCGGAGCACAGGAGATTCTGTGTAAACATAAGGAAAAACTTTTTCACTGTGATGGTGACAGACCACTGGAACAGGCTGCCCAGAGAGGTTGTGGAGTCTTCTTCTCTGGAGAGTTTCAAGACCTGCATGGATGTGTTCCTGTGTGACCTACTCTAGATGATCCTGCTCTGGCAGTGGAGTTGGACTAGATGATCTCTAGAGGTCTGTTTCAACCTCTAACATTCTGTGACTATGGGCCCCTCAGTTTAGGAAGGATGTTGACTTGCTGGAGTGTGTGCAGAGGAGGGCAACAAAGTTAGTGAGGGGTTTGGAACAAAAGCCCTATGAGGAGAGACTGAGGGAGATGGGGTTGCTCAGCCTGGAGAAAAGGAGACTCAGGGGTGACTTTATTGCTCTCTACAACTACCTTCAGGGAAGTTGTAGACAGGCAGAGGTTGGTCTCTTCTCCCAGGCAACCAGCACCAGAACAAGAGGACACAGTCTCAAGCTGCACCAGAGGAGGTTTAGATTGGATGTTAGGAGGAAGTTCAACACAGAGAGAGTGCTTGCCAATTGGAATGGGCTGCCTGAGGAGGTGGTGGAGTCACCATCATTGGAGGTGTTCAGGAAGAGACTTGATAGGGTGCTCGGTTGCACAGTTTAGTTGATTAGGTGGTGTTGGATGATAGGTTGGACACAATGATCTTGAAGGTCTCTTCCAACCTGGTCTATTCTATTCTATTCTATTCTATTCTATTCTATTCTATTCTATTCTATTCTATTCTATTCTATTCTATTCTATTCTATTCTATTCTGTTTTATTCTTAAGCTTTAATTCCCTGTTAATGTGAATCATAGTGTACGTAGGTGTTCTGTGAAGAAATGATGGCAAATTTAGAAGCATAGACTGAACATATAATTGAATAAATCCAATGGCAGATTTTGAAGGAGATCCAAGTTTTCAAAAGTAGCTTGAAGAGTGTTGCTGTATAAAATATTAAGTGCATCTGTAGAAATAAGTTTGAATAAGAAAGATTGGTATTGCGATCATAGAAGTAAATGGTTGAATGACATTTCCATACTTTTACAAATGTGCAAAATAGACTAAAAGGAAAAAGATTGGGCAAGTCCACAAGCACAACTTTTCACACATTTAAGATAGATCTCCCATAGAATCTTAACTATGTTAACCAAGAGCTTCTATAGAAAAGGAAGTACAAGATTCTTAGTAATAGATGGAGATGATTTTAAACAGATGAATGTATAAATTTTTATTCTTGAATTAATTCTGGGTAAAATTATAAAAGGACAAAATGAGATGCTAATATCATCTTACATTAAGAGTTATAATATAATTAATTTTTACACTGTGATGACAGTATCTGAATGGCCAGTCATAGACTTATTTGGTTTTATTTCTTTCAAACCTAGGAGTAAGAAACAAGCCTTTGTCTCAGACCATGCCACCTAAGCTGCGAAGCACTTAAGCTTGTAGACAGGTGGAATTACTTTCTTTACTGGTCATGGAATGGCTTTCTTCTAACACTAACATTCTGATTGTCTCTCAATATCCATAGCAACAACAGGAGAGACTTTGCAGAACAGTTTGAAAGAACTTGGTCCATCTTTAAATATCATTGATTTTGAGTGATAGGCACATGACTCATTTTCTTTGAAACAGCACACTGCATGTTGAATCCTGCTGGGATCTAAGCCCACCCATCTGGTACTAAATGTGATGCAGCCATTCCCTCACTCCTACCCTCTTCTGATAGATAGGGAAGAGAAAAAAAAAAAAGCACAACAGAAGGGTTTAGTCAAAGGCCAGGGAGAGTTCACACATCATCTATAGTCAAAAAACATGACTTGAGGAAACAATCAATTTAAACAACAAAACCACTGCAATTTCAACAACTAAATCAGAGTAGGTCAGTGGTAAATACAAATGGATCTTAAAACTAGCTTCTCTCTATCCCTATCCTCTTCTTGGTCCCAGCTCTGCTACTTGCTCCCAGCTAGTGGTACAGAGGGGCAGGGAATACTGTTTGTAATTTGTCCCAATCTGTTCAATGTTTCTGTTTCTCCTTCTTCCTCAGGGGTAAAACCCATCACAGTTCTTCACTGTAGCAATGTGGCATCCCTTCCATGAGAGAAAGTCCCCCACCAACTTCTCCCACTATCATGGATCCTTTTCATAGTCTGTAATCCTCACAATAAATCACTTCAGGGCAGGTTTCCCTCCCTCAGAATCACAGACTTCTTTGGGAGCTGCCCCCTTCTCTATGTGAGGATCCTCAATGTGCTGTGGATAGCATTCTGCTTCCATCAGTGATCTGTGTGGACTCCAGGGGCTCAGCCCACCATCTCACCACGAGCTGAAAGGGAATGGCTGCTCTGGCATGCCTCTCCTGCTTTTTTCTCACTGACCTTGGCATCTCCATGGCTGTCTTTATCACGTCCCACTTGTCTCCAACCCAAAACTCCACAAACCAAAGTTGCCCAACAGGTTTTAAAAGGGCTTAAATATGTTGTCATGGAGGCACTGGTTGGCTTGCTCCCAGCCAGAAATGGGTCTGACTTGGAGCTGGGAGAGTTCCTTTAATCTTCTTACAGAAGCCTGTAGCATTAGTCCCCTCCCCTTCTACCACCAAACTCCCCCAACACAAATACCAAACCTCATCTTTACCATAATTTATGAACAATGTAGTTGTAATAATATTCACTGATAGCCATCTATCAAATCTATAGACTTTAAAAAGTTTTGTAGGCACCTATATTGAGAATCTAAATACACTTAGATTTCCATTTAAAAGAATCTTCAAAGCAACATTACTAAATGTTCCATTCTTGCCTTAGCTATCACTTCATATGTGCAATAAAAAGATATGCAGAGGTTTGAAATTATGATTTCTCTAAATGCATAAGAAAGTGGCTGTTATTAAATAGTGCCTCTGTTTTCACTCCTTCAAAGTCTGATGTTTAGCAATGAGAGTGTGGGACCTGACATAAAAATAGTCATGAAGACTTTATATAATCTGTTTACATAGAAAGACTTGGTAGTTCTGGCTGTTCTTTATTTTAACTCATACTGTTTACTTGTAAAAGGCCTTTTCAAGAGACTAGTATTATGGTAGTTTAATGACACTTTACAGGGGATCAAGGTCTGTTATGTGAAACTGCATCAAAGTAAGTACAAACGTTTCTCTCCTTAAAGAGTCCTTAAAGAATTCTAGTAGGCATAATTCACCTTTCAAAAGTCATTACTACTTTCTCCCTAATGTATTAGGTTTAGGTGGTTTATGAGTTCTCCATTAATGGATTTGTTTTGTTTTGTTTTAGAACGTTTTCTCCTAACACCAAGATAAAGCATCTCAGGCAATAATTTCTTGGATCATCTTTAGCACCTCTTTAAAAAGAAGTACAATGTTGTCAGTTCTCTTGCTCTCTGGTTTAATAGCTATTTAATGATGAAAGGTCTAATCCTGGTTCCTTTGTCACTGTATGAAGACTCATTAAATTTACTGGGAGCAGGACACAACTTTAATTGCATAGTTTTCCCACTAGCACTGTTCATTTGTTCTTTTATTTCATTGGAATTCTTGGACAAATGCCTTAGGTGATTAGTGGCTTATTTTAACTTAATTTCTCACATTGCAACATCTTCTCTGATTACCTATTTGCACTTTGTTCAAGATAAAGTCTCATGTTTTCAACAATGCATTAATTAATTTGTGTGGGGTCACCTCTAAAAGCTTTAGTTACTTCTTGCCTGACAGAGACTCCATGTTGAAAAAAATAGAAAGTGAAATTTGGCCCAAATAATGATTTAGATAAATTCCCAGAGTAGATCAAATTCCATTCTTAAAGAATATTAGTAGATTTCACAATCTGGAAATTTCTACTTTTGTACTGAAGTATATTTTAAGTGTTGAAATTAATCTTCTCATCAGATGATGTATTTCACTAAATCAGATACAAGTCCATAGGTACTGGTTGCATTGATACTCCTGAATCCATGAACTTCAGACAATCCCTGCTTCCAAAGTCAATCAGCAAGAACTATTCTATGTTTATACTGCACAGAACTTGATCTAAATTTTTTTGACTTTGTGTGATGACATTTCTATTGCTAAGCTGTGATTGCTATTCTCTCCATATATGAGTGGGTTTTGCCTTTTTTTTTTCCTTTTGCTGTTCAGTTTTGTAAATAATATGAAGGTTGTGATGTATTACCACATCACTGAAACATGAAGACGAGGATATACATTACTTTTGTGAGACAGAAAAACAAAAGGAAACAGTCACCTATTAGATATGGACTGTCACACAATTACAAGCCAGGTTTTGTGTTAAGGCCAATGAGATGATGCATTCCAAAAGAAAAAAAATCAGATTGAAGTAGAAATTATGCAATGTGGTCAACTGAAAAAATGTATTTGTTAGTGATATGGAAACATGGTACTTGGCATTTTAGGAGTTAGATAACTCCTACCTCAGTATATTTTAAAGTTTAGTTTGATTAGAAATGTGACAGGTACAGAACTGTGAAAGTAAAAAAAAAACAAAACAGAAGTTTGATTTTGAAGGGAACTTGTTAAGTAATACACTTGAGAGGATAGTTGCTGCTGTTACATCACTGACAGGGAACAAAGATTATTCTGTGCTTGGCACTGGATCATGAGGTCATGCTGGAAGCCTTGTAGACACAACTGTCCTAGAGCCTTCCAGTGTTCAACTGCACTCACAAGGAATTCTCTATTAAAGTTCCTCAGAGTCTTCATTAGCTTTGTTCCCCTTTTCTGGACACAATCCAGCAACTCAATGTCTTCCTTGTAGTGAGGGGCCCAAAACTGATCACAGTATTCAAGGTGCAGCCTCACCCTTGCCAAGTACAGTGACACAATCACTTCTCTACTCTGCTGGCCACACCATTCCTGATACAAGCCAGGATGCTGTTGGCCTTCTTGGCCACCTGAGCACATTGCTGGTTCATGTTCAGATGGCTGTTAACCAACACCCTCAAGTCCTATTCTTATAGGTAGCTTTCTAGCGGCTCTGGCCCAAGCCGGCAGCATTGCACAGGGCTATTGTGACCTGTAGTGGTTTAAGCCTTAACTGGGAGTTAAAAGCCCAGATGGTGGAAAGGCTGAGAATCTCTCCCCCATTCCCCCCTCCTCCCTCCAAACAGAGAGGGAAAAAAAAGGAGTGAGGAGCAAATCCACTAAACAATAATCTGGAGTCGGCTTGGAAGTAGGGAGGTGAAGAATTTTCTTTGAACAATACATATATAACAATAACAGGAAAGATTCACAAGGGCAAGGAACAAGGATGGATGGGAGTGGGACAAAAAAGAATAATACAAAAGCAGTCTTTCTCTGAGGAGGCATGGAGGCAGCAGGGAGAAGGATCAGGTCCAGCCACGTGGCTGAGGAGCAGGAGGGCAGCTGCAGTAGCTCTCATCCAGCAGAGCCAGGAGCCAAAAGGAGAGCCAACAGCTACGATGTCCTGCTTTTTGTACCCGAGCTGGGCAGGGAGGGGGGAGTGGAACAAACTCAGCTTCCCAGGGGAAAACGCCCTGCAGGGAGGGTAAAGTACCTGCAAGCCCTCCACCCTGCTTTGTTTTTTTGTTTTCAGAAAAGGGTGTTAACCCACCACATGACCCAACTACAGGACCTGGCACTTGGCCTTGATGAGCCTTAAACAACTGAATTTGGAACATCAATACAATCTGTCCCTCTCCAGAGCCTTCCTACCTTGAAGCAAATCAACATTCTCACCCAGATTTGTGTCATCTGCAAACTTACTGAGGGTGCACTCAATCCCCTTGTTCAGAGCATTGACACTGTGTAGTCCCTGCTATTGAACATATAGCTTCTCAGATGACTTTAACTGTGCTGCTCAGGCAAGTAGCTATACCTGGGAGTTCATGGAGTATTCCTTTATATCTCTCACTGTTAACTTTCCTTGAAAAACATGGAAGCAGTAACACTGCTGTTAAGGATAAAATCCTGAAACAAACATTTAGGAGTTTCCACACAGTATTTTAGAAGTTTTTATTTGCACCAAAAATGAAAGATTATTTTGTTAGGTTTTGTGCATATTTAAACAAAAAAGATTTGCCTTATTCACAAAGATCTTAAAACTTACAAAGGCTACAAGTGGATAAAACCAATGCATACATCTTACTGAAAAAGTAACAAGGAGTCAAATAAGCAGAGGACATTGTACTGTCACTGTATAGCCATTCATCTGGGAACCTGTGAATATATGTACAGGAATTTTTAAACAGCCTTGCAATTAGTATTAAGGAAAAAAAAATATATCATGGCCTTGTGCACTTTTAAAGGGAAATGAGGGAATGATGGAAAGTATGATGGCATGAAATAAAAGGTAAAAGCCGTTTTATTGCTGCAACATCAGCAGTTGTCAATAGCTTAGTAGTATATATAAGTTAAATTGTGAACAACACAAGGGGTGACGAACTTTTAAATAACAAATGCTGCATTTGATGTATTCTTGTGACAATTTTGTCTCACTTTTATTCTTTAAGTAAATCTTAATTTTAAATAAATAAATTTTAATTAAGTAAAAAAAAAAAGTCTTCTATATGCATTTATTTTCTTTTTCTGCTGGATTGGTTTCTGGGTCTATAGCTTAAAACAAAACCAAACCCCAAGTAACTATTTCTGGGAAACTTATGTTAAAATAAATATATGTACGCACATACTGTATGTTTAATGTAATTTTTCATTAATCTGATCCAAGTAAACCTAAAAAAAAAATCATCTTGAAACAACAGTAGCCTAACATATCTTTGTGACTGAAGAACTATTTCCCCAGCAGTTTCTGAGCAAGAATGAGAAGTGAATGAAATGCCCAAATGAACTTAGTAACACGTTTCTGCTGTTTTCATGCCTACTGGAGAATTATTTATCCACTTACAAACAATAAAATAAAATTGGCTTCTTTAGCCATTCTCTGATAGGCATCTTTAATTTCAACTTCATCTAATTTGCATTATTTTTATCTTTTATACACAGCAGTCAAGCAGCAGCACTGTGCAAGTCAATCTAAAAGCTTTTTATTTCATTACAGTTTAATTTCTTATTTATTACACTTGCTAAATTATATTTCTGAACAAAACTGGCAGCTACTCTTTCAGTTGAACAGAATGTTTTATTTTTTATGACTGGGACTGGAAACAGATGGAAGCTACTATTTTAAACATAACCTTAACTTTGTTTGCATGATAAGTAAATGGCTATGCTGACTGGTGAGTGAACAAGACTGAAGAGAGTAAGTAATAACAAGATCCCAACACGAATACCCTGAAGACAAGTGTAATGGGTCGGGGCAAACCCTTTCCCCACCACGTGCAGAAAATAACGACTCAAACAGATTGCAAAAGTGATGGAAAGTTTAAATAGAGAACAGTGAGTGCATGCAGAGAGCTAGAAACACAGTGACAAGAGAGACCCCAAAACAGTCCCAGAAAGATCCCATCTCCACCTGAGGGTGCACCCAAAACCTCCAGGGCTCCTCCTTTCTCCCCCCCCTCACCACTGCTAGACTAGTCTCAGCTGGCCAGATCTGAGACTGCCCATCCTCCTGTGGCCTTGGACCTAACCAGGCCCATGGCCGGGACATCTCTCCCCCAGTTACCGGGTGTCGGAGAGGAAAGGAAAGAGGAAGTGCCAGACCCCGCCATAAAATTTATAGTGGTGCAATGGATCATGGTAGGAAATACATAATTTCCTGTGTCCACCCACTGGGCTGGACTTCTGGACACAGGAAACACTCCCATAGCAGAGGGCACCCAGCCCAGACTATGACAACAAGGAAGCCAAATTACAGTCCTTTTATCTAAAAAAATTGCTTCAGGAAAAAGAACATTCAGAATATTTGTTTAGTGAACTGCTCCATGCTGATAGTAGAGATTGTATGGAATAGTCAAACTGACTCACTGAGGGGGAGAGATGGCAACAGAGTACCCCAAAATATTCATCATGTAGGCACAATGCACAAAGGTATATTCTTTCCTTGTAGTCTGTTACTATTACCTTATAATTTGACTATGACATCCTGGACTACTCAAGAAACTCAGTTTGATGAAGATCTCAGTATTGTTTATGAAGTGTGCAGTTAAGAATGCTGGAGGGTTTTTCACTTCAGTCTGCCTCTGTTAATTTCTCTGAGTGACTGACAAATGATAGATAGGTTCAAGGTTTACTCATCCTACTGGCTCTTGCAGATGGTTCATTTACTGATGTAATCTTTAAAACTGCAGTAGGTTTTGGAATTACCAAACACCCTCCACCAGACACAGATATATAAGGTTGAGTCTCTTGCCAGAAATTATGGTAATTTTATAGTGGTAGGGGATATGAAAGTGGGATTCTGCTACAGATCACCTAAACAGGAAGACCAAGTGGATGAAGCCCTTCACAGACAGATGAAAGTCACTGCTCATTCATAATCCCTGGTCCTCATGGGCAAGTTTAGTCATCCTGATATCAGTTGGAGAGACAACACTGCAGGACACAAGCAATCCAGAAGATTCCTGGAATGCATTGGTGATAAATTCCTCATCCAAGCAACAGAAGAACCAATGAGGAGAGGTGTGGTAATGGTTGTAACAAGCAGTGTGAGCAATCTGGCAGTGTAGGCCTAGAGCCTGACATGGTGGTAGGCTGTGCCCAGCATGAGTGCGGAAGTGCCCGCACTGTGTAACCAAAGCAGGGCACTGGTAGCCATAAACATAGAGAGTTATCTTGGAATGACAGGACACACACGTATATCAACAATCCCACGTGTTAACCAATAATCCACAGTAGTACAGTGTGTGGTCACTCGTGAGGGGCCAATGAAGCCATGCCAGCAATGCCCCCCGAGCTTATATAAGTTGTAAAGTTTTTCTTAATACGCACTTCTTCTGCGCACTTCTTACTAGCCTGTCAGCTCTACTGTCTGCTTTGCAATATGCTTGCTTTACAATGGAGCAATGCTGAAGCAATAAAGGAACAATACTAGATCATATTGATCAGCCGTATTGATTCCAATCTCCGTCGTCCCCAGAGAGAGGTGCCATGCTAGACCTTGTTCTCAAAAATGGGGAGGGGCTGGTGGGGAATGTGAAGCTCATGGGCAGCCTTGGCAGCAATGACCAGGAGATGGTGGAGTTTGAGATCCTCAGGGAAGTGAAGAGGAGGATGCTCAGCAAGATTAAAACCCTTGACTTCAGAAGAGCTGAGTTTGGCCTCCTTGAGCCTCTTTGGTAGAGTACCATGGGATGAAACTTGTAGGGATTGGGAGCCTAGGAAAGCTGGCATGTTTTCAAGGATTATCTCCTTCAAGCTCAAAAGCAAGACATCCCTTAAAGGAAGAAATCAGAAAAAACATACCAGGAGGCATAAGTGGATAAACAAGGAACTCCCGGTCAAAATCAGACATAAGAGGGGAACCCACAAAGGATGGAAGAAAGAACAGGTAACCTGGGAGAAATACAATTAAATTGTTCGAGAAACCAGAAACCAGGTTAGGAAGGTTAAAGCCCTGATATAATTAAATCTGTCCAGGGACATTTAAGATAACAGAAAAAATTTACAATTATGTCAGGGCGAAAAGGAAGACAAGAAATAATGTAGGGCCTCTCCAGAGAGAATCAGGTGACCTGGTTACTGTTAACATGGAAAAAGCTGAAGTACTCAATGCCTTCTTTGCATCAGTCTTCCCTAATAATCACTTGAGCCACACCACTGAAGTCACAGAGAGCAATGGCTGGAGCTATGAAAGTGAAGAACCACCCACAGGAAGTGCAGATCAGGTCTGGTAACACTTAGGGAACCTGAAGGTGCACAGGGCCATGGGACCTGACAAGATACGTCCATGGGTCTTGAAGGAACTGGTAGGCAAGGTTACTAAGCCACTAGCCATTTTATTTGAGAAGTTCACAGGACCACAGGATGTCAGGGGTTGGAAAGGACCCAAAGAGATCATCAGGTCCAACCCCCCCTTCCAGAGCAGGACCATACAATCTAGCTCAGATCACAGAGGAATGCATCCAGACAGGCCTTGAAAGTCTCCAGAGAAGGAGACACCACAACCCCTCTGGGGAGCCTGTTCAGTGCTTTGTGACCCTTACAGTAAAGAAGTTCTCCCTTGTGTTGAAGTGTAACCTCCTGTGCTGCAGCTTACATCCATTGCTCCTTGTCCTGTCACAGGGAGCAAATGAGAAGAGCCTGTCCCCTCCCTCCTGACACCCAGCCCTCAGATATTTATAAACATTTATTAAATCCCCTCTAAGTCTTCTCTTCTCCAGACTAAAAAGCCCCAGTTACCTCAGCCTCTCCTCATAAGGCACATGCTCTAGTCCCCTAATCATCCTCATTGCCCTCTGCTGGACCCTCTCCAGCAGATCCCTGTTCCTCTTAAACTGGGGAGCCCAAAATTGAATGCAGTACTCAAGATGAGGTCTTACCAGGGCAGAGTAGAGGGAGAGGAGAACGTCCATCAGTCTGCTGGACACCCTCTTCTTAATGCACCCCAGGATCCCATTGGCCTTCTTGGCCACAAGGACACATTGCTGTCCCATGGGTAACTTGATATTCACCAGGACTCCCAGGTCTCTCTCCACAGGGCTGCTCTCCAGCAGATCACCTCCCAGCCTGTAGTGGTGCAGTTTATTATTCCTCCCCAGATGCAGGACTCTGCACTTGTCCTTGTTGAACCTCATTTGGTTCCTCTCTGCCCAGTTCTCCAGTCTGTCCAAGTCTCACTGAATGGCTGCACAGCCTTCAGGTGTATCAGCCAAGCCTCCCAGTTTGGTATCATCAGCAAACTTGCTGAGCAGACACTGTTCCCTCATCAATGTCATTGATGAAGATGTTGAACAGGACCAGACCCAGCACTGATGCCCTTTTTCTTTTCCTCTCATTCACAGAATCACATAATGCTAGGGGTTGGAACAGATCTCTGGATATGGAGTCGAACACCCCTGCCAAGGCAGCTTGACCCAGACAAAGTCACACAGGAATATATCCAGGAGGGTTTTGAATGTCCTCAGAGGTGGAGACTCCACCACCTCTCTGGGCACTTTTCTTTTAGTACTTGTTTGAAAGCTTTCCTGTAACTATTGACCTACATATTTGCCTCATACTCTCTTACCCAAGAAGATACATTTACATGGAAGTATTCTGATTATCAATCAGATATTTTAAGTTAACGCTAAAAATCTGATAATAGTCTCTTTAAAGATCTGAGCCAACTTTTGTGATTTCAATTGAATTAGAAGTCTGGAATTGAGATTGTTAGATATACTGAATTTACACAATCTTTGAATTTTGCCACTATCTAAGTATTCCTTTTACAACATTAATTCTTATTACGAACTTTGCCTTTAGCATGTACTGCTCCACTACCATTGATTTTTTTTCCTCTCTTTGGAACTTTTTTAGAGCTGAGATTGTAGTACCACATCTTTCATTTTTTTCATATTAAAAGAGAAGTCACAAACTTGTAGATTGACTTGCCTGACATAAAATAAACTTTTAAGTCATACAGCACAAGTCTGGTTTGGATGCAGTATGAATACTCAGAATTTCTGAAAATTGCAGAAAAAATCTTTCATATGAATGCACTGGCTATATATGAAAATATGATCCACCTGGAAACAGAAGAATGACATTACAGGAGATAATTCTAAAAATTATGTTTGAAGGTATAAGGGCTCTTGAATTTGTTCAGAGACTAAATTTCCTGTGACAACTCTGACATTTTCCTATGCATCACGAATTCTGAGAGGTACAAATTAAAGCAGATGTTAACATCTCAGGAATGGTTTTGCAGTTAATTCCTTTGATTTTAAATATAGATGTCTTTATCCCTGGGTAGAGATAATTGATTTGATGGTTGAGCGACTGTACTGCTAAGGTCATGCAGGTATAAAGGCCACCAGGCTGTAATTCTCAGACCGAAGTGGCACAAATAAGATTTATGCTCATGTAACTCAGGTTGACCACAATAATTCAGAAGTGATCCCAGTATTTGGTCCAAAAAAATAGAATTACAGAAAAATTTCTTGTCTGGCTTCTGTGAATACTTATGTCTCAAAGAACTTTAACAAATCTGATTTAATCACAATTTGACTAGCTCATTATATTTGCTTCACTACTGACTTTTGATTTACATAAATGGTCACTACAGTTTTAATTGCATTTTCCTTCATGTTATATTTTACTGCTATGGCCTATGGTTGTAATTGAAAAGGACTTAATTTTTAATCAGGGGTGTTTTATGTAGAAAAAAATGTATCATTTTAATGTGACAAAATGTACTCTGTTGGATAGAATTTCTAAGGCATAAATACAGAGATAGTGTCTATAAAATGTTAGCCTGGCAAGCATTATAGCTATAGGTATGTGTACAGACAGACAATCCTTTTAGCTTGATGAAGAAATCTTTATTGAAAAGATATTACTCCTACGTTTTAAACTGAAAATTGTCACTCCTCTAACAGGCAAGCAATTGTAGAACTACTCAAGCAATTTTGTATAACTCAACATATAGTTTACCTAAGCAAAGCCCTAAGGAAAAATTCTTGAACTCACACAAGACAATGGAATTAAAATCGTATACTACATCACAAATAATCACACTGCTGTAATTGAAACCAAGGACTGGTGGACACTAGATTAAAAAAAAAATAATATTTTTTTTTCAGTAGTGACTCAAAGAGATTGAGCTGTCAATGCCTTCCTCCTTCATTCTGTACAGTCTGAAAATATACTTGACTTTCTGATAGTGTCTGAATTGCCTATTTCTATATACAGTCTTATATTCAGTATTTCACATGTACTGTCTAGAATACGTTTTCACAAATAAATCTTTGGGCGTTTGTTGATGATCTTAGTATTTTAACCTTGCATCCACATTCAACATAATGATATTATTAACACTGAGTTTAAAAATGTTCAGTAGTAATAAATATTGGGTCAACAGAACTTGCTTTTATGCACTGAGTGTTTGTATAATAAACTTTTACTTTATGGTTTTGTAGTAGTTCATCCTTTGGATTTAGCTAAACCATTTTAATCTAAACCATCTTCAGAGTAATTCAAAAGAAGCACTCACAAGCTGAAAACAGAGGTACCTAATACAGAATTTAGATTTCTTACTGGTTAAATTTATTCTAAGGTATTATATATGATAATTAAAATCAGAGGGAAAAGTAATTTACAGTTCTCTGAAACCACTGCTTAAGAGATTACAGAGTAATTGCAGTGAAACGGAACTGCACAGAACAGAGTTTCTGTACTGTGCACCATTTGGACTTATTTTGATTTCATAAAGTTATGTTTAATTTATAGTACTTGGAGGGGGTTACTTTCTACTTATGAAAAGTATTCTGTACTCCTGGGGCCTTGTGAAGAGAATTTCTAGTTACTGGCATGATATGTGAAACATACCAAGAGGAACAGCAATTCAATACATTCTTAAACAGATTCAATAGCCCAGACACAATAAACTGTCCAATATTTCAATTTTTAGGTGAAAAGGAAAGGCTCAGGAGAATCTACTAGCATGCAAGTGCATCACAGTAGTCCTTCTGCTACTCAGAGTTCCCTAAACAAAATCACACTCTTTGTGTTTTATACCCAAGAAGAGGAATTTCATTATGAAGACAGTAAGGTAGGCTGAAGTGTTATATTCATCATTTAGAATAAGAAAATGAAAGGTAGAAAGATTGATCAATGAATACCCTCAGCAAAGTGAAAAAAAAATTGATTGTATGTTGGAACTCTCCTCTAGTTAAGCAGAAGAGAAGAATGAGAAATCACTGTTATGTATAGATCTATTTCATATAAACAACCTGAAAGTTCTCTTTCAGATACAAGTAACCAACATTGGTGTTGGATACTAAGCAGCTATCTTTCAGGTATTCATATTTCAGATGACTGCATAACTCATGCAGGCAACAGCTATATTTTCTTCTCAAATATATCTGAGCAGCCTGGGGAGAAGATTTTACTCAACAGACCTGAGAACAGAATATTGCAAAATGTAATTTGAGAACAGTTCCTGATGTGCAGTCCTGTGGAAATGAATTTCAAGTTGTCTACAAAACAGTCATCTTTATTGTCCTACCAGGCTACAGAGTGCATAATGTCTGTGGTGCTCATTAATGGTGCCCCTGAAATTTTGTGTGTTGATAGACATCCGTAGGCTTACAAATTTAGGAAACAGAATATAACAGTGGAACCAAAGGAACACAGGGCGAAAACCTCAAACCAACATTGAAAACAAAACACACACCAAAACATAAAATCCAAGAACCTTTTTTCCTGTGCTGCAGCCTTTAAAACCTAAAGTTCATGTACTTTACACCAGAAACCTAGTTTAGAGAAACTTATTTATCCTGCTTTCTTGAGATCCATCATTTAGTGGAGTCAGGGATTACAAGTCATTCATATACAAGTCATACAAGCACTAAATGCTTCTCTTCTGTACATTCAGAAATATCTGCTATACCCTGGTACTGGGTTTAACCTGTACTGTAATAGGTTTGGGGTGCTAGGGTGTACAAAGTCCCCTGTGTAAAGGAGATCCTGAGTTGCCTTAAGCTGGTCACAGCCAAATCTAAGTGACACTAGTATCACTTTGAATGCCCCATTATTTTCTAATTTATGCAGCTAGACAGGGAAGCCTGTGCAATCCCAGTTCATCTGCATTTAGGAAAGAGAAGCAGGCATAAGGGAGGAGAAAAGTGGGTAAATTTGGACAAACTATGTGCAGTTTGCATTAAAACCAGGGAAAGTGAAATTATGAAGGGAGGAGGAGAGTTATGCAGCTTGTGTCAATCCTTAATAAACACTTAAATGTTTGTTTGTTGGCATTTTGTGCTTTTTTTTTTTTTGTTGGTTTTTGTTTGTTGTGTTTTTTTTTTGTTGGTTGGGTTTGTTGTTTTTTTTTTTACTTACAGTGTTGTTTTTTTCCCCCTAATGCCTGAATCAGTCATTAGAAGTTGGTAACACCTGGAAGTAAATTTAATTAAGTAAAATCTCCTGAACTGAGACTCCTTTGTCTACAATGAAACCATGATCTAAGGTGAATATGCTGTAATGATTTAAACTATGTATTAAAAAAAAACAGTTATACTGCAACCCAAGAAATCTGGTTTACAGTCTGTCATAGTCACTTAAATATTTTCAATTCACTATCTAAGTATCTATTGAAAAAAAAAAAGAAGAAGAAAGCTTCCTTTTTTCCCAGACTCTTCAAACATTTTTATTTAGTTTTCCTGGGCAGATTTTTATTAATGAGAATTAGGTAGTCTTTACCCTTTGAAGATTTATCTTGCCAATGAAATTCTAGATTAGAAGGTATTGTTGCCTATAATTTTGTTGACTAGTAATGTAACATAGGTATTCAATTTATAGCAAGTTTTCTGTAGATACACTGGCCAGAAAAGGATGATTGAAGAAAATGTTCTCTTCCTGATAAATAAAACAGAAGCAGTGAAAACAACCACAGAAAAGACTGGGGTACTTAAAAAATGTTGCCTGGTTTCAGTTATAACCTCTCTCAAACCCCTGAACCTCAAGGCAGGGAGTAGGGGAATGAAATCCCTCCCATCATAAGTGAAGATCAGGTTTGAGATCACATTAGGAACTATTCTTGAGCCTCAATGAGATGCACCACAGAGTCTTGAGAAAATTGGCTGATGTAGTTGCCAAGACACTCTCCATCATAACTGAAAAATTACAGCAATCAAGTGAAGGGCCCAGTAACTGGTAAAAGGGAAACTCATGTCCATTTTTATAAAGGGTAAATAGGAGGACCCAGGGAAACACCTGTCTCAGTCCGGAGAGGGAAAGAGACTCAGTTCTTTTCGAATATTCCCATGTTGTGAAATTAGAGGCACAAACGAGGCCAAAATATCAACAGCTAGACTATTTATTACATAAATAAAGTGGATGGATCAGAAGGGGGGAGAAAGAATAGAGAGAGAGAAGAGAGAGAGAGAGAAGAGGAAAGGAATTATATTACCGCACCCTTCACCCCCGCAAGACAGTTTGAGTCTGTGGAGGAAAGGTGCTGCAGGACATGTTGGGTCTGTAGAGAAAGGGTGCTGAGGCTTTGGCAAGAGAAGAGATGTGGTCCTCAGGGCAGCCTCTTCAGCTCCATGAGTTGCAGCAGGCGGAACTTAGGACATGGAGAGAGGGTTCAGTCTGTTTCTTCCAGGCTCCATGGCCTCTTTTCTCCAGAGCAGCATTGTCCCTGGCTTTTCTGTCTCTCGTGCTTTCCTTCTCAGCGGCATGGTCCTTCCCCTGTGTTTTCCTTCATCTGTGTTTTAGGTTCTCTGTTTTTCTTCTACCAAGCCAGTAGTTGCTCAAGTCTTCTATAGTCCTTAGGTATGTGTCCAAGTATTGTCCCTCAAGAAATCAGGGGCCAGAAAATCATCCTTAGGTAAATATCCAGGTATCGTTCCCCAGGAAATGTTTCTGTGCATTCCCGTGTGTTTGGGCAGGGGTCTGGATGGATGGGGGGGAGGCCTCCACCTCCTCCTTCTCCATCTACTTGCTCACACACACATTCCATTGTCTCATCATCCTCCCTTTCCAGGGTACTTGATGGGTGGAGATTATCTTGTTTTATGCATACTCCCGAAGGTGGCCTCGGTCCATCCTTGTGAGGCCAGCTGTGGTCCAGTGATCGATGTTATCTTTGCACCTTCCAAGAGTTGTTTCCAGTGGCTCTGCCCAACACATATCAGCTATTGTCTGGGCAAGCAGCTAGTGATTTTATCTTTGTTGAGTCACACCAGGAGAGTCTCTCACAACATCAATCAGTGAGCCTCACCTATGTGACTTGTGATCATCGAAGAGATGCTTTTGGAAGAATCATTCTGGATTGACTACATCAGAGGACAAGGAAGAGGTATGAATGTCATCTTTCACAAAATTTTCTCCTCTATATTGGAGATAGATGTGTTTGATAAATGGACTGATGAGGAATTGGCTGAATGGCCATGTCCAAATAGTTACAGTCAATTGCTTAACATCCAAGAGCAAAACAGTAATGTGTGATGTTCCTCAAGGGTTGGTACTGAGACCCATACCATTTAATATCAATGACATAGTGGGATTGAGTGCACCCTCAGTAAACTTGCAAATGACACCAAGTTGAAGAAAGGATGTCTTCCTGAGTCACCTTGGCAAGCATGAAGAGTGGGACTGTCTAAACTTCACAAAGGTTACAAAGCCAACTCCAAAGTCCTGCATGTGGGTCAGGCCAATCCCAATTCAAAATAGATGGAGGTTGTATGGTTTGAGAGCAGCCCTGCAGGGAAGGACTTGGGGATACTGGTGGACAAAAACTTGGATATGTACTGGTAAAGTGGGATTACAGCCCAGAAAGCCAATTGTATTCTGGGCTTCAACAAAGTGTGGCCAGAAGGTCCATGGAGGTGATTCTGCCCCTCTAGTCGGCTCTCATGACACCCTACCTAGAGTCATGAATACTTATTTAAATACCCCTGATTGATGTTGATTTAAACAACAACAAAAAATACCACATGGCATGAATAAAAATGTTATCCTATGTGAAGTTAACATTTTATTTTTAATGTATTTTCAGAATGTGTACTTCTTTATGTGCATTTCAGTTGGAGAAAGAGTAACAAGCTTGCACAATACTACAGAAAACAGAGAAGTAAATGAATATCTTTATGCTTTAGTCACAGAAACTCAGTAAGCTGTTCAGGCTTTGTAGCATGGGATTCTTTATTTCACAGAAACTTTCCTAACATAAAGACAATTGTCCTTTGTCCAATTTGAAAAGTAACCAACCACCAAAAGAAAAAAAATCAAGAAATTTCTTTCTCCAGATCTATTGCAAAAAAAGATGTGATCACTACATCTCATCTTCTTGTATACACTTAAAACGTCTTTGGTATAATTATGTAAGTCTTATATGTGCTTAAATCAATGTTTTACTTCAGTTCTTTATGTTCCTGAGGGTTAGAATCATTGAGTTAAACATAAGAAACATAAATATTTTTGAAATTGAGTTGTCATAGTCATTCAGAAATATTACATTGCAGCAGATCATGATTACACAAAAGAGAAAGAAAATTTGACCAACAGGATGGGAAATCAATGTTTGATGTTCAACTTGATGAAAGTTTTGCTAATGTATTACTATTAGGATAGTAAAAAAAAAAGACAACTCAAACCCAGAAGCTATGTATAGACATGACGACACCAGTTTCCATGATCTGAACCATGTGTGCTTTCTTTGCACATGTGAAAGTGTAGTATCTCACACCTTGTGCCTGAAGAAATTCTTTCCAAACTTTATGCAAATCCTCTGACCCTCCAGCCACTACACATTCTTCAAACGGACACTTACCCTTAAAAGTGACAGCCAACAATAATGTGACAAATGAGCCTGCAGCCTGCACATGTGCAATACACTTTACCTAGAACATTTGGATGTGATAGAATTAGGCTGTCCTCTGTGACAAGGACACGTTAATCAAAAGAGCCAAAATCAAAGGGTAGATGAGGGGTCTTGTGTTGTACCTTTATTGTCTGTTTGGTCAGGACATTTCTTAATCATTCTGTCTTTTGCTGAGTATCTCTCTGATACTTTCAGTTTTTAAATTGAGAGAATGTTAAAATGTTGTCTATGGTGCTTATATAAGGAGAGATAAAAACTAAGTACGGTCTGACACTCTACCACAATTAGCTCTTGTGTACCTGTGTAATACTTTAATTAATATTGATATAAAAAAAAAAGAAATACTGGCTAAGGCTTTGCTTTTCTATACCACAATGTCTAGGCTGGCTTAGGTTGTTCTTTCATTTTTTCTTCATTTTAGAATGAGATGATAAATGGTGCATCTCTTACATGTTTTTGTTAATGAGAGAATTATTGAGGAAAAGAATAATCACATCTTTCAAAATGTCTGGCCCATTGTAGTTAATGTAGAAACAAATTATTTCTTGTTCACTTTTACATGAACACAGTCAACACCCAGTGAAAGCTTTACGATTTCTTAATTACAGCAATAGAATTTTAGAAAGCACTACAGGGTACTCTTCAGATTTGTCTTGGCAGCTTTTCATCAACATAAGTTTACATTAAAAAGGGGTAAAAAAGAAAGGAAAAACCAGCCATCTCATAAGAAGACAAAATCACCAACCAATGTGAATTGCATATATGCAATTAAGAGTTGGCCTTGGTGATTGAGAAGCTTTTTCCTTTCTTTTTTTATTTTGCATTTCCAATGCTTTTGTGAAGTGATAAAATAGAATAGAATAGAATGAACCAGGTTGGAAGAGACCTTCGAGATCATTGTGTCCAACCTATCATCCAAGACCTCCTAATCAACTAAACCATGCAACCAAGCACCCTATCAAGTCTCTTCCTAAACACCTCCAATGATGGTGACTCCACCACCTCCTCGGGCAGCCCATTCCAATGGGCAATCGCTCTTTCTGTGTAGAATTTCTTCCTAACATTCAGCCTAAACTTCCCCTGGTGCAGCTTGAGACTGTGTCCTCTTGTTCTGGTGCTGGTTGCCTGGGAAAAGAGATCAACTTCCGCCTGTCTACAACTTCCCTTCAGGTAGTTGTAGAGAGTAATAAGGTCTCCCCTGAGCCTCCTCTTCTCCAGGCTAAGCAACTCCAGCTCCCCCAGGCTTTCCTCATAGGGCTTGTGTTCCAAATCCCTCACCAACTTTGCGGCCCTTCTCTGGACATATTCCGGCAAGTCAACATCCTTCCTAAACTGAGGGGCCCAGAACTGGACACAGGACTCAAGGTGTGGCCTAACCAGTGCAGTGTACAGGGGCAGAATGACCTCCCTGCTCCTGCTGGCCACACTGTTCCTGATGCAGGCCAGGATGCCATTGGCCCTCTTGGCTGCCTGGGCACACTGCAGGCTCATCTTCAGCCTACCATCAACCAGTACCCCTAGGTCCCTCTCTGCCTGGCCATTCTCCAGCCACTCTGACCCCAGCCTGTAGCACTGCATGGGGTAGCTGTGGCCAATGTGCAGAATCCGGCACTTCAGTTAACACACCTTTAACAATTGATTTGCAATTCATGTGTTCAAAATAAACATGATATGTGAGGTAAAATATATAGACAGATAAAATGCAGGTCAACTAATTTTAAGTTTATGGTTCAGAGATAATAAAGGTAGTCCAGATATCATAATTGTGCTTCAGTTCTAACTGCTAGGTTGTTCTGAGACTTTCTGAAGTTCCTCTAGTTTGCTGCAGTCAAAGGCATATTGTTGAGGCATACAAAATTGTATATATCCTTAGTTTAAATAAAAAAATCCTCAGTTCTGTGTCTAAGCAAAGTATGATTCTGCCAGAAAGAAATCATAGAGGTTTAACACTACTTAGTTTGTGTGATATGTGTCTATATCATATATATCATGTAAGTTTGTGTCACTTTTTGTTTTTTCCTGATATATTTGACAAGTGGAACAAGTTTAACCACCTACATAAAGAAATATCAGCTGCATTTCATTCATGCTTTTCCCATGAATATTCAAAATCTTACAGAGGAACCAGGAAAGATACACAAACATTAATGTTGATACTAGTTGTTGAATTGATACCATGATTAGCTAGGTAAAAACTGGAGTAAATAATGCTATTTCGGTTTCCTACCATGTAAAGAGTGTGTGGCTGACAGTTGTTGCTTTAACTTATTAGAAACTCTTCTAAGTCATTATTAGAAATGCTCTCACTCTATTATTTAATCCTCTTCTGCTTTCTAATTATTTCATAGCTGCAACAGGGTAGGTTTAGACTGGACATTAGAAGTTTTTTCACAGAAAGAGTGGTCAAGCATTGAAATGGACTGCCCAGGGAGTTGATTGACTCACCAACCCTAGATGTGTTTGAAGGTCATTTGGATGTGGTGCTTGGGGATATGGTTTAGGGGTGTACCTTGTAGAGTAGGGTTGTCGGTTGGACTTGATGATCTCACAGGTCTTTTCCAACTGGAATGTTTTCCTGATTTCTGTGATCTTAAAAACTGAAATAATATATATTTTTCCTCTTAATCTCATTTACACATCAAGATGAGCAAAGCACTGTCAGTTAAGATCACAGTATCACAGTATCACAGTATCACTCAGGTTGGAAAGGACCTCGAGGATCATCGAGTCCAACCTATCAACACAGACCCCATGACTAGACCATGGCACCAAGTGCCACGTCCAATCTCCCCTTGAACGCCTCCAGGGTCGATGACTCAACCACCTCCCTGGGCAACCGGTTCCAATGCCGAATGACTCGCTCGGTGAAGAACTTCCTCCTCACCTCGAGTCTGAACCTCCCCTGGCGCAGCTTGAGACTGTGTCCTCTTGTTCTGGTGCTGGTTGCCTGGGAGAAGAGGCCAACTCCCTCCTGGCTACAACCACCTTTCAGGTAGTTGTAGAGGGCAATGAGGTCACCCCTGAGCCTCCTCTTCTCCAGAGGAGGCCCCCAAAAACATCTGCTGTATAAAGGTACATGCAGTCATAATAGCAATTTCCATGCATTCAAAACCAACATATTGCTCCTAAGATCAAAATAATGTCTTAAATTATTTTTTTAAATGTTTTTTCTTGTCTTTGTATTTTAGGGTCTGAGTTGTCATTGCTAAACTTGTCTTGATATTTTGCTGTTCTTTGCAGTAATGTAAGTAGTGATTACTTTTTTTTTTTAATTATGAATTTATATTTTCTGTTGAGCTCTGATGTACTGAAGCAGATTAAAACACGACAAACTTTCAGACTTACAATAATACTGTGTGAATGAGATAAAAACCTGCTCATGAAAAAGATGTTATAATCAGCAAGCATTGTAAATAGCAAATGTGAGAAAACAGGACTGCATGTGATTAATTTGTTGAATAAACAGATTTGTTTGATCTTCTGCTTGTAGAGAGGACATAAATGTGTCTAATAGCTCAAATAAGTTTAGCAATTAATTTAGGTTTTCTAGAGTTAACTATTATGGTACAATATAATTATTTTTTTCTTGAAATATGACTAGCTCAGGTATGAAAATTTATCTTAAAGAAGAATAAAAATGTGGAAGATAATAATGCAGAAAAAAAAAATCACACACATTGTGAGATTCTGCTGATGGGTAAGATTGTGCCCACTGTCATAGGAATGTGGACAAAAAGAAAAGCTACCTACTTTGGAAGTTTTTCCCTTGAAACATTTTCTGCTAAAAGAAAAGTGAAAATTAGAGCATTTACAAAACTAATTTCCTTTAGGGAGTGTTTCTAAAATTCTTGTTTAGATTCAGTTCAATTTAGTGTTTCACATTAGCAGCTGCTAAATGCCCACCATGTCTCAAAGTATTTGGATTTAATTTAATTTAAATGTCTGTCTCCCTGAAATAATTAAATGAACAGCAAGTCAACTTAAAGGAACATTGCGCAGTAGACAAAAATCACAAAAGAAGTTTAATTGCATTAAATAAATTATAATATTGATCAACATAAACCAGTATTGAATTTAGTATTTTACTCTGGCTCATTGGTTTAGCTTTCTTTATTAAGTCTGTAAATAAATTGCAAAGGATTAGAGAAGATAACATGCTATTGAAGAGTACAGCATTTTCATTTCAGAAACTTGTTTCTTTTTTATCTTGGTACTGTAAGATTTACTCCAGCATCTTGAAATTATTTTCCTTTGAAAAGTGTGCACTAGTATTCTAAAGTGTATGTAGAAATATGCTGGAATAGAAGTGATGAGTCACTTCTAGAAGTGGAATAGAAGTCCACAAGTCAAGAGTTTGCTGCTGGTAGCATCTTAAAGGACCATTACAGTGTCACAAACATTTGAAAGAGGAGTCTTCAGTACAGAAGCATTATTTTATTGTATCTCTAAGGCCTTTTACTGAAGACATTTTAAGGCTCTTCTCTCTTAATCATGGAGAAAATATTGCAACTTGCTTTCTTAAAAATAGGTGTTTCACTAATGTACCCCTGGTAGCATTTCTCTTACAAGTACAGGACTGATTCTGTACGTTGAACACTGTCAGTTCTGTCAGTTTTATCATGATTTATGAACGTTTGTTGTTTTCCTGAATGTGCAATATATGGAGTAATTTGATCAATTAACAGCACCACCTTGATCTATATGGAAAACAAACAAACAAAATACAAAACCAAGACCCAAAACCCTAACCACCTCACAAAGAAGCAAAGCAACAAACTACCAACACCCCCCAAAAAAAAAACAGCCAAACAAACAAAAACCAACAAAAATCCAAAACCAGAATAACCTTAAATTTCAAAAATAATAATGGAAATCATCATAAACATCTAACGATCATGACTTGCTTAAACACACCACTGTTTAGGAGGTAGGCAGACAAGGCCCTTAATTACATAGAATCATAGAATTGTTAGGGTTGGAAGGGACCCCAAGGATCATCTAGTTCCAACACCCCTGCCATGGGCAGGGACACCTCATACTAGATCAGGTTGCTCATAGCTATATCCAGCCTGGCCTTAAAAACCTCCAGGAATGAGGTTTCTACCACCTCCCTGGGCAACCTGTTTCAGTGTCTCACAACCCTCATGGTGAAAAATGTCTCCCTAACATCCAATCTGAATCTACCTATTTCTATTTTTTTCCCATTCCCCCTAGTCCTATCACTACCTGACACCCAAAAAAAGTCATTCACCAGCTTTCTTGTAGGTCCCTTTCAGATACTGAAAGGTCACAATAAGGCCTCCCCAGGGCCTTCTCTTCTTCAGACTGAACAGCCCCAACTCCCTCAATCTGTCCTCATAGGAGAGGTGCTTCAGCCCTCTGAACATCCTCATGGCCCTTCTCCGGACACGTTCCAGCACATCCAGATCCTTCCTCTAATAGGGGCTCCAGAACTGAATGCAGTACTCCAGGTAGGGTCTCACCAGAGTGGAGTAGAGGGGGACCTGCTGGTTATGCTTGTCTTGATGCAGCCTTGGATGTGATTTGCTTTCTGGGCTGCAAGTGCACAGTGGTGGCTCATGTTGAGATTCTCATCCACCAGCAGCCGCAGGTCCTTTTCTTCAGGACTGCTCTCAAGCCCAGCCTATATTGGTGCTTGGGATTGCCTCGACCCAGATGCAGGACCTTGCATTTGGTCTTGTTGAACTTCATGAGGTTGTCGTGGGCCCACATCTCCAGCCTGTCAAGGTCCCTCTGGATGCCATCCCTTCCCTCCAGCGTGTCTGCTGCACCACACAGCTTGGTGGTGTCAGCAAACCTACTGAGGGTGCATTTAATGCTACTGTCCATGTCACCAACAAAGAGGTTAAACAAGGCTGGTGCCAGTACTGATCCCTGAGGGACTCCACTTGTCACTGGACTCCACTTGTCACTGGCCTCCACTTGGACATGGACCCACTGACAAACACTCTTTGGGTGTGGCCATCAAGCCAGTTCTTTATCCACTGAATGGCCCATCCATCAAATCCATTCTGCACCAGCTTGGTGACCAGGATGTGGTGTAGGACAGTGTCGAAGGCTTTGCTCAGGTCCGGGTAAATTATATCAGTTTTTCAGCCTTCATCTATTAATTTTGTGACCTTGTCATAGAAGGCCACCAGCTTTGTCAGGCAGGATTTGCCCTTAGTGAAGCTGTGATTGTGCCCAATCACCTCTTCATTATTCTTTTGCCTCAGCAGTGCTTCCAGGAGGATCTACTCCATACTGTTACCGGGCAGAGATGTGAGACTCTGTGATCATTTAAGCCTTAACTGGGAGTTAAGAGGGGGTGAGGGGTGTGGTAATAAAAAAAAATTCCTTTCCTCTTCTCTCTCCCCCTTCTCTCTCTCACTCTCTATTTTCTCTCTCTCTCCTTCTGAGCCATCCACTTTATTTCTGTTAATAAATAGCCTCGCTATTGTTATTTTGGCTTTGTTTGTGCCTCTAATTTCATAACAAAGAAATATTCAAAATAACTGAGTCTCTTTCCCTCTCTGGACTGAGACACAAGGGTACTGTGGGTGGTGTACTTCTTAAAGGAGCATGTTTGATCAATTTGTATCATGTGTTTCACCTGGTAGTTACCTGTTCCCATTGACCCTGCACATGTGAGGTGCTGCAGGAAGTCTGGGGAGCTGCCTGATGAGAGGATATTGAATCTTCTCCACTAAGAGTTGACTTCTGTTCTGTATTTGTAAAGATCAGTTTGTGAAAGTTATTGTGATTCTATGTAATTAAGGGCATTGTCTGCCTACCTCCTAAACAGTGGTGTGTTAAAACAAGTCATGATTGTTAGATGTTTATGATGCTTTCCATTATTATTTTTGAAATTTAAGGTTATTCTGGTTTTGGATTTTTGTTTTTTTCACTCTCACTGATGTTTCTTAACCTGCTCACCTCTCCCTGAGCTCTATCACTTCATCCTGGAGCTGTGCCAACTGGCTGAACAGGTCAAAAACCTGCTCACACCTCACACACCCATAGTCAGTGTTGCCCCCTGTTGCCTGTAAAAGATTATGGCATTCCTTACAACCTGTGGCCCGGGGGCCAATATTCATTTTGGTAGGTGCAGAGAGAAGAGTCTTCCTCCTCCAAGTAGCCACCATTATGCCTTCAGTAAGACTGAAGCACCTTGTGTCCTGCACGCACACCCTGCTCATGCCGACTACTGAGTTAAATTGAAAGAAGCCCCTAGGATACCTCACAACCCACTCCTGGGTTTCAACTCAGCTAATTCAAAAGGAGCCCCTGGGGTACACTCAGTCACTATTTGCACTTCCTATGCCTATTAGTCTGCCTGCACCAATGGTGAAGTGCTCCAGGTTGGGTCAGGTCACGTCTTTCCCTCTCTTGCTCTCTGTCTCCCTGTCTCTAGGAGCCCTCTTGCCTCTTTTGAAGAGCTCGGCACAGCACGGAGCTGGCCGGTGCTGATGCAGTTGCTTCACAGCTTGCAGCTTGCTTTACAGCTTGCAGCTTGCTTTACCTTTTGGCTAAGTGCTGAAAATGTCAGGCAGTTGGACTAGCTGATCTTTGTAGGTTACATCCAAGTGACTATTATTATTCTGAAGAAAAATCAAGGTTGCTTAATGGATACCAAAGGCTAACAACAAACATAAAAACCCCAAGCAGCAAACAAACCAACCCAAACAAAAAACCAAGCCAAGCAAACAAAAATCAAACAAACAAAACCTCAAAAACCCCAAGCAACCAACCAAACAAAAAACTTCAAATAAATAGAAAAAGACAAGGGTAAACTGAATAGGAAAGCTCTATCTTTTCTGTCTTCTGGGAATCAGCTAAGAAGCTTCAAGGTTAAAATGAACTGAAAGAGACTTATGAAAAATGTATTTTTATGACAAAAGTAGTTCAGGACTTACCATTTCAGAAAAGTTTTGAGATTTTCATTGCTGATAATTTTTAACAGTAATTAAAAAAAAAAAAAAAATCAGAAATAGCTAGATATACCTGATCTTATCTTGGAGTAGGAGGTAGATTAGATCACTTCCCTGAATTCCATCCCATCCCCAGATAAATAAATAAAAAGGTCCTGAATAAGTCAGAGTTTTGGAATTTGACTAGCTCTTTTGTAGTGTGTTTTTTCCAAAAAGACCAAAAAGTATTTGAATTATAACACAATAACTATCAGCCCACTGAGAAAAAGAGAAGGCAAATTTTATGTGCATACAGACTATAAAACCCTAGGAAAATTTTAAACAGGAAGGACTTGAGGAGACTAGCTCAGGACAAAAAACAACAACTGAATATTATTTCTTTTTTAATTTTCTCTGCTTATTGTGTTCTTGGTAGGTGGGTCATACTTTCAGGCATCAGTATACTCTATTGTTTCTAGCTCATGGAAAAATCTGCCAAGATAAAACTCTCATCCTTCCTTGCCTTCTGTTTTCAGCCCTGTGATAGCTGGACTGTGTCTTCTTCCTGTTATTCCCTTTCAACCTCTGTGCCCTGTTCTCAGGGAATTTCCAGACTCCCTGGTGCTTCTGAAGCCTTTCCACACTTTCTAATTTTATTGCCACACTCCAGATGTGTGGTTGGAAAGCTGCAACTTGGAGAGGGACCTGGGGGTACAGATTGATAGTTGACAGAATATGAGTCAGCAGTGTGCCCAGGTGGCCAAGAAAGCAAATGGCTTCCTGGCTTGTATCAGAAACACCGTGGCTGTCAGGAGCAGAGAGATTATCATCCCCCTGTACTCAGGACTGGTAAGGCCACACCTTGAGTATTGTGTCCAGCTCTGGTCCCCTCACTATAGGAAGGAGATTGGGGTACTTGAGCATGTCCAGAGATGAGCATAGAATCATAGAATCAATAATGTTGGCAAATACCTCAAAGATCATCAAGTCCAACCTGTAAACAGCAATGTAAGCAATAGTGCTTATGAAGGGCCTGGATTACAAGACCTGTGAGGGGCATCTGAGGGAGCTGGGTTCTTCAGCCTAGAGAAGGTTGGACTTGATGATCTTTGAGGTTTTTTCCAACCTTGTTGATTCTATGATTCTGTGAGAAGAGGAGGCTGAAGGGTGGCCTTATTGACCTTTACAACTACCTGAAGTTGGAGTGGGGACGGGGCCAGCCCCTTCTTCTTGATGTCAAGAGATGGGACTAGAGGAAATGGTTACAAGCTGTACCAGGGGAGGTATAGGCCAGATTTTATGAAATACTTCTTCACAGAGAGGGTTATCAAACATTGTAATGGTCTGACAAGGCTGGTGGTGGAGTCACCATCCCTGGGGTGTTAAAGAGGTGTGTGGACCTGGCTGTTAGGGACATGGTTTCATGTAGACCCTTCAGTACTGGGTCAAAGGTTGAGTTGGATGATCTTTGAGGTCTCTTTCAGTCAGATATATTCTGTGATTCTGTGAGACATCCCCAGAAATAATCTTGAATGAGTCAAAAGCTTCTATAGAAATCTGGGGAATCTGGAACTTGATCTGTGTTTTGACTTCACAGTTTAGGATTATCATAAGATTGATTTGGAAGGGATCCCCTGGCAAGGGCAGGGACACCTTCCACTAGATCAGGTTTCTAAAAGCCCCATCCAACCTGTCCTTGATGACATCCCTTCACTGCAGTGTTAACTACATCACATGGACTGGTGTCATTAACAAACTTGCTGAGGGTGCACTCAGTCCCACTGTCTACATCACTGACAAACATATTTAACAGCGTATGTTTCAATACCAACCCCTGAGGAACACCAGTTGTCACTGGTCTCCACTGGGACATTGAACCGTTGACCACAATTATTTGATTGTGACCATCTAGCCAATTCCTTATCCACTGAGTCATCTATGTGTCAAATCCATGTCTCCAATTTAGAGACAAGGATGCTGTGTGGGACAGTGTCAAATGCTTTGTAAGCAGAATTAAAGTACAGGTGCCTATGAGTTAAGCAATCTTAGCCTAGCTTGCTAATCTTGAGAGCTTTTCTTTCCTTTACAACATGAGCAAGAACAGATCTCACTTTGAAATGTTGAGATCTTTAGGAAAAAAAAAATAGAAATAAAACTCTGAAGTCACCTGAACCTGTAGAGTACAGGAATACTCATAATAGGTTTAAAAGAGAGACAAGAGGATAACAGGCAGATTTCCCAAATATCTTGAATGTCTATGCATTTTTCCAGGAAACATATTGAATAAATAGAAAGAGTTGAAGGTGATATTAGTTTTTTCTGATTGAAATAAATAAGAGATTTTGCAGTAGTATAATATTTTTATTTCACTAATCAAGATGGTGCAACAATCTAAAAAGAAGAAGTTACTGCATATGGTTGGAAAGATTTGCTCTGTGAATTAAAAGTAAACACATTTAAATCTGCTGAAAGATTGTAGCTGCATAAGAGGAAAATATCAGGGCTTCTAATACAATAGAAATGTACTGCAAAGTACTAAAATGAGGTCCAGATGAATGAGATGACTAATGAGACACTATTTAAAACTGATAATTGGAAGCCACACCTAGTTGAATATGCAGTGTTCAGCAGTTTCTTTGAGCACATTCAGAAGAAATGTTTCACTTAACAAAATGAATTTTTTTTTTAAAGTAATAAAGCTTTTGTGAACTGGTGTGTAACTAATGGGAGGAGATTGTGAGACAGGATGTAGAGAAATCTGGATGAGATGAAACTTGATGAATTTTCTGGATAAAATTGCCCTGTTGAGCTGTGGATCTACATTCTACCCAGCTTAACACTTTGGTGTTTATCTTAGAGAAAGAAGGAGAGAGAGGAATAATAATGTGTGGCCGGATCAATCCTTTGGAAGTATCTAATGCTTTTTAGAATCGATAAAAAGAAGATACTACTTTAGATGCAGTAGTTCTCTTTCTGTAGGGTTTTTTTTTTTTTAATGGTTACCTTTATTTAAAAAGAAAAAAAATCACAAAAAAACCCTACCCTCAAAACCAGGATGGTTATAGGCAGATTAAGTTTCTCCTTCTGATTAATTAAAAATTAAACACCTGGATTTTGAGTAGTGGTCTAAATAAGGAGGACTCAATTCTGCTCTTGTGTTAAAGTTTTGAGGAAAGCTTTTCAGCTGGGTTTAGTAAGTGGAAGGTCAAGGTATGCCACCAGGGTTAGATAACAACAGAGAAAATAATGCCACAACAGTTTAAAAAAGCTCCATTTGTGTTCATTTTGAGAGACCTTGGATACTTTAGAACACAGTAGAATAAAACTATGCCTTAATATAAATTTATTCTCTTATTATGCATAGTAGTAAAGTTTCTTTCCATTGCCCTGTTTGTAACTACAAACTTGAGATTTAATTTCCTTTCGAAACTTAGCTTTGTTATTGCCAATATTCACCAATATCAATCAATATGCATTTATATTTATACTAACAAAATTTTCTTCAAGATTTCTCCAAGGTCCCACTCAACTGACATGCAATCATTTATTTTAGGAGGATTTACTAAGAGCCTAAAATTTAGATGCAAATTAAACACCTCAATTAGACAGATTGCTCAAAATGACTAACTAGTCATGGCTGTGGTAGCCCTGATCCCTCTCAAGCTCAACAGTGCATTTCATGCAATTATGTGACTGAACTTCTACTGATAAATAAATGTCAGGTCACCTCCTGTTGTTTGTATCTGAAATTCAAATCTCCATGTGGAAATTCCATATTTTCAGTAAAAGCTTGAAAAGCAGTTGTAAATTAAACAGTGCACCCGGGTCTTTAATTTAAATGAAAGTTCTCCTTTATGAAACCAATATCACCTGTGGAGAAATGTAGCTAACTTTAAATGTATGTTCTGTATTCTGGGTCTGCATCTCATAATTTAAAATCATGCTCCTGAGTGGATAAGCTTGATTATAGCTCTCAAAGAGAGCAATGTCTGGCGCTAAAAGTTCCTTATGCATATACATGTCCATTGCTAGTTTTTTAAAATTGACTAATACTCTCAAATAAAACCTTCCCTAATCCTTCTAGATTGTTTGGCCAACATCGTAGGTCTTCAGGAAACCAAAGATGTATTGTAACTTTTTGAAGATGACGATGGATTGTGCATCCCATCTCTTCTATACCTGATGCTCAGCATTTTGTTTTTGTTACTTCTTTGACAGAGTATCTTGATGGAAACCTTGTCAATTATGCAGTGAGGTTTACACAATTTAAACTGCTCTTTTTTTATTCAGTGATGACCAATTAGAGTGCTTAGCTGTGACTTAAGATAAGAATACATTTACTATTATCAAAGTGATGGTCCTTCTGGGGGAACTTACTATGCAGAGATCTTCCATATGGATGAACACTAAATGAAACACAGGAGATTCCATCTGAACATCAGGAAACACTTTTTCACTGTGTGGGTGACTGGGCTTTGGCACAGGTTGCCCAGAGAGGTTGAGGACTCTCCAGCCTTGGAGATACTCACAAGCTGTCTGGACATGGTTCTGGGAAGCCAGCTATACATGGCTCTGCTTGAGCAGAGTGGTGGTTGACCCATAGGATCTCCAGAGGTCCTTTCCAACCTCAGTAAATCTGTGATTTGCCATATCACTTGAAAATTTGCTTTAGAGTGCTTTACTAATTTACTTTTAGAATTTGGCTGACACACCTGAAGGCTGTGCTGCCATTCAGCAGGATCTGGACAGGCTGGAGAGTTGAGCTGGGAGAAATTTAATGAAATATAACAAGGGCAAGTGTAGAGTCTTGCATCTGGGAAAGAACAACCCCATGTACCAGCAAAGGTTGGGAACTGACCTGTTGGAGAGCAGCACAGAGGAGAGGGTCCTGGGGGTCCTAGTGGATAGAAGGATGACCATGAGCCAGCAATGTGCCCTTGTGCCCAAGAAAACAAATGGTATTCAAGGATGTATTAGAAAGGGAATGGTTAGTAGGTTGAGAGAGGTTCATCCTTCCTGTGGAACCCAGGGTTGGTACACAGGGAGATGTTTTACCAACCTACAGATCCATAAGAAAGCATATGGGAGTATAGTGATAACAGAATATTGTATCACTAGGGAGCATGGAAAAACAGGTGGTGAAAGCCACCTGTGAGAGTTGTAAAGTGCACCCAAAGGTCGACAGGCTGTAGGAGGGAAAGTGAATCATGTAAGCATCTCCCACTAAATAGCCACTTGTCCCATGAATCAGGGTCATTTGCCTTCCTGTGGCAAATGATTACCACTCTACAAACTGGTCTACCAATTTGCATTTCAGCTTGTCATATTGGTTTTCCTGGCAGGACTGGGCACAATATATTTAATGACATGCACAAACAGAACACACATCTCCCCCTTTGCTCTGGCGAGGCCATATATGGAATATTGTGTCTAGTTCTGGGACTCTCAGTTAAAGGACCAGGAACTGATTGAAAGAGTCCAGTGCAGAGCCACAAAGACCATCTCCCCTATGTGGAAAGGCTGAGGGAGCCGAGTCTCTAACTTGGAGCAGAGAAGACTGAAATGTGACCTCATTAATGTTTACAAATCTGAACGGCCAGTGTCAGGAGGATGGAGCCAAGCTCTTCTCAGTTGTGTCCAGTAATAGGACAAGGGGCAATTGGTGCAAGCTGGAGCATAGGAGAGTCCACTTGAACATAAGAAAAACTTTTTTACAGTGAGGGTGACAAACACTGGAACAGGCTGCCCAGAGAGGTTGTGGAGCCTCCTTCTCTGGAGACATTCAAAACCTGCCTGGATGTGTTCCTGTGTGACCTGCTCCAGGGGATTCTGCTCTGGCAGGGGGGTTAGACTAGAAGATCTTCTGAGCTCCCTTCTAACCCCTAATGTTCTGTGATGCTGTGAGTTTCTTTTTCCTTTTACAATATACATGTCTAGGTATATTAATTTATTTTAACTGAAAGTAATGGCGGCAGAATTTTTTTTTTGGGTTTTATGTTTTGATTTTTTTCCTTCCATTAATTTTTTCCAAAACTTTAAGGATTCCTTTTGGAAAATATTTTACAAGTATGTTAAAAATTCTGCACAATACAGAGACGTTTTTAAAATGTTAAAAACCCAAAGTAACTCAGTTTGAGGATTTTAAAATAGGAATGATTTTTGTTCCTTGGATTGTGCAGCACTGAGGATGTAGGTGAAGGAAACAAGGAGGAAAGGGACTTCTATTTACAGTAATAACACAACCAGTTGCTTTTGCTTCAGGCTATGTGTACCCTTCAGAGTTTTCTTAACACATTTGCATCAGGTCAGGGAATGACAGCATGTGATAACTGACCATCATAGTTCTGGCAGGCACAGGCAAATCATGAATTGTCCACATATTTATTTTTATTTTTAATTTTCATAAGAACAGGTGGAAAAAGCTAGGAAAATAAAAATACAAATATAAAGGTCAGTACAGGATTTAATTTTTTTAATTTTTGGGGTTTTTATTTTAAAATGCATTACAGTAAGGTAGATCTAAAATGCTTCCAAGCATATACCTGTCCTGGTTTGAGTTAGAATAGAACTAATTCTGTTCAGTCATTTTAAATTTCAGCTCAGTCTTTTCTAAGTAACTCTCTTTCGTTAACAGCATGTTTTCACAATCAGTGTCTGCTTCTAGTAGCAGTAGTGCTCGACATTTCTAGTTGTATTGTTTTGCATGTAGTGTTTTTCTGCATACCAAGGATTGGTATGAAGACCAAAGTCACTGTTAAATTTAGTGTACTACATAGAGGTGCAGGAAGTAAAATGCCACACCTGTGGGTAGGAGCTGACTGGACAGGTGACCCCCAAATCATTAAGGTATTCCATTCCACATAATTCATATTCATTATAAATCTGAGTGATTACAAGGGTCAAACTCTGTTCTTCAAAGGCCAGCATTTGAGGAGGGCTCTGTCTGTTCTGGCCTTGATCCTTATTCATGAGTTGCTGAATTCAGTTTCAGAATCCAGCTCTTGAATCAGGTTGCCATTTGCTGCTGAGTTCAGTCTGGAACTTGGGCCACAGCATCAGTGGTGAATGTGACCAATTTCCACCAGAAGGGTTGGATTTGATATTGGTTTATATGTATTTTATTTTATTATAATCCTTTTCATTAAAGTAAATTCAATTTTCTTTTTTTAGCATCTGAAAGTCTCTCCCTTATTCCCTTTCTCTTCCCCTTTGGACAGGGAAAGAGGTTAATAGAGAGCGTCTGTCACTCATTCAGTGGTGGGCACATTCCTAACCCTTGACTACATCTTGCTTAATTATCCACAATGAAAACAGCTGAGTAGGAAAACAGGTGAAAGTAAAGCCAAGTACAGATGAAAAAAGTAGTGAATCCAAAAGAAATTATTAATACTTTATATTCTTACTGAAAAGAGATCATCTTTACCTCATCTTTTAAGATATTACTGTTGTTGTTTTTCTGTGTGCAACATAAAGGGCTGTGTTGACCTCCACAGACAGGAGATATCCACAGGCAAAATAGATTTGTCAATGGCTATTCTGTATGGATCGTGCTAAGGACTGATTACTATTGACTTATTTTTATGCTTTACAGTCAATGTGGATGAATAGGCACCTTCAAGGAGGTCAATTCATCTGACTCATGAAAGAAAGCTAAGCTCAGTAACTGTGACTTATGAATGTGTAACTGTGTCTAAATTTAGTCTAGAAGAATTTTAGTTGAAGTGCCCATGATTGTCAACATCAGCTATGCTTATACAACAACAACAACAATACTAATATCCTGTGTACTAAAGCCTTGAACTACTGAAAAAAAAAAACTATACTGAAAAACTGTGATTTTATTCTTCAGTAACACAGACCTCATGCATTCTCTTATGAGCTTTAGACATTTTGATCTGTGGCTAGAAAAGGTTATTGAGGAGGTCTAATTTGTCTGTTATATCTCATCTAAACCAAGTTAAGAATAAACATGTCAGTGTTTTTCATTCTATTTCTCTAAAAAAAAAAATAAAGGAAGTAAACTTTCAGTAGAATTACCAGATATAACCTGCATAAGTCATTATAAAGAGCAGTCATCATGTAAAAAAAAACACAACACCATCAGTTACCAACTGCAGAACATGAGCCAGAAGAGTTGAGATTTACTCTTTAAAATGGTGCTCTCTGTACAGTTTGAGGTTAGAATTCAATAAGCACAAGATCAACAATTTAGGTTTTATGTTCATCACTTGTCAAAAGAAGTTACATATAGTCCTATTTTCTCTCTAAAGTTTCAGAAATGAACAAATAAATTCATTTGTGTTATTTATGTGATTCTTCTAATGTGGCAAATTTTCTCCTAATTTCATGATAGATGGAACTATAATCAGTCAATTAACTTTATCCAGTCTGGCATTCTAGCTCAATCTGTAGTAACACTCCTAGTAACAGATGGTTAATGACAGGACATAGCAACTCTCTTAACAACTCCTTGCTTAAGGTTATACTTCATAATTTATTCTGTCAGTTAGTATAGTGTAAATTGAACTACATGATGTGACAGGAAGGTTAAAATGAGTGTCCAGTGAGAGATGCAGACATGAGGTCAGAACTAGAACTAGTTATTGGGACATTCAGTGACCTGAATGGTGACTTAAAAAAAAAATAAATAAATTCTTAAGCTTGCACAAAACATGTACTTCATGTTGATTACAGTACATAAATGAGAGGTTTATGTTAAAAAAAAACCCTACAAGCTTGTTTTTGGTGTGTGTTTGGTGTGGTGGGATTTTTTATTTGGTTTGGTTTGTTTGTTTGTTTAACTCTCTATTCTTCTCCTATATACACCTTTACTACATTACCCGATTGATGATTCTGTTTAACAAACAGGATTTCAGAGAATGGCTTGAAAACTTGGGAATGAGGTTTAATCTATAGTTCCTTTAATCCCTCTAAACTTTTTATCATTGGGTGGAAACAAACACAAGGCCTACAGGTTCTTTGAGTTGTTTCTTAGACTCTAAACTTCCCAAAAGAGTCATGTACCGCGTACAATGTTTGCACATAAACCACCATACCCCCAAAACCAATACTGAAGCCATTATTTTCAATAGAAGACTGTAAAATATTGCAACTGACACATCACTTGGAGTTTGATAAGAGTGCTATTAATTTCATGACTAACAAGTATCTACATGGCACAGCAGGGTACCATCATACAGGATACAGCTCTAAACAGATGACTAAATTGCTGGCAGCTGTACAGTTGAACAATCTCTCTATGTGCCTCAAGATAAAATATCTCACCTCTCTTCAGGGTCAATTAAGCTTGTGTTGAGTGCTGTTCTAAAATATTTATTCTTCTGTTTGTACTCAGGCTAGTTGATTGAGATTCACCTATGATATCTCTTTGTAACAGAGCACTGAGAGAGCAGACATAGGTGGGATGCGCTTAATACTCATTGAAACAAAGAACCTTTTACTCGGTGCAGAAATGCTTCCCTTTTCAAGAGCCTGATGCACAGAGTGCATTGAAGCTGAAGTTAAAACTCCCATTGACTTAAAGAGAATGAGAACCAGGCTTCATAGCTTTCCAGCAGTTGTTATGAAACTGCAGAAGGAGAATAAAATCAGGGCACAAGCAGTGCAGTGGTGGAGAATGAAAGAAAAAGCAAATACTGACTACTTTCTTTTTGTCTACTCTGCGAAAGAAAGATGGATCTAAAATAGCTATTAGACTAGCAAATGGCAAACTCCAGTTTCCTCAAGCACTCGTCACCAGGAATTTTAATAACTTCATTTAGCACTGCAGCATTTATGTTTCTCAACACTGACTAATACAATGCTGAGATAGTTAGTCTTTCAAGTGGAGTTTTACTGAAGAATGGAAAGGTGAGTGCTTGGGGATTTGGCTCTTAAAACTAAAAAGGACAAATTTTGGATAGAATGTTTAAAGAGGAAAAGAAAATTTAAAGGAAAAGTTAGTGAGGGAGATTAAGGGTGAAGGAGAGAAACAAGGGGGAAAGCTAATGAAGTAAGTTATACTGAGAATTACTCTGCAAAACAACTATTAGCAGGTAATAAATCACAGCGCTGAAAAGCTGAAAAATAAAACTAGTAAGGTAGCTGAAATGACATAAAACACCTGAAATATGTTGAATTCTGCAAAAATGCCACTGTTTTCAAGTAAATTGCCAAACAGTACCTTTCTTTCTGTCCTCTGTATTCGATCACAGAAAACATGGTTCAGTGGCATTAGTGCATCTATAGAGTTCTGGCTGCAGTTCCTGCAAATTCAGGCCCTCGGCAGATATACTTCTGTCTATCCCATCCTATGCTGACTAGGTTCTTACCCTTGCTAAATATAAATGAATCTGTCCATAGCAATATAGGAGTTACATTAATGTTGAATTAGCACATACACCGTATGCTACTAATACATAATGGTGACTTATTAGAGAGTTAAACCATATACAGGTGTTTTATTCACCTGTTTTAAAATATTAATGCCTTACACTGGGAAAATGGCCCAGGCAACTTAAAAATATTTGGATTTTTACTGCAAATAGGTATATTTTTTTTTTAAGGGTACATTAATATTTTAATGTTTACATTAGTCATCCCTGCATAGTTTTTGATATATTCATCCATATTTGATTCTCAAAAATTTAATAGTTCAAACATGAAGAAAAACCTTTTAAAAGAGCTTATTTTTTAAAATGGAGAAAATATGCTACAGCATTATTTCTTAGTGAAATAAATTGGTTTTCCCTGATAATAAATGCATGTATGATTAAGTATTTTGTGTGTGGTTGCATTGAAGTATTTGATGGATGATTGTGAGGGGTTGGGGGCAGACTCCCTGCCCACCAAAACCATCCTCTGCTACCAAGAATGTGCTGGGTTGAGGTAGCCCCCCTCCCCACCACAGGCAAAAATAATAACTCAGACAAACGGATTGCAAAAGTGATAGGAAGTTTAAATAGAAGGCAGTGAGTGTTTACAGGAAGCCAAAAGCGCAGTGACAAAGGAAGATACCAAAACAGACCCAGAGACATCCCACAGAGACATCCCATCCCCACCTGAGGGTACACTCAAGACCCCCAGGGCTCCTTCTTCCCCACCACACCCCCCCACCCCCCCACTGCTAGGCTAGTCTCAGCTGGCCAGGTCTGAGACTGCCCATTGTAGGAAAGCAGAAAGTATCACAGTATCACAGTATCACAGTACCACTTAGGTTGGAAAGGACCTCGAGGATCATCGAGTCCAACCTATCAACACAGACCCCATGACTAGACCATGGCACCAAGTGCCACGTCCAGTCTCCTCTTGAATGCCTCCAGGGTCGATGACTCAACCGCCTCCCTGGGCAACCCATTCCAATGATGAACGACTCACTTGGTAAAGAACTTTCTCCTCACCTCAAGCCTAAACTTCCCCTGGTGCAGCTTGAGACTGTGTCCCCTTGTTCTGGTGCTGGTTGCCTGGGAGAAGAGGCCAACCCCTTCCTGGCTACAACCACCTTTCAGGTAGTTGTAGAGGGCAATGAGGTCACACCCGAGCCTCCTCTTCTCCAGGCTAAACAATCCCAGCTCCCTCAGCCTCTCCTCACACGGCTTGTGTTCAAGGCCTCTCCCCAGCCTTGTTGCCCTTCTCTGGACACGTTAAAGTGTTTCAATGTCCTTCTTAAACTGAGGGGGCTATGGAAAGTTTCAGGAGAAGAAAGAACAACAGGCCACTGATACTGGAAGGATGGCTTGATGATAAGGAGGAGCTGACCTGGTGAACGGCCTGGGGTGCCAGACAGAAGGACACTTGCCTCCATGCTGGAGAAGATCAACCTGATATGGAATGAAGATAACAACGGACAGCTGCATATCAAAGGAGAAAACCCAATTAGCAGCAGTGGTGCAAGAATGTCAGGGAATTGCTTACCCTGCTCGATTTTTCCTATATAAGTTGCTTGTTCTGTACTAATAAACGATTCCTGCTTCACCAACAAGGGAGTCTGTGTATGCTTCCTGAAAGTTCATCCCGCCGTGGCCTTGGGCCTAGCCAAGCCCAAAGCCAGGAGACATCTCCCCCAGTTACCGGCTGACGGAGGAGGAAGAAAAGAGAAAGTGCTAGACCCCGCACTGGATTTTATAGTGGTGCAGGAATTATGGCAAGAAATACCTAATTTCCTGTGCCCGCCCACTAGGCTGGACCTCTGGACACAGGAAGCACCTCATGTAGCAGAGGGCACCCAGCCCAAACAACAACTCCTGATGTTCACAGTAAGTTTTACAAAAACACAAAATATTGTTAATCATTAGTCTGCTCCTGAAATAGTCTTCTAGAATTTCTACTTTTAGACTCTCTCTTTCTATATCCATGTGATAAACATAACTTTATGTATGTACATATATGTGCTGTATGTTCTGTATGTATCTTAACCAAAGCATTCCTTTTTTATTGAAGTACATGGATTCAACTAAACTATTTACAGGCAAGTATAATCTGATTAAGTCTGTATTCAATATCACTATTACCAGCTTAGTGGTTTCAATATTATTGATTGATACTCTTTTTGCTGACTTGGTGTGGATAAAAAAACAAACAAGACAATCAATTAATCTTTCTTTGAAAATAATCTCAGCAAAGAATGTAGGGAAAATGTCTTATTTTGAGGAGAGGAATTCTACCTTAACCAGCAACAGTCAAGAAATGATCATTGCGATACCTGTGAGTAACAATAAATTTGTCATTAAGAATCTTTCTTAAAAGATCTACTCATTTGTTCACCTTTCTTCCAGATGTAGTAGTAATTGCTACAAACTCTGCAGATGCAGACAACAAAAGTAGTGGATCTCAATTGCATGTGTTTAGCATATTGCTCACAATAAGCAGTTTCTTCATGAGCTACAGGAGTGACTTCCTGGTCTGTACATAAGGATCATGCTCCTCATATATATATATCAGTGGGATATAGATACATACATATATACATAAATCACTGGGACTGAATTAATAAATTTTAAGCAAGAAAATTGACAGTGCTATACTGCACTTTACGGGACTTGAGGTGCAATGGCCCAGGCAATTAGAAAAATAAATACATAATGATCTTTAGAAATAAGGATAGCTTGGAAAATTTCACATTATATATATATTCTTGGACTCTGACTTTTTTTTTTATTTTTACCTCAACATTGCTTCAGTTGCATCACTTCTTTGCATTAGAATAAGTTAATTTTAGGGTGTAACTCCAGTTGAAGCTCAGTATATCAAAATATCTTCTGATGTTGGTCAGTAGCACTTAGTAATAGGGGATTATCAGAAAAAACAAACCAAACTAACCAACCAACCAGACAAAAAACCTTCCAAGAAATTTTCCACCTTGCCAGTCACACACTGAAGAAAAACCAGAAAGGCAGATCTTCACTTTCACTTGCAGATGTCCTTGAGCAGAGTATTACAGCCACATTCAGCTTCCAGCAGAAATGTTGCTAGGTGACTGGAAGAGGCTACAGATGAATTACACTAACTACATAAATAGTGCTTTTCAAGAGGGAAACATTTTTCATCACTTTTTGCATTCACTGAATGATGTTAGTAGAATTGCTTTTGGAGATCTTAATGTGTTTTGAGTCATCTGCCCATGGATTAATGAAGCTATACGTGGACACAACCACCTATAACACACTCATTTATTATGTATTCTATAAGAGGAATACACTCTACTCTTGATAGCCAAGTGTGAACATCTTTCCATCCTAGACTGCTCCATAATGCACAGAGCAATGACTGAGTGTAATAAGATAAAAATGAATAAATAGTGTAGCATAGAGCACATACTTTTAATTCAACAATTTATTAGCTTATAACATATCAGAGTTTGATTTGTGGCTCTTCTTGATCTATTGGTAAGAAAGCTATTGCATTATTAATATCATTGTAGGTTCTGTACATTTTATTTTCAATATTATGGCATTTATGGCATAATGTATCAAACATTATTTATAAAAGTACTATTTTCTTATTTTCCTTGGCTTAGTGTACTAATATGTTTAAGTATTTTCACTGTCATTAACAGTTTAGTATGAGAATAACAAGCTACTTTTATTCTGTAGAGCTGAATTACTATCCTATCTGGTTAAAAAAGGTTGATTTGAATGCTGATCCATCAGCTATTTTATGTACTCATGTATTCACTATGAATAAGTGATCTGGTGGGATTTCAGACAGCACATATCAGAGCTCCTACCAGACCTTAGTGACCCTGACCATCTTAATCTGAGAACCACACCCAAACAAATGAGCCCAGAGCTCAGGCCTGGGCACCCAATCGTGCCCCAGGCTAGGCTGTTAGAATGCCTGTGCACATTCCTGCCTCTCGACCTGGCTTCTGGTTCTGCGTTCCCAGGTATCTTTTCTCTTAGGTGGGTCTCTTGAAATTTTGCTGCACCTTGTCTCAGGTTTTGTCTCCTGGGTAGATTTTGTCCCCCATGTTACATCCTTGTCTCCACTCTTGTGTTTTCCCCTGTTTCATTTTGCTCTTGACCTCCTGGAAAAAATCCTGGTCTTGACTCCTTTCTTGCTGTATTCAGACTGCCAGCAATCCTCAGTGCTGAGCTCTGCTTACTGTACTCAGATGCAGAAGATCTGTGCCCCATCAATGATGACACAGGCTGTGCTGGGGTCATCCTTGGCTTTGGGCTTGCTTGTTGTGAAGGATCATCCCTGCTCCTGCAGCTCCCTCATGGTATGTTTCTGTAGCCTGATGAACATGATTTTGCATTATTATTGAGAACTTGCAAGCCTCACAGTTCAGGACCTTTGGATTTGTCTGAAATTGTGCTAAAGTATGTGAAATGTGAGAGCATATCTACTCAGTGAAAGTGAAATAAATATTTTACTCATTATTTTAAAGTGTGGTTTTTTTTTTCTTTATTTTATTTTTTTACTGTTATATTTAAAAGTGATAAATTAAACACTTGGGTGTACAAACCTAATAAACAGGTGATGACAGAGACATTAATGAAGACCTCAACTTTTCAGCCATTGACAGATAAACCTTTAACAAAACTAGTCAGCTGTAGCTTAGCCTTAAAGAAGGTCAGCTTGAACTTTGTAAATTATAGGAATTGTGAATAAAGATAAGCACAAGTATTATGAGATACTTCAGGAAGGACCTCTGGGATAGTAAAAAACTTATTATAGGATGTTTAGGGGAAAGGTTAAAAAGGGGAAATAGGTGAGTCATGTAGGAACAAGTGTAGGAAAGTGTAAAGGAAGATAACATGTTGTGCAAAAAGAATGATAGTACATTTGCCTAATCAATTCTTATGTGATCATCATTGCAGTCTATCCTATCTTCTCACTAAATGTGTTTTTTGTTTGGTTGGTTTGTTTTGTTTTACTTTTTATGTGTAACCATTCTCTTTTTAATATGTGTAAATGCTTCAAGGTCAAAGTGCTGGAAATCTGAGCTTAAGATTTTCTGTAGGAACACTAGAAGGCTACAAGTAATTTTTAATAAGAATGTAGACAAACTTTATAATAAAAATATAACTTTCCTACCTTCCAGAAACATGGTGTTTAAAGACATCTCCTGTGACTTTTCAAGTTGTCTACTAAATGGAATTATGCTATGGAAAAAATGGACTTACTAATAGCTAATTAAATAGCACAAAATGATGGAAAAGTAGTATGGGATAATTTTGGATGTGTAACTTACTCTCTAAATTGCTTTGTTATTTGGTTAAAGCAAAATGGTAAATTGAAATTATTTGCTTCGCTGAAAAAATGCTTATTTTTATTCTGGTTGTGTTTATATATTTTTTCCAGGGTGCTTTTTTCTTTTACTTTCTGCATTTACAGACTCATACATTGTCCTTTCTTTTTGAGGTGAATAAGATTTGGGTGTATATCATTTGTCCAGTGCCGAAGCAGGGTCACCTCAAGTATATGCATATAAATCAGAAAGCGTCCACAGAATGGCTACTTCATCCATTCTACTAGACGGGTAATATGGCTCAGCTTAGGCAATGCTGGAAGTTCCTAAAGCTCTCTTATGAAAATGTACTAACAGAGCTAATCAAGGAAATCATGCTTCATCTTAGAATCAAAGAAGATGCTTGGGTAGATGCTTCAGGTAGTGAAAGTTGAGGGTAGTCTTGGCTGTAATGATCAGGAGGTGATGGAATTCAGGATCTTGTGCAGAAGGAACAGAATACAAAGCAGGAAATGGTTAAAAGCTGCACCCATGTAGGTTAGGATACATATTAGGAAATAGGTCTTCACAGAGGGGGTTATCAAACATTGCAATGGTCTGACCAGGCTGGTGGTGGAGTCACCATCCCTGGGGGTGTTCAAGAGGTGTGGACCTGGCTGTTAGCAACATGGTTTCATGTTGACCTGTGGTGAAGGCACATTATGCCCAGAATTATACTGCAGATATTGAAACTTATCCTAGCATGTGGACATATCCCCCTCCTTTCATGAGGGGAACAAAGGCCAAGTTGTTAGCCAGGCGGCACTAAGAACTGCATGCACCCATCACATGGGATGCTTGTGCTAATACGGGCATATTGTGCTAATATGGGCATAATTCTAGCTCCACACTTTCTATAGGCTGAAGCTAGTTGTTTACAAGAGCGCCCACTGGTCAAATCCAACCTCAAGAAACTTGTAATCAAGTTGCCCTCTTTCACTTTGTCCTCTCCCCTTGCTCAAGCTGCTAAGCTCATTGCCTATGGTCATACCACCCTGACAGCCTTCAGAGGAGGGACCTTCGCTGAGAGACTGAGAAGCTACAGAATTGTATTACCAGTCTTATCGGTTGGAAGAGCCCACCATGTCTTCAAGAGGACTGGACCCCCGAGGGTAAGATTGCCCAGTTGCTGGGGAAGGGACTTACCTGAGTTTGGCAGTCCAAACATCTGCCTCAGCTTTAAGCAGCATACTGACGAGGTGCACAACCCTGTGTGTCAGCTCGGAAAGCAGGACCAGTACCAGCCACATGCCTGCATGACCCCGACATTGTGGGATGAGAAGAGGAGCCGCCACTTCTGCTACTCTGTGCCCTGTGAACCTCAGGGAAATCTAGAACACTGTTTGTGCCTTGTGCTCCAGAGCCAGGACTGCTCTATAGGGTCCTGCCTGCTCCTTCGAGCCAAGAAAAGGGGAAGTTGCTACTTCATGCAGCCATGCTTCTTCCCTGCGGCCATCCTCACCAGTCCCAAAGGTCATTGCCATGACCCCATTCCGGAACCAGCCGTACTGGCCCTGGTGGGGATGACCCCGCAGGACTGCTCCCTGCCATCAGGAGGGAGCCTCCTGAGTCCTGCGAAGGGAACTTACCTACCGGCTAGCCAACATTCCATCCCCTATCTTCTGCTGTGGGAGGGAGAAGGTTGCCTCCACTGTCGCTGTCCAGACCAGCCTAGAAGCCAGTCCCGGCAACAGCAGCCTGCTACAACGGACACAGTGTACCTTCCATGTTCTTTCCAGTCACTAACATTCGGTTCAAAGCACCTGCATCTAGCAGCATAATATTTCTAGTTCAAGCCTCTGACACACTGTAGTATCTTTGTATATAGTTAAGCAGCTGCCAACGTCTAGTCTAGTCGCCTGGTGGACAAGGGGTGGAATTGCATCCTTCATTATATTAATAGAACATAATTCTGTAAATATTCTAATTAGGTCAAAATTATAAATACTAAACCACTTATGGGATGTATTTCACAATCGTACACTAGAATATTTATATAAAGTAGAAATTAATCACTTATTAATAATGTAATAATTATTAACATTACTATTCATATAATTCATATTTTATATTAAAAAATTAATAACCTCTTCATCACATGGCCCTTCAGTACTAGGTCAAAGGTTGGACTAGATAGTCTCTGAGGTCTCTTCCAACCAGATATATTCTGTGATTCTGTGATTTTGAGTACTCAGAAAGAGTGAACATACGGTGACAGTTCTTTGCATTTCCAAGGAAGAGCTAGGTGAAGCTGAATCGAGCAGGCATGGGTCCAAACTTTCCAAAAGTAACAGTGCCTTATGTGAAGTTTTTCAGCATGAAGAAACTCCTAAATGTCTCAGTTGAAGTCCATGGCACAATGAGCAGACATGTTTCATTACAGCAAAAGATGTATGCTAAGTGTAATGGTTAATGGGCAAAGACTGTGGATGGAAAAGAGATTAAATGAAAGAACAGTTTCAAAATAGATTTAGATATAAAAAACATATTGCAACTTGGGGACCTGCCATCTGAGCTCTTAGCCACCAACAGAAAAATGACAGCAAGGTAACAAACATTAAAAACATAGGTAAACAACAAATATCATGTTTGCTTTGGCAGGAAAGCAGACAAGGCAAAGGAGACACTAATAGCTGTGCCTACAACAATAAGCAGGCTCGTGCACTGTCTGCTGAAGAGTGTGGTGGTTTTACTGCATGTCTATGTCTTATAGTCTATGTGCTAACTGTGCGTAACTAATCATCTTCCATTATGCTGTAGTTATGGTCAGATACTAAATACCTCATTAGGAAGTACTTTTACATAGAATTTAAATAAATATCTTTCAGTATGTCTGCATAACAATTACTAAAAGATATTAAAAGGCTGCGTAGTTCATTGCACAGTTTAAATGTTATGCATTAGCAGTCAGACCTCTTTTGAAATTATTTCTTGCCTTAAGATTGTATATTTATCTTTTTTTCTGTAATTGTATGGATGACATAGCAGCCTTTCAGTTCAGCTTCATAGTGGGGTTAAAATGAGGATAATTTTTCAGACATCTTGATTGGCACTCAACAGATACATTCATGATGTGTAATATATATTTTTAAACGATCAAAATGTGAGAGACAATTATCTAAGATGAGAAATAATGTTAGGATAGTATGTTACAACTGTGAGAAACAATTATCAGTAGATCAAGATTTATGGGATAACTTGAATGTGTGATCCTTAAGGAGCTGTTTCAAACACACAGGCTCCAACTTCATAGGTGCATGAATTTTTATCATTCTTGCTACTTCCTCCAGCTGTGCTTTCAGTGAATTACAGATATTATCTCCAGGGAAGAGAGTTCTTAAGGAAGAAAGCAATGAAGAACATTTCCTAGCATGGTGATAAAACTGTTTATTTTTTAAGAAAATAAGAGTCATTCTGACTTTTCCAAATTTCATGTTTTAGGAAAAAAAGAAAAATAATATCATTGCACACTGATTTATTCCATATTTCTGAGTTTCCAACTCTCTCTCTTTTTCACTTCACTACAGCGATGTTTGTACTAATACTGTAGTCCTCTGTGTCTTGCTTTACCATTGACTTTCTACAACAGCAATTTCTAACCACTTCTGTGGCTTCTGTGGAACTTGAAAAAAAATAAGCTACAATTTTCTAAAAACCTTAATTTAGAACCACTCACAGTAATGACTGACAGTTAATAGCTTTAACGTTTCCTTAAGTTTCTGGTAAAGCAAATGTCAATGTCACTTAACCAATCCCAGCAGCTTTTTACTAACATTTTTCAGTTCTTTCCCTGACATTTCTCCCACCCCCTCCCTCCAGCCTCCCCACCAGCCCATCCCCACACACACACTAGGCTGGGATGTCAACAAGCAAACTCGTATGTCAACTGCAAAGTTTGATTGTAACTTTTTCAATACTTTACCTATATACTTTTCTATCCTAAGTTTTATGTTAATTTTCTACAATTACAAATTCTAATTAACTTATTTTAAATACATTCTCAGAGATTTACATTCAGGAAACTTTAAATGATATACTGCAGTTTAACCACTTGCAAATAAAAAAAAGTATTCACTCTCAGTAGATTTTACTGACTAGCAATTTAAGAGAGAAATTTTCATAACCAGGAACCATAAGAAAGCACGGTTTAGATACCCTGCCACTGTCAATGATGCAAAATTGATTTATTATTAATTGATTACTTATTTCTAATCTACATTATCCTTTTATATTATATTTTAGGATTGTTACAGTAAATTAATATCCAGTTTACTGAATAATATTTTAATTAACACTAACTATTTTTCATTAGTTTACTTAATTCCATTGCCTGCCAAACTCTAGTTTTAATCCTTCACTGTCTTTACCTGGACAAATATTCTCTTTCCATTACAATTAACTCAGATTTTCTGTTCTGTGCTGTGGGGTAATGTAAAACAACTTCTAAGCATATATTTAAAGTTATATTGAAACTGATTTATAGAATTTGTTTTATTAACTTCTTTATTTGATAAATACAGCAGACTGCTGGCCAAGCTATCAGCCTGTGGCTTGGAAAACAACACTCTCTGCTGGGTTAGGAACTGGCTGGAGGGCCAAGCCCAGAGAGTGGTGGTGAATGGTGCCACATCCAGCTGGAGGCCAGTCACTAGTGGTGTCCCCCAGGGATCAGTGCTGGGCCCCATCCTCTTTAATTTCTTCATTGATGATCTGTACGAGGGGATTGAGTCGATCAGTAAATTTGCAGATGACACCATGTTGGGAGCAGATGTTGATCCGTCAGAGGGTGGAAGGACTCTGCAGAGGGACCTCAACTGACTGGACAGATGGGCAGAGTCCAACAGGATGGCATTCAACAAATCCAAGTGCCAGGTGCTGCACTTTGGCCACAACAACCCCATGCAGAGCTACAGGCTGGGGTCAGAGTGGCTGGAGAGCTGCCAAACAGAAAGGGACCTGGGGGTGCTGACTGACAGCCACCTAAACATGAGCCAGCAGTCTGCCCACGTGGCCAAGAAGGCAAATGGCATCCTGGCCTGCATTAGGAATAGTGTGGCCAGCAGGAGCAGGGAAGTCATTGTACCCCTGTATTCTGCACTGGTTAGGCCACACCTTGAGTACTGTGTCCAGTTCTGGGCTCCTCAGTTTAAGAAGGACATTGAAATACTTGAACGTGTCCAGAGAAGGGTAACAAAGCTGGTGAGAGGCCTTGAGCACAAGCCCTATGAGAGGAAGCTGAGGGAGCTGGGATTGTTTAGCCATCTACAACTACCTGGAAGGTCATTGTAGCCAGGAGGGGGTTGGTCTCTTCTCCCAGGCAACCAGCACCAGAATAAGGGGACACAGTCTCAAGCTGTTCCAGGGGAAGTTTAGGCTCGAGGTGAGGAGAAAGTTCTTCACTGAGAGAGTCATTCGCCATTGGAATGGGCTGCCCAGGGAGGTGTTGGAGTCACCATCCCTGGAGGTATTTAAGAGGGGATTGGATGTGGCACTTGGTGCCATGGTTTAGTCACGAGGTCTGTGGTGACAGGGTGGACTTGATGATCTTTGAGGTCCCTTCCAACCTTGGTGATTCTGTGATCCTGTGATACCTTCTTCAGATATATTACTTAGAACTGGAAAGACACTGTCCTGGTTTAAGACAATATGCTGCAACAAACAAGCCCCTCCTCCCCCCAAAAATTGGGAACAAAACTGAGATAAACACACAAAAAAGACCTATGGGAGAGTTCAATGAAATTATACAATGTAAAATACCATGTGAAAAAGCAAACAAAGCAAGCCTGCAAAAGACAGTCAGTAAAAATAGGAGCAAGCAGAAAAGGACAGCATCCAAGCCAGGAGACAGCAAAGTGAGAGACCAACACCCCAAAAACTAGAAACTGGAGCTGTGTGACAGACACATTTCCAATAACCAGAAAAGTACTTTCATCATCATCCTCTGATAAGCCAACATACCATGACAGATGATGCTTAATAAAGTACTGGATAAATATGTGGTCAGAATTCTTTGTACAACTTACAGTTAATAAAATGTGCCTTGCAGGAAAGTGTACTTCAAAAATTGTAGCGCCACACTTTGATATTTTTGTAATGGCAACAACACCAAAAACGTTTCCTCTTCTGTATTTCTTGAATCCTGGTTTGCAGCATCAGCAAAAAGGAAGAAATAGAGTGCTGCTGGAATTATTGTTTTTAAGACAACACAAGAAAACATAAGAGTGTAAGGAAAAAGAAACATAGAGAATAAAAAACAAGAATGTGCATGTTTATGGATTACTATGATGCCTTGAAAATAGATAAAATTAGTAGAATTGCTAGAAAATTGTCATAGATTATTTATTTCTAGAAGGAAAACATTTCATACACCCTATTTATAGGAAAAGGGCTTTAGTTTTTTCTTTCCTTTTAGTTTGCATTCATAAAACTTGTCTACTAAATGCTAGATGTCTTTAGTGCAGCATTTTGGAAATTGCCTTCAAATGAACAGGTAAATGATAAGTCAAATCCAAACCTTTCTGTATTCTTGACCCTTAAGGTCTACAAAGCAAAAAGTACATTTGATTCTTCTCCCTACTCTTGCAGGAAAAAAAAAAAAAAACAAACCCAAACCATTTCAGCAACTTGTGTGATAATAATAAATATGAGGAAAATAATATTTTAATATATTTGTAAAAAATTAATGTTTCTGAGAAGAATGCATAAAATACAGACAAGCTTGTAAAATGAAGCAAAAAATTTGCCAAGGGAACAACTTGTTTTCTGTGTTCCACTCTCGAATTACGATAATATAATCAACAAAGCAGTATTAAATTTCAAAGTATATTTTATAATCCCTCATACTATTTGTAGTAAAATACTATGCTTCAGATAAAATGTAGTATAACAAACTTCATCCATTTCATTACATTTCTCAGAAAGCAGACTTTAATATATATATCAATCTCAAAAGTGACATACTGGTGAAATGAAAACAAATGACAGTTCTATCTCCTAAGAGGCAATGTATTATTTCCAAATGTATGAAAAGACCCTTGCTCTGCCCTTATGACAGTTAAATACTCAAAGTGAGACAGGCAAAAAATGTAGTTAATGAATTCAAAGAGACATGAAAAGTGTCACTCCTTTTTTCTTCAGTGCTGAGAAAAAGAGAGATAAAGGATTATGGGGAGTGAGGAAATAAGCGTGTATGTGTTTCATTGAAGCATCTCTGTGGTGTATGCAAAATGAAGCCAGAAGATCTGAGTCAGAGAAGACAGTTTCAATTTACATGATGTCCAAATGCCAATTGAAAAAGAATAAATTGACTTTTAACACCACTCACCTCATAAAAGGAGAGAAATATAGATAAAAATAAAGAAGACATAAAATAGAATAAATGATGGTCAAATCAATTATAAAGCCATCAATGATAATGAAGAATAGAGGCCTTATTTTCCAATATGATTTCTTCCGTCGGGATTAGATCTGGTTTGAGGGTATACACTTGCAGCAGAGCTAAGCAGAAACTTAATTTTATTTTTAATTTGGGATTGTGCATTTTTCAATATTTAATTTTCTTTCTTCTAGGTTCTTAGTATTCATGCATTAACATTTGAATATGTTTTGAGATTTTTGATTGGAAAGTACTATGAAAATGCCAATATACACTATCCTATGAAATGTGGAAAGCAGAACTGGTTTAACAGATTGAATACCAGATGCAGCTTGTCCTGCCTCTGACACTGATCTGGTGTCAGAAGTTTCAAGGAAATAAAAAAAATCTCTCAGAAGACTTTTGTGGTTGTTGCAGTTTGAGCTGGGTGCCCTCCTGCAATGTTTACTTCCTGTGTCCAGAAGTCCAGCCCAGAGGGGTGGACACAGGAAATTATGTAGTATTTCATACCACAATCCTTTGCACCACTATAAGATCCAGTGCGGAGTCTAGCACGTTCTCTTTTTCTTCCTCCTCCATCAGCTGGTAACTGGGGAGATGTCTCCTGGCTTTGGGCCTGGCTAGGCCCAAGGCCATGGGGGGATGGGTAGTCTCAGATCTGGCCAGCTGAGACTAGCCTAGCAGTGGGAGGGGGAAGAAGGAGCCCTGGGGGTCTCGGGTGTACCCTCAGGTGGGGATGGGATCTCTCGTTGGGTCTGTTTTGGGGATCTTTCTTTGTCACTGCACTTTTGGCTTTCTGTAAATGTTCACTGCTTTCTATTTAAACTTTCCATCACTTTTGCAATCCGTTTGTCTGAGTGTTTATTGTTGCCAGGGGTGGGGAAGGGGGCTGCCTCAACCCAGCACAGTGGTTTAGAATAATTGAATCTCAGAATCATAGAATTATAAAATCATTTATGCTGGAAAACACCCTTCAGATCCTTGAGTCCAATTGTGGATGTAATACTGCCAAGTCTACTACTAACCCATGTACACATTTTTCAAGCCTTTTAAATATCTCCAGGGATAGTGACTCAACACTTTCCTAGGCAGCCTGTTCTAATCCTTTAGGTGAAGAAAATTTTCCAAATAATCTATTGAAACCTCCCCTGATAGAATTTGAGGACATTTTCTCTTGTCCTATTCTTGTTACTTAGGAAAAGATATGGACACTCATCTCTCTACAATCTCCTTTGAATTTCTCTCCAGCAACAAGGAGAACTGGGTATGGAGGACAGGGGTACATCCTCTATCGAACTTGCAGAGATAAAGTGTCTCCTGAGCTTTCTTCTGTCTGAACTAAACAATATCAGCTCCCTCAGCTACTCATTTGAAAACTTGTGTGCTAGATTCCTTCTCCAGCTTTGTTTTGCTTCTTTGGACATGTTCCTCAATGTCTTTCTTGTCATGAGGAGCCCAAAACTGAATACAATATTCAAGACACAGCCTTACCAGTGCTGAATACAACCTCCTCCATAGTCTTGTTTGCCACACTATTTCTGATAAGCCAGGATGCTATTTGGTTTCATCCACAACCAAAAGGATGCTACAACATCCCCAGATGGGCCTGAGGAACTATGGTACTTCAGGGGCTCTCAAGAGAGCTACTCCCAGTGTGCTGTGTGGGGACAAAGAAAAACCATTTGCCCTTCCATGTCTAATTGCTCTTGCAGGCATCTAATGGCTTCCCTGCTCCTCTGATAACTCTCTGCAGAGGATTAGTTAGCTGCCTTCTCAGTTGCCAGTTGCCATACGGTCTCCTCCTGCCTGCTCTGGGCTCTCTCCAGCTCTTGTTCCAGAGCTCTACTCTTCTGTAATCCTTAAGGAGCTGGAGGCTTCAATAAGCTTGAAGGCACTGTCTGCAGATGCATCCAGAGAGGAGATGCAGCTTGAGGAAAGAGGCAATGCCCACCCCTCTCAGCAAGCCTCTGTGTGCTGAACTTGTGTTTGATGTCAGTAAAACCACGTAGTTTGGGAATCACAGTGAGCTTGGACAGCCCCATGATGCCTCCAGTGCTTTCACAACCACCATGCTTTGGAAGGAATCTCAAAAGGTCATCTAGTCCTACCCCCCTGCCAGAGCAAGACTGCCTATGCCAAATCACATAGGAATGTATCCAGGTGGGTCTTGAATATCTCCAGAGAGAGAGACTCCACAACCGCCTGGGCAGCCTGTTCCAGTGTTCCATCACCCTCACAGTGAAAATGCTTTTCCTCATGTTTACTTGGAACTTCTTATGCCTCAGCTGCCACCCATTGCCCCTTATTCTGTCACTGGGCATCACTGAGAAGAGCCTGACTCCATCCTCTTGGCACTCACCCTTTGCGTATTTATAAACATTCATGAGGTCACCTCTCAGTTTCCTCTTCTCCAAGCTGAAGAGCCCCAGCTCCCTCAGTCTCTGCACAGAAAATGTTCCACTCCCTTAATAATTTTTGTAGCTCTGTCCTGGCCTCTTTCAAGTAGTTCCCTGTCCTTCTTCAACTGAGGTGGTGTCACATATGAAAAGGGTGAGACAGGGAATTAATAAAAAAATAACTTATTTATTAAACTCTATCACCCATGTAACAATGTATATACAAATGTTATGGAAATATTATATGCAGGTTCTTTGCTCAGTTGAAGAATATCTCTAGGATACAGGAAGGGTTACAAATACGTGACAAACAGAATTCGGAAAGAGATGAATCCAAAAGCAGTATGTTACCCCTACTGACAAAAGGCAGGTAGATCCTGGAGTATTGTGACTGTTTTAGGCTGTGCCTTTAAGAAAGGGACAGTTGCTGGAACACTATGGCTGAATATTTCGAAAACAAAGATAAGTCTAAACGAATTTCACTGGTAGATTGGTAGAATGCAACTTTAAGTTTTAGTTCAGTTGGAATCTGTCTCAGGTTCCAGTCTCTTCTGCCTTTCCAGTCTGTCTGCTTCTGAGCAACTAGCCGGAGCTGACCTTGAGATAAGAAAACTAATCCCTGCATGCGCTTTTGAAGCCTAACAAAATTTCATCCTTATTAATTATCTTTTCTCTCTCTATAGCCCTTTTTGGGAAAAAAGGGAGATAGGGGGGAGAGAGGAGGGTACAGGGGGGGAACCCTTCTCTATCCGGAGGAGGGAGTTTTGTTCTGTATTACTTTCTTTGCTGTGTATTTCTGTATATATTGTAAATACTATATATATTGTATATATATTAACTGCATTTCATCTTGCTCGTAAATATAGCTTTTACCCTTTGCTTCTCTGACTGAGCTAGCCGTGGTTTCTTTCTTTGTGGGGGAGGGAGAACTGAACCTTCTCTCACCACCACATTTTCATTTGGTGCCCAACGTGGGGCTTGAGAATGTTCCAAATCAACTCACAATGCTATTTTCTGATTGTGATAACTTTCTCTGGTGTCTCTTTCAAACAGGAAATCCTCCAGGTACTGTGGCTGCTTAATCCAGACATGCGGGGATGAAAAACCCAAGGAAGACGAAGCATGTGCTGTCAGACCTGCTTTATACAACCATGCAATTTTTGTTGTGAAATGCTACCAGAAAGCATATTCCAAAAGCCAAAAAGGGCAGACACTGATTACCATTGGTTCTGCATACCCAGCCTTGCCTGGGTGCAGGGGTCTATGCCTGACATGTGGCTTGGGGGTAGTGCTTGTGCGTTCACCAACCACAGCCTTGAGGAGGCGGCAGGGCCTTCCTCCTTACTCTCTTTTCCCATGCTTTCACTGTTTCTCCCCCATACCAACTCCATGGGGAGAGAGGGGTTTGGATGCACAGCCACAGAGTCCCAAAACTGGACATGATTTACAGATTCAGCCTCACCAGGGCAGAGCAGAGGGGGAGGAGAACCTCACTCAACCTACTAAGCACACCCCAGAATGGCATTGGCCTTCCTGGCGGCAAGAGCACATTGCTGGCTCATTGTCATCGTTCCATCCACTAGGACCCCCAGGTCCTTTTCCCCTTCAATGCCCTCCAACAAGCCCAACCTATACTGATACATGAGATTGTTCTTTCCCAGGTGCAAGACTTTACACTTGCCCTTGTTGAATTTCACTAAATTTAGCCCTGCCAAATTCTCCAGCCTTTTCATTTTCCTTTTCACAGGAAGTAGCTGTTGTTCTGATCTGCACATACAATCCTGTGTGTGGCAGGATTTTCTACAGCATAATTTTATATGCCAGAAAGAATTTAATTTGAGATCTGATGCATGATGGGGAACAGAGTCACTTCAGTAGGAATCTTTTGCATGCCATTCTTGAACTTCATCATTCATGGAATATTTAAAAACTCTAAAACTTTTATTGGGTTGAGCACCTGAAGAAGAAATTCCACAGTGTGGCTTAGATAAGTTAGTTAGCACTGACACCTTTAACTTCCTATTAAGTAGATTCAATCTGGCCCCTCCTCTCAGCTTGGTGAAAAAGAATGAAAAAGAATGATGCCTGGAGTTTCACTGCACTTCTCCCTTCCTCCTCTGTGTAATTAGCACTATCACAGAACTTGCTTATATCACAGACAGTAGTCACAGTAAGAAGAAATCCCTTTAACCAATGTTTATTATGTAGAACTAAACATTAATCAGCTTGTGTCCTGCAGTTATCTAGAATTTTCCCATATTTTAAGGTACTTGAGGCTTAGAATTTATCCCCTGGTTTGAATTTTCACATCTGTGAACTCAGAGCAGTTTTTACACTCAATGACATACATTTTTAAAAGGTTCTGAATAAGTAATGCATATGTTAAAAAGATGATGTGGGGGAGCCAAAAAGAGAAAAAAACCACCACCACGAAACCCTCACACAAGCTGACAACCTGAGGAAATGCAAAGGGAATGACAAAGCCCCACATCTGCTTCACACTGCAGTGCACAGCTATTTCAGAGAAAGCTCATCCATCTTCCAGTAAGTAGTACTTGTAAACAAAGTTGAGAGAAAGAAGACAAAACCTCCACATTTCTGGTTATTTCATCAGGTGATTTTAAAATAATGTTTACATTATTTTGAATCTTTGAACATATAATGACTATGTAAAATTTTTAGCTGTTATGTTCATGTATGGCATTCTGACATATCTTACTTTTTTTGACCTAAATGAATTGTACAATGTATTTTAAGGTAATAGCCTGAGTTTGAACTCTTATTCTCCTGAATAACCAATTTCAAAATTGATAAATACCAATAGAGAAAGAATTTGAGTTCTCTTGCTTTTAGATTTTATTAATTTAGTTTTTTTTTTTTAATGCAAAACACAATAACTCGATAAGCAAAATGCTCTTTACAGATGTATTATGCCATGCATATGAACTGTGTTGAGAGAAAATTGGTATTCTTTGTCCTGGGTGAATAGGCTAGCCACAACATATTGGAATAGAATAGAATAGAATAGAATAGAATAGAATAGAATAGAATAGAATAGAATAGAATAGAATAGACCAGAACAGGTTAGAAGAGACCTTCGAGATCATCACTTCCAAACCTTCGTCCAACACCACCTAATCAACTAAACCATTCAACCAAGCACCCTGTCAAGTCTCCTCCTAAATACTTCCAATGATGGTGACTCCACCACGTCCCCAGGCAGCCCATTCCAATGGGCAATCACTCTCCCTGTGTAGAATTTCTTCCTAACCTCCAGCCTTAATTAAATAAGCTGGAATGTTCTTTTTTTTTTTTTTTTTTTTCCCATGTGATTTTTTATAGGATCTTCTTTTCAAGATGTGATCTAAGTAATGATGACCAGAAAAAGGTTCAGGGCCACACAGGTGAAGAAATACTTTATCAGTTGAGTTTGTCGTAGTTGCGGATATGTGAAGAAATTGAACTGCTTTGTGTAAACATATAAAACACCATAGAGCTTACTCACAAATATTTTGATCCCTAAAGAATGACAGTGCTGAAAACATGAGTTAATTGACTATAGCTGTCTTCAAAACTAACCCAAAATTTCTAATATAATAATTTTAATTGTAGACTTGAAGTGAGAGATGGTCAGCTCTTGAATGTTCTAACATTTTTGATTAAATAATTTGTAGGGACTCATACTTTTTTAAAACTCAGACCAGCTTCTATTCCCATATCGTATTATAATTCAAGAATAACTGTAATGCTATTTCTGCTGCTCTAAGTATGACACAATTTTATCCCCAGCTATGCAATTGGTTATCATCACTTGCATAGTAGTTTAAAAGAAACATGTTCCGAAATAAGATTAGCTGTCCATTTTCACAAATAAAGAGTAGGTTGGGAAAAGGGTTTTAGGAAGGGAGTTGGCAGTACTCATTGACAGGGCTTTAAACTAGATTTGAAGGGGGAAGGGGTTGAAACAAGTCCCCCCAGACAGGAGTCTGAGGGTAGTAAGCAGGAGTCAGGGGTGAAACCAGCAGCCCAACTGAAGTGCATGTACACTAGTGCACACAGTATGGGTAACAAACAAAAGGAGCTTGGAAGCCTTGATGCAGTAGGAAAGTTAGGATGTAGTCACCATCACAGAAATGTGGTGAGATGACTCACATGAGTGGAGCACTGTAATTGATGGCTACAGGCTCTTCAGGAGAGACAGGTGAGGGAGAAGGGTGGAGGGTGGCTCTGTACATCAGGAAGGCTCTGGACACCGTGGAACTAGAGATTAAGGATGCTTAAGCTGAGTGGCTGTGGGTGAGAATTAGAGGAAAGGCCAATTATGCTGACATCTTAGTTAGAGTCTGTTACAGACCACCCAACCAGGATGAAGAGGTTAATGAATTACTCTCTAGGCAGCTAAAGGCTGTCTCAAGATTGCCAGACCTTGTTCTTATGAGCTGTTTTAACCTGCCAGAGATCTCCTGGGAGCTTAACACAGCAGAGAGGAGGCAGTCTAGAAAGTTCTTACAGTGTATGGAGGATAGCTTCTTATCACAGCTGCTGTGTGAGCCTACCAGAGATAAGGCTTTGCTTGACCTTCTTTTTACCAATAGAGAAGGGCTGGTGGGAGATGTGGTGGTTGGAGGCTGTCTGTGGTCCAGCGACCATGAAATAATTGAGTTTGCAATATGCAGTCAAGCTAAGAGGGGCAGCAACAAAACCTCCACTCTGGACATCAGATTACTTAAGGAACTAACTCAGAAGGTACCTTGGGAAACAACCCTTAAAAACAAAGGGGTCCAGGAGGGCTAGACCTACTTCAAGAAAGAAATCCTGAAGGCACGGCAACAGGCTGTGCCAATGTGCTGGAAGATGAGCTGACAGGGTAGACAGAGAGCCTGAATGGGAAATAAGCTCCTGAATGAATTAAGGGAAAAAAGAGGGTATAACACCTGTGGAAAAAAAGGAGAGGTAACCCATGGAATGTTTAAGGATATTGCTAGGTCATGTGGGGAAAAAGTTAGAGAGACAAAAGCCCATTTAGAGCTTAGACTAGCCACTTCACAGTATCACAGTATCACTTAGGTTGGAAAGGACCTCGAGGATCATCGAGTCCAACCTATCAACACAGACCCCATGACTAGACCATGGCACCAAGTGCCACGTCCAATCTCCTCTTGAACGCCTCCAGGGTCGATGACTCAACCACCTCCCTGGGCAACCCATTCCAATGCCGAATGACTCGCTCGGTGAAGAACTTCCTCCTCACCTCGAGTCTGAACCTCCCCTGGTGCAGCTTGAGACTGTGTCCCCTTGTTCTGGTGCTGGTTGCCTGGGAGAAGAGGCCAACTCCCTCCTGGCTACAACCACCTTTCAGGTAGTTGTAGAGGGCAATAAGGTCACCCCTGAGCCTCCTCTTCTCCAGGCTAAACAATCCCAGCTCCCTCAGCCTCTCCTCATAGGGCTTGTGTTCAAGGCCTCTCACCAGCCTTGTTGCCCTTCTCTGGACACGCTCAAGTGTTTCAATGTCCTTCTTAAACTGAGGAGCCCAGAACTGGACACAGTACTCAAGGTGCGGCCTAACCAAAGCAGAGTACAGGGGCACTATGACCTCCCTGCTCCTGCTGGCCTTCTGTGAAGGATAACAAAAAATGCTTTTATACATACATTAATAGCAAAAGAAAGGGCAAGGACAACCTCCACTGATTAGTGGACATGGAGGAGAATATTGTAAGAAAAGATGAGGAAAAGGCAGAGGTACTTAACACCTTTTTTGCCTCAATTTTCAGTAGCAAAGTCCTTCTGCCCTTGTACTCAGCACTGCTTAGGACACACCTTGAGTACTGTGTTCAGTTCTGGGCCCCTCAGTTTAGGAAAGATGTTGAGTTGCTGGAATGTGTCCAGAGAAGGGCAACAAAGCTGGTGAGGTGCACAAGCTCTGTGAGGAGTAGGTGAGGGAGCTGGGGTTGTTTGTTAGCCTGGAGAAGAGGAGGCTCAGAGGAGACCTTATTGCTGTCTACAAGTACCTGAAGGGAGGTTGTAGCCAGGTGAGGGTTGGGCTCTTCTCCCAGGCAACCAGCACCAGAACAAGAGGACACAGTCTCAAGCTGTGCCAGGGGAGGTTTAGTCTGGATGTTAGGAAGAAATTCTTCACAGAAAGAGTGATTGGCCATTGGCATGGGCTGCCCAGGGAGGTGGTGGAGTTGCCATCATTGGAGGTGTTTAGGGGGAGACTTGATGGGGTGCTTGGTGCCATAGTTTAGTTGACTAGATAGTGTTGGGTGATGGGTTGGACTTAATGATCTTGAAGTTCTTTCCCAACCAGGTTAATTCTGTATTCTGCTCCCAAGTATGGCAGCTGAAATCTAGTATGGCATAAATAGTCACTTCATTCCAAATTCCTCATATAGTAGTAATGTTATAAGGGATTTCATTAACATTTTATGATGTGAAACTCACTGGTACAGAATTGCAGAAAAAAAAAAATGTCCATTTCTGCAAGCAGAAACTAGAGCAACTCAATAACACGGATGTCTTGTGTAGTGGTGACCTGATTTGGAAATGCTGAAGTGTGAGCCAGAAAGTTCCAATGATATGAGGCTGCAAACCACTCATCTCTGAAATATGACTTGGTAACTCATAATTCAGCTTCAAGAGTAAAAGGAGGCCTGTAGTTAAAATTCTGCTAAACCCAGCTGTGAGAACACTGTTCATTTTACTCAATTTACAGGATTACTGACATTCTGTGGCAGTGCATCCACAGCTCCTCCCTACCCCATGAAGCCAGGTTGAGGGAAAGCAGAGAAGCTGGAATGGAGTGAGACAGAGTGAGATACGTTCCTACACCCAGGTCAGTAGACTCACATGACCTCTCCTCCCAAGCCACATGCCCTGCCATGCTGAGTACATGTCTAGGCAAGAAAAGATGGCTCCCTCTCCTGGTGCTCACTTGTATTCTCTGTTTGGACTTGGAAATGGTTCCTTTGTAATGTCTGACAAACTTAAACTTGGCTTTCATAAAATGTGACAGTTGCAGAGAGAAGAACTCTTTGTCTCAGGTTTCCTTCCTCATGTGTGGATATAACAGCTGGAGCAGTTTAGGAGAATTCTCCCCTAAGAAGCAACCTTAACAGGAATTTCCACAATCAGTGAACCATGTTTGTGAGTATTGGTATGTATTGCTGAGTCCCCAAGAAGTTCTTTTCTGTTAAGAGTGGGATATTTACTAATTTCAGTTTTATCTTTTCCAAATGCTGTGCTTAAATTATTTGCAGCCCTTTTATTGTGAAGATAACCCACAACCAAACATCTGGACCTTTATAAATTTTGTATTACGCTACGAGGGAGGTGGAGCTAAGTTTTAAATAAAACATATATATTTTTACAATTTTTTCAGCTTGATTTCCTCCTATTTGTAACACATTCAAACAAAAACCAGACAATACATATAAATTTGGAACATGTAGAAGTGTTAATTTGAAACTAGAAATGTTTTTGTTGATGGCCCTTTAATTACCCTATTGTTATTTTCTATTTGCCTGTACTAATGCAGTAGTGATCACTGTTGTCTTGTGGGAGATAGCTCAGCTTTGTGACTAAATTCTCTTGTCCATCACTATTTTGAATCTCTAGAAAATAATTTAAATTGTTAACTATACTAAAAGACTATTTCAGTATTTATAATCTATCCTGCATTTATATTCCTGTACTTGATGATAAAGACTCTATAACACGATGATCTGCAACTACTCTCTTCAAGAAACCAGATAAGCTGTTCATGTCAAAACGTTTAATCATGAAGTTGATCACATTGCTTTAGTAAATCATTTAAAGAGGAAAAAAAAAAAAAAAAAAGAGAAAAAGAAGAGGAAAAAAAAAGACATTATCTTAAAAAACTAAAGTCTTACATATAAAATAGGAAACAGCCATGTAATTTAGGAGGAAAGTAATGGCACTACAAGGTAACTAATGAGCTTCTTATATTCTCTAATGCTGAAAATATCCATGATATCCAGAAAAAAAAAAAAATATTTAATATGCTGTGAAATTATGATGGATAATGAGAAGCTGATTCTAAACATATGCAGTTAATAATTTTGATTTCAGTTCTGTTCATGGTTTTGCTCTTTCCAACAGATAACCATAGCAGACATGGACAAAAAATAGTGGTCTTTTTTGTCTGCCATGGGTTTAGTTAAATCTGCTGATGTGCATTCAATACCATGCTGATACCATGTCAATTTTAATATGTAAGTGCTGGCTAGAGCCAAGTATCATGGGACCTGAAGTTCAGACTGTAATATGAGAGGCTTCCCGTTATGGTTGCTGCTTCCTGTTTCTAGGTTTGGGATACTGGTCTTTTCCACTGGGGTGTCTTCGACATGCTTGGCTTGGGGAATCATTGTATCACTGGCTTCTGCTGCTGATTCTGCTTTGCTGTGCTTTTCTGTGAAATAAGGCTAAAGTAATTGTGTACCTTATCCTTATCTTGGGGATTGGGGTTTTTTTTGTGTGTCACTTTCTTCTCCTCTGTGTGTGAGGGGAGTGGCTCATGGAATGAGCTGTGTTACTACAGGACATTATCCATTAAAATAATGACTTTTTTCCTACATTGTTAACATTTTCATTTCCATGTACATGCATAAAGACAAAACCAGATAGAGTTTTCTCTAAGAATTTATTTACTAATTTCTGTGATGCAGAAGGTGCTTTAGGAAGGCTGTAGGAAAATATGCCAAAATTTAACTACTTCTGCTTTTCCTATTCACTTCTAAAGTTATGGAATGATCTGATTTTCAGAGTTCTGCTGTGATTTTTGGCAAAGGTGTGAGCTCCCTGAATCTTACAAATGAACTGCAAAATGGCAGACCATTTGGAAATGGGACATAGGAATTCAAAAGTGAATTAAAGTGAGTAAGGAATTACCAGCAAATATGAGAAATTACATGGCATATTTTATATATATATTTGTTCTCTATGCAGGGATATGGGGGAGACCAAAAGAAAAACAAACAAATCAAACTAACCCCCCCCAAATGAAAACAATAACAAAAACACATACACCAAAACCAACTCTAATAAAAATTAAAACAAACAAACAAAGGCAGACATTTGTGACCTGGGAGGAATCAAATCACATTCAGAACAAAAGTGTGACAACAGAATCAGAATGAAAGGGTTTACATATTAATTCACCAAATAAACAGTTCAGTGCACCCAAAAGTAGGTATTTTCAAGAGGTAGAACCACTTACAGATTCTCTGTGTGCAGAAAGAAGAGTTGGAAAAATAGCTACTAAAGAATAATTCTGAACTGAAAGTCCAAGAAACAGTATGAGCACAAAATATTCTCCAGCAAGAATTTGTACTCATACATGCCTCATATATGCATCACAATGTTTTCTATTCCCTGTGAAGAATTTGTTTTGCTGTCATCTGTCTTCTATTTGCATACTCCCTGCATTATAGTAGTATACAATCGGATTACATAAAAATCATAAGTATCCAGTAGGCTAAATGAGTGATGCAAATGAGAGACCAGTTGAGGTTGATGTGCCATCCAGTTATGCTGTTGAAGAAGTAGTTGCAAACTCATCACTATAAAAGCTTCAGGGAATGAAAACATGCATACCAGAGTAATACTGGCAGTGATTACGCTTACTATAAAACTGCAGCTATATGAGATCTTCTAGTGCAAAATAAAACTAAAGGAAAAGCTGTCTACTGTCATCACTGTTAGGTATCACAACCAAGCATGAATTCTTACCTGTTTAATGAAGAATTTACTGAACTTTGCTTTGATAGGAGATCAGCTGTTTTTATTAATAATGAAAGATAAACAGTTGCCCCAGATGCAGACAAAGACCATTTAATATTGACAAAGAAAAATGATAAAAAAATGAATGGTGATCTTCAGTTCTTACCTAAAGCTACCACAACTGCAGACAATTGTAACAGTAGTAAGTTGTATGACTTTTGGAAGAGCGTCATGGCTCTAGCTCACACGAGCCTCATGTAACATTAGTTTATTGTGGAATTAAGAAAGCATAAAACTGGATAAAACTGGAATGTGTAGAAAGGGATATAAAAATGTAAACACAGTAATAACAAAGTTCCAGAGAAGAAAACAGATTAACTCTAGGGAAATTGATTGTATATTGAAAATAGGTAAATAATAAAAAGATGGGGTTTGTATAGTATTATTTTAGGAGATATATTTATCTCCTGTGTATGATATGATAGTTGCTTTCTAAATCACTGTATTATTCTGCTGTGGGGCAATGTTCTCCACTGCAACTATGCACTGTGGGTGTGTGTCCCAGAGAAAGTGATCCCTCCTAGCCCATTGACATAACGGTCTTCAGGAGGGTTGATTTAGAATGGCCTGTGGGAAGGATAGTGGTATGCCTCGAGGATCAATGAGCTTAACATCTGGGAAACATGAAAGCACTTTCTACAGGGGAAATATGAGAGTTCCTTGTTTCTTTATACCGTAAACTGGTTGTCTTTGTGGTGGTTGGTCTCTTCTCCCAGGCAACCAGCACCAGAACAAAAGGACACAATTTAAGCTGCGCATGGGGAGGTTTAGTCTGGATGTTAGTAAGAAGTTCATCACAGAAAGAGTGATTGGCCATTGGAATGGGCTGCCCAGGGAGGTGGTGGAGTCACCGTCACTGGGGGTGTTTAGGAAGAGACTGGATGGGATGCCTGGTGCCATGGTTTAGTTGACTAGATAGTGTTGGATGATAGGTTGGACTTGATGATCTCAAAGGTCTTTTCCAACCTGGTCTGGTCTAGTCTGGTCTATTCTATTCTATTCTATTCTATTCTATTCTATTCTATTCTATTCTATTCTATTCTATTCTACCACATTTTGTTGGCTTTGACTCAGCCACATAGCAGTATCATGTGGTCAGTTACATAATTTTTATTAATTAAATAGAAAACAAGCATTCATTTTCCACATTCTTGCAGTTATAGATCTCTTTCACTGCATGCCATAGGATGAACTGGAAGAGAATTATCCTTTAGGCACTGATGCTTTTAATATGCACTCTGTATTCCTTTTCTGACTTTTTCACACAGTATCACACAGTATCACCAAGGTTGGAAGAGATCTCAGAGATCATCGAGTCCAACCTGTCACCACAGGCCTCATGAGTAGACCATGGCACCAAGTGCCACATCCAACACCTTCTTGAACATCTCCAGGGACGGTGACTCCATCACCTCCCTGGGCAGCCTATTCCAATGACAAATGACTCTCTCCATGAAGAACTTTCTCCTCACCTCAAGCCTAAACTTCCCCTGACGCAGCTTGAGACTGTGTCCCCTTGTTCTGGTGCTGGTTGCCTGGGAGAAGAGACCAACCCCTTCCTGGCTACAACCGACTTTCAGGTGGTTGTAGAGGGCAATGAGGTCACCCCTGAGCCTCCTCTTCTCCAGGCTAAACAATCCCAGCTCCTTCAGCCTCTCCTCACAGGGCTGTGCTCAAGGCCTCTCCCCAGCCTTGCTGCCTTTCTCTGGACATGTTCAAGTGTTTCGATGTCCTTCCTAAACTGAAGGGCCCAGAACTGGACAGAGTACTCAAGGTGTGGACTAACCAATGCAGAGTACAGGGGCACAATGACTTCCCTGCTCCTGCCGGCCACACTATTCCTAATGCAGGCCAGGATACCATTGGCCTTCTTGGCCATGTGGGCACACTGCTGGCTCATGTTTAGGTGGCTGTCAATCAGCACCCTCAGGTCCCTCTCTGTTTGGCAGCTCTCCAGCCACTCTGACCTGAGCCTGTAGCTCTGCATGGGGTTGTTGCGGCCAAAGTGCAGCACCTGGCACTTGGATTTGTTGAATGCCATCCTTTTGTTTGCCTGGTTTGGTTTTGGAGTTTTTTGTTTTGTTTTGTTTTGTGGTTGGTTTTTTTCTTTTAGATTAAAATTACAAATGTAATTCTCCAAACAGGTGTACATTAACATTTACAGCAGTGTATTGTATTTTATATTTTCGAGTTAAGGAGTAATTTCCCATGAACACGTGTTTAAAAAGGGCTAGCGTTTAACATGGTGGCACTTAAATTAGGTACATTGGAGCTACTGTCATGTTCTGTAGAGCTGCCCAAACAATTTCAAACTCACTAGATTGGCTGTTGATATCATAATGACACAGCCAAATAGACCTCATTATGGAATAATTTAATCTGCCAAAAGATGAAGCAGCATCAGGTCTATCCACCCATGAAAAGCGCAAAAGCCTCCATTGATTTCTACAATATGACATTCTCTAAATTACAGACTGGATACAAAGGCTTGTACTTTTCCTCTTGTTCTTTCATATATGTACTTTGTTGGAGAATGATTTTGAGCAATCAAAAATATGTATTAAATTTTAAAGACAATTGTAAATATGAAAGAAGTAGAATTATATATATTTTTTGAGAATAAAATATCTCTTATGATGACATTTCATGGTGCCAATGTGCAACCCTTTGATTTAAAAGACTATTATAAAAATGAACCAAATCCAAGAGCTAACCAACTCGCTTTAGTAGGTGACCTTATTTGCAAGCCTTCCTTTAGTTAAGGTGCTTGACCATATATAATAAGGAATTTAAATTAGAGTCTACATGAGTTGTCAGAATCACAGATGGGGAAAAAAGAAGTCAGTTGTATTTGTCAACATAAGGACAACAGTATCAATAGCAATGTTCTTTACAGCATGTTTCTGTCATTTGTATGACATGTAAATTGAAAGAGGATTTTATAGCCATTAAATCCAACTCCACACAGTGGTTGTGAATTGTGATTTAAGGGCAACAGAAATGTGGAGGTACTTGGTATGTCTTTCTAGAGTCTGATTCTATTATGTAAAGGATTTTAGGATATATCTTTTCTTAGAGGACAAGATGAGACTCTAATGGCTCAGGTGTCTGAGAACTGAAGGCAATATTGAAGGAAGTGTTGCCTCAAATCTCAGTCCAGTTCCTATCAACAGTATTGCTTTGTTAACTGATTAATTTTGCAAGTTTCTCAAATGCAAATAAAAAAAAGTTTCTCCTTTCTTACTTATAGTTTAATGAAAAAGGTATTGTAGTGAGCAGGGATATGCAATAATAAATTAGGGAGTTCACCTATCACCTAGTGTTATATGAGTTATGTCAATTTAATGGAAATCTGTAGCTTTCTTAAGGAGTAGTTGGCAAGGTCTCTCATAGTATCTGCATTTAGGTGTTGGGGTTTGTTTTGAGCAAGAGGGGACATGGGTCCCAGGAACACCTGTGCAATTCAGGCCTTGAAGAATTCTCTGTTGATAATATAGTGGTGGAGTAGGAGATGTGAGAAAGTGCTGATTGCCTGGTATGCTGAAGTCCAGCTGCCCCTGAGAAGGGAGGCAAGCAAGATAAGGAGGAAGCGAGATCTGGGAAAAAGAACAATTAGACCGAGCAGAAGAAATTCCAGAGTTGTTGAAAACAATGATGTAACCTTTTAGAGAGAAACCAATAATATGTGTGAAATTAGAATAGAATTAACTATGCATAAGATAAGACTATAAATAATGAAGTGTGGAGCAATAAAGTTGGATGATTACTCTCACTCATATTGAGTGTTGTCGTCCCTGTCTCCGTTCTCGTCATTTAGGCAATGCTTGACAACTTTTGTTGCTGACCATGACATGATAGGACATGGAATATCTCTTTGGTCAATTGAAGACAGCTGTACCAGCCTTATCCTCTTTTTATTTCTTGTGCACCCACAGCGTATTCACTGGTGGCAGTGGTGTGAGAAAGAGGAAAGTCATTGAAACTCTGTAAGTGCTGCTTAACAACAGTTGCAACATCAGTGTGTTAACAACTGGTTTTGTCACAAATCCAAAACATAGCATTATGGGAGATACTATGAAGAAAATTAACTCTATACCAGCCAAAAACTAGTACACATTTTGAGCATACTTTGTTGCATATTTGAGTGAACCTATGAAAAATTAATATTCCATACAAACAGGCCACTTTCTAAAGCAACATTTCTGATGATAAATAAAACTATTATGCTAATAATTCTTAAGTGTATGCCCAATTCTTGTTCTTATATGACTATTTAATGAATTTTCATTAATAAATAATGATGCCACTGGGTTTCTCTCCACTACTTTTCTTCCTCATGGAGATGTTTTACATTATTAAAATCAACATTGCAATATTATTTGTGTGGCAAAATATTTATACAATGTTTGCCATAGTCAAACCATTTTGGAAAGCAGAAGATCTGTATGAGAGTTAAACTAAATAAAATAGAAGTAGAGACATGAAAATCTAGACAGAAATATTTATGCTTCTTTCATGACATTCATAAATGAATTGTGATATACAGAAGAGAGAATCTTAGCAGTAGAAATATGTTTAAACATTTGCTAGTGACTCTGACAGCAAAATCTTTATCCTACAAATGCAGAGTTTTGCTGAACTAAACTGAACAGTTTATATGTAACCTGCTCAGGGCACGGTGGATATGAAGGGTCTGTGAGCACTACTATGGCCGGGCAGTATTTTTCCTCTTCCAAGGCACGGTCCCAGAGCAGAGCCTATGGAGGCCAGGGAGCAGGGGAACAGGCAGAAGCTGCTCCAGGCCATCAGAAAAATGCCACTTATTGCTTAATGCAAGGTCCAAATTTGAGGAATGGGACAGGGAAAGCCTGGGCTGAGGTTGGAGCTACCCTGCCCATGGGGCAAGGAGCAGCTGCCCTCACATTGTCTTCACTGCAGGGGGGAACACAAAACATCTCAAACAGCAAGTTTGGCCCCAGCACGTCTCTATTCCCTAAAAAAAGTAAAAAATAGGTGGGGAGGAAAACCAGGAATTCCCAATCATAGTGGTTAAGCCACCTCAGCCTCTTGTTAATTACACCTGCTTTCCTCTTCCTTTCAGTATTCCTTCCTGCAATTAACTTTATTAATGAAAAAAAGATTACCTGTGCCCCTGATCCCTCAACCAGTTTTCCCAGAGGCTTGAAGTCCTTCTGGACTGCTTTTGGACCTCTGGTTTCAACCTCATCACTCCCCACCTGAATAACTATCAAGATAGTAATCAGAGGACTGTACCAGACTAGGAAGCCTTCTGGTAACATCTCTGACCTGGGACCCAGGAAAGCAGCAGACTTCCCTGTGGGAAGGATCTGGCTGACATATGGGGCCCTGTGTTCCCCTCAGCAGGGAATCACCAATAACAATTACCCTCCTCTTTTTTTTAAGGGAACAAGTCCTTATTAGGTGGGTGCTGTTTTGCTTCAGCACCCTCCTGGATGGTGTCTCTTCTGCCTTCTCTTTCACCTCTCCATCAGCTTCCAGTGCCCCATACTTCTTTGCAAGGGCATCTGAGAAGGTGAGGGGAGCCATGAGGTTTTTCCCTTGCCTCTCCTAACAGGGACCTGTATCTATTCCCCGCTGCTCCTTGGGTCTCCTCCCTCTGCTAGGGGAGTCTGCAGAGCTGGTTCTTCAAATCCAACTTCCTTTCACATTCTCTTACACTCCGAAGCCTAGCAAATTCTTCCTTCAGTTCAGCCACTAGATTAAGCAGATCATCAAGTTGCTCGCACCTAATGCAGGTGTTGTCTCCACTGCCCTCCATTCCAAGTGCCAGGCTCCAGCACTCTCTACAGCCAGTTGCCTGGACACTTGCCTGTTTATGTTTGACCTCAGTCTGGGTCAACACAGATCTTTTGAAGACAGCTTTACATCAAGTTGCAACCATCCCTATCCCTGGCCACGTGACCTAACTGGAGAACACTTCAGGAACAAGACCACGTGACTCAACACCTCCCTCCCTCTGGTGAAAGCACTGCTACTGCAGCAGTCTCTGCCCACACTGTGCCAGCCTCTCAGGAGAGAGAAGCTGTCTCAGGGGGTTGGGGGAAGACATGCCACTCCGCACGGTGTGCTGCCCTGGTCCTGCCTCTGTGTGCTGCAGTTGCAGATCTGCCCTGGCTCATCTGCTTGGGATTTAAATGTGCCACTGCAGCAATCTCCACCAACACCTCACTGGCCTCTCAGGAGAGAAAAGCTGTCTCAGGGGCATGGGGGCATGTGTGTGTGTGTGATGTACCGCTTCACATGGTGCACTGCCCCTTTGCTGCCTTGGTGCGCTGCAGTTGCAGATCTCAGAACAGTTCTGTTCTGTGTAAATGACAGGTGTAGAAGAAAACTGACTTTCTTGTTTCCTTAAGAAAGATCTTCTGCTTTGCTAAAACTTGTGTGCAACTCTGCATATTTTAAAATATTTTCTGTATTTTTTTATTTGAATTTTCAAGCCATAAAATAGTACTTTTTAATGAGAGTGCCATTCTAAAATAACTCATTATGCCACAAGCCACATTTTTTTCAGTAAAGAAGGAGCAGTCTGAAAAGAAAGCAGGCAGGCAGTTAAAGTGTAGTTTCCTGGTATCATAAAACTAGTCTTTTGTATCTGAGTATTTTTCAGCATTATATGACAGCTGAATCTCTGCGGAGGTCTTTTGACTGACTATATTCTCATGTACTTAGGAGGGATAGCCATATTTTGAAGGAAAGAGGTGTCTACTTAATGTTTTGTAAACAGTATTTGAAATAAATAAAAACCCAAAACAAACAGCCAAAATTAAACACCACGCTTTTCCTGATCATCTGTGAACTCACACCCAGATATTAAGCCAGGGAAGCTACAGATTGACAGACTTGAATTACCTGTTTAAAAAAAAACAAGCAAACAAACAAAACCTTGATTATTGTATACACAAATTTACAGGGGCTGAAATATAAAATGATTTGGGTTGGAAGGGAGCTTAAATATCATTTATTTGCAAAACCCTCACCAGGAGCAGGAACGCGTCCTGCTTGACTAAGTTGCTCAAAGTGCCATCCAACTTAACTTTGAACACTTCCAAGGATGGGATGGGTTGGGTCCTGCACTTGTGTCACAGCAACCCCATGCAATGCTAACAGGCTTGGGACAGAACAGCTGGAAAGCTGCCCCATAGAAAAAGACCTGGGGGTGTTGATTGACAGCCATCTGAATATGAGCCAACAGTGTTCTTAGGTGGCCAAGAAGGTCAAAAGCATCCTGGCCTGTATTGGGAATAGAGTGGCTAGCAGGTGTAGGGAAGTCACTGTGCTCCTGCCCTTGACACTGGTGGGACCACACCTTGAGTAATCTGCACAGTTTTAGGCCCCTCTTTACATGAAGACCATTATGTTGCTGGAGCATGTCTAGAGAAGGGCAACAAAGATGGTGAAGAGTCTGGAACAGAAGTCTTCCGAGAAGTGGTTGTGGGAACCAGGATTATTTAGTCTGTAGAAGAGTCTGAGAGGAGATCTCACTGCTTTCTACAACTACCTGAAAGGATGTTGTAGTGAGGTGTGGGTTGGTCTCTTTTCCCTAGTATCAAGTGAAAGGACAAGGGGAAATGGGCTGAAGTTGCACTAGGGGAGGTTTAGCTTGGATGTTAGGAAAAATTTCTTTACTGAAAGAGTGGTCATGCATTGGAATAAGCTGCCCAGGGAAGTGATGGAGTCACTGGAGGTGTTAAAAATACATGTACATATGGCACTTCAGGACATGGTTTAAAGGCAATAGTGTTGTTAGGTTAGTGGTTAAACTAGTGGATGTTCTTAAAGGTCTTTTCCAAATGAAGTTATTCTATGATTCTTTGGTATGAATTCTGGTTATAAATCTTACTTCCCTACAGGGATGATCTTATTTTCTAGCTATAGTATAATATTATTTATCCTCTTTTTAATGATTCAGTATAGAAAGCACTTATCTGAGACAATAAGCCAAACATACCACCACCACCAAAAAAGGTATTTTAAAGAAAAAGATTAAACTGAAATGCTCTTACTGATAATTTTAAGTACAAAGCAGATTTTATGTATGATTTAATAGGTTTTCAGTGATAAGATAGTAAAATCTATTATGGCATAGCATAGTCATTTGGACTCAGAGTCCCTTGGACTTGAAGGTGCATTGAAAATTGAAATACTAGACTCAGAGCATCCTGATCAGCATCACAAAATCTATCTGCATGCCAGTCAATAATAATGTACTCCCAAGGCTGATGCTGGGCTCAGTACTTTTCAACATCTTCATTAATCATGGAATCATTAATGTTGGAAAAGACATCAAGTAGAGCCATTAACCTAACTCTACAAAGTCCACCACTAAACCATGTTTTCTGAACACTTCCAGGGACAGTGATTCCCTGAGAGTCTTTTCCAATGTTTAAACATTCTTTCAGTAAAGAACATTTTTCTAAAAATGGCACAACTTGAAGTTATTTCCTCTAATCCTGATGCTTGTTATGTGGAGAAGAGGTCAACCCCAACTTCATAACAACCTTCTTTCAGTTAGTTGTAGGGAGAGATCATAGAATCATACATCCGTTTTGGTTGGAAAAGACCTTAAAGATATTGAGTCCAACCATTAACCCAGTGTTAAACTCTGCCCCTTAGTACCACATCTATGATTTTAAACAGCTCTGAGGACGGTGAATCAACCACTTCATTGGGGAGCCTATTCTGGTGTTCACCCTTTCAGTGAAGAAGTTTCTCCTAATACACAATCTAAATCTCCCCTGGTGCAACCTGAGTCTGTTTCCTCTTGTCCTATCACTTGTTACTAGAGAGGAAGAGACCAACATCCACCTCAATACAATCTCCCTTCAGGTAACTATAGAGAGTAATAAGGTATTCCTTCAGCCTCCTTTTCTCTAAACTAAACAGCCCCAGTTCCCTCAGTTGCTGCCCATAAGACTTGTGCTCTAGACCCTTCACCAGCTTCATTGCCCTTCTTTGAACTTATATGATAGGACAGAGTGCATTATCAGGAAGTTCACAGATAATGTAAAACTGGAACGAGTGGCACTATCAGATAGGTGGTCACTCAAAGTAACCTCAAAAATCTGGGGAAACGAGCTGATGTGAATCTCATAAAGTTTAGCAGGGTCTCACGTCTGGGCAAGAATAAACTAAGACACCTAGACAGGCTGTGATGCCAACTGGCTGGAAGGCAACTTGACAGAAAACAACCAGGAAGACTTACTAGACAAAAAGTTGGCCATGAAGCACAAGAAAAATTATCTCTATTAATGATTTTGATTCCATATTTGCTGTGCTAACTGTACTCACACCTGATTGTAAACAATAATGATATTAACATTTATTATGGAAAAGCCATTTAGACAAAATCATAGGCAAGGAACAGCAATTTTTAATAGAGATTAAATTTTTAAATATGAGAATGTGTGAAATTCTAAAAATGCAACATAAACAGTTTTGGATTAAATCATAGAGTCATAGAATTGTTGAGGTGCCTTCCAACTGTAACAATTCTATGTTTCTATGATTCTAAATAGATGCAGACTATCAAAGTCTAGTTTATTACTAAGAAGTGATAAAGAGACATTTTAGATCTTTTCTCTGTGAAAAAGAAAATTCTTTCCAGGAATATTCACTTATACTCCCCTTTCTTTAAAAGTGCTAGCCTGTAAACAGGCTGTGAACAACTTAAGTCACTGCAGCACATAGTTTATCAGCTTTGTTACAAACACATGGATTCTAGTAATGCTGGTTAGCACAGCATGATAGCTTCTTGTACTTGGTGTCAAACCAATTTTATTAGTACTGCTCCTCAGAAATTTGACCTTGTAAAAGAAAATGAAACTTTATCTTTGTAAGAGACAGAAGATGTCATATGGCTGAACAAATGCAGTGTGTTCTGAGTAACCACTGACATTAAAAGTCAAGCTATCAAGTGCAAACCGTCACGCAGTTTAAAGCTAATTAAAATTCTCTTTTCCCATGCCTCCAGAAGGGATTTTTTTTTTGACAAAATAAATGTCTCAAGAGATATTTCCTATTTTACATGGAAATGCACCTCCCACATGTAAGTTTTTTTTTAATATTTAAAAAAAATTTTTAAAAATCTTTTTAAAGGAGACAGACATAATTACTCAGAGTGCAAAAATATTTCCTTATATTTCCAAATCAGTACTAATTAATCTTCCTTTTGAGTTATACAATAATCTGATTGACTTCCAACTTTCTTTATTATTATTTTTTTAACTGAGTCATGTGTAGAATAATTCAGCTTTCTTTCTTTAGTATTATTTTTTTTTTAACTCTGAGTCATGTGTAAAAAAATTCAGCTTTCTTTCTTTAGTATTTTTTTTTTTAACTCTGAGTCATGTGTAGAAAAATTCAGCTCTCCAATTTTAGTCATATTTGGATCATTGTCAATTAACGTATTAAAATAGATGTAACCTACCTATCTTATTGTACATACACACACATAATGCAAAACTGACTATGATCACTCCTTATGGACTGAAATGAATATTGTGGTTTACACGCCTCAGTATGATAATGAGCCAAATAAAGTACATGCTAAATGTACCTGGTCATTTTACTCAACTCTCAAATCATAGAAGTGAGAGACAGACAAGTTTACTATATAAAAAACCATGAGGGGACGCATCTCTGGAGGGGAAAGACCGAAGATTTAGCAGAAACAGGAATGGTTGACAGGCTGCACTCCAAGACAGGGATGCATTCTTGGTAAAAATTGCACCTGCAATATACAGATTAACTTTTTGCTAGTATTTCTACTGTATATTGAAGCTATTGCAAAGATACATTGTGGGATGTTACCTGTGAGTTACTAACTTCAGACTCATTATTTGTAATTAGTGCATTTATCACCAGCAATCCTGAATCTGTTGTATCTGTCACTTTAATAAATCTATCAATTATTCTAACTTTCTGAAACTGGAGCACTGAGAGAGGCAACCATTAAGTTCACCAGATAGTTTCAGTAAGAGTCCCAGGGGGTCTGAGGTAGGCGGACATTACTTGTAATGTGAGACCTTTCTGCTTGAAGCAAGATCAGTTAGAACAAGTTGGCAAGGGCTGTCAGGTTTTGAGTATCTCTAAGGACAAGATTACACAACCTCTTTTGGCCATGTGCTTGTGGCAGTAGCCTTCAACTCCACCCTATCTGCTGACAGCAAAAGCCACCAGCTGTGGCTGTGATGGCTGCTTCTGGTTAAATTGAACTCTGAAGACACAGATACAGCACAATAAAGGCTATAAGCTTTGCTCATCAGCTAATGGCTAGTTGAGTATGCTTCAACCAAAATACAGCTGGCATACAAATGTGACTCTAAGTCAATTGTCTTATTCTATCAATACTGGGCAGAGCCAGGGCCTTTTGAGATCTACTACACAGCAGCAGATCAGCCCTCTTAACTCAACGGGAGGGTGTCCCTGACAGTTTTGCCTGACCCTGTCCTCTGTATAGTAAATAATTAAGTGTATCATGCCAACAAATCTTGTTAAACCACTGTAACATTTATTATTGATTTTTTTAACTGTTGATTTATATTAATAAACATATTACCACTTTTCTCTTTCAAGTGAAGTGTGTCACTCCAGCTGTGACACTTCCCTAGTGCTTGTGCTTCCTTACAGTATAAAAAGTTTGTTCTTCTGTTTAAGTAGAGGTTCTTGTATTTCAATCTTTATTTCACTGGGCATCATCAAGAGGAATCTGACTATCTTCCTGAATCCCCCTCCCATCATCTACTTATACACATTGATAAAATGCACCTGAGACATCTCTTTCTGAAGTTAAAATGTTTCAGCTCTCAGCATCTCCTTGCATATTAGATACTCCAATCTCCTCATCATTTTAATGGCTCTAAATCTAATGGGAAATACAGACACAGTAAAAGACAGTTACTACTCAAAGCTTCCAGGAGGTATACTTACCAAAAAGATATATTTTAAAGATGGACAAATAACTGGATTAGATAAATAGAAAGACATGGAATAAAGAGGAGAGCAGAGGTGAGGTCAGCAAAACAAATTGAATCAAGATACTATCTTACTCAGTACTCATCCATTGTTTTCAGACATCTAATAAAATAGAGTGTAAGGACATTGAAGTCTTTCTCACTCATGCAAAATATGAATGATAAATAAAATTGTAAGAATTTAAACTGTGAAGACAGAAAACAAAAGTACATTTCAAATCCCCCTTGCATTGGACAAGGACACTTCCTAATAGAACAGGTTGGCTTCATTCAGGTCTCATTCAACCTAGCTTTGAGCACTTCCAGGGCTGGAGCTTGTGAGAAGCCCACACAAAATGCATAGCAATAGCCACAAAAAATGTGGATTTATTGTAACCAAAATTACCCGAGGTTCCTTCCAACATAACTAAATTACAAGTTCAAATGTTGGTCAGGAATATACTACTGCACAACTAATTAAGCTTTAACCTTAAGCATTAAGGAATATTCTTTCCAGAAAAATGAACCACAATGTTTGAGCACTCAGTCATAAAGAGAAAACATCCCACTCAAAGGTACCCAAAATCTGCACTCACCAAAGAGAGGGTGAGGATTCGCTCAATCTGTGGAATTCTCCTCAGATGGCACCCTGTTCTAAGGGGAGAACATTTGACTGCCAAGCTACTTGCTGCATGGACACCAAAGAGGAGGCTCAGGGGTGACCTCATTGCCCTCTACAACTACCTGAAAGGTGGTTGTAGCCAGGAAGGGGTTGGCCTCTTCTCCCAGGCAACCAGCACCAGAACAAGGGGACACAGTCTCAAGCTGCGCCAGGGGAGGTTTAGACTCGAGGTGAGGAGGAAATTATTCACCGAGCGAGTCATTCGTCATTGGAACGGGTTGCCCAGGGAGGTGGTTGAGTCATCGTCCCTGGAGGCGTTCAAGAGGAGATTGGACGTGGCACTTGGTGCCATGGTCTAGTCATGGGGTCTGTGTTGATAGATTGGACTCGATGATCCTCGAGGTCCTTTACAACCTAAGTTACACTGTGATACTGTGTGATGCTGTGAAATCAAAATGTCTTTGTAGTGGAACTAGATTTATACTGCACTGCAATAATTTCTAATTAGGTTGAGGGTCAAGTCCACAGAATCACACAAAAGGAGGGTAGAAGTCTGGGTCCGGAAGCACCAGTTAATGTCTGTGAGGTGCCAAGGTGATCTTTATCAGCTTCTAGATACCCTCTAGCCAGGCTCAACTCTTTGTCAGGTGTCTGTCAGACTTTTGTGTTTGTCAGGGTGGTTATACTTGCCACACAACTTCTCTGGGCAATTTGGTTCGGTGCCTCATCATACTCATGGTGAAGAACTTCTTCCTGTGTCTAAGCTAAATGTAACTTCTCTTCCAGTTGAAAAGCATTGCTCCTCCTCCTTTCAGTACATACCTTTGTAAAAGGTCCTTCTCCAACTATTCTGTAGGCCTCCTCCAAATATACCGGAAGGCTGCTATAAGGTCTCCATGAAGCTTTCTCTTCTCCAAGATGAACCCAAACAATCTTAGTCTGTCTTCATAAGACAGGTGCTCCAACCCTCTGACCATCTTTGTGGGCTTTTTTTGGGCCTACTCTAGCAGTTCTGTGTCCTTCTCGTACTGGGGGCTCCATAGCTGGATGCAGTACTCCAGGCATGATCTAATGAGAGAGAGGGGGAGCAAAGAGGTTGAGAATCACTTCCCATGACCTGCTAGTCATGCTTTTTTTTGATGCACATTTCCAGCTCATGGTTGGATTCTCATCAACCAGCAGTCCTCGAGACTACTCTCTATACATTCATCATGCAGCCTGTATTTGTTCTTGGGACTGCCACAACCCAGTTGCAAGAATTTGCACATGGTCTTGTTGAATTTCATGAGGTTGGCACTGGCCCACTTATCAATCCTGTCAAGGTTCCTCTGTATAGCATCCCTTCTCTCCAGCATGTCAAGTTCACCACATAGCTTCATGTCTGTAAGGTGTTTTGGTTGTCTCAAACAGTGCCACTGAATGGCGGGTTTGCACACGGCACTCTGCACAGCTCGTAGGGGCGAGAGGAAATGGGGGCTTTCAGGGAAGCAGGAGGGAGCATGGGGCCAGAAGAAGCTGCTGCTGTGCTCCTGCCACCACTCCATACTGCCTACTTTGCACAGCCCCTTGCCACTCTCCTGCCACCACAGAATGCCACAAAACTTGTCAAGCATGATTTATCCTTGGCGAAGCCCTGATGGCTTCCACCAGTCACTTCCTCATTTTTCATGTGCCTTCCAGGAGGATCTGCTCCATAATCATGCCAAACAGGGGTGAGACTGACTGGTCTGTAGCTCTCTGGATCTTCCTTTTGTCTCTTTTTGAAAATGGGCATTGTTTCTCCCTTTCCAGTCAGTGGGAACTTCACCGGATTGCCAGGAATTTTCAAATATGATGGAAAGTGCTTTACCAACTTTATCTGCCAGTTCCTTCAGTCCCTTCAAATCCCACAGACTTTTACAACTTCAAATTCTTCAGAAGGTCTCCAACGTGATTTTCACCTGCAGTGGGCAGTTTTTCATTTTCTCAGTTCCTGCTTTTACCTCCTGTAACTTGGGTGGTGTGGTTAGAACCCTTCCTGTGAAGACTGAAGCAAAAAGTCATGGAGTGCCTCAGCCTTAAACTTATATGAGGTGACCAAATCCTTTGTCCCCTGCTGGAGCAGGCTAACCTCTTCCTTAGTCTTTCTTTTGTAATTTATGTACCTATAACAAGGACTTTTTTGTAGCCTTGGTATCTCTGGCCCAATTTAATTCTGTCATAGTGTTAGCTTTCTTGACCTGCTCTCTATCTACTCATAATTCTGTCATAGCATTAGCTTTCTTGACCTGCTGTGTGTCTACTCAGACAGCTTCTCTGTACTCCTCGCAGGCTACCTGTCCTTGCTCCCACCCTCTGTAGACCTCTAGTTTTTTGTGTTAAAATTTGTCCTGTAGCACCTTTTTTATCCATGCACGGATACAGATGCATTTTTGCCTGTCTTCCATGCAGGGAAGGCAGCATTTTTGCATGCCTTCCTTTTTGTTGGGACACATTTCTCTGGGAGTTGGAGGAGATAATCCTTGAATATTAACCAGTTTTGTTGGGCCCCTCTGTCTTCCAGGGCTTCATTCCATGAAACTGCTCCTAACATCTCTGAGGAGGCCAAAGTCTGATCTTTTGAAGTGCAGGCTAGTGAACTTGGTAGGCATCTCATCCTCTTTGTTGCCTTAACTAATGCTAGACAACATCTGAGGAGATTCTGTTAGAGAAACTAAGCTAATAGAATATTTTAAAAAGGAATCTATTCCTCAAAATACTTGCTGACAGATTAATGAAAATGGAAATTTTATTTTTTTTTTCATTATTTCATATTCAGAAGTTTTATGAGAAAACATATTTTCCTACTAGCATACTAATAAGCTATATTGTGTATTACTTAAATTTTCTTTTAACAATTGGAAATAGTTTTGAATTTTACCTCATAAGGCAGCAAATCATCTTCCAACCACTGATAGCAGAAATTCAGATACATCTTACAGGCATGACCATGGAACCACAAGAATCAGTAATACATGTTTCTCAAAGTGGTAAAATGAAAATAAGAATTTCACTTTCAAGAGTTTGAAAACTTTTTTGTTAATCTGACTAATACATTATTGCAGTGTTCCTATTGTCTTATGTAGTCTTCCAAGCCTTCAGATTGTCTCCTTAAGACCAGAAGGGAGCATTCATTTTTTCAGTCTTGGCTTATCAAAGATGTATTCTCAGTTGCCTTTATGTTGCTTTTTGGGTCTCCCTATTACTTTGGAGAGGAGGAGACTAAGGGGTGACCTCTTTAATGTTTATAAATATGTACAGACTGAGTGCCAAGAGTCAGGTTGTTTTTGGTGATGCCCAATGACAGGACAAGGGCCAATGAATAGAAGTGGAGGCATAGGAAGTTCCATGTAAACAGGAGGAAAAAATGTTTTCACTATGCCTTCAATGACTGCAGGTGTGCTTCCTCCCAACACAAGCACAATCATGTCTAAATCATACCATCAAAGTGCATTTATTTAAATGAAAATATGTTTTGCCTTTCATTTTATAAAACTTACAAATATTATAGATAAAACAAACTTTGCATATTTTAGAAGCACACCTTGTTTGCATATTTAAAATACATGGTTAGAATGTAAAACTTAGAATTTATTATCTGTGGGGTTGTTGTGGTGTGTTTTTTTCCTAACAAGTTAGTTGGAAACAGTCAGAGGAAAATGCAATAATTTGATATTACATTCAGCCCAAGTGCCTATCTTTTCTCAGATACGCTGCAGCTGTGAGCACAGCAGTTGGCTGAAGGTGATTTAATAGTATGTATTTCAGTAAGAATCCCCAAACAGAATCCCAATAAAATCTTCTATAACTATGAAAAACTATGAAAAAGATGACATCAGGCTGAGTATATTACAAACTGCCCTGAGATCTCTGCCACTGGAATTATCAGGTGAAATTCTGAAAAAAGAAAACAATTTCTTGGCTCAAGTAAAGTTTATTTTAAGAGATCCCTACTTATTAAGACAATAACATTTGAGACTGAGAAATGTTTTCAGCATCTCTAAGCTGAAAACTTCAATCTGGCAAGAATTTTAGCTGTGGAGCAAGATGGATTTTTGGATGTTAGAACTTCTGAAAGTTCAGGTTTTTATTTGTGTTTGAAAAATGGAAGATTTGTCTAACCTTTAAATTACACAATTCAGATAAATGATGTACTTCAGACTAAAAAGATTAGACGGTGTTAATGAGGATTCCATTTCTTAGTATTTGCACACATGAAACAATTTTCTTTTTCAATACTTGAACTGTGAATTACTGCTTGAAATTGATTAATATGTTCACCACTCCCATTATCTATTTGATTCTTCCCCAGAGTAAAAATTACTTTTATCATAATGTATGCACATCATTGCAGGATCATTTATATGCCTCTGGCGGATTGATTATATAATTTTAGCCAGTTTAGATTATTATTCAACTGCCAATCCATACAATTGGGAATGCTATACATTACATATGTGATCAAGTGGTCCAAGAATAAACTCTTCCATTCATTACACTTAAATTATTGAATGGATGTTTCAAAACATACAAACAAACAAAAAACTCAAACAAATAAACAGACAAAAGATCTGTATTAGATATATCTGTTACTCCACAGAATCACAGAATGACAGGGGTTGGAAAGGACCTCTGGAGGTCATCTACTCCAATCTCTCTGCTAAAGCAGGTTCTAGAACAGATTGTACAGGATCACATCCAGGCAGGCATTGGAAATCTCCATCATGCTCAAAGTCAACCCTTATGTTTATGTTCTAGTTTGTGCCTTTTGCCCCTTGTCCAGTCATTGGGCACTACTAAAAAGAGACTGGCTCCATCCTCTTGAAACCCATCCTTTAGATATTGATAACCACTGGTAAGATCCCCTCTCAGTCTCCTCTTCTCCAGGCTAAGCAATCCCAGGTCTCTCAGCCTCTCCTTGTAAGAGAGATGCACCAGTACTGTAGTAATTTTCATATAACTTGAACTCTCTCCAGTATGTCCATGTCTCCCCTGGAGAGCCCAGAACGAGAAATAATGTTTCAAGTGTGACCTCAATAGGGCAGAACAGAGGAGGAAAAGAATCTCCATCAACCTTCTTACAACATTCAATGTATCCCAGGATACCACTGGTCTTCTTGGCTACAAGGGTGCATTGCTAACTCTTAGTTAATATGTTGTGTGTCTCAGATTCTTCTTCATGGAGCAACTTTCCAGCAAGTCAGACTCTGGATTCACTGGAGCAGTTTGCTTTCACCAGAGCTGAGACTGTGACAAAATGATTAAAAAGTCAGCAACCTGTTCCTTTAGGAAGGAATGAAACTTTTCCCTGTATGTGTAAGATGACAGATGAAGGTACATATGTACATTAGTACCATATAAATTTGACATCAGTTCTGTGTTGAACAGTATTTGTCAAGAGACTGCAAAGATCTTGGTATGGGGAAAATGTATATGATATGAATGAGGTCTGGGTATTTAATCATGATTTAAAGAAAGTGCAGTGTTAGTACTGCATGCAGAAGAATGATGAAACAGAATGTAGCAAAATGGTAATCCTCCAGAGCTATTCAGCACTCAAATAGCTGGCACGTATAATACAGAGAGATACTGAAAAAGTGTATGCTTTCAGAGTGCTGCCACATCCAATGAAAATGAACAAAAATCAGTCTGAGGTCTAAAAATCTGGGATTTTCTAGTTTTCAGAAATCACAGTTCTTCCAAGCAGAGCATAAGATGTTGTACTCTAAGAATCTGCTTTTGTAAATAAACATCTTAGTTATTTAGTTTGGTTTTCTCTTTATAGAATATACATATCATATTTACATCTGTCCTTATCATCTGTCTTTGTAGTTGACTTGTTCCATTTCTAAGTTATCATTCTTAAGAGTTTCTTTTTGCTTATGTGCGTTTTTAAAATAAGATAGTTTTGGGGTCATAGTGAATAGATTTTAATGTAATATATACATGCTAGAAGGCTATAGATGTTAATATAGGTAGTAGTAACAAGAGCAAGTATGGCTTCATGACTGATTTAGTACATGGCAATTACACCCATTCTGAGAACTCTTGGAAGCAATGGCATGACTTTACCATTTACTACACATACACTGTTCTTTTTTTTTATATCTCACTATACACACAGTTCTCTCTGTCACAATTTCCACCTCAATTTCTTCTTTCTAAACAAGTCATTAACATTTTAGAAACTATGAGCACATAGGGAAGCTGCAGCTTTCTGTTTGATATATTTCCTAGAAGCTGCTCATCAGAAAGCAGTACATTTCCTGCATTAAATATCTTGAATTTTACTCTAAATGGAACTTTACTTACATGGTAACTCTAAAACTTCGAATTTCACATCCTGACTTAAACGTTTCACGCTTCCAGTCAGTCTAAGCCATTTCTGAATTCTGGCTAGCTGCTTTATAAATCTAAGAAATCTTAATTTTGTTCTCTTGGCTTTCAAAGTGTTATATATTCTCCACAAGGGAAATAAAAGTTCCAGATGAGGTGTAGAGAGGAATTCAGGCATTTTCATGTAGTAGTGGATACACTATACATTAAACCCACCTAATCCTTCTCCCTGTGCTGTAGGTTAGTGACTCCTGACTTCTCTCCTGTTATGAATAGTCATCATCATTTACTATCTCCTTTCTTAATACTTTCTTCTCCAGTTATAATATGCACAGTTTCAGCACAAGAGACATGGTGAATTCTTCTTCTCAGTCCTTGAAGTCCTTGCTGTTGTGACTTCTGTGATACTTTTATTTATGCCAGCAAGAAAGAAAAAAAAATTAAAAAATTTAAATTTTAGAACATAATATTACAAAACTAGATTCAGGATTAAATTGCAGCTTAATTCTGACTGTGATTTTCTGTTGATTTGAGTCTTGGTTGTACCATCTTTAGATGTTTGGTAATGTGATTAATTTGTTAGCCTGAATTTTAGCAAGTAACTTTTTGATAGGTGTCAAAGAAGCAGCATCAAGGAAGACTTTATAATGTTCCCTTGCAAGAAATAGTCTTGCAATCTACCTTTTTGCACAAGATCATCAGATGCAAATAGATTTGTATACTCTGCTGCTTTTGTATACTCTGCTGCTTTCCCTGATAAGCTGAAGTTCTCAAGGCAATGTAAGGGTAAGTACAAATTACAATGAAGCTGGTATTAGTTTTAATCAATTATGCAAAAATTTATTGTGAAAGGAAAGATTTAAAAAAAAAATTACATCTTGCTTTCTTCAATTCATATCATCTCTTCTTTCATGTCACCTTTTTTCAACTGGTATTAGCTGATATTTACCAGTTTTACCAAAAAGCAGCAAAACTGAGTTCTTAGCCAGGCAGTTCAAAACTGAAACTTTAGTATGCCTAAGAAGAATTAGGCTGAAGAAGGCACTTGAACATAAACCTGTCTGTGCTTCCATCAAGCTTAACAGTTATTACAAATCCACAAAGATGTCAAACGGACCCTTACAGGTAGAAAATTGTCTTTACCTTTCTGCTTCCAATTGCTTTTGGCACAGAAAGAGAAAGCAAAAAAAGAAAAAAAAAAAAAAAAAGAAAAACTCCCAAAAAGTCCTAAACCCACAACAAGGTGAGGATTTTTATCATTGGCATTTAGGGGAATAAAACAAAGTATGACAAACTGTGTATAAGTTGATTCTGGAAAAAAAATCTAAATAGATGTTTAATTTATTGGGGAATAACCATTTTTCTCTAATTGTCTTAGTTTTCTATGCTAAGATGTTCTGTACCATGATTGAGAGATGGGATGCAGCTTGTTGCAAGCAAAGTGTCACTTTATTATGCAAAGTTTTTCTTTATAAAGGCCAACACAATAAAAAAGCAGCTTGTGATTGGTTATTAGATCTGTCCAAGCGACAGTTACAAACTCATGATTGGCTGCCAAAAAAGTATCACACTAACACATATAACTTACCAAGGTTTAAACAGATGTTAGACAAAATACCAGGGACTCTGCCACAATATTTACAAGTTCTTACTCTTAGGTCACAATGACTGTTTGTAAACCCGTGTTCTTTCATCTACACAGATGCACTCTGATCCCAGGGTTTACAACCCATCAAGGCTAAAACATTCCCTTCTATCAGCCAAGCATTGCTTGAAGTTCTCCTCCCTGAATTTAATCCTTCAGTGCTGTCACTTTTTGAATTGCCTTAGTAATTGATCAACATCTTCACAGAATATATTATAAAATATATAATGTTTTCTTAAGTCAGTTAATGCACATCACATTGAGTTAACCTATTGAATTAAGGGATGAGGATTATAGAATCATGGACTCACTAATGATGGAAAAGACCTTTAAGATCATTGAGTCCAAGACAACTACTATGACCACTGAACCATGTCCTGAAGTGCCACATCAACATGCTTCCTGAACACCTCCAGAGATAGTGATTCCACCAGCTCCCTGGGCAATCTGTTCCAATGACTCACCACTCTCACAATAAAGAAGTTTTTCCTAATGTCCAATCTAAACCTCCCCTAGCATAATGTAAGCCTATTTCCTGTCATCCTATCACTAATTACTTGCGAGAAGAGACCAACACCAGCTCCCTACAACCTCCTTTCAGTAAGATCTTCCCTTAACCTTCTCTTCCCCAGACTAAACTATCCCAGCCCATTTAACCACTCCTCTATGACACGCCCTCCAGCTTCAAGCCTTCCATATAATGAGGCCTCACTGTTCTTCTCTGGACATACTCCAGGACCTCAATGTCTTTCCTATTCTGTGGCACTCAAAACTGAATACAATATTCAAGCCGTGTCCTCACCAGGGCCAAGTACAGTGGCACAATCACTTCCCACATTGGACTGAGAAAGTATACTATGTTCCTGAATTTGCCTATAATGTCTACTACCTTTTGATAAACTTTATTAAAAAGATATATAACTGATCATCAGAATGGTAATAAATGGGCTATCAAGAAAAACAGTTATCAGTCTCACTGAGAATTTGTCTACATTTAAACCATAAATCTCTTTAAGCACAAAAAAAAATTAATATTTTTTTTTTCTTAGAGGGATAGACTCCTAAATAAAGTGCAGATTTCTTACACCTGTTTGCTATAATGTCCTCTATGACACGAAAGGAAACTGGACAAGTGATTTAACCTACTCCCTGCTCTGTCATAAGACTGAAAGTACTAAAGCAGTTTTGAATATATTGTTCTTATATTTCCTTTAATAGACATTCTTTCTACATACTCTTTCCATTGTTTAATTGTTCTTATAACTGAGTTTTGAAACACAATGCCTATATTTTGTTTTTCATGGCTAGAAATTAAACTGTATCATCCTTATTCAACATGACAATTAGTCTATTTATTTTTAGATCTTTTTCATTAATTGAGATTCTTTTTCTAGCATGTATAGAAATCTTCCAGTTCTGCTGAATTCCATTATAAAATGTATCTGTGAGTTATCTGTGAGTTATCAGTATAAATTCTAAAGATAATTATCAACAGAATTATATCTTTAATGCTTTTTTCATGGATCATACTCAAGGAACTCACCAAGATTATCAATTAGAAATACTTACTTTTTTAATAAAGGAATTCATCCCCATCATTGCTACAGTCATATTTGTTTACTTGTCCACATAATTATCTTTCTGCCACATCCATTCTTGCAATTGTGGGTCCTGATTGCCAGCTGCTCTGAAACTCCACATTTTTTACCTTTCTTTTTCTTCTGCTTTAAAGTCCATCCATTGGGGCCATATCAACCTGTTTCCAGACTTTATTGGTGTTCCTTTTTCTAAATACATTGTCACATTTTTGCTGCTGTCACTCCTTTCATACTCCAGAATCACGGACTCCATCATTGCATTTTGAATTTCAACTTAATTGCCTTCTACCTTCAGATTCTGAACTAGTTCACTAGTCAGAGCCAAAACTGTTGTCAATGCAAAAAGGCTAAAAATGCATGAGTCAGGCACCAAAACTTCCAAGACTGTTAAAGAAAAGAAAGTTTTAGTTCATTTACATTTCTCTTCTTTCTTTTCAGCCTCTAGGGTGCTTTTGGGTTAATATTCCATGCATTGCTTTGCAGTCATGAGGACTAGCCACATGCTTTTTTAGAAATTGAAATGAGATTTTCATCTACTCTTATTCTTAAACTGCAGGGCTTTAATACTTATCATCACGAGACTCTTCACAAAATTAGGTTTTTCTATATTGGGTCCATTGACCACTTGTGGAAAAGTAGTATTGTACAAGTATTTGAAATCTCCTGCTGCTGTGTTTGCAATATTTGGTTATTGAAAAACTCCCCTTCTTCAGAAGCTTTTCATTTCTTACACTGAAGAAAGCTGAATCTTCTCTTCCCTCACAAGTAGTTTTTACTAAATTATGTGTCCTAAGGCTTTCAATAAACTCAGACAGTGAAAGCAGTAATAGTGGCATTAACCTTTAACATAGCATAAAACTCAGTGTGATGAGAGGAAATAAAACACACAGAATAGTGGTAGAGTCTAATTTTCCATTGTGTATAATTTCATATATATCTGTTTAGTGATCTATTGAATAAAAATCTCTCTATGTGATAGTATGGTGGCATTAAATTAATTGTCCCCTAACTGCTTTTAGAGAACTTCATGTTTTTAGTTCTGTCAAAGTTGTAGTATGTGAAACAGTGCATTTATCTTACCTTATAAAAACTGTAGCAAACTATTTCTGTTGAGCTTGATATTAAATTTATGTAATTTTAAATCAACAATCAAATATTTGAAGACTTATATACAGTAATAAATTTATCAGTTGGAACAAAATTTGGTTAAAGATGGGTTACTTTGTAAAGGTCTGCAATTTTTATGTGACCAGTTACTAGAGTATTGGTTGTAATTAATACACTAAATACTAAGAAGCTTTACTTCCTTTTAAATAAATATATGTTCTAAGTAAATATCTGATCTGCAACTGCATCACACCAAAGCAGGACTGCGGCAGTGCACTGTGTGGAGCGGCGCATCCCCCCCAACATCCCCAGGCCAGTTATTTCTCTCCCAAGAGGCCAGCCAGCACAGTGTGGGCAGAGAATGCTGCAGTGGCGCATTTAAATCCCAGGCAGACAAGCCAGGGCAGCTCTACAACTGCCACTCACTGAGGCAGGACTGGGGCAGCACACCGTACAGAGCTGCCTGCGGTAATGGTGGAGTCACCCTCACTGGAAGTGTTTAAGAATAGCCTGGATGAAGCACTTAGTGCCATGGTTTAGTTGATTAGATGGTGTTGGGTGATAGGTTGGACTTGATGATCTCAAAGTTTTTTTTCAACCTGATTAATTCTGTATTCTCTATTCCATTATATTTTGTGCTCTGTCAGGGGATTAAAATGCAAAATACAATCTCATGTCATTCTTCAGTGTAAACCTGAACTGCTGCCTGTGGTTTGATTGATCTTGTTTTACCAGCTGATTTACTCTCCATTTGTTGTATGTGTTGCAACAATATTGCACCATTTCAAAACTATGTTATTGGTGCTGCTTTGTACATATTTTCTATTTTAAATCAACAATCCCCACTTGTATGTGTTGCAACAATATTGCACCATTTCAAAACTACGTTATTGGTGCTGCTTTGTACATATTTTCTATTGGCAAAAGTTGCAAAGTTGATTGGGATTTGCATTCAATGTGATTAATTTGCTTGCAGAATGGTGATGTTGTCATCTATCAAACTACCAACATTTTCTGTAGGTCAACATGGATATTTTCAACCAGTGAAATGAAAATGGTTGGAGACAGAGATCTGTTTCTGTACCAGAATTTTATTACATAGGTACACACAATAAACAAAGGTCCACTAGTCTGGTAACACAGTGATAATTTAATATGGAAAAAAATATTCATACAGGCATTCATGAACAGCTTTTTGTAAGGTGCAATGAAATGTAACTCCAAATTTAAGTTCAATGGATGAATTAACTGGTATATATACATATAAAACAGTATTCTCTAGATTTTTTGTTTTAGATATGTTGCTGTTTACATGAACAAATCAGAGACATTTTTCCATTTAAAAAATGTTGCAGTGTGATGGTTTAGCCCACCCACACCAACAAAAAGATCAGCTGAAACCCAGTTGGAGAAGAGAATGAAGCTGTATTTTACAAGCAATAATGGAATGCAATGAATATATACAAAATATACAGTATTTACAATATTACGCAAGAATTTACAGGAAAGACACAACACAGAAATCCTCCTTGGGAAGAGGATTCCACCTCGGGTGACCCCCAGCCTCTCTCCCTCCCCCTTTCCTTCCAGTTAATTAGAAGAAAGGAGAAGAGTAGAAAGAAAAGGATGTTAGGGCAATTTCAGTTAACTCAAAGCTTTGTTAATAAGTTTGGGTTTTTTTCTTATCTTGTTTGCTGATAAGTGGCCTCTCTGTCCAAGGGCAGCATGCATGCATTGCAAGAGAAAGAGACAGAGAGTGAGAACAGAATGTACGATTGTAAAACTACATCCCACTCATCTACCAATTAAATTAATTTAGAATTATCTTTCTTTTGTTTTCCTTTTTACACCAACTGTAGCTCCTAGCTTAAAGGCACAGCCTAAACTGTCACAAACATGTAACAAAAGAAAAAACAACCAACCAACCAAACAAAAGAAACGGCAACGAGTCAAAGAGTTACCTTATTAATAAATTATAGAATGCTATGAGGAGTATTTTATTCCTCCAAAGTTCAAAACATGAAAGTGTCATTAAGTAATAAGTATAGTGCAGTTGCAAACAGTATGTATTGGAAACTTATATCTTTATAAGACTAATGAATAAAAGAATATTCCACAAATGAAGTTGTCCTCCATGAATAATGGTTTTCAAGAAGTGTGAGAAAATTCCTGCCTTCTCATTCAGGAAGAGCAAGTTACAGATTTCACTTAAAATATATAATGTAAAGAAAGTCAGAGGGTTTGCACACAGCAGTAGAAAACAGTGTCCTGATTTGACACATCTTTGGGTCTTGCTTATCTCCTGGAAGCTCTTTCTACAAGTTCTGCTTTCCTGCTGAGTCCATCCTCTCCTACTAAAAATGAAAGCTCCATCAATCTACCCCTCCTATTTTGAAAAGCCAGGTCAGGCAAATACAATTGGAAAGGAATCATGGGATTCATATGACTGCTTTGGAGGCTGAATGATATCTTTCTGTACTTCATATACTACAAGAGGCAATATTTTGTCTATCAAAATGAACTAGAAAATAATTTAATTTCTGTAAACATTTTATTAGGATCTGTTAAGCTTAAAATATAAAAGGTAGGTGTTTTTTAATTCTGCACCTTTTTCAGTCATCTCTGTTAAAGCAATTATTTAACATTGTTATTCAGTATCCTGTAAGATTAACTTTAAAGCTGTTGAAGTATCTTTACTTAATGAGGGGAAATTTAGGATTTTTCTCCAGGAATGAAGACATATTTTTAAAAAATGTTGAATTGGAGCAATAATACTCTTTCACAGTATGGCTCTTCTATGAAAATACAGTCATTGTTTTCATTTATCTCACTGAAACACTGGGAAATGTAACTCTCTACTGAATTCTGAATTGAGCCTTTTTTAAAAAGGAGGATGTATTATAAATTTACTCCTAGACCAAGCAGAAGTTTGAGAAAAGTTCTAAAATACAGTGACTGGACACAAGGAAAATAAGTGCAAGATGGGTCTGTAAATCTTTAAGGAGCTTTGGAATGAAAATATATAAGAATTTCTCAGTCAGGCAAAAAATCATCATTAAGTTAATCATCATTAAGTTGATCACCAAGTTGGGTTGAATATAAATCTGAATTGCTTGAGAGTTTAACAGAAAATCTAAGACTCTCTGTGATAGTAAAACTCAAATACATAAACAAGCAGGCATTAATGTTTGCATGTACAAGTGGAAATTGCTTCTGAGATTGAAACTGGTACTGTTGAAGATATGACTATAGAGGTACCGACTTGTACTCAACTTTAGACCATCCATTCAAAAATAACAACAAAAAAAATGTTGTAAAGGACTCCATGACCATAGGTTTCTGTCTTGGAAACTGACATTGCGTGTGTAGCATTCCAGGTATAGGTTCTATAATGGCAGAACAATGTGCTTTACAGACAGAACTATCAACATGACTACAGCAAGTGGACCAATGACATGCAGAAGGTTGTTGTGTTGGCCATTAGCAATTTGAGGTCACAAATTTTCAAATGTAGTAATAGTACCATTAAATTATCAATATAATATTAGTAACAACAATCATAAGCAAAGACGTCTTGGTGGCCAATGACAACCCAAAGCAGAGTATTTATGGGGACATTTAGATGAGTAGCTATTTTGTGTGCACAAGAATGAACTGAAGATGTACTAGGAAGTTTTTGTAATTGTCCAGTAGAACATTTGTTATACTTTTGGTCCTGTGTCCTTCAGTAATCTGAGGGTTTGGGAATTGTCCTTTAAAGTCCAGTATATCCAGACTGCTAATCCTTTTTAGGATCTTAAAAAATGATAATCCTATGGATCTTACACATTTTGAAGCACAATAGTGCTCTTGCATAAAGCAAGAGCTCTTACTTTGCAAATGCTTTTGCAAAAAATCATATTGCAAAATTACAGGCTGAAGAATAAAATACATTATTCCCTCAGTGACTAATACAATTGAGAAACATCAAGACAAGGTAAATAATAATGTGAAGGGAAGTTAGAATGAGAACATGCTGCAAAACTGAGATTAGACTGAAACAGATTGCACATGCTATGCATTCTATCTGAAAGAAACCATTCAGCAATGTAGAAGTATGGATGCCAGCTAAATGCTGGAGCTTTTCTTAGATAGTTTTGGGCTAGAAGACATAATTTCTAGATTTTTCCTAAACAGAAGATGCTTCAAATGCAGTCCAGCTGCAAGTGCAGGGATTTTTTATAATTATACCAAACTGAGGCAATGCCATTGACACCACACAAGCTCTGTGAGTAAAAAATAATAAGGGATTTTCTTTTCAAATATATCAAGATCAGCAATGAGATGCAACGGACAATGAATTTCCATTAAATAATTCATCACAGGAGAAGAAACCAGAGGAGAAGAAACCAGTTAAGAGATGCAGAAACAATACCTCCACTCTGGACTACCAGAGGGCAGACTTCAGGTTACTCAGGGAACTAACTCAGAAGTACCTTGAGAAACAGCCTTTAAAAGCAAAGTGATCCAGGATGGATGGACCTACTTCAAGAAAGAATTCTTGAAGGCTCAGGAACAGGCTGTGCCAATGTGCCAGAAGATGAGCTGCTGGGGTTGATGGGCAGCCTGGATGGGCAGTGAACTTCTGGGTGAATTAAGGGGAAAAAAGAGTGTATATCATCTTTGGAAGAAAGGCAAGGCAACCCATAGAATGTTTAAGGATGTTGCTAGGTCGTGCAGGAAAAAAATGAGAGGCAAAAGCCCATTTAGAGCTTAGACTGGCCACTGCTGTAAAGGACAACAAAAAATCCTTCTACAAATATATTAATAGCAAGAGGAGGGGCAAGGACAACCTCCACTCCTTGGTGGACACAGAAGGGAACATAGTAACAAAAGATGAGGAAAAGGCAGAGGTACTTAACACCTTCTTTGCCTCAAATTTTAATAGCAAGATAGGTTGTCTTCTGGACAGCTGGCCTCCTGAGCTGGCAGATGGAGCCAGGCAGCAGTATAGTTTCCCTGTGATCCAGGAGGAAGTAGTTAGAGACCTCCTTAGCCACTTGGATACTCACAAGTCCATGGAACTGGATGGAATGCATCCTAGGGTGCTGAGAGAGCTGGCAGATGAGCTGGCCAAGCCGTTCTCCATCATTTTCCACCAGTCCTGGCTCACTGGAGAGGTCCCAGATGATTGGAAACTGGCCAGTGTGATGCCCATTCTCAAGAAGGGCCAGATGGAGGAACCTGGAAACTACAGGCCTGACAACCTGACCTCAGTGCCAGGGAAAATTATGGAGTAGATCATCTTGGGGGCAATCACTGCACACCTGAAGGATGGCCAAGGGATCTGGTCCAGCCAACATGGATTTAGGAAGGGCAGGTCCTGCCTCACCAACCTGATCTCCTTCTATGATTCTATGGTGGATGGGGGGAAGGCTTTGGATGTAGTCTACCTGGACTTCACCAGGGCCTTTGACACTGTTCCTCACAGCAACCTCCTGGCCAAGCTGTGAGCTCGTGGCTTGGACAGGAGCACTCTGTGCTGGGTTAGGAACTGGCTGGAGAGCTGGGCTCAGAGAGTGGTGGTGAATGGTGCCACATCCAGCTGGCAGCCAGTCACTAGTGGTGTCCCCCAGGGATCATTTCTGGGTCCCATCCTGTTCAATATCTTTATTGATGATCTGGGTGATGGGATTGAGTCAATCATCAGTAAATTTGCAGATGACACCAAGTTGGGAGCAGGTTTTGGTCTGTTAGAGGGTATGGTAGTGTGAAGGGCTCTGCAGAGGGACCTCGACAGGCTGGAAAGATGGGCATAGTCCAACAGGATGGCATTCAACAAGTCCAAATGCCAGGTGCTGCACTTTGGCCACCACAACCCCAAGCAGAACTACATGCTGGGGTCGGAGTGGCTGGAGAGTGGCCAGGCAGAAAGGGACCTGGGGGTACTGGTTAATAGTGGGCTGAACTTGAGCCAGCAGTGTGCCCAGGTGGTCAAGAAGGCCAATAGCATCCTGGCCTCGATCAAGAATTGTGTTGCCAGCAGGAGCAGGGAAATCATTGTGTCCCTGTACTCAGCACTTGTTAGGCCAAACCTTGAGTACTGTGTCTAGTTCTGGGCCCCTCAATTTAAGAAGGACATTGAAATACTTGAACGTGTCCAGAGAAGAGCAGCAAGGCTGGTGAGAGGCCTTGAGCACAAACCCTACCAGGAGAAGCTGAGGGAGCTGGGATTGTTTAGCCTGGAGAAGAGGAGGCTCAGAGGAGTACTTATTGCTGTCTACAACTACCTGAAGGGAGGTTGTAGCCAGGAGGGGGTTGGTCTCTTCTCCCAGGCAATCAGCACCAGAACAAGAGAACACAGTCTCAAGCCACATCAGGGGAATTTTAGGCCTGAGGTGAAGAGAAAGTTCTTCACAGAGAGAGTTTTAGCCATTGGAATAGGCTGCCCAGGGAGGTGGTGGGGTCACCATCCCTGGAGGTGTTCAAGAGGGGATTGGACGTGGCACTTGGTGCCATGGTTTAGTAGTCATGGTTTAGTTTTTTGTTTGTTTGTTTGTTTTTTCTAATTCCTGTTGCTGCTCAGAACCTACATGCTCTTTAATAAAGGAAGATTATATGGGTTTAAAAATGTACATGGAGTTAAAAATAAAATTCCAAATGAAACAAGTCATGCTTGTCCCAGATCCAGCTCCGGTGTGAGGACAGGTTCTATTTTATTCTAAGTAAAGCACTAAAGTTCGAATCTACCGTAACTGGATTCATGACATTCTTTACGTGTGTCTGATCTACTGATAGCATCCTTCTGCTATACAAGATGTCTTTGATGACATCTGATCAGAGTGCCACATAGCTTCCTGAGCAGATTTAGTTAGTCTGACATTTCTTTTTCTGACTCTTGGTCACAGCCATCTGATCCCCAGAAGTGCAGATGAGACAGGAGTTAGAAATAACAGCACAAAAAAACCAAAACCATAACCAAAACCAAAAAAAACAAACCCCCCAGTTCCCCCAGTAAACCAACCCAAACCCAAAATGAAACAAATAAACAAAACCCCCTACAATCCCATTAAAGGTAAAAATAACTGCAGATAAGATTGCTATTGAAATATGATATTGCTTTATGTGACAACAAGTAAGAGAATTAAGTTGTCATTTTCACAAGACATTTTTTATGAGATGATGCAGACTTGGTAAAATGTGATGCCACATACTGCTTCGTCATGTCATACCTCTCTAGTTCAACAGCTATTTAAATGTTTTCTTTCTGACTTTAACAGTACCTGTCACTGGAGGAGATTAGCCACTCTTGAAATCAACTTATTCTGCATCTTTATTCGTGCATTTCATAGGATCAGATGTTTCACTCAGCTTATGGCAGCACACCAACAATAATAGCAGTTATCAGTTTGAATTCTACACGTAATATGCCTTTCAAAAATAACTTTTATTTGCAGCCTTTCATATATTTTTGTAGGAGTGTAGTTTTACTGTCTACAATGAGGAAAACTTCAATGTATCTGTGCACATTAATATACCACATTTATTATGATTTTTCCACCATTTAACCTTTATTTTTCTATTTTTAACCCTTATTTTTTATATTTTTGTTGTTGTTGTGAAGAATGGCTACTTACAACTGCTATATAAAATGTGTATTAAATTATAGAATCCAAGCTACAAAATGTAGATCTTTTCTTCATATAAATGTACTCAAAGAGTAAATCCATACTGGCATGTTTTTAAGTCTCAAGGGCCACCCTGGTATAGATAATGGTGCACTGTTTAGTTCTTTGCTCTCAAATTTATATGCACTGATCTTGAAAAAATAGAAGTTATACTGACCAGGTTCTTGAAAGAAGTGAAGGTAGTGTCCTTATTTATTTTATGGCGCTTCTGGTGAGCTTAGACAAAGCAATGAATGAGCAGCCATCCAGCTTCCTAGGAGCAATGAAGTCTGAGTTCACTCACAGTATCTATTGCATTTCTAATTAAAAGTACTGTGAGTTTTAACCCAGTTTTGAGGATGACCAACATCTATAGCACTCCTTCACCAATCTCTTTTCCCCTTCAATTCAATAGATTCTTTTCAGCCTCTGAATACTTTCTTTAGAAGCTGCTGCAACTTGTTGCCTTAGTTGATGCACTACTAAGTTGTAGCATTCAGCAGAGCGGAGATAACTACTTGCCTCTGGAGTTGGTTATACAGGTTTAAAGTAGTCTGACTATTTCTTTTCTTCAGGTGATTACTGCAGCAACTGACTGCATCATTGCAATGTGTATGAATCATTTCTTTGAAAGACTGAAGTCTTTATCTGCCTCCTTCAAGAGACTTGAGATTTCATCAATACTGCAATGTATTGACATAGCTTGTCAGAAGTCTATGACGTACTGTACACATTATTCCTGTTCCCATTAGGAATAGGCTGTTAGACATACATTTCAAACAAGGAAAGTAGACAGTGAATAGCAAGATTTGGCCTAAAACTCATGGATGAAACAGCAAGATTCTGATGCAGAGGACCACTGCATAACAGGAATGATGACTCCTAAAAGATATGAAAGATTTGCCCAAAAACTAGTTTGCTGTCACCAAGAAGAATCCTAGAAAGGCAACAAGGACTTTCATTTTGTGGCAAAAATTGTTGTTGGCCAGGCTGTTAGCCACATGTTTCTTTAAATATGTATGTTGGTATAAGAGACTGAATGCACAAACTTCATAAGGATAAGCATCAGAAGCAGCAAATTAATTATAGTTTTGGTAAATTAACGTCACCTTCCCCTTTCATAAGATCTCATATTAGATTTTGTTACCCTAATTTCCCAAATTGGGACATTTAGGGATCTATGAGGAAAGTCTTTGTATGAACTAGGTCTCCAAGCACCTATGACAGTCAGTTTGAATCTGCTCATAATAGAGCTAGAGAGGTATTTATCTAATTCTAAATTAAAAGCTTGTAATCTGAATAACTCTCTAGACTCTATTCATTACATTGACTAATACTGCATTGGCTTAATTCAGGTTCCCAAAAGTAAATATTTAATGTAATCTGAGATATCTTTACATTGTTAGAAAAATATACATCCATTTCTGCTTTACCTTTTGAAGATAAAGCCAGGCAACCACTTATAAAACCACCTTTCTGGTACAGCTCTGCAGTATATGATTTGATAGGAAGAAGTCACCAGAGGCTATGTTACTTCACTACAGTCAATTACAGGAAGAATGTCTCTTCTGGTTTGATTATGACCCAACCAGTTACAAGCATGAATAAAGTGTATGTGGTGGTTTAAGCCTTAACTGGGAGTTAAGAGCTTATATGGGGACAAGGCTGAGAATTCACTTCAGCAAGTGAAATTAATGTCTTGGTTGTCAATATCTGAGTAGTTGACTACACAAGTGGTTTAAAGGAACTTGTTAAAAATACTAGCATATTTTACACCTGCTTTTGAACACTTCCACTAACATAATAAAATATGGACATTTGAAATGACAAATGAAATTAATGAATTACAGTAAAGAGGCTATTCTCCAGATCAGGTACTATCTGGGAATATGGACCCTAACATAAAAAAGTCAGTGAAGTAATATATTCATGATCAGTGTAGCTCTGAGACAAGGCACAGCAGAGCTGCAAGCGAGCATGTAGTAAGTATTTTAAGGACTGGTTGTGATTTTGACTGAAACTGAGAACAACTTCAAGACAGAATGAAACTGGTAAAATGGTTCCAAACTTGTCCATTATTGTACAAATCTTTTTGCCTTTGGAGAAGATCAACCTCTTGGAGAGATAAAAGTTAACTCTGAGAAGGAAAAACAATGCTATAGTAATGTGTTCTTAATACTGGGGCTGATTCCAGGAGGAGACCACTTACAAGAATTAAATACAGACCTCCTCAGCAATGTAAGTACAATATAACTAAACACATGAAGCAGACCTTTATGGCCCAATTAGGATCCCAAACAGCAGGAATCTTCCTCATTATTTCAATCTGGACAGACTTTAGTATTGCGATACTGCTGTTGTCATCTCTTCTGCTCGGTGCCCTCTCTGTTCTTTCTCCTTTAGTACAAAGTGAAAGAGCATTCACCTATAGTAATAGTTCTGTTAGATTTCAAGGCAAGAAGACCCTGCTGTGACTACCTGCTTTGACATCCTGAATTAATTCCTTTTTAAATGGGTATATTTTTTTTTTTTTTAATATTTTATTTTATTTTATTTTATTTTAGTTAAACACATTGCACAAACACAAAATATTACCTTGGTTCCAACAATTTCCACAGTGATTTCTCCTTGAAAATTCTTAAGTGATTGCAAGTAGTTACAGTAATTTATCATTCATTTTGTCTTAGTTCAAACTTGTTTCTAGTTGAATTTGTCTGCATTCAAATTCCATCTGTTAGATCTTGTCACACTTAATAAGTAAGGTCTAAACAATATTTTATAGGTGTAAAGTTCTAAATGTGATCTATGTCTTTTTGCACCCTGTCATGTCAACTATCATGTTTCAGTAATAGGATCTACCTCAAAGCTTTTTTTATCACCACAGGATTTCTTTCGGCCCTACTAGGACTTCTCTCTGATCTTGGATACCCTTTGAATCACAGTAGGAATGAAAGATCTTGAAACAGAATGAATTAATGAACAAGCAAACTTTAAAGAATTCAGGTCTTTGTATCTTAATATGACACTAACTACTCATTCTAAAATTGCCCCATGACATGAATAACTCTCCTGTAATTTCCTTGTGCTACAACCCAAAGATTTATGGAAACACAAAGCTTTGTATTGACAAATTACTGCATTCAGTTCTCATAAGAAAGCATATCTGTCTTCTGAACTTCATAACGCCTCATGAAATCTGTTGATGCTTAACATTTCCATTTTCTGAAGCCTCAAAGGAGTTTGCTGTTATCAATAACTATTTATTCCCTTTGTTTTAATATTTTTGACTTAAAAGTACAGACTTGTTAGACACGTGAACTCTACAGTTTGAAGCTGGTTTGTAAAACCATCATTTATTATTGTCCAGAAGTCATTGTTAAAGAAGAATGTGAAACTACAGTTCCTATAAAATTACTCTGTAATAGACAGCTTGAGGATTTGTAGCTCTCTTGTGAGTCTTGTTTAAGATCCTTTCCTAATAACCACTTACACATAATCAGATGGACTTTACGCAACCTCATCATAAATGGGCCGTGTGAATATTTCTCCGTTATTTCCTCCATAGCTTGCAGACTACACAACAATTGATAGTAATTTAGTACTAAAACTAAATTACTATTCTAACAATAGAAACCTCAATAGCCTTGACAGAAATCATTTCAAAATACAGTGAGGTCTAGATTTAAAGGAGTGCTTTAGGGACAGAGAAATTGTTTGTTAGACTGGTTTCCCACTAAATTGGTCATTGTACTTTCTGTTCTGGGGAAAAAAATAGAAAGGAAATTAGTTTGAAAAAATGGTTAAGCATTTAGATTTGTGCTCTTCAAATGAATCCTGTACTACATTGCTTTCACAGCTGCCCAGAAAGAATATTTTTAATTTGTGTCTCAATATCAAGTGAAAAATATTTTGTCACACTGTTTATAAAGGGCAGCCAAATCTATCACACTGCTTTTAAATACTTCAGGGAATTAAAAACTATGTATTCTACTTATGAGAGTAATATGGCTATGTGTTAAATTGTTTTGTTTAATTTTGCATAGTGCAAGGATTTTATTGATTGTAAAATAGATAGTTTTTTATTCAAATTTTATGTCCATCCTACTAAATGAGATACCTACGTCAAGACATAAACCAACTAATATGCAAGAATCAATGTAGACTTTGTAAAAAACAAAACAAAATGAAACAAAACAAAACCACCAAGATGAGCTGTTACTCTATCACACAATTTATTGTATTAATTTCTGTCAAAAAAGAGAAGAGTTGAATACACACTTTCTGATCCCAATCTGTCTGTAATTTTAGAGTTGCATTTCTAGATATATTATTATTATTTTTTGTCATTCCATCATCACTCAGTTTGGCTCAAATTTTAATTTTTGCTATACTATGAATTTTATCTGTAGAGTTACCTAAATTTAGAATTCTAATTTGTCTTCATATGGTGACTGAAAAAGCCTATATTATTCCCTATGTTTTCAGTACCGTGAGGCACACTCTTAACAGGAGCTATTATTCAGTATTAAACTCTATATGACAAAGGAAGGATTTTTATCTGTTCACTCAGCTACCAAATTATTTTAGTTACAATTCTAAATATTTCCTAAGTTTGTGAAGACCAGCATGGGACCAAAGCCACTTAGCTGATATTAAATTTGAGAAAGATTAGTCGGTGAGATTTTCCCTATTATGTGGTTCCTACCTGTTATATGCAATTTTAAACTTTTGCAGTAGCCAGCTTATTAAATTTGTGTGCACATAATTATTTTGAAGAGATATATACTAATATTGACACACATTTAAATGTTGACAATAGCATTGCATGAATTTTCCCAGGTTACACTCTATTACAGGCGGAAAAAAAGGGGAAAAAAATCAAAACTCTTAGATGATTTATGATGTTTGGATTTTATAGATTAAATTTCAGCCAGTCTCTTGCTATTTATATTATGTAAATTATATAACCTCACATAAATTTTATCATATAAGCTTTAATGGAAATGTGAAGAAGCCATACCATTTTCATATAAAAGACTATATTTTAGTGTTAATCTCAAACAAGACAAAACATTAAAATTCCAGACATGCAAGGAAACTAAACTCCACATGTTATAGTAGCACAGATAGCACCTACAGCAAAATGTGCTGTTCTGTCTTCCCTGAATATTGCATTGTTGTTTTGCTTAGGTGTTACTGTTGTCTGTGGGAGTAGTTAGAAACTGAAGCTAAGCTGTGTTTACCAGTGCTAGCATTGTCACTTGCAATATTGTGATGCTTTACACAGTACAAATGAGTGCTGTTTATGTGCTTAGTTCTTGCTCCATATTTATGCCATTGTGGGCCTCTGTATTTTGTTGTTCAGTTGCTTGGTTTCTTAAGCTTTCCACAAGTGCAAAATAGAATACAATGATTAAATGTTGAATATTTGACAATAAATTGCACATTGGTAATGTGAAAAAAAACACCACAAAACAAACAAACCAAACCTAAACAAACCTCTTGTGTGGACTCATGTATGGAATAAGAATTTCATACTTCAGTAATTTTGACTTAGAATAAGTGGAATAGTATAGACCAAATGATCAGGATGGTGGGATAAAGGCACTCTCCATTGTCACTACTAAGTGACTTTACAAGCTACTTTAATAAGGTCCAACTAATCAAATTAAAATGTTTATTTCAGCAGATGCTGCATACACTCATTCAGTACTTGTATGGCTGCAATTGGGATTTGCATCTCAATTTTAAAAGTATCCCAGCAGACATAAGCAGTAATTTCTTAACCTTTTACACTATATTTTGAAATAAATCCTTGTTTACAGTGAAGTTATGTATTAACCACATAGAAAATGTACAAAGGTTGGCAGTATTATTTAATTATAAGAATCACATATTTCCTCTAAACTTTAAGAGCTTGCCCATGGTCAGCTAATCTTGTTTAATTCACCATATTCAGAGCCTACTTTGTGTTTGAATAGTCTAGCTTGTTACACAGGTGAGAAGGCAAAGACCTTTTAATAGATTCACCTGGTTTTGTGAAAAAATATAAACAATTACTGCTTCAATAAATAATATTTATTTTGATATTTGAGATAGAGTCTGTGTATCGATTATGTAAAGATATTTTCAGAAGAAAGGAAACATTTTTTGTAGGTTATTAGTGTGGGTTTTTTTATCTGAAGGGTTGTTTATAGGATTCCATCCAAAAAATAAAGAAGTAACTTGTTGTCACCGTTTGAGGCTGTGCCTTTAAGAAAGGGAATATGGTGGACGGAAGTTGGTAAATGAAAAGAACAATCTAAACTAATTTCATTGGTAAAGTGGGAGGAAGCACCTTCTGAACTGGGAGTGCAGGAAGGTATCCTGGGCACTCCGGCACTTTTATCTTCAGTCTTGCTTCTGCTTCTCCTTTGGGCAGCAGTTTGCAGCTCCTGGGCTTTTGGCCAAGGCTTTGGCCTTGAACTGATAAAGGCCTGTATTAACAGCTTTCCAATTAACACAAAACTGCTTCTAACTTTTTTCTCTCTTTTCTTTCTCTTTCTAACCCACTCTGGGGAAAGGGGGAAAGAGGGGAGAGCAGAGGTGGGGAACCCCTCAGCAGAGGGGGGAACTCTCATTTCTGTGCTACTCTATTGTATATCTTTTTATATATTGTAAATATTGTAAATTTGTATATATTCCCCTGCATATCCTACATTGCTTTGTAAATATACAGCTCCACTGCTTTGCTAATTCAGCTGTGAGGTTTTTTTTCCTTTCCCTTCAATTTTCTTTCCCTTTACTTTACAGGGGGGAGGGAAGAGGCTTCTTGGCCTTACCCTTCCAACCCTACCCCACCACACTTGTAAAGAAAAAAGTATGTCAGGAATTATACACTACATATATATACATATACACTACATATATATACACTACAATAAGTCAAGCAATTTGTTTTGTGCTTGTATATACATAAAAGTATATGCATAGTTTCAATGTAAACCCAAACTTATTTGGGAGGGGAGGAATGGAGATTTTCTAACATTATAAATAATACTAATTTACTCCTTAATCTGAATTTATTCTCCAAAATAGGAAAAAACTTAGAGCAAAACAGCTGAAGCAAGCAGTTTGTTAAGTTTGATTTATTTACTTCTATTTCAAATGACATCTATGTTGTGCTTGGAGCACATTAAGTGTCTGATAAAATTTAAAATGAAGATGATCATCTTTCTTTATATTTACAGCTACAATTCATGATTACATGCCCCTTGAAAAATGCTAGTCAGAAGTTGCTCAATAATTGTCTAAACTTAGCTGTCCCAATACTCCTAATTTAAAAAAAAAAATATAAAAAAGAAGTCCAGGATTTTCCTTTCTTATAAGCAATTTGCTATTGATTAGTACACTTGTGGTTTGTTATTTGTTTTGTTTTTTTAAAGCATGTACACTGTAATTAATAAATTCAGCAAAAATAAATAGGGAAAAGTCATTAACCGCCTGGTAAATGTTCAAAGTATATTCCTAAAAAACAAAACCAAACAAGTTGCCCATCCTGATGTCTATTCTATTAGTTTATGCATACAGATCATCAAAGGTAGTATCTGACTCTTCAGCACACACGCACTACTGCACTCTCTCTTTTTAAATTTCCTTATATTTACAATAATTATCTTTCCAAAACTTAATTTTAGTAATGAAGTTTTCCTCTATTATAGAATCTTGCTCATCTAGTTGTGCAATATTTTAATTCCTCTGTCAAATATGAATTGAGTAATAAACTCCACTTCCACTATCATTCATTATCACTAATTTGTGAAGTAATATTAGCTATGAGTTTTCATTCTGAGAATTCAGTGGAAGCAGAGATTTAGGGTGACAGAGAAGTGGCATGCCTGAAATATTGTAGAATATAATAACAGTTGCATGTGGGGAGAACAAAAAAGTTTGATGCTGACACAAGCTAGAGTTGAGAAGCAAATTACTATGAAGGAAAAGAATGACAGTACAGGTACACCTTGGAATGAGCGTAAGGACTTTTCTAAGGTGGTATTTTGTAAAAATAACAGTGGACAGCCTCAAGAATTGAAAGTGAAAAACAAAAAACAAAAAAGAAAGATTATTCCCTGAAGGAAGTATCAGCTAAATAGACAGAATTGGCAAGGTCCAAGCAGAATGACACAGGGAAAAAAAATCTTGAAATCAGATTATTTTCTCAGTTCCCACATGGGAAGACATGAAGGATGGAATGGGTTGTCCAGGGAGGTGGTTGGAGCCCCATCCCTGGAGGTGTTTAAGGCCAGGCTGGATGAGGCTCTGGGCAGCCTGATCTAGTGTGGGGTGTTCCTGCCGATAGCAGGAGGGTTGGAACTAGATCATCCTTGTGGTCCCTTCCAAACTTGACTGATATTAAGATGATACTATACTATGATGATGCAGGGAGATGATGCTTTGTTGATGGTTGCCAAGAAAAGCATTCTCAATACTGTCAGAAAAAAAAATGGGAGAAGTGTTTGAACAATATTATTATTGTGCCAGCTTGGTAGTAAAATACTTTGGATAAAATGACTGCAACAAAGAAAAGAAAATCCCTCATAGATAATATTATTTTTAAGAAATTATGATGTGTTGTTGGTGAACATATTATCTGCTGAGATATTCATGCTAAAATGTAATGATCAAGTCTTCTAATTAAATAGTTAAATAAATTTGAAATAATACCTATATGTATGGCATATTTTGCACAGTATGAAATGAGAAATATTACTTGCTTTATTTCTGAGATAGTAATCCTGGTTCTAAGCATGGCATAGGAGAAAATATACAGGTTATACATTTTTTGAAAGACATAAAGAATGGCAACTATTATTACAAAGTGTACAGGTTTTTTCTTAAACAAACAACCCCCCCCCCCCAACAAAACAGATATTTTGTTTTAATTGTCTGATTTTAAGAAAGTTCATGATGCAGATTTTCACAGGCACTTCAGCTGTACTTGCTGTAATATTTAATAAACTATACATCATGTATAGAGAAAAGAAAAGAAAAGAAAAGAAAAGAAAAGAAAAGAAAAGAAAAGAAAAGAAAAGAAAAGAAAAGAAAAGAAAAGAAAAGAAAAGAAAAGAAAAGAAAAGAAAAGAAAAGAAAAGAAAAGAAAAGAAAAGAAAAGAAAAGAAAAGAAAAGAAAAGAAAAGAAAAGAAAAGATAAAAAAAAAAAAAAAAGAAAAAAGAAAAAAAAAGAAAAGGTACCTATTATAAAGAAAATTAACTGTATCCCAGTCAAATTCTATATGCAAACACAAGCCATCAAGATCAAAGTCTGGTTCCAGGACCCATTACTTTGAGTTTTCTAAGTCTTGGAATACAGAGAAGGGTTATCTCTTCTATGCAGAGAGTTGATTTGAGGTATCATGTGCATGTGCAAGTCAGTGGCTTCCATTTCTTGCTTCCTTGTGAACACAACAGGAGTGGAGCTCCTACAATATGTGATTGGCAATAAGAGGGAAGCATCTTCCAGCTTCTACTGAACTCCTGTCAGATGGTTAACATTTTTGGGGGCATGAAAAGTCAAAACCAACAAAACAATCTAATGTCTTCACATTTTTGAAGGTGCTAAGGCCTATTCTGGAAACTTTGGAAAGGCCAAGGAAGTACAAAGAGCTAAAAAGATACCTTGTTGTAATTATTTATCTTAAGCATAATGTTATATTCATATTTGTAGACAGGTAGAATATTATAAGTATAAATAATTTCACATTTAACAAGGTGTTTCCCTATTTCCCCATTTCCCCTTCTCCCTTCCCCAACCAAATATTATTGAATGTATCTGAAAAAATATTAGAGCCTTTGTATTATGGAGAGTCCTTGTAGCAAAGGTTGAAATACTTTAAAAAAAAAATAAATAAAACCACATGAATGAGTTTTAGGACATAGTATAAAGTTGTTCACTATTAAAGACTAGTGAGAAATTGAGTTAACTACAAGAGCACAGAACAAAACAAAAGTCACTATAAAAACATCCACAAAATAACCTTTTACTTGTACAGACTCGAATTTCTTTGTACAGTTCTCTAGTTTTTAACAGTTTACTGTAGTGAAGCAGATCTGAAGTGTCACTTAACACCATGAATGAGGGAGAGCTGTATTACCATTTCAATTAGAGCTGGAAAGCTTAATTAACTTTTCAGTTGCTATCAGGTTCTTATTACAAACCTGTGACTCCTTTCTTCTACACTTTTGTTGTATGAGTTCAGTCATACTGTTCTTAGAAAATTTTCTTTCTGAAGTGGCTTACATATTTGGAGTTACCAGTCAGTAAAAGACAAACTATATGACTGCAGAATAATGTAAATCCTTACCTGTAGATACTGTGAGTTGCCTGGCTATAAGCTGACTCCAGCTCAAAAGGCTGAAGAACACCACAGATAAGACCTGGTCTGCTAAGGTACCTGCAGACTGTTAGAGAATAAGAATCTCCTCAGTCACATAACTTCTTGTAATCTGAAGATAACTACAAAATTGCTATCGATTCAAAAAAAAGAGGTTCTTTAACTCTCTCTCACTAGAACTCTAACACTCAGCATTTCCTATGGAACTTGAAGTACTGTCTTGTGCTTCTTATCCTTAGGACAGCAACCCATTATCTAGTATCAGTTAGATACCTGAGAATCATTCTGAATGCTCTCACTATTTCTCCTAGAATAGCCTTGTTCTTTACAGACTTTAAGCCAAAGCAATACTCAGTAACCAATCAGTAAATTTGATTAAAATTTGAATTCATTTAGATATCACATTTAGTTTTGAATGGCCTCCTAGAAATAGCAGTATAGAAATTAGTCCACAACTGATTAAGATTCGGTTTTCATACGTGTGTTCTGATTTTGGCCCATTATCATTTAAATTTTTAAACTACATAAATATGGAAATTTATTTACCTACATGAATACACAAAAAAAAAAAAAGGAAAAGTCAGCATTTCAGTCATTCTGTCCTTTTTCAAGGTTAGTGAGAGCCAGTGATTTCACATACTAATAGATTTCTGCAAGTAATTAAAAGACTCTTTATGATGATCGAGATTTAAAAGAAAACTGAGTAATTAACTTTCCCGATGAGTAGTCTGTGTTTTCCCAATGTTCAGAATGAAGGAGTTGATAACACAGGGGGTATACAGGATCTGTCATGTATTGACAGCTGCTATGTTTTCATAGTTTCATAGTTTCATAGTTTCATTCAGGGTTGGAAGGGACCACAAGGATCATCTAGTTCCAACCCCCCTGCCATGGGCAGGGACACCCCACACTGGATCAGGCTGGACAGAGCCTCATCCAGCCTGCTCTTAAACACCCCCAGGGACGGGGCCTCAACCACCTCCCTGGACAACCCATTCCAGGGTTTCACCACTCTCATGGTGAAGAACCTCCTCCTCACATCTAGCCTGAATCTCCCCACCTCCAGCTTCATTCCATTCCCCCTAGTCCTATCACTACCTGATACCCTGAGAAGTCCTCCCCCAGCCTTCCTGTAGGCCCCCTTCAGATACTGGAAGGCGACAATTAGGTCACCTCGGAGCCTTCTCTTCTGCAGACTGAACAGCCCCAACTCCTTCAGTCTGTCCTCATAGGAGAGGTGCTCCAGCCCTCTGATCATCCTCGTGGCCCTTCTCTGGACACGTTCCAGCACCTCCACATCCCTCTTGTAATAGGGGCTCCAGAACTGGACACAGTACTCCAGGTGGGGTCTCACCAGGGCTGAGTAGAGGGGGAGGATCACCTCCCTCGACCTGCTAGCCACATTCTCCTGATGCAGCCCAGGATCTGATTGGCTTTGCGGGCTGCAAGTGCACACTGAGAGCTCATGTTGAGCTTTTTGTCCACCAGCACCCCCAAGTCTCTCTCCTCAGGGCTACCCTCCAGCCAGTCACTGCCCAACCTGTATTTGTGCCTGGGATTGCCTCGACCCAGATGCAGGACCCTGCACTTGCTCTTATTGAACTTCATGAGGTTGGCCTGTGCCCACCTCTCCAGCCTGTCAAGGTCCCTCTGGATGGCCTCCCTTCCCTCCAGCGTGTCTGCTGCACCACACAGCTTGGTGTCATCAGCAAACTTGCTGAGGGTGCACTCAATGCCACTGTCCATGTCCCCCACAAAGATGTTGAATAAGACAGGTCCCAGGACTGATCCCTGAGGGACTCCACTTGTCACTGGCCTCCACTGGGACATGGAGCCATTGACAGCCACTCTTTGGGTGCGGCCATCAAGCCAGTTCCTTATCCATCTAGTGGTCCACCCATCAAACCCATGTGTCACCAGTTTGGAGACCAGGATGTGGTGTGGGACAGTGTCGAAGGCTTTGCTTTCCTACAACAAAACTTGAAAATTTTAGATTATATTGCATTTGTTTTCTGATTCCCTTTTTGAGAAATATTAAGTAGCATGTAAATTATCTATACTTCATTTTCAAGCACTAGCACATATCTTAACTAATGTAGCTACAGAGAGGAGAGCGCTATGTTGTCGGGTTTTTTTGGTGTGTTTTTTGTTTGTTTTGTTTTATCTTTTTCCTGTGACTATCTAGTCTTGCATCCTGATTCCTTTAGGGAATAACTTTAGATGCTCTGTGCAGAAAGCACAGAATAGAGAGGCAAAAAATTGTGACTGTGCTTTAGCTACTCATCCCTTTATCCCTCAACAATCATAAAGAGGTTGTTAAACTCTGTATGTTCAAGAGGAAACAGACTAAAATTTCTTTTTTGCTCCTCTAGGAGAGAAGGTTTTAACTACTATTGATACTTACAAGAAAGTGAACTCAGTACATAATGGTCAACACTATGTCTGTTTGAAAGCAGCAAGGAGCTCAGAAAACATGTAGGGAAGACACAGAGGTAAAATTAGGAAGCCGCTGAGCTATGAGACCCCTGTGAAATAGAACTTCGTAAAAATAACATAGAGTAAGGCCAGAACAGTCCTTTGCATTTGTTACCAATTTAACAAGCTTTTTGTTCTAGAGCATGCAAAGATTATGATTACACCTTTGTCACATCCCTTGTATCTGCTTAACAACCTTTGTGCCAAATCACAGCTGTCTCCTTAATAGTCAGTAGTGTTTTTGTCAAATATTTTCATAAAAGGAATAATAAAATGGTAATTATAATACTAGGCCAATAAATGTTACTAGGATTTGTTGCTTGGGTTCGGGTGGATTTTTTGGTGTTTTGGTTTTGGTTTTAGGTGTGAGAAATCTAGATAAATTTTTCTTGTATGAAAGTGACATTTTCATATTTTCAATGTTTTAAGTTGAAAAAAAAAAAGTAGCATTTTGAGTCATAATCCAGTAAAATACAGACATTTATATTATTTATGCTAATATTTAGAAAGAAATATTTAACAAATGATAGTCAATAAATAACTTGGTGTCCCTGAAGAATTAACATTCTGGGATTTGTGGATCATGGTGCTAAAGATATGAAATACATGAAATGCAAATACTTCCAAATTAAAGATCACAATATAAACCATAAATGTTTATATTATCTAAGAAGAAAAAAAAAATATAATTTTCCAGTAAGTCTTATTTTATTTAAAAAAAAAATCTACTATATCTGTCTATGTTTTGCCTGTGTCTGAGGCAAAGCTACAGCAGTTGCTCTATCATCCAATAACTGCCCCCCAGTAGAGGAGAATCAAGAAAAGGAGAAAATACCCACAGGTCAAAATAAAAACAGATCTAATGGAATAGCCAAACCAGTACCAATACCAACTTGAACTATATAACGTTATGTTTAACTGAGGAAGGCAGTGTTATGGATGTATGGATTTATGAGTAAATTAATATGCAAATATGATTGTAATAACTTTTTATTAATATGAAAAATTGCAAAAAATGTACCACACAGGTTCTGTGTACATCTAGAATATATATTTACAGAGTGAATGCACAGTCTTTAGGCAATATTTAACAATTTCAACCATTTTAAGCAAAACAGAAACAGGAAAGAGAATCCCTGGAAGAATATGGCACTCAGCCATGGCGGGGAGACTTGACATAAACTGTTAAACAATGGAGGCAATAAATTTGTTACTCATAAATGAGTTCCACCCAAGTAGGGGTGCTGCTGATGCTCCATGTTAGCTGTTGAGGCTTTTTGGGATGCTCTCATGCACCTGGCACAAGACTGGTGCTGGTGGCCAGTAAAGATGCCATGTGGTCTCGATGGCTGATCTGGCTTCAGGATGACAATGGGCTTTATAATGCATTTCACAAAGGGCTCTTGCATCTTCCTGGGTAAACTGAGGCACAGCATGAATTCCAGTTGCAAGGCAAGCGAGGCTTGGCTTCTTGGCTTGCAGTAAGCAGGGCTCATGGCTTCTCTCCCAGATCTTGGACATGCGAGTCAAGGCGAGGCAACTCAGAGGAGACCTTATTGCTGTTTTCAATTACCTTAAGGTAGGTTGTGAAGAGGTGGGGGTTGGTCTCTACTCCCAGGCAACCATCACCATAACAAGAGGACACAGTCTTAAGCTGTGCCAGGAGAGGTTTAGGCTGGATGGTAGGAAGAAGTTCCTCACAGAGTGATTGGCCATTGGAATGGACTTCCCAGGGAGGTAGTGGAGTCACCATCACTGGAAGTGTTTAAAAAGAGACTGGATGGCTACCAGCTGGATGTGGCACCATTCACCATCTTATATGTATTTTTGTTCCTCACCCAAATTCAAGAATTAGATTGATCTTTTTCTGAGAGCTGAAATAGAAATAAAGGTTTGAAATGTCTCTTTTTATTGGGTTGAGTCTTTTAAATTTGATATAAATTCATTCATATTTAGTTAGGACATTTCATATTTGGATGTTGGTTGGTTCTGGTTTTTTAGTCACATTTCAATTTGTTTTGGTTTTTTTTGTTTGTTTTGGTTTGAACAGTTATCTATGCTGTGGCCGGTTGACGTTGCCCCCTTAAGAAAGGGAATATGGTGGACGGAAGTTGGTAAACGGAAGGAATAGTCTAAACTAATTTCATTGGATGAGTGGGAGGAAGCACCTTTAGAAGTGGGAGTGAAGTGGACATTTCCAGCACTTCTCAGTCAGTCTTGCTTCCGCCTTTCTACGGTGCGGCTGCTCTCTGTCCCTGTGCTGGGCTTTCTGCCAAGGCTCCGGCCTTGAGAGAAAAACTGATAAGGCCTGTATTAACTCCTTTCCAATTAACACAAAACTGCTTTTAACTTCTTTCTTTCGCTCTCTCTCTCTTCTAACCTAATCTGGGGAAAGGGGGGAAAGAGGGGAAAGAGGAGGTGGGGGACTCCTCTGCCGAGGGGTTTACTCTCATTTCTGTGTTACTCTGTTGTATATCTTTGTATATATTGTAGATATTGTAAATTTGTAAATAATCCCCTGCATTCTCTACATTGCTTTGTAAATATAGCTCCACTGCTTTGCTAATTCAGCTTGTGAGGTTTTTTTTTCCCTTTCCCTTCAATTTTCTTTTCCCTTTACCTTACAAGGGGGAAGGGAGGAGGCTTCTCGGCCTCACCTTCCATCCCACGACATTTTTTTTTATTGGCGCCCAACGTGGGGCAGATAATTAGTTTAATTTATTACTTGATTGATTTAGTGTTTTCCAGCTGAATTAGCAAACATGAAGGTATTGTGGTTTGTGGAGCGATTGTTCTTTTCAATTTTTGGGGCTCTGGTTTACAGATATTGTTTGGGTTTGATTTTGGATTACCTGGGTAAATATTTGGTGCGGACAATTTATATGTGGGTTATGTATAGAGTTAAATTATGGTATGGAAAATGTATTAATTTATTATGGCCAGTGAGATACAGGAATGTTACCTCCACCACTCTCCCAATTGAGATAAAGAGTTTTAAGATTCCGCCTGAGGAGACAGTAACTTTAGGTGATGCCTGGGATCCAAAGGTGATTTATTTCATGTGTATAATCCTGCTGTCAGTGATAATGAACGTGTATCTGCTGGTCTCTTTGCGGCGAGAGAGAAAGGTGTCCAGAGCTTGTTTTGTTATTAAAACTAGATCAGAAAGAAAACGCCGTGGCTCTCGATCAGTCCCAGAGTCATCTAGTGATGAGGACTGTGGAGAACCCGTGTCAGTTAAAAAGAAGGCTAAAAAGTTAATTGGTAAAGCAGCTCTAAATGACTTTGCTGATTCTGGCAAGCAGCCAAGGGCATCGGCTGGTATCAACATGGCGCCTACTCCTTCTCCTTCTTCTTCTTCTCCGTCGGCCATTAACGGAGCAACGTCACTTCCGTCCACTCCCTCGGTGGGACCGGAAGTCACTGCCCCAGCAGCTGATTTATCTCAGGACCTGTCAGCTTCCATTAAGGTGGCTGTAAATTCAAACACAGCTCCAGTTAAGGTGGCTCCTTTAAAGACTAGAGCTGGAAAGGGCAAAGATGGAGAAGAAGAGGAGGAGACTGATCCTGGTGAGGGGCCCTCTGCTCTAAAAGATCCTGCTCAGGAGGAAGAGAAGGTTTGTTTTAAAGATCTAGCTAACCTAGTGAGATCAAAGCAGGATAGAGATGAAGCTAGGAAAGCAGCTGGCAAAGGTGGTTCTCAGCTTAAAGAGATCCTTAGGAGAATGACAGCAGGATTTTATGGGCAAAGAATTCAGGGAGATGAAGATCAAGATGATATTACGGACTGTTCGTCACCAAGGGAGGAATTGAGAAATGTCCGTAAAGATTTCACCAGGGCAGATAAGGAGCCAGTTCTAGCTTGGCTTAGTAGGTGTTATGATACAGGTGCTTCAGCTCTAACAGTTGGAGACAAGTCAGCAGCTCAGTTAGGAACTCTCTCAAGGGACAATGGAATAGATAGACATCTAGGCGAAGCTCTCGGTAAGGTTAATCTGTGGATACGCCTTTTAATAGCGGTTGCCCTGAGATACCCTTCCCGAGATGATCTTCCATGGAATCCTAAACCCTGGACTACCATAGATGAGGGAATTAAGTGCTTGAGAGAATTTGCTGTTAGAGAGCTACTCTATGGTGAACATGAAACTCTGAATCCTGATGACGTTCCTGTGGGTATTGGTCTTGCTAAAAAGATCATCAAACTTGCTCCTTCTAATTATGCAAACATTCTGGCAAGCAGAATTGTGTCAAGAAGTTATGGTGGAGCTTCTCCCACGGTTGGCCAATTCAGTGATCAAATGAGACAATTGGAGGATAGCATGACACGTGGTTCTTTGGTTTCGGCCATTAAAACGATGTCTGGTGATATTCAGAATTGCATAAGAGAGTTAAAAGATGAATTTAGAAATTCCATATCCCAATTGGCACAAAGGGATAATTTCAATTCTTCCTCCAGGTGGGTACAAGTCTCATCTGTGAGGAATACACGTCCTCCAAGGAGGTCATTCCAAAACAGGACATTCCAAAACAGGTCATTCCAAAACAGACCACCAAGGCAATCACGTAGAACTATTTGGATAACTCTGCGTGATCAGTTTGGTGAGAACATGAACCGCTGGGATGGCCAACCAACTTCTAATCTTTTCAGGAGACTGAGGGAATTGCAAAGTGGCAGAAACCGAGGTAGCAATACCAGAAGGGTAGCTGTTACTTCCACAGTTCCCCAGAACGACTCTTATGGCTCCAACAGTGGCTCCAGTTATAACATGCAAAGTTATAACCCTGCACTATATGTCCAATGCACATGTGCGCATGTTCCCCATAACTAGGGGTGCCCTGCCTCCCGCCAGGGGGAGGAGAGGGATAACAGAGATAATAGAATCTATTGGGATGTGTACATCCAGTGGCCTGGCACTTCACAATTTCGGAAGTACAGGGCCTTGGTTGACACAGGAGCTCAGTGCACCATAATACCATCAAGTTATCAGGGATCAGAGTCTATAACTATTCTGGGAGTCACTGGTGGATCTCAAGAGTTAAGTAAGGTAGAGGTTAATATAAGTTTAACTGGTAAACAATGGAGGAAGCATACAGTTGTGACCGGACCTGATGCACCTTGTATTTTGGGAATTGATTTTCTGAGAGAAGGGCGTTTCAAAGACCCCAGAGGTTACAAATGGGCTTTTGGAGTAGCTTCAGTAGAAATTGATGGACAAAAATTGAAGTTATCTGCCAGACCTGAACTTTCTGATGAATCTGCAGTTGTGGGACAACATAAGATACAGGACATTAAATTGCCGGTTGCTTCTCAGACTGTGCATCACAGACAATACAGAACCAACCGTGACTCTTTGTTGCCCATTCAGAATCTGATTCGTCAGTTGGAAAGTCAGAAAGTCGTCAGCAAAACTCATTCCCCTTTCAACAGTCCAGTGTGGCCTGTGCGGAAGCAGAATGGAGACTGGCGTCTGACGGTAGACTACCGAGCCCTAAATGAAGTAACACCACCTATGAGTGCAGCAGTACCAGACATGATGGAGCTACAGTATGAGCTGGAATCCAAAGAGGCCAAATGGTATGCTACCATAGACATTGCTAATGCATTTTTCTCTATTCCCATAGCAGAGGAATGCAGGCCTCAGTTTGCTTTCACCTGGAGAGGAATCCAGTACACTTTCAACAGATTGCCAATGGGCTGGATCCACAGCTCAAGCATCTGTCATGCAGTAATCCACGATGCTCTGGAGAAAGGCGGTGCTCCAGAACACATCCAGTTCATCGATGATATCATCGTCTGGGGTAAAACTGCTGAGGAAGTCTTCAAGAAAGGTAACAAAATCATTGACATTCTTCTGAATGCAGGTTTTGCCATCAAACGAGACAAGGTGAAAGGACCTACCACAGAAATTCAGTTTCTGGGAGTGAAGTGGCAGGATGGACGCCGACACATTCCAGTGGATGTGGTAAATAGAGTCTCTACCATGGCAAGTCCCACAAACAAGCAAGAGACCCTACGTTTCTTGGGGATAGTGGGATTTTGGAGACTGCACATTCCTGGATACAGTCAAATTGTGAAACCTCTGTATGATGTAACTCGAAAGAGAAACCATTTCCACTGGGGACCTGAACAACAAGCAGCCTTTGACCAGATAAAGCAAGAGGTGATTCAAGCAATGGGTCTGGGACCTGTCCAAGATGGTCCAGATATTAAGAACATTTTGTACACGGCTGCAAGTGACAATGGTCCAACCTGGTGCTTGTGGCAAAAAGCTCCAGGTGAGACACGTGGACGACCTCTTGGTTTCTGGAGTCGAGGTTACAGAGGTTCAGAGGCTAATTATACTCCAACAGAGAAAGAAATTCTAGCTGCCTATGAAGGAGTAAAAGCATCTTCTGAAGTGATCGGGACTGAATCACAACTTCTCTTAGCTCCCAGATTACCAGTTTTGAATTGGATGTTCAAAGGCAAAGGATCCACACCACATCATGCCACAGACTCAACCTGGTCCAAGTGGATGGCTCTGATAACACAGAGAGCTCGAATGGGAAATCTTGAAAGACCTGGTCTAGTGGAGGTGATCTCAAGTTGGCCTGAAGGCATCAACTGTGCTAAACCTCCAGAGGAGAAAGTAACTCGTGCTGAGGAAGCTCCTCCTTACAATGACCTTTCTGATGATGAAAAGAAATATGCTTTGTTCACAGACGGTTCCTGTCGTCTTGTTGGGAACAAGCGAAGGTGGAAGTCTGCAGTGTGGAGTCCAACACGCCGAGTTGCAGAGGCGAAAGATGGAGAAGGAGAATCCAGTCAGTTCGCAGAGGTAAAAGCTGTCCAGCTAGCTCTCGACGTAGCTGAACGTGAGAGCTGGCCAAAGCTTTATCTCTACACCGACTCATGGATGGTAGCCAATGCTCTATGGGGTTGGCTAAAGAACTGGAAGAAGAGTGGTTGGCAGAGAAAAGGAAAACCCATTTGGGCAGCCAACATGTGGCAGGACATTGCTGATCGAATCGAGAGAATTCCAGTGAAAGTGAGACACATCGATGCTCACATTCCTAAGAGCAAAGCTACTGAGGAACAACAACACAACCATCAGGCAGATCTAGCTGCAAGAGTTTCTCAAGTAGACATGGACTCTAATCTTGATCTCGACTGGAAACACCGAGGTGAGATATTCTTAGCTCGGTGGGCTCACGATTCGTCAGGACATCAAGGCAGAGATGCAACATACCAATGGGCTCGTGACAGATCCATAGACATTTCCATGGATGCTATCACACAAGTCATCCATGACTGTGACATTTGTGCTGCTATTAAGCAGGCAAAACGACTTAAGCCCTTGTGGTATGGTGACAGATGGTCCAAGTACAAGTATGGTGAAGCTTGGCAGATTGACTACATCACTCTACCACGTTCTCGTTCTGGTAAGCAATACGTGCTTACTATGGTAGAGGCAAACACTGGATGGTTGGAAACTTATCCAGTTCCACATGCAACTGCACGCAATACCATTCTCGGTCTGGAGAGACAAATCCTGTGGAGACACGGAACTCCAGGAAGGATTGAGTCGGACAATGGAACTCATTTCAAGAACAACCTTGTAAAGAACTGGGCAAAAGAGCACGGTATTGAGTGGATATTCCACATTCCCTACTATGCACCAGCTTCAGGGAAGATTGAACGCTATAATGGTTTGTTGAAGACCACTCTCAAAGCCATGGGAGGTGGATCTTTGAAAAACTGGGAAAAACATTTAGCACAAGCAACCTGGCTGGTAAATAGTAGAGGTTCAGTGAACCGAGCTGGACCTGCACATTCAGATTTGCTACGGAAAGTAGAAGGTGATAGAGTTCCTGTTGTTAGAGAAAAGAATCTGTTAGGTAAAACTGTTTGGGTATTTTCACCCTCAGGAGAGGCTAAACCTGTCCGAGGGGTGGTTTCAGCTGAAGGTCCGGGTCACACTTATTGGGTAATGCAAGAGAATGGTGAAATTCAGTGTATTCCACAAAGAAATTTAACTTTAGCTGAGAGAGGTTAATTTCAAACTGCTGTACAGCTACATCGCGTCCAAAGGGAGAATCAACGAGGAGTCTACGGTGCACGAACCCTGAGATCCCTGAGAGCCCTGAGTCAACTAAGAGACCCTGAGAAATCCCTGTTTCCCTTTTCTTCGCTTTGCCGGCGAAGAAATGAACTGTTTTCCATTTTTTCTCGTTTTCTGATTTTCTTGGACTTTTGAATCATCTACATCTGAGCATAGCCGGAATGGACTATGAACTTTACTCACGAACTGTAAATATCGTTTTGGATTGGATGGACAGTGTGAACAGCCAATGAAATTGTTTAGAAGGGGTGGACTGTGGCCGGTTGACGTTGCCCCCTTAAGAAAGGGAATATGGTGGACGGAAGTTGGTAAACGGAAGGAATAGTCTAAACTAATTTCATTGGATGAGTGGGAGGAAGCACCTTTAGAAGTGGGAGTGAAGTGGACATTTCCAGCACTTCTCAGTCAGTCTTGCTTCCGCCTTTCTACGGTGCGGCTGCTCTCTGTCCCTGTGCTGGGCTTTCTGCCAAGGCTCCGGCCTTGAGAGAAAAACTGATAAGGCCTGTATTAACTCCTTTCCAATTAACACAAAACTGCTTTTAACTTCTTTCTTTCGCTCTCTCTCTCTTCTAACCTAATCTGGGGAAAGGGGGGAAAGAGGGGAAAGAGGAGGTGGGGGACCCCTCTGCCGAGGGGTTTACTCTCATTTCTGTGTTACTCTGTTGTATATCTTTGTATATATTGTAGATATTGTAAATTTGTAAATAATCCCCTGCATTCTCTACATTGCTTTGTAAATATAGCTCCACTGCTTTGCTAATTCAGCTTGTGAGGTTTTTTTTTCCCTTTCCCTTCAATTTTCTTTTCCTTTTACCTTACAAGGGGGAAGGGAGGAGGCTTCTCGGCCTCACCTTCCATCCCACGACATATGCAATCTTATGCTTCTCATACTGATGAGAGAGAGATATATGAAGCAGACCACTTTTTCAATTTAACACATATCTGGTATGTTTCTTAAAGCCCTTAAAATGTTTCTATGTTTTCTGATCCGCAACCAAAAAAGTGTTAAGGGAGGAAGTGAGGAAATCACTTAATTCTTCACTGACATTTTTAAAGTTCACAGCAGTCAGGAGAGATTCCTAAGGATTGAAAAGCATCAAAGATAACTTCATTATATTCCTTTAAATGGCCATGAGGGAAAACAGTGAGTTTATAATTTGCTGGAAGAAAATACAGGAGCTCTTATATTAAATGTTTGAATAAAACTAAGCTCTCATAGTTTCAATTAAGGATAGTAAACATGGATTCAGGCAAGAGAGGTCATACTTAACTAACCTCCTGGAGTTCTTTGAACATATTACTGCCACAATAGGTAAAGAAAATTTGGTAGATGGTAGTATATTTAGGTTTTCAAAAACACTTAACAAAGCTTTATGTCAGTGATTAATGACTAAGGCAAAAGAATCATAAAATGGGAAGTAATATAGAAGAGTAATGTAAATGTTTCCTTTGTTTTTCAACTTGCAAGTGGTTTAGATTGGGCTAGCCCAGTAGGCAATTTTTCAGTATTTCTGTTCATAGTTTGTCTTGACGTGTTAAGTGATGCAGTTGGGAGCAAATTTAGAGTACGGAAATAATGCTCTGCCTGGAGATGGAAGAAATATATAAGGAAAAGTGAGAAACGGTTAAACCATATTTGAAAATGATATTAATATTTCAAACAATTACATTCAGGATGTTTCTAGGCAGGCAACCATAAAGCATGTAGCTATAGAAAAAGCATTTATTTTTTAATTTTTTTTACTGGCCCAGGAGATAATGAAAATGAAACTTTTTTATTTTTTCCTAATTGCACACTTCATGTGAAAATAATTGTAATTTCTTCTCAAGTTTTCTAGCTGGAATAGCAAATAGAAGCATAAGGAAAGAACTCTGCATATCTGAGAATATTCAGATCAAATTACTATTCCAGTGGCTTTCGAAACACTGAAGGATAAACTGATTTCCAGTTTAACTGGCATTGTGTGTTGAAAGAAAAATGCCAATAGAACTTCTTGTATAAGAGAAGTGTGGAGCTCTCACATCACATCAGCCAAGAAAGAAAGTCTATATAATAAGAAATATAAATTTCTGTCCTGCTTTCTAAATTACACCATTGTGTATCTTGTCTGAACATTAATTTTATGATTCCACTCCCCCCCACCTCCTTTAACTTAGAACTAATTGGGTAATAGCTGAGTTAATAAAAAATATATATCCTATGTATTAAAATTCATCTTCAATGCCTAACTGCAAATTGTTTGCAATCAGAGGTGAGATTAGAGTTGCAGTAGTTTGTTTACAGTTGTAGTATTACAGAATATTATAAACAGAAAATATCTTCCAGTTTTGCAGTTCTGCCAGTAGGTGGTACTAGCAGTTTCTGCATTTGATAACAAAGGTTCTTGAGTAATACACGTCCCTGTCACAGCAAGCAATGTGCTCTTACTCTACTGAAAATAACATGTTTATATTTGATGCACTTTCACTCAAGGGCAGATTTTAATTCAGTTATTATTTCTTCCAGTTGTGATGTCTGCAAAGTATCCTTTATAATATGCAGTTTAGAATCTGTGACAAATGATTACATCTATTAGCTTTCAATGAAAAGATAATAATAAAAATATTTTTTTTATAAATAGCTTCCCAGTTCTACAGCAGCTGAAATTTAAGATGCACCTCATAATTCATCTTAAAAAAAAAAAAAATAGTTTAAAGAAATATTTAAGCTCAAGATTCACTAATTCTTTTTAACTCACTATTCTGGCTGTTAGATCTTGGAAAAAATACATGTTGCTTTGTCGTGTAGATCTTTTTAGCATCTGAGTATACTTGAAGTGTTGATTATGGTTGTTTCTTTTTTTCCTGCTTTTTCCTACTTGAAGGACAGTTGGACTCAAATAACTGCAGAGACACAGAAAATAGTGATGTAAGGCCAGAACACTTGGAATGTGGTAATAACAGCACTTCTGACTTTGATAGTAGATGACAATAGATGAAAGAAAAAAAGATGTTTTGATGCAGTTTAGTTGCTCTTAATGAACTGATATAAATACCTCCATGAAACAAAAGAAAATAAAGTAAAAAATGAAATTTCTTATAAAAGGTTATCTGATTTCCAAAATTGAGGGACAATACTAATTTGGCTATGAGTGATAGATATTTCCCTTGGAAATATCAAATAAAGCTAAAACAAGAGAGCAAATAAAATCCACAGCAACAAAACCTAAAGCAAAACCTACCAACCAACCAACCAAAATACACAAACAAACAATGCAGAAACTCCTGCCCCTACAGACCTTAGAAATTACATAATGCAGTGGCATATTATGATACCCATAGGGAAGGTATTCTCTTCAGACGGTTGATTTGTGGCCACCATGAAAATCTGTTTGTCAGTTTTTGTTTCATTGTCATGTTTGTCATATTCTTATCACAATAATAATAAAATGAAAGAAAATTATCCTATCAGTGTGTACCCATAGTTGTATGGTCAGAGTGCACTGCCACATGAGAGATCATTGATTCCTAAATGGAAAGACAGAAAAACTCATATATTTCTATAATGTCTTGATCAGGGGATGTATTCACAATGTCAAATAGTGTCTTCATCAGCTGATGTGTATTGAACACCATGCTGATGTCATATCCACTGTAAGAAAGGCCTGGCCAGAGCAAAGTGTGATAGGGCTTGGACTGTGGATTGTAATATGAGATCCTTCCCATTTCTGTGGTCTGCTTCCGGCTTGGGGTCTTATATCTCTTCTGCTTGTGCTGTCTGCCATCTGCTTGGCTCCTACTTTTGCTGCATTATGAAATACGCTGTTTGCAGAGGTATTGCATATTGTATTAGTTAATTATACTCTCCTAATCTCAAGCCATTGGAGTTTTTGTGCTTTTTTCACTCCAAATCATGGGGGTCTTGGTCTTGTGTGAGCATCTGGTTTTGGAACTCAGCCACTGACTGGGTTGAAACTGTAGCAGACAGCTTCTCTAAACAGTTGATATAATTTCTTAATTATGTATCTTATGGCTTTTTATAGATAAAATCAAACAGATTTTATCTGTGGGGGGTGGGGGGTGGGGTTTGAGCCATTGAGGGTGATGTGATTTTTGGATCCTATTTCCAAGGATTTCTATTCCAAAGCCATGCCAAAGCTGACTAAATTAATCACCACTTAAAGATAGCTGTCAGCAACAGAAACTGAGGCAGCAAGATTCATTTAACACATTGAACCATAATAGCAAACAGACAGAGTTGTGCTGGCAGACCCTCCTACAGGCCATGACAAGGCACATGGAGGACAGGGAGGTGATTCAAGACAGCCAACATAGCTTTACTAGGGGCAAATCGTGCCTGACCAACCTAGTGGCTTTCTATGATAAAGTGACTATGTCAGTGGAGAATGTATAACCTATGGGTATGATCTATCTGGACATCTGCAAGGCCTATGACATGGTCACCCGCAACATCCTCCTTGCCAAGGTGAAAAGATATGGATTTGATAGGTGGACTGTTCAGTCCATGTTGCCAGTGTTCTCTTTTTTCTTTACAGTTTAAATTGCTGTTTGTTGTTTGTTGTTTAAACTGTTACATGTTCCTGCTGGTGAAATATCTCTTCCACAACCAAATATTTCGAACCAGTAAATTCCATGGGACTTTTTTATTAATAAAGTTATTAATACTTTTATTAATCATTCTGCCTATTGAATATTAATAACCTCCTTATGATCATGAAAGTGATCTGCCCCATGACCTTCCCTGGTACCAAGGTCAGAATGAGAGGTCTACAGTTTCCTGGATCCTCCTTTCGTCTTTGCTTGTAGATGTATATCTATATACACTTATGTATAAATATATATGTGTATTTATACAAATACCTAATTTGTATTTATACTTGTTTATGCATTGATATGTAGGAGCCTATAGCTTTAAATTACAACTATAACCTAAATTGGTTTTGTTCTAAATGTGTAGGAGATTGGCTTTGTGTTTATACCTAGGTATTGACTGTTATGTTTACAGTGTATACAATACATTGTATATGAGCTATTATTAATTTAAGAGGACATTTGGTGCCCCTGAATCTTTTGCAAAATGTCCATTCTTCTATATAGCCTTTAGAGGAGCTTTTACCATCATTAAATGCTAGTCCCTGTGTTAGAAGATGATATTGCTGATGTTTGGTTTTACTTTGATTAGATATTTTCTTTAGTTAAAAGGTAAGAAACATTCACAGACTTAATTTCTAAATTGTTTTGAATTATATTTATTTTTTAAATTTAGGCAGAGTACTACAAAATAAGAAGGCTAGCAATTTTATGATAAATATAAACATTTTAAAAATCTAAAACTCTGCAGGCGAGCCACAAATATGTAGAAAGGAACATGGTATGTTGTAGATAATCACACATACAAATACACACAACTATACAAATGCATACAACCCCATCCAGAGGGGGTTAGACGTGGCACTTGGTGCCATGGTCTACTCATGAGGTCTGTGGTGACAGGTTGGACTCGATGATCTTTGAGGTCTCTTCCAACCTTGGTGATACTGCGAAGTACTGTGAATATGTCCAGTCCCCTCTTGAACACCTCCAGGGATGGTGACTCCACCACCTCCCTGGGCAGCCCATTCTAATGGCGAACAACTCTCTCAGTGAAGATCTTTCTCCTCACCTCAAGCCTAAACTTCCCCGGCTGCAGCTTGAGACTGTGTCCTCTTGTTCTGGTGCTGATTGCCTGGGAGAAGAGACCAACTCCCTCCTGGCTACAACCATCTTTCAGGTAGTTGTAGACAGCAATAAGGTCTCCTCTGAGCCTCCTCTTCTCCAGGCTAAACAATCCCATCTCCCTCAGCCTCTCCTCGCAGGGCTTGTGCTCAAGGCCTCTCACCAACCTTGTTGCCCTTCTCTGGACACATTCAAGTATTTCTATTTCAATGTCCTTCTTAAATTGAGGGGCCCAGAACTGGACACGGTACTCAAGGTTTGGCCTAACTAGTGCTTCCTTTAGGAATACTTCTACCATCTCTGCAGGCTAAGTTTTCTTAAAATTCTGGCAAAAAATCCAACCTTAATATTTAAACAGTGTTGTACGTGAAGGAACTAAAAGGTATTTATACCTAAGATGTTTTTAGAAGAAACAGTTTATGTGTCATTTACACTTGCTATAGTTCTGGCCTATGAATTTCTTCTTTGAGGACTGCTATTCTAAAATTTTATGTTCACTTATTTTCTTTTATCACCCTGTTTTCTCTTTCTGACCTCCAAAAGAAGAAACATCAATCTCTTGCTTTGTTTTTAATGTATTCCTTGTTTGTCCTTTTCACCCCTGAAATAACATTGATTTAGTTTACATTTAGTTTAAGGTTATAGTTTATCAAGGTATAGTGTATGCATCTGATATATAATGTAAGATATTAAAAATGTTTACAAAAATAAAGCTGCACTGGTTTACAGAAGAAAATGAGTGATGTTCCTTAGGGGTTGATACTGAGACTGGCACTGTTTAACATCTTTGTCAGTCATGCAGACAGTGGGATTGAATGCAATCTTGGCAAGTTTGATGACAACACCAAGCTGTGGTGTGATCAACATGCTGAAGGGAAGGGATGACATCCAGAGGGACCTTGACAAGCATGAGTGGTAGGCCTGTGCAAACCTCATTCTAACTGTAAGATCTTGCATCTGGGTTGGGGTAATCACAAACACAGATACAAGCTGTGATGAGTGGATTGAGACATTGGACCAGGTTTCCTAGAGAAGCTGTGGATACCTCCTCCCTGGAAGTGTTCAAGGCCAGGTTGAACGTGGCTTTGAGCAACCTGATGTAGTGGAAGTTGTCCCTGCCCATTGCAGTGGGGTTGGAACTCTAAGATCCTTACTGTCCTTTCAAATAAGAATCCTCTTATGATTCTGTGGCAATTATATATGTTACACATCAAATGTCTTATTTCTAAAAAATAGAAAATATAGAATAGTGCAGTCCAGTTATGCAGTAGTTGTTTAGTTTAGTTTATGCTTGAGTTTTCTTTCAGTGAAGATTAAAAAAAAATAATGTTTAGATTTTACTACCCTATAAATGGTGTTCTTATGTTGTAATATCATGTTATAGAATAAATTTAAATCTAATAAGGCCTCTGGAGAAAAGAAGGCTGGAGGGGGACCTTGTTGCTCTCTACATCTGCCTAAAAGGAGATTGCAGTGAGAAGGATATTGATCTTTTCTTCTTAGTAACAAGTGACAGGACAAGATGAAATGATCTCGAGTTGTACCAGTGGAGGTGTAGATTGGATAGTAGAACAAAGTTCTTCATTGAAAGGCTTATCAACACTGTAATATTTGCTGCAATATCATTTGTTACAATGTCATAGTTTCTATGTAGCACACCTAGTATGTGGAACCCCAAATCTCTTTTGATCATTTTTCCATAGCACTTCTGTATTTCTTTATACTATATGCAAGTTTGTGGTTTGGGTTTTTTTTTTACTTTTTGAGTTTTATTGGGGGGGTTTGCTTGTTTGTTACTTTGTTTCTTTGGGGTTTTTGTGTGTTTGATTATTGGTCAGTTAGATTTGTTTGATTTTGTTGTTTGATAGCATTTTGTTGTGGTGGTGGTTCTTTGTTTGGTGCTTTTGGTTTTGGTTCTGTTTTTTATATAGAATGGAGTGCCTTTTAATTTTGGTAGCAATGTTAATTAAGAGGACACTTATTAGAAAATTGTGTTATAACAAAGATTCAATTAGTAACAGATTTTTTTACTTTCATATGTAAATATATACCTGAATATCTTGAACATAATGCTAAGTTATGAAAAAATGGGGTTTATTTCAATTTGACATTTTTTTATTCCATGGAAAGATAAACTAGTTGATACCAAAGTTCATTTTTATTCTATATAACTAGAGACAGTCCATTAATGTGTACTTGTGAACCACCAAGAGTAAATAGTCTAGTACATTCATAACTGTAGATGTTTCCCATTTGTATTTGGCCAAAGACTAGAAAACTCTTCTTGTTAGAATAAAAACCCCAACAAACAAAACTCAACAATAAACCCCAGAAGCAATAAATATTTTTGTCTTCTGTCTTTGAGAAAAGTATGAGAAGGTATGGCAAACAGCTCTGGCAGCTACAGATCTTACAAGAGCAGTTGTATGTAATATTTAGACAACATTAGAGTCCTTTTACCAGTCTTAAGAAGTCACCAAAGATTAAAGGGCTGAAAGCATTAAAAATACCCAGCAAATTAGGGGCACACTTTATTTTGGACCAGTGTTGTAGATTTTTTTATATGGTAAACATTTTTCATAATCTTGGCTCTGGCAGCAGACAGTTAGTCTATTGCTGTCAGTGACTACAATTTGAAGAAGACAGAATGAAAATCTAATTTCATGATATATACTAATTTTTTGCCTTTTTCTTTGTAACATCAGAACTATTTGATTATTTTTTTCTTTTCCCTAAGTAGAATCATATCCAGATCTAGATATTTTGACAAATGTAACAACTGTTAGATGTTTCTGATAAAATAATTAATTGACATAATTAAATAATTAATTTAAATTATTGATTGAGGTACCTAGCCAACATACATAAGTACAACTGTATCTTATTTTAGGAAATATCCTCTTTATCTTCAGGCTTAATGAGCAGTAATAGAAAGTGTATTTCATCAGGGGCCATAAATATGTGAACATTATTTAAAAGTCTCTAAGTGAAATGGTCCATGAGTAGTCAAAGTGGTTAAATTTAGGCAGTCACAACACAACTTTCTCAAATACCTGAGTAATAAATTAACTAAAATCACATATAAAATAGGAAATTAATGAGAATAGGTAGTCCAATTTTTACACGCAAAATGTTAAGCTTTTTAGGATATATATATTTGTGCTTCTTATGATGGTAGAGGAGGAAGGAAACAATAAAAAACCTGCATTTTTCTTCCTGGGAGGTATTGCAGAAGAACAAGTGAAGCATAAAGTATTCATGATGTAGGAGCCACATACTGTGTCAAGGCACAGAGAATTCTTAATTTATTGAAGTAAGAGCTGGCTAAAACAGTTAAAAAGCATAGCTCTATGCATTTAGCATATGTTTTTCTGCCTTTTTCAAAGAGTCTGTTTTTCCTTCAAGTGCATAACAAAAAAATTGTCAACACCTCATTTCACACTGCACTTGTAAATGTTTAAGGCCAGAAGTAAGCAGCTACTTGTTAGTAGAAATCTCATTTAGCTGTCAGTAGAGAGGTATCCTAAAAGCATCTAATAATATTGAATACAGTGTTTAGAGCTTCCACATATAAAGTAAGACTGAATCAGATGCAATGCTTAGTAAACAAATGTTCAGTACCTGTTCAGAACTTTACAAATGTCTTCAGAAGAAACTCTATAAACCAAAGGGAAAAAAAAAGTATACAAATTATGGAGATACAAATTTTCTTACTGTTGCTGCAGAGACTTCTTCACATTTTTTGTTAAAGACATCTTTAAAGAGTGAAGTTGTCTATTGTAATTACAGGATTTTATGTTATTAAAAAATACCATTCCCTCTGCATTATTTTATATACAATGTTTGGTTTATTAGTTATTTATTTTTATTATTATTTTAGATATCAACATATTTCTTTAAAAAGGTGATAATACAACATTTTTGTCCAGTAAAGATTCACCCCATTTAGAGTTAAGTACCTTTAATTTTGAGGTGTCTGTCATGCTCCTTTATGGTCAATAAAGAGAATCAAACATTTTCTAGGCAGCTATTTAAAGAAGTATCATGCTTTAAGACTTCCTTTTTCTCTCTATTAATCCTGAAAAGATTATCATATGCAAATATCTATATTATAGATACTGACATCTTGCCAAATTAATCTTATAGCTAATGTTTTGGGATCTAATTCTCCTGCTGTTTTAAGATAATATTTTCTGGGGAAGCATTTCCTTGTGTCTTGGCACCCCTGTGTTGGTCCCAGGCTGTTTGGTTTTGCATTTTTTTTATCTGAGTATCAGCTAAATTTTAAATGAAAAACAGTGATTTGAGTCAAAATATGACTCTTCATATATAGCATTTTCATATTCAATCTTTGGAAAAAATATATCAACATTTATTTGTCTCTTTCATCAAAATCATGAAGATTTAATTGTTCCAGTGTAGCAGGGTTCAAATTATTTCTTATTCAATGCAATATGTTTACTCAGAAGTAGGTGTGGGGTTACTCAGGATATAACACCAACACAATTGATAATTGAAGATTTCATGGCATTAAATAATTTTATATCCAGATCTATCATTTACCTATAGAATTAGGTTCATCCAGTTTCTGATCTTGCTAAACAAACATCTTCTCTAGTCCTGTTTAATGCAGATGGACATTATTCATACTTTGAAAAAAAAATATTTTTTCCTAACATTTTTCCTTGAGTATATTATTCCTCTCATCACTTTTTTCCATTTTTTTTTTTGTGTGTTGTGTAATAAAAGCAAGCTTTCTATTTCAAAATTATTCTTGTGCCATTTACAGTCTATTATTTAGATTTCACCTCCTACTCTCAGGTGGTTAATCATCATCAGCCTCCACAATCTGCTCTCTAAATTATGAAATAAGACTACTTGATTTCTCTTCTGTTATTTACTTCAACTTAGGAGGAACTATCTTATTATCCTCCTTCAAATTTCTGCCTAAAGCATTCCTTTGCCTTGATGCTTATAATAAACTTGTCAGCATTTAGATTTCTAGTAAGCTGATAACATTGACTTTAATAACGTCTTCTTTTACTATGAACTCCCTTCCTATCTGTTTCTTTGTCTGACACAGTCCCAGGTCAGAGAGTTAACAGCTTTTGTTTTGAGCTTATAAAGGATTTTTCACAAGAGCGTTTTTCTTCTTGTAGACTATTTATTTCAAGGAAAGCAATTCTAAATCATAGTGACACTTTTCATACTTTCATTCTCTATTCCTCCTCCTCTCTAATCTATTCTTCCTCTTCTCCGCCATCCTGCTAAAATGTTATCATCTGAAGGTAAGCCATTGCATATAAACTTTATCCACATAGCAAGTCTGCAATACCAAAAATCTCTTTGAAAAATATTACTTTTCATTTAGAAAACATAATTTGTGTCAGTAACTCATTTTATGTAAGGAAAAATAAAATAGTGTTTAATGCACTGTAGGTAACACACCCTTTAAATGAGTTGCATTATCATTTGATACTCTCAGCTGAAGGCTGAGCTGAAATATTAAATATGTTCACAAATTGCTTAAATACATGTGGGTATGGCTGTTTTCACAATTTTTTAAACTTTTATATTTTACATTCATGGAAATATTTGTGAATTTCTATACCATGTTATCATCCCTTTTCCCATTACTTTTTTGAAGCTGAAAACCTCCCAACAGATTTTTCAGGTTGTTATGACATGTAAGTACAGATCCAGACTTCTTTCAGGTTCAGTTATGAGAGGCATCATGTTATTCTGAATTTTATTTTTTGTTCTTCTTTGACAGCATTACACAGCAGAAGTTCAGCAGACATGGAAGGTTACAGTGCAGCTTGTCTGATTCTGTTATCAAGCATAAATCCTTGTTCAGAGAAATGCCTAAGCAATCTTGAGAAGTGGAAAAGGAGGAAGATGCCTAAATTTTGTGTGGGTAGCTGAACCTTCAGATTTTTTTGGCAGACTACAATACCTGTTGGAACATTAGTTGAATTTGCTTGTTTAATCTAATGCATAAACTAAGCATAGAACCTTAGAATCATAGAACAGCCCAGGTTGGAACAGACTTGAAAAGATCACCTAGACCAACCTTCCATGGGAAAGGGAATTTAGTCGAGATTGTCTATCACTTTGTCCAGTCACATCTTAAAATCCTACAGTGATAGGGATTCTACCACTTCCCTGGGGAGGTTATGCCTGTGAATGTGAAAAAATGTAACTTTTCCTGATGCAAATTTATGACCATTTGAGGCTGTGCCTTTAAGAAAGGGGACAGTGCTGGGACACATAACAGTTGCACCTTGCAGTCTTTATAACTTCATGAGCAGAGACCCTCCATCTTCTTTGAAGCCACCTTTAAATACTGGAATACTGAATCTTCTCTTTCCAGGGAGAGAAGACTTTATTCCTTCATTTTCACCCATGTGGCAGGTTCTCACTTGAATTATTTCAGTAGAAACACAAAACTATTCACACTACCAAACTATAAAAACTCTCCTTAGGATTTTCTGCCTTTCTTCTTGGAGGATTGTGGAACACGTAAGTGGTTTATGCCCACTGGAGAGTGCCTGCTCTTGGCACAGCCACTCCTTCTTTCAGCACATGGCTGGCAACAGAGCCAGGTGCAGCTGTGCCTCATTACATTACTTCACCCAGTTGTAGGCAATGCATCTGCACAGGTGGCAGCTGCACATGGTTGTAATCTTCATCAGAGAAGCCTGAAGTAACGCAGCTCTGGACATACCAATGGGTGGTGTGACTTAAATGGTAGTTTCCCAAAGTGACTCAGTGTTGTGGTCTATAAAAGGATATATTAATGTTCAATAAGTGGAGCAATTAATAAAAATATTAATAATTTTATTAATCACAAAAATCCTGCAAAAACCACTAATTAAAACCTATTTGCAGATTCGAGGTGTTTGGTCATGGAACAGATACCTCACCAGCAAGAACAAGTAACAATTTAAACAATATGTACAAAAATCCAGAAACAACACACAGAACTTTAAACTGTAAAGAAAAGCAACCTCGGCAATGAAGCCCGTGATTGCCCACAATGGGGAGGGGGGGGAACTCTAGAATTCCCTAAGGCAACAGACCTTCAATAGATGCTTATAAAAAGTGGATATTGTAATTACTCACTGATCCTGATACCTCGTGGTGCACGTTAAGATCTAGACAAATCAAAATGGCATCGACCACGTGGAATCTGCAGGAGCACCATTTCACTTTCTGTTGGTGTCTGCATCTTATTACTGAGGCAGGATTTGTTCCCAAAGGATTTGGAGCTGAAAGCTTTGTAGAGAGGAGGTTTCCTGGCTGTAATCCTTTTGTAGCAGTGCTCGCTCCTTTCTCCAGTTAAACAAAACTGTCCCGGGGACTCAGCTCCTCTAGGGTTTCGCTTCTCGGCCTGTCAAGACACGTGTCTGTCCTCTGGGCTTTACAACGCTGAAAATAGCGAGGGGTCTTTGCTGTCTTGATCATGGACTGATGAAACTGATCCAGATCCCTGAGTAAGGTGGAGCTCCAGACAGACTTCAAAGTGAGCAGTATCTGTGCATTTGTTCTTTAGTGGTAGAACACCCCTGTGTTATGTGGGAAGGCCTGGGTTCGATTCCTGGCTGGTGCACAAACTGCAAGGCTGTGCATTTGTTGTTTAGTGGTAGGATACTCGCTTTTTATGTGAGAGGCCCAGGTTTGATTCCTGGCTGGTGCACAGATGACCAGGGTGTCCATTGGGTCTACAAATAGTTCAGAGCACACAAGAACGAACTCTGTATCACCAGACAGGTCCTGTTCCATCCCATTGGGTGAAGGGAAGAACTGTATTCTGATCCCGAGTGAGAGACTATTCTGAAGGACGCCCAGATGAAGAGTGATCTTCTCCTTGAACTTTGCTACATATCATCTAGAGACTGTTTCTAATTTGATGATATGTTTGGTGCAGGAATTACAGTATGAAATAAAGGGTGGAATGTGGCTGTTTAAGATGGGTGGCTTCCAAGAAAGAAGCCACAGCGTTAACATCTCCAGTGTCCAGAGTGTCCAGCCCAGGGGGTAGTGTGGTGAAGAGTTTATTAAATTTATTAATATGAAATATGAATTACGAAAATATTATTTTTATTACCAAACTATTAATAACCAATGAGTGACCAACTTATATACATGTTCTAGTGCACGTTCGTGAAATAGATTCCACAAGTGGCTTAGTGTTATGATTAGAACTTAATTGAACTATCTATAGACCATTTCTATATATAACAAAGGGTGCAGTTCCGCCACTTGGCCACTAGATGGCCGGGACGCGGGCGGCTTCTGGCTATACACAGCAATATTACAATCTTTCTATGCGTCAGCACTTACTCTGCTAGATGTGGATACTTTGAACTGAGTGCTAGTGGATGGAAAGCACGTGGAAGATGCTCTGTAGCTGTTGTTTGTAGCAAGGTGGGGGTCCTGCAGATGACTGCCGCTGGACTGGTTCCTAGTCGAGTTGGACAGCGGTGTTGGGCTACTGTTTCCTCTCTTCATGGCAGTGGAGAGGGAATAATGGAACCTGGGCTTAGCACGGAAGCAGGTTCCCTTCAGGACTCAGTCGATTCCCTCCAGAGAACAGGGATCGGTCCTGGTCGGGGTCAGCCCGTGGGGTCGGCCCGCAGTAGTCAGCTCGCACAACAGGGCGGGGCGACGGTTGCCGGTAGGTGGGCTCGGAAGACACGGCAGCAGGCAAAGCTACGGGGTCAGCCCAACCATGGCGATTCTCAGGGATGATGTAAACAGCCTTGGGGAGAGAATGCGGTGGCGTTAGGCGGCAGCTTATCATTTACTGAGCTTAAAGGAACAGTGGGACTCTCGGAGTGGTCCCGGATTCGGTGCAGTACAGGCACGAACAATGCTTTAGTCTTCCCTGAGGTTCATAGGGCTCAGAGCGGCACACGTGGCGGCTCCTCTCCCACTGCAGCGGGGCTAGGCATATGTGGACTTGGTCTCGATCAAGTCCTTTCTCCCTGGCAACTGGGCAGATCTTACCCTCGGGTATCGGTCCAGTCCTCCGGTGGCACAGTGGGCTCTCCCAGTCGGTACAACTGGCTGTGGTGATGCTGGGCTCCTTGGGCGCAGCAAAGGTCCTCCCTCTGTGGACCTGGTCCTCACAACTGCTTCTCACAATGCACAGGCTTTCAATATGTGTGCATGTATAACAGAAGCTAACAACAATAAGCTCAATGGTAAAAGCTGCAGCTCGAGAGTTGCTCTCTCAAGCAAGCACAGAGACAAAGTAAAAGAGGGGGCAACTTGTTTACCAACTGGGGTGATACTTATAGATTCCTCGAGGCTGGGCTTGACCAATGGGCACTCTCATAAACAACTGGCTTCAGCCTATAGAAAGTGTGAAGCTAGAATTATGCCCATGCTTGGTGTTTGCATGAGCACTTCATGCGCTGGGTGCGTGCTGGCCTGGCTAATGCCTTGGCTTTTGTCTTCCTCCTGAAGGAGGGGGAACTTGTCCACATGCTGGGAAAGATTCAACATCTGGGCATAATGTGCCTTTGCCACAGGTAGACACAAGAAATAGTGTATTTCTACCCATAAATCCTGCACCCCTATGAATATGTCAGCAAAGTCATTGTATTTCTCTTTTTCCCCCTCCTTGCTCCTGTGGGGGAGAGACTGTGTCTTATCTGTTAACAATGGGGGAGTATCAGAGGCCTCTTTGTACTGGGTAACTCTTTTTTTTTCCCTTTTTTCCCTGTGCAATCTTGCCCTATTTAGGTCTAATGCCAAGGTAAAAAGGGGATGTAGTTCAGGCCTGGCCAGCCTGAAACCAGCCTAGCAAAGGTAGGGGAAGAAAGAACCCTGGGGTTTTTGGTGAACCTCAGGTGAGGAGAAGGGAAGTGTTGGGCTTTTGGTCTGGTGTAAAAGAATTTGTGTGTTAAGATTAGAACGGAGATTTCTTTGAATTGTTGCGCTTACCACAATACTTTGTAATTTTTCTATATATTAATTGCTTTTCCATTTAAACTTTACATTACTATCCAATCCATTTGTGTGTTTTTCTTTTGCCCTTTTTGGGGCAATAGAACAATCTGTCCCACTCTAAAATAGGACAGACTATCAAGACAAGGATGGACAATAGGCAACTGTTTTCCCTGTCCTAAATGGAAATTATGGAGAAATCTCATGTCTCAAAATGTAAATGTATTCTGTGATTGTCCAGGAGATGATTGTCCTCTACAGACAATATAACTCATCACTAACACATTTAATCAGTTGGGTTTTGTTTTGTATTTTTTTCCTTAGAGTTTTTCATGCACAGAGAAATAATTCATGAAATTTGGACAGATTTTCTAAATTCCAACCAAAATTCAAGAAATTCAGCTAGATTTCCCAAGTAAAATGAAGACATTTCAACACTCCAAATTACCTAAGCCTGGTATTTAAGCATTATTTTCTGATCTAAAATACTTAACTTCATTCAGATTACAAACTGTGGATACCACTGTGAGAGACCAAAGCTTGTCTCTCCTGGTGTGACTCAAAAAGATAAAATCAGCTTTGCTGCTTGCCCAGACAATAGCTGATATGTATTGGGCAGAGCCACTGGAAGGACTCTTGGGAAGGTGCAAAACTAACAAAGCTCACTGGACCACAGCTGGCCTCACAACAATGGACAGAGGCCACCCTCGGGAATATGCATAAGACAAGGCCCATCAGGTACCCCAGAAAGGGAGGATGGTGAGACAATGGATTCACCACCTGGCCCCTGATTTCCTGAGGGACAATACTTGAACACATACCTAAGGATTAAAAACTATATAAAAGACTTGAGCAACTACTGACTCAAGGGAAGAAAAACACAGAAGGAAAACACAGATGAAGAAAACCACAGGAGAAGGACAATGATGCTGAGAAGGAAAATACAAGAGAAGGAAAAGCCCAGGGCAATGCTGCCCTGAAGAAAATACAGGAAAGCAAAAATGACAGAGACATCACCATGGAGCCTGGAAGAAGCAGAACCCTCTCTCCGTGTCCTAAGTTCCACCTGCTGCAACTCATGGAGCTGAAGAGGCTGCCCAGAGGGCCACATCTCTTCTACAGCCAAAGCCTCAGCACCCTTTCTTTACAGACCCAACATCTCCTGCAGTACCTCTCCTCCACAGACTCAAACTGTCTTGGGTGAGTGAAGGGTGTGGTAAAATAATTCCTTTCCTCTTCTCTCTCTCTCTTCTCTCTCTCACTCTCTATTTTCTCTCTCTCCCCTTCTGATCCATCCACTTTATTTCTGTATTAAATAGTCTAGCTGTTGATATTTTGGCCACGTTTGTGCCTCTAATTTCACAACACGGGAATATTCAAAAGAACCGAGTCTCTTTCCCTCTCCAGACTGAGACAGCCACAAGTACTGAAACATTCAGCAACAGAATTTGAACAAAATGCAGAAATTGATAAAGGTATTTTCCATGGTTGTTACAGTGAAAGTCAGTTTAACTGTATGAATGGTTTGGACTGGACCGTCTGTTTGGACTGGACCGTCTATTTCTATGAGCACGGACATTTTCCATTTGATCAGGTTTCTTAAAGTTCCATCCAATCTGGCCTTGAATGCTTCCAGGAAGGGGACATCTACAATGTCTGTGGTGAACCTGTTTTAGTGTGTCACCACCTTCACATTAAAGAATTCATTCCTTGTGTTTAGTCTAAATCCATAGTGTTTCAGTTAAAGAAATAAAATTAAAAAATCTAATTTTCATTTAAAATATGTAAGTGTTCCATAAGGACATATTCATATAGGTTACATATTTATTTCTATGTTGTCATTAACTATATACAAGAAAAAAAGAGGAATGAGGCCATAAAACACATCCTGGTGAGTACAGTAACAAAAATGTCCAGCAAATAAATTGGGACACAGCAGGAAGGATTCTGTGTGTAAGCAGTAGGCTTTTAAAATTGATCATCTGTCTTGCTGAAAGTTAATAGCGCTCTCTCAATATAGAAACAATACAGTCAATCATGTTTCATAGTATAATTAACTACTGACTAAAGTTGGAAAGAGTCGAAAATATTTCATGGCTATGGCAGAAAGAGTACCAGAGTTGATGATCTTCCTGATTTTGTAATGGCAGTGGGAGATGGTGAATGTCTGCGCTGAGATGCTACGTACCCAAGCAGGATACAGTGTTGAGTTATTTTTGCAGTTATGGAATTTGAAAATATAACTCTGCTTTTACAATATGTTGATACTACTGGAATTTGGAATATATTATACCATGCAGGTTTGCAAAATCCAGATCTGTATTACAGTTACTTAGTCATGATAAGTAAATATAATCCTTTAGAAGTGTCATTCAAAATATTGATAGCCTACTTCCCAATAATTTAGAAACACAGGTATCAGCATGTCACCAGAAAATCAAACAACAGGTAACAACCATGAGTTGTACTTGAATGAATATGGTTACAGGTCAATTAAAAAAAAAAAAACAAAAACTGAGACAGTTGAATGATAAACTGTTTTGATGACATGCAAAGAAATGAGACTCCATCCTGTAATCATCAATGTTCCCTGAGAGGAGCATCAAGTCCATTAGGAGAAAATTATAAAGTCACTTTTTTTAGCAAGTGTCATGAAATCATTCCAAATATGCAAAAGAGGTGTCTCAGTGCTGTTAACTGGTTGAAATCCAGACTGAAACTGATTACATATAATGTATGTTTCTAAGTAAACTACAGCTGAATGGCAACCATTTTTAAGTCACCTTTGATAGCAACAGAAGTTTGGAAATGACATAGCAAGTTCACAGGGTCATTTCTTCACCAGTTTTAGTATTAGTGGCAAAGATTTTATTAATTTTTTTTAATGTATTTTATTTTAAGGTAACATGGGACAATATTGTGAAGATTCAGGGCCTCAAAATAGTGATAAATGTTCTTAAAGGAGCACATGAGAAGGACAGATAACATACCAGAAGGCAGTAGTCTGTGTCAGTTTTCTAAGTTTCATTGATTAACAGCAGGCCTAACAAAACAAGTATCAGTCCAAAAAAGATGAACATTAATATTAATTAGAATGATTTGCCCAGAGACATTGCTGGCAATGCACAAAAAAAAGAAAAAAAGAAGTTAAACTATAGAATAGAACAGAACAGAATAGAATTAACCAAGTTGGAAGAGACCTTTGAGATCATTGAGTCCAACCTAACATCCAACACTATCTAATCAACTAAACCATGGCACCAAGCACTCCATCAAGTCTCTTCCTAAACACCTCCAGTGATGGTGACTCCACCACCTCCCTGGGCAGCACATTCCAATGGCCAATCACTCTTTCTGTGAAGAACTTCTTCCTAACATTCAGCCTAAACCTCCCCTGATGCAGCTTACCAATACTGTGAATGCAACAGTGCTTTTGATTGCATGGCAATATGGTCTGATTCATGGTTGTGGCCGGTTGACGTTGCCCCCTTAAGAAAGGGAATATGGTGGACGGAAGTTGGTAAACGGAAGGAATAGTCTAAACTAATTTCATTGGACGAGTGGGAGGAAGCACTTCTGAGCTGGGACTATACTGGACATTTCCAGCACTTCTCAGTCAGTCTTGCTTCCGTCTTTGCTCCGTGCAGCAGCTTTCTGTGCTGGGCTTTCTGCCAAGGCCTCGGCCTTGAAAACCAGATAACAGGCCTGTATACTAACTCCCTTCCAATTAACACGAACTGCTTCTAACTTTTTTTTTTCCTCTCTTCTCTTTCTCTTTCTATCCCATTCTGGGGAAAGGGGGGGAAGAGAGGGGAGAGCGGAGGTGGGGGACCCCTCTCTGCCGAGGGGGGCACTCTCATTTCTGTGTTACTCTGTTGTATATCTTTGTATATATTGTAGATATTGTAAATTTGTAAATAATCCCCTGCAAACCCTACATCGCTTTGTAAATATAGCTCCACTGCTTTGCTAATTCAGCTTGAGAGGTTTTTTTTTCCTTTCCCTTCAATTTTCTTTTCCCTTTACCTTACAAGGGGGAAGGGAGGAGGCTTCTCGGCCTTACCTTCCACCCACCACATTTTTTTTTATTGGCGTACCCAACGTGCGGCAGATAATTAGTTTAATTTATTATTTGATTGATTTAGTGTTTTTCTAGCTGAATTAGCAAACATGAAGGTATTGTGGTTTGTGGAGCGATTATTCTTTTCAATTTTTGGGGCTCTGGTTTACAGATATTGTTTGGGTTTGATTTTGGATTACTTGGGTAAATATTTGGTGCGGACAATTTATACGTGGGTTATGTATAAAGTTAAATTATGGTATGGAAAATGTATTAATTTATTATGGCCAGTGAGATACAGGAATGTTACCTCCACCACTCTCCCAATTGAGATAAAGAGTTTTAAGATTCCGCCTGAGGAGAGAGTAACTTTAGGTGATGCCTGGGATCCAAAGGTGATTTATTTCATGTCTATAATTCTGCTGCTGGTGATAATTATCGTGTATCTCCTGATTTCTTTGCGGCGAGAGAGAAAGGTGTCCAGGGCGTGCTTTGTTATTAAAACTAGATCAAAAAGGAAACGCCGTGGCTCTAGATCAGTCCCAGAGTCATCTAGTGATGAGGACTGTGCGGAACCCGTGTCAGTTAAAAAGAAGGCTAAAAAGTTAATTGGTAAAGCAGCTCTAAATGACTTTGCTGATTCTGGCAAGCAGCCAAGGGCATCGGCTGGTATCAACATGGCACCTACTCCTTCTCCCACTCCTTCTCCTTCTTCTTCTTCTCCATTGGCCAGTAATGGAGCAACGTCACTTCCACCCACTCCCTCAGTGGGACCGGAAGTCACTGCCCCAGCAGCTGATTTATCTCAGGACCTGTCAGCTTCCATTAAGGTGGCTGTAAATTCAAACACAGCTCCAGTTAAGGTGGCTCCTTTAAAGACTAGAGCTGCAAAGGCCCAAGATGGAGAAGAAGAGGAGGAGACTGATCCTGGTGAGGGGCCCTCTGCTCTAAAAGATCCTGCTCAGGAGGAAGAGAAGGTTTGTTTTAAAGATCTAGCTAACCTAGTGAGATCAAAGCAGGATAGAGATGAAGCTAGGAAGGCAGCTGGCAAAGGTGGTTCTCAGCTTAAAGAGATCCTTAGGAGAATGACAGCAGGATTTTACGGGCAAAGAATTCAGGGAGATGAAGAGGAAGATGATATTACGGACTGTTCGTCACCACGGGAGGAATTGAGAAATGTCCGTAAAGATTTCACCAGGGCAGATAAGGAGCCAGTTCTAGCTTGGCTTAGTAGGTGTTATGATACAGGTGCTTCAGCTCTAACAGTTGGAGACAAATCAGCAGCTCAATTAGGAACTCTCTCAAGGGACAATGGAATAGATAGACATCTAGGCGAAGCTCTCGGTAAGGTTAATCTGTGGATACGCCTCTTAATAGCGGTTGCCCTGAGATACCCTTCCCGAGATGATCTTCCCTGGAATCCTAAACCCTGGACTACCATAGATGAGGGAATTAAGCGCTTGAGAGAATTTGCTGTTAGAGAGCTACTCTATGGTGAGCATGAAACTCTGAATCCTGATGACGTTCCTGTGGGTATCGGTCTTGCTAAAAAGATCATCAAACTTGCTCCTTCTAATTATGCAAACATTCTGGCAAGCAGAATTGTGTCAAGAAGTTATGGTGGAGCTTCTCCCACGGTTGGCCAATTCAGTGATCAAATGAGACAATTGGAGGATAGCATGACACGTGGTTCTTTGGTTTCAGCCATTGAAACTCTATCTGGAAAAATTGAGAATTGCATGAGACAGTTAAAAGATGAATTTAGAAATTCCATATCCCAATTGGCACAAAGGGATAGTTTCAATTCTTCCTCCAGGTGGGTACAAGTTTCATCTGTGAGGAATACACGTCCTCCAAGGAGGTCATTCCAAAACAGGACATTCCAAAACAGGTCATTCCAAAACAGACCACCAAGGCAATCACGTAGAACTATTTGGATAACTCTGCGTGATCAGTTTGGTGAGAACATGAACCGCTGGGATGGCCAACCAACTTCTAATCTTTTCAGGAGACTGAGGGAATTGCAAAGTGGCAGAAACCGAGGTAGCAATACCAGAAGGGTAGCTGTTACTTCCACAGTTCCCCAGAACGACTCTTATGGCTCCAACAGTGGCTCCAGTTATAACATGCAAAGTTATAACCCTGCACAATATGTGCAATGCACATGTGCGCATGTTCCCCATAACTAGGGGTGCCCTGCCTCCCGCCAGGGGGAGGAGAGGGATAACAGAGATAATAGAATCTATTGGGATGTGTACATCCAGTGGCCTGGCACTTCACAATTTCAGAAGTACAGGGCCTTGGTTGACACAGGAGCTCAGTGCACCATAATACCATCAAATTATCAGGGATCAGAGTCTATAACTATTCTGGGAGTCACTGGTGGATCTCAAGAGTTAAGTAAGGTAGAGGTTAATATAAGTTTAACTGGTAAACAATGGAGGAAGCATACAGTTGTGACCGGACCTGATGCACCTTGTATTTTGGGAATTGATTTTCTGAGAGAAGGGCGTTTCAAAGACCCTAGAGGTTACAAATGGGCTTTTGGAGTAGCTTCTATAGAAATTGATGGACAAAAATTGAAGCTATCTGCCAGACCTGAACTTTCTGATGAATCTGCAGTTGTGGGACAACATAAGATACAGGACATTAAATTGCCGGTTGCTTCTCAGACTGTGCATCACAGACAATACAGAACCAACCGTGACTCTTTGTTGCCCATTCAGAATCTGATTCGTCAGTTGGAAAGTCAGAAAGTCGTCAGCAAAACTCATTCACCTTTCAACAGTCCAGTGTGGCCTGTGCGGAAGCAGAATGGAGACTGGCGTCTGACAGTAGACTACCGAGCCCTGAACGAAGTGACACCACCTATGAGTGCAGCAGTACCAGACATGATGGAGCTACAGTATGAGCTGGAATCCAAAGAGGCCAAATGGTATGCTACCATAGACATTGCTAATGCATTTTTCTCTATTCCCATAGCAGAGGAATGCAGGCCTCAGTTTGCTTTCACCTGGAGAGGAATCCAGTACACCTTCAACAGGCTGCCAATGGGCTGGATCCACAGCTCAAGCATCTGTCATGCGGTGATCCACGATGCTCTGGAGAAAGGCAGTGCTCCAGAACACATCCAGTTCATCGATGATATCATCGTCTGGGGTAAAACTGCTGAGGAAGTCTTCAAGAAAGGTAACAAAATCATTGACATTCTTCTGAATGCAGGTTTTGCCATCAAGCGAGACAAAGTGAAAGGGCCTACCACAGAGATTCAGTTTCTAGGAGTGCGGTGGCAGGATGGACGCCGACACATTCCAGTGGATGTGGTAAATAGAGTCTCTACCATGGCAAGTCCCACAAACAAGCAAGAGACCCTACGTTTCTTGGGGATAGTGGGATTTTGGAGACTACACATTCCTGGATACAGTCAGATTGTGAAACCTCTGTATGATGTGACTCGAAAGAGAAACCATTTCCACTGGGGACCTGAACAGCAAGCAGCCTTTGACCAGATAAAGCAAGAGGTGATTCAAGCAATGGGTCTGGGACCTGTCCGAGATGGTCCAGACATTAAGAACATTTTGTATACGGCTGCAAGTGACAATGGTCCAACCTGGTGCTTGTGGCAAAAAGCTCCAGGTGAGACACGTGGACGACCTCTTGGTTTCTGGAGTCGAGGTTACAGAGGTTCAGAGGCTAACTATACTCCAACAGAGAAAGAAATCTTAGCTGCCTATGAAGGAGTAAAAGCATCTTCTGAAGTGATTGGAACTGAATCACAACTTCTTCTAGCTCCCAGATTACCAGTTTTGAATTGGATGTTCAAAGGCAAAGGTTCCACACCACATCATGCCACAGACTCAACATGGTCCAAGTGGATGGCTCTGATAACACAGAGAGCTCGAATGGGAAATCTTGAAAGACCTGGTCTAGTGGAGGTGATCTCAAGTTGGCCAGAAGGTATCAACTGTGCTAAACCTCCAGAGGAGAAAGTAACTCGTGCTGAGGAAGCTCCTCCTTACAATGACCTTTCTGATGATGAAAAGAAATATGCTTTGTTCACAGACGGTTCCTGTCGTCTTGTTGGAAACAAGCGAAGGTGGAAGTCTGCAGTGTGGAGTCCAACACGCCGAGTTGCAGAGGCAAAAGATGGAGAAGGAGAATCCAGTCAATTCGCAGAGGTAAAAGCTGTCCAGCTAGCTCTCGACGTGGCTGAACGTGAGAGATGGCCAAAGCTTTATCTCTACACCGACTCATGGATGGTAGCCAATGCTCTATGGGGTTGGCTAAAGAACTGGAAGAAGAGTGGCTGGCAGAGAAAAGGAAAACCCATTTGGGCAGCCAACCTGTGGCAGGACATTGCTGATCGAATCGAGAGAATTCCAGTGAAAGTGAGACACATCGATGCTCACATTCCTAAGAGCAAAGCTACTGAGGAACAGCAACACAACCATCAGGCAGATCTAGCTGCAAGAGTTTCTCAAGTAGACATGGACTCTAATCTTGATCTCGACTGGAAACACCGAGGTGAGATATTCTTAGCTCGGTGGGCTCACGATTCGTCAGGACATCAAGGCAGAGATGCAACATACCAATGGGCTCGTGACAGATCCATAGACATTTCCATGGATGCTATCACACAAGTCATCCATGACTGTGACATTTGTGCTGCTATTAAGCAGGCAAAACGACTTAAGCCCTTGTGGTATGGTGACAGATGGTCCAAGTACAAGTATGGTGAAGCTTGGCAGATTGACTACATCACTCTACCACGTTCTCGTTCTGGTAAGCAATACGTGCTTACTATGGTAGAGGCAAACACTGGATGGTTGGAAACTTATCCAGTTCCACATGCAACTGCACGCAACACCATTCTCGGTCTGGAGAGACAGATCCTGTGGAGACACGGAACTCCAGAGAGGATTGAGTCAGACAACGGAACTCATTTCAAGAACAACCTTGTAAAGAACTGGGCAAAAGAGCACGGTATTGAGTGGATATTCCACATTCCCTACTATGCACCAGCTTCAGGGAAGATTGAACGCTACAACGGTTTGTTGAAGACCACTCTCAAAGCCATGGGAGGTGGATCTTTGAAAAACTGGGAAAAACATTTAGCACAAGCAACCTGGCTGGTAAATAGTAGAGGTTCAGTGAACCGAGCTGGACCTGCACATTCAGATTTGCTACGGAAAGTAGAAGGTGATAGAGTTCCTGTTGTTAGAGAAAAGAATCTGTTAGGTAAAACTGTTTGGGTATTTTCACCCTCAGGAGAGGCTAAACCTGTCCGAGGGGTGGTTTCAGCTGAAGGTCCGGGTCACACTTATTGGGTAATGCAAGAGAATGGTGAAATTCAGTGTATTCCACAAAGAAATTTAACTTTAGCTGAAAGAGGTTAATTTCAAACTGTTGTACAGCTACATCGCGTCCAGAGGAAGAATCAACGAGGAATCTATGGTGCACGAACCCTGAGATCCCTGAGAGCCCTGAGTCAACTAAGAGACCCTGAGATTTCCCTGTTTCCCTTTTCTTCGCTTCGTCAGTGAAGAAATGAACTGTTTTCCATTTTTCTCATTTTCTGATTTCCTTGGACTTTTGAATCATCTACATCTGAGCATAGCCGGAATGGACTATGAACTTTACTCACGAACTGTAAATATCATTTTGGATTGGATGGACAGTATGAACAGCCAATGAAATTGTTTAGAAGGGGTGGATTGTGGCCGGTTGACGTTGCCCCCTTAAGAAAGGGAATATGGTGGACGGAAGTTGGTAAACGGAAGGAATAGTCTAAACTAATTTCATTGGACGAGTGGGAGGAAGCACTTCTGAGCTGGGACTATACTGGACATTTCCAGCACTTCTCAGTCAGTCTTGCTTCCGTCTTTGCTCCGTGCAGCAGCTTTCTGTGCTGGGCTTTCTGCCAAGGCCTCGGCCTTGAAAACCAGATAACAGGCCTGTATACTAACTCCCTTCCAATTAACACGAACTGCTTCTAACTTTTTTTTTTCCTCTCTTCTCTTTCTCTTTCTATCCCATTCTGGGGAAAGGGGGGGAAGAGAGGGGAGAGCGGAGGTGGGGGACCCCTCTCTGCCGAGGGGGGCACTCTCATTTCTGTGTTACTCTGTTGTATATCTTTGTATATATTGTAGATATTGTAAATTTGTAAATAATCCCCTGCAAACCCTACATCGCTTTGTAAATATAGCTCCACTGCTTTGCTAATTCAGCTTGAGAGGTTTTTTTTTCCTTTCCCTTCAATTTTCTTTTCCCTTTACCTTACAAGGGGGAAGGGAGGAGGCTTCTCGGCCTTACCTTCCACCCACCACAATGGTCTTTTAGTAAGAAGAAAAAGACAGAAAATTCTATTGTAATACGATGTATCTGAGGTATATTTTCCTTGTCGTGGCACATACACCAAAGCTACATGTGAATCTTCATAGTTATTTGTTGATTACGTGAAAACGTGAATGAGTCTGAAGTTCACTGAAGCAGTTTAATGTATTTTCTAAGCTGCTGCTTCACGTTATAGAAATATTGACACTAAACTGAGTGGTGCTGTCAGTATGCCAGAGGGACAAGATGTGATCCAGAGGGACCCAGACAAGCTGAAGAAGTAGGCCCAGGTGAACATCATGAAGTGCTGCACCTGAGTTGGGTTTTTTTTTATGTGTGTGTGAGTTAAGGAAAAATGACATTAGATGAGAAGAAACTAAACATGTCTAATCCAGTTTTGGGAATTTTGGAGAAATCTTCTATGTAAATCATTAAGGAAGATCTATATTTTTTTCTTAGATTTTATTATGGTTTTTATGAACGGCAATATAAAATATTGTTGACAAGGAAAAAGTGCTTGATTTTTTTTCAAGACATGGAATGAGTTTTACTTTACACAGTTAAGGAGAAGTAAATATGTCCTAGTGTGGTGAAGGCACATTATGCCCAGATACTGAATCTTGTCCCAGCATGTGGACAAGTTCCCACTCTTCCAGGAGGAAGACAAAAGCCAAGGCATCAACCAGGCCAGCAAGCACCCAGCGCATGCAGTGCTCGTGCTGACACCAAGTATGGGCATAATTCTAGCTTCACACTTTCTATAGGCTGAAGCCAGTTGTTTATGAGAGTGCCCATTGGTCAAGCCCAGCCTCGAGGAATCTATAAGTATCACCCCAGTTGGTAAACAAGTTGCCCCCTCTTTTACTTTGTCTCTGTGCTTGCTCGAGAGAGCAACTCTCGAGCTGCAGCTTTTACCATTGAGCTTATTGTTGTTAGCTTCTGTTATACATGCATGCATACTGAAAGCCTCTGCATGGTGAGAAGCCCAGAGGGAGGACCTTTGCTGTTTCTGAGGAATTCAGTGTCGCTACACCTTGCTACAAACAGCAGCTACAGAGCATCTTCCACGTGCTTTCCATCCACTAGCACTCAGTTCAAAGTATCCACATCTAGCAGAGTAAGCGCTGACGCATAGAAAGATTGTAATATTGCTGTGTATAGCCAGAAGCCACCCGCGTCCCGACCATCTAGTGGCCAAGTGGCAGAACTGCACCCTTTGTTATATATAGAAATGGTCTGTAGATAGTTCAATTAAGTTATAATCGTAACACTAAGCCACTTGTGGAATCTATTTCACGAACGTGCACTAGAACATGTATATAAGTTGGTGACTCATCGGTTATTAATACTTTGATAATTGATAAAATAATATTTTCATAAATCATATTTCATATTAATAAATTTAATAAACTCTTCACCACACCTAGTTTTTGGCAGTTAGCTTGTTCATTCATTCCTCCTGAAGATCTTGCCACATACACTTGGATTTTTAATTCCGTTATCAATATGTTATGTCAAAGCATGCAGAAGTTTTCACAGGACTTAAGAAAGACATAGCTCTCTGACAGGACACATGGGAAAGAATTAATAGCTTTTAAATTCCCTTTCTTTGATATCAAAAAGGAAAGCCCAACAATTTCATGTATTGTTTCCATGGAAAAATAGTATGTTGTAAAATAAAATGTGGAGGGCGACTTGGTATTTTTAAGATCATTAAAAAGAATTTTTTAAAGTTTCCAATTAAAACAAACAAACAAACAAAAAAACAACAAACAAAACAATGTCTGAAATATAGAAAAATTGCTTTTTGGTTGGTTTTTTCCTTAATTTTCTCCATTTTTCAAGTAAAAAGTTTGTCATGAGCCAGCAAGGTCAAAGCATGCAAACTGAAGAGTTTCTTGTGTTTCACTTTTGAAGACTTCTGTTTTGTGCTTAAGTGGCCTTGCTGAAATCACAGAGGATTTTTCCATTGATTTCACTGAACAATGGTTAGGCCTTGAACTGGAATAAAAAGTAAAAGTGACTGTATATTATAGGAACAGGCATTGTATGGAAAAAAGGTAGAATACAGAAAATTATAAAGTCTCTCTTAGAACAAACAAAAACCAACAACAGCAAACCCACAGTGCTTTATTTACATTTCTATTTCATTCCTTTATGTTCACATGAGTATTTTACATGTGTTTTCTAAGTCTGCATAGGTGTACAATGGGATTAATCAAGTCCTTGCATTCATTAATCTAAAAATAAGTATGATAACCTTAAACATATAAATACCAATACATACCTTATTATGAATGTTGTTTACATAATATCTTGCTCTGAAGTGTGGAATCTAAGTTCTGTTGATTTCTAGACCATTTAAAATATGCAATTATGGCAATAATTATAAGTTCAGTTTTACCACCCCTAAGGCAGTGATTTCTATCAATTCAATTTTTGTGTTTTAAGGTACAGAATTTGTATTAAAGGTGTTAAAAGGGATTAGAAAATAATCACAGTATCACAGTATCACCAAGGTTGGAAGAGACCTCAAAGATCATCGAGTCCAACCTGTCACCACAGACCTCATGACTAGACCATGGCACCAAGTGCCATGTCCAATCCTCTCTTGAACACCTCCAGGGACGGTGACTCCACCACCTCCCTGGGCAGCACATTCCAATGATGAATTTTCTCCTCACCTCGAGCCTAAACTTCCCCTGGTGCAGCTTGAGACTGTGTCCCCTTGTTCTGGTGCTGGTTGCTAGAGAGAAGAGACCAACCCTCATCTGGCTCCAACCACCTTTCAGGTAGTTGTAGAGGGCAATGAGGTCTCCCCTGAGCCTCCTCTTCTCCAGGCTAAACAATCCCAGCTCCCTCAGCCTCTCCTCATAGGGCTTGTGTTCAAGGCCGCTCACCAGCCTTGTTACCCTTCTCTGGACATGTTCAAGTGTCTCGATGTCCTTGCTAAACTGAGGGGCCCAGTACTGGACACAATACTCAGGGTGTGGCCTAACCAATGCTGAGTACAGGGGGCACAATGACCTCCCTGCTCCTGCTGGCCACACTATTCCTAATGCAGGCCAGGATACCATTGGCCTTCTTTGCCACCTGGGCACACTGCTGGCTCATGTTTAGGTGGCTGTCAATCAGCACCCCCAGGTCCCTCTCTGTTTGGGAGCTCTCCAGCCACTCTGAGCCCAGCCTGTAGCTCTGCATGGGGTTGCTGTGATCAAAATGCAACACCCAGGACTTGGATTTGTTGAATACCATCCTGTTGGACTCTGCCCATCTGTCCAGCCAATCGAGGTCCCTCTGCAGTGCCTTTCCACCCTCTAACTGACCAACATCTGCTCCCAACTTGGTTGCATCTGCAAATTTGTTGATGATTGTCTCAATCCCCTCATCCAGATCATCAATGAAGATATTAAAGAGGACGGGGCCCAGTACTGATCCCTGGGGGATGCCATTGGGACGGGCCTCCAGCTGGATGTGGCACCATTCACCACCACTCTTTGGGCTCGGCCCTCCAGCCACTTCCTAACCCAGCACAGAGTGTTGCAGTCCAAGGCACAAGCTGACAGCTTAGACAGCAGTTTGCTGTGGGGGATGGTGTCTAAGGCCATGCTGAAGTCCAGGTAGACCACATCCACAGGCCTCCCCACGTCCACCAGACGGGTCACCTGATTATAGAAGGAGATCAGGTTGGAGAGGCAGGACCTGCCCTTCCTAAATCCATGTTGGCTGGACCTGAGCCCTTGGCCATCCTTCAGGTATGCAATTATTGCCACCAGGATAATCTGCTCCATAATTTTCCCTGGCACTGAATTCAGGCTGACTGGCCTGTAGTTTCTGGGTTCCTCCATCCGACCCTTCTTATGCATGGGGACCACATTGGCCAGTTTAGAATAGAATAGAATAGAATAGAATAGAATAGAATAGAATAGAATAGAATAGAATAGAAAGAATAGAATAGAATAGAATAGAATAGAAGTAGAATAGAATAGAATAGACCAAGTTGGAAGAGACCTTCAAGATCATCGCATCCAACCTATCATCCAACACCACCTAATCAGCTAACCCATGCAACCAAGTACCCTGTCAAGTCTCCTCCTGAACACCTCCAGTGATGGCGATTCCACCACCTCCCCAGGCAGCCCATTCCAATGGGCAATCACTTTCTCTGTGTAAAACTTCGTCCTGACCTCCAGCCTGAACCTCCCCTGGTGCAGCCTGAGACTGTGTCCTCTTGTTCTGGTTTCTAGTCATCTGGGACCTTACCGGTGAGCCAGGACTGGTGGAAAATGATGGAATACAGAAGCATATGAAGAACAGTATACAATTTTTTATATATCTCTTTCATACTAAAGCAAACTAAGGCATGCAAAGCTGTAACATTTGAGAGACAGTATAGTAATGTCTGTGGAATAGATAACAGCAGGGCTCTTGCGCAGCTAAGGGAATGTTGTGGTTTAACCCCTGCTGGCAACTAAACACTACACAGCTGTTCACTCACTGCTCCCCACTGGGATCAGAGAGAGAATTATAAAGGTAAAAGTTAGAAACCTCATGGATTGAGATACAGACAGTTTAATAGGGAAACCAAAAACCTCTCATGCAGACAAAGGAAAGCAAGGAACTCATTCACTAATTTCCATTGGAAGGCATGTGTTAAGTCATCTCCAGGAAAACAGGACTATATCATGTCATAGTTATTTACAAAGACAAATGCAATAACTTCAAAAATCTTCCCTTCTTCTTTCTGTTTTCAGCTTTGACTGCTGAACACAACATGATATAGTGCTGTGTGTCCACAAGAACTGAGAAATGACAGACCGGTTTGTGAGGAGATACCATGGCCACAAGGTGGGCTAAGTTGCCCCTCTCTGCAGAGCCAGTGGCTATTTATTAAGGGGTTCATGAATCATACAATTCCACTTTCCCGAAGCCTACCCTTGTTAAGCCCCCTGTTTTATCTTTATTTTAAGAGGTGTTTTTCTCTCCAATTGCCTTTCACACTCACTTCAAGGATGCAGCACTTTGTTATCTTTTACTCCAATGCTTTCTCATATAGCTTGGGGCACAACCCGACATAGACATGAAGAACATTTATAGATTTTGTTATCACTCCCTTTTTGGGATCCCACAATGTAGTATGGGATATCCTTTTGGTCAGCTGATCACTTATGGGATAGTGTGTAAAGCAGAAAAAGGCCTTGACTGTGTAAGTACAGCTCAGTAATAAAAACATACCAAAACAGCCCCATATAGCTACTGTGAACAAATAATTCTCTCCCAAGGATTGGTCCAGCGACTTCCCGAAAAACTACCTTTTTTTACCTATCAGAAAATGCAGCTGGAGAATAAATGAACTCTGGAAGAAGCTTGATGCTTGAATCCACTTAAGTACAAGGCCATTTATGTGCTGACTGTGGATTTACATGATTCATTTGAGGTATTCAGGCAGTATTGTTTGAAGATTAATATCACAGACAAATTGGTTCTACTCAAAAGAGCTGTCATTGCATAGTAAATATGGACACAATGGACTTTATGAAGTCACATTAGTTGATTAAGGACCATTCATATGTCTCATATGCATGCCCATTCACATGCCTCAATTTTCAATAGCAGGATAGGATATCTTCAGGACAACTGGCCTCCTGAGCTGACAGATGGAGTGTGGTGGTTTGAACCTTAACTGGGACTTAAGAGCTCAGATGGGGGCAAGGCTGAGAATCCCTCCCTTGCTATCGCCTCCTCTTTCCCAAGAGAGAGGAAGAGAAAGGGAAGGAGCAAATCCACCAAGAAATAATTTGGAGTCGGCTTGGAAGTAGAGAGGTGAAGAATTTTCTTTAAACAGTATATATATATATATATATATATGTAACAATAACTGGTAGGGTTCAGAAGGGTAAGGAATGAGGATGGAGGGGGAAAAAATATGAAATACAAAACCAGTCCTTTGCAGAAGTGTGGATGTAGCAGGGAGGACCACATGGCAGAGAAGCAGGAAGCCAGCAGCAGTCCTTGTCCAGGCAAAGGCAAGGGCCAAGAGAAGTAATGGCTGTATTGTCCTCCTTTTTATAGGCTTGCTGGACAAGGAGGGGAAGTGGAACAAACTAACTAAGTTTCCCAGGTGAAAAAACCCTTCAGGGAGGGCAAAGCTTTCATAAGCCCTCCCCCCACCGCCACTGTCAGGATGGGCATAACCCATCACATGGAGTCAGAGGGCAATATAATCTCTCTGTGATCCAGGAGGAAGCAGTTAGAAACCTGCTGAGCCACTTGGATCCCCATAAGTCCATGGGACCAGATGGGATCCATCCTAGGGTGCTGAAAGAGCTGGCAGATGAGCTTGCCAAGCTACTCTCCATCATTTTTCAACAATTCTGGCTCACTGGAGAGGTCCCAGATGACTTGAAGCTGACCAATGTGATGCCCATCCACAAGACGGGCCAGAAGGAGGAACCAGGGAATTACAGACCTGTCAGTCTGACCTCAGTGCCAGGCAAGATTATGAAAAAGGTCATAGAATCATAGAATCAATAAGGGTGGAAAAGACCTCAAAGATCATCAAGTCCAACCTGTCACCCAAGACCTCACGTCTACTAAGCCATGGCACCAAGTGCCATGCCCAGTCCACTCTTGAACACCGCCAGGGATGATGACTCCACCACTTCTCTGGGCATCCCATTCCAATGGCTAACAACTCTCTCTGTCATCTTGAGTTCAATCACACAGCACTTATAGAATAGCCAATGGATCAGGCCCAGCCAGCATGGATTTAGGAGGGGCAGGTCCTGCCTGACCAACCTGATCTCCTTCGATGATCAGGCAACCCACCTGGTGGATGTGGGGAAGGCTGTGGATGTAGTCTACCTGGACTTCAGCAAGGCCTTTGACACCATCCCCCACAGCAAACTACTGACCAAGCTGTCAGCTCGTTCCTTGGACAGCAGCACTCTGTGCTGGGTTAGGAAGTGGCTAGAGAGCTGGGCTCAGAGAATGGTGCCACATCCAGCTGGCAGCCAGTCACTAGTGGTGTCCTCCATGGATCAGTGTTGGGCCCCATCCTGTTCAACATCTTTAATGATGATATAGATGAGGGGTTTGAGTCCATCATCAGTAAGTTTGCAGATGACACAAAGCTGGGGCAGATGTTGATCTGTTTGAGGGTAGGAGAGCTCTGCATAGAGACCTTGACAGGCTGGACAGATGGGCAGAGTCCAAGAGCATGAGATTTAACACATCCAAGTGCTGGATTCTACACATTGGCCACAACAACCCCATGCAGTGCTGCAGGCTGGGGTCAGAGTGGCTTGAGAGACAGACAGAAAGGGACCTGAGGGTACTGGCTGACAGCTGGCTAAACATGAGCCAACAGTGTGCCCAAGTGGCCAAGAAGGCCAATGGCATCCTGGCCTGTATCAGGAATAGTGTGGCCAGCAGGAGCAGGGAAGTCATTGTGCCCCTGTACTCAGCACTGGTTAGACCACACCTTGAGGACTGTGTCCAGTTCTGGGCCCCTCAGTCTAAGAAAGATGTTGAGTTGCTAGAACATATCCAGAGAAGGGCAATAAGGTTGGTGAGGGGTCTGGAGCACAAGCCCTCTGAGGAGTGGCTGAGGGAGCTGGGGTTGCTTAGCTTGGAGAAGAGGAGGCTCAGGGGAGACCTCATTGCTTTCTACAAATCCCTGAAGGGAGGTTGTATCCAGGTGGGGATTGGTCTCTTCTTCCAGTCAACCAGTGACAGAATAAGAGGACACAGTCTCAAGTTGCACCAGGGGAGGCTTAGGATGGAGGTTAGGAAGAAATTCTTCACAGAAACAGTGATTTGCCATTGGAATGTGCTGCCCAGTGAGGTGGTGGTGTCGCCATGCCTTGAAGTGTTTAAAATTAGACTGGATGAGTGCCATGGTTTAGTTGATTAGATGGTGCTGGGTGATAAGTTGGACTTGATGATCTTGAAGTTCTTTTCCAACCTGGTTAATTCTTTGATTCTGTGATTAATACATGATTACAGCATACAAAGCTGCAGTATGAAAATTCTATCAAATCATAAGCATGAAATTATGTTTCTTCTAAAATGTACACTAGCTGTGCAAACTTACCACACATTTTGGAAGAAGGAATGAATTTGGTCTTTGGTCTTCATATTTATTCTTTAGAATACACCTAAGACACCATAATGAATGTATTTTTCACCATGCCCTGTCTTCAAATGTAAAAGTCATTAATCTGAGGGAAAAAAAGTCTACTAACAGATTAAATTCAGACAAAACAGACTGTAGCCTATAGGTGGCAAATCACTGCAACTGTGAGGGAAATGAGAAAAGAAAAGTAATACAGAACTCTTCAAAACAGGTCATTTTGTAAACAGATAGGTCCAGAACTCAGCAGCTTCTCTCAGTTGCAACAGATGTTCTAATGTTAATAAAAGACAGTTGAATGTAACAAGCTGTATTGTCTCACAGTAGACTGGAAGATAGATTTCTAAGGGTTTGGGTTAGTTTTCAGAAAACAGCTGCTCATAATGGCTGAGTACACTATGGTATCCAAAATTTCTTTATGACTAACTCTGATGATGCAGGTTAGGTGGAAATCTGAGAATTACCAAAGGGGTAACTAGATCATACAAAGAAGCATCTACAGTTTCATTATATTCCTAAACTTCAGTGACTGCATCACATTATGATATCCAGTCATCTCTGTGTCAGGCTCTCAGAAGCCCCCCTCTCTACAGACAGATAGGAGAGAAAGTAACACAGAAAACCACAGAACTCTGGGTTGAGAAAAAGATAGTTAATGAGATGATAACATACACAGTTACATTAGTCTTTTTGCAGAAAAGTGCATCAAAATGCAGAAGCAGCAGCAGAAGTCAGTGACCTAACCTCCCCACCCTGTGACTCACAGCCAGGCCATCATAAAAGGCCAACACCTCAAACACTGAAACCAAAAGCAGCCATCAGAACAGGAATGCTTTTATGCTACAATCTGAACGTCAAGGTCCATAATACTTTGCTCTGGCCAGCACTTTCATTTTGAAGCTGATATGGTGGCAGCATGGTATTGAATATCAGCAGCAGATTCAACCTAAGATATGACATTCTCCACTCCTTATTCTATACCATTAATATCATGCCCAGCACCAAATAGCATCAAACAAGAGATATCATACATCATTCACTGTCCATTCTCACTAAAAATTGTATTACATGCAGTGCACAGAAGACTTTGCACTGCAGATACGCTGGGTCTCCACCATGTTCCAGCATAGTCTAGATTAGTCTATGACCAGTCCAAGTGGTGAGGCTATGTTTCCAGTCCTTGGGCAGTCAGTTCCAGTGACTGCTTCCACTCCTCCAAGTGAAAGCAAACTGTGGCTTGCATTCCAGGTCTCTTCCAACACATTCAGCTGTTGGGATCTCCCTGTCATACCAGAAACACAGATTGGTTCCACCTCTTCTTGTTTGATGGCATCAGATTACTCTGTGCACCTGTATCTACTAAGGGTTTATACTCTTGTAGGTTCAACTTGCCAAGCCAAAGGATCCATGCAGTCCAATGAACCCAGATGTCCCTCCCTTCTGTCTGGTTGGAAGTAAGGCCTCTCTAATTCTGACTAGAATTACTTTCGTCTTGTGAAGATTCTTTGAAAGTCTTTTCAGGAAGACCAGAAGCAATATCAGTTCTTCGGCTCTTTTCAGGTGATTTTCCACTGGTAGCATTCTTCCAGGAAGAATTTCTTTGTAATTCATAGACAGGTAGGACTAAAGAGGGTTTTTTGTCCCACTTCCTCATGTCCTCCCCATGGTCATGTAAGTAAAATCACATAATACATGTGGTGTGTACCTCCCAGATTCTCTCCCTTGGACACTGAGAGGAGAAATATCTCTGTGTGGTGTGGAACAAGTTTCGTATGCCAGAAAAGAAAAGAAAAAACAACAAACAAACAAACAGTGCTATAAACATCACACAGATCTTCACACACAGAGGCAGTAGGGCCTTGGTGTAGTCTCTGGTATAGGCAAACCATACTACATACTTCATAGAATTAGTTCAAAACACTTTTATGGGACAGAATATTTCTATACAATGATATTCTTATTCCTCAATGGTCAAGCGAACAGTTAAACTAACCTTGACACCTGGTCTTTCCACTTAAACATAATCTGAGTATACTAACATGGAGGATAACAGCATGATTGTCTTTTAGTTGCCATGTGTATATGTATATACATGACAATTTGCTTAATTGGAAAGCTTTCATATTTTTTCCCCTTAGGAAATTCCACAACGTAAGATATGAATAATTAAAAAATATTGTCCAAGTAAGAATCTGATGTAGAATGTCTGATGGTAAATTATTGACAACTATAGTAAAATAAAACATTTAAACCTACTATATTTTAAGATCACAGCATCACAGTGTCACAGTATCACCAAGGTTGGAAGAGACCTCAAAGAACATCGAGTCCAACCTGTCACCATAGACGTCATGACTGGACCATGGCACCAACTGTCACATCCAATCCCATCTTGAACACCTCCAGGCAAGGTGACTCCACCACCTCCCTCCTCCATCATCATCAGTGTAATGTATTTCTTTGCTCCCTCCTATCCTGATTCCAAATCATATTGTTACTTTTTCACATTTTGTTCTGTTTGTATTTGAAACCTCTTCATTCCCATTCTGGGCATTTAGTTCATTCTCACCCATAAACAGTTCTTTCATAGAAAAACAGGACAATAGCATGCCTGGACCATGTTGATGCTGGCTTGTTGGGAATACACAAAAGACAGTTTCAAAGGACTAGTGGGGGATTTTTGTTCTGTTTTGTTTTTAAGCACCTCCAGATTGGAACACAACACAGTAGGTTTTCTCTGCTTACAAAATAGCCAGGTACTGACTATACCGAAATGTCTCTGCAGACACAGTGGGCCTCATACCATTTCCTTATGTATGTAGCTGTTGACTTCAGCAGATTTTTTCCTGACTTAGCTAAGTGTAGCTGAAAATATATTCCAGCCCAGTGAGCTTATGAAGCACCTAGGAAAATAAATATATATGTCTAATATTCTTACAGTTAATTTATTTCTTCTTTTTTTTTTTTTTTCCTTTTTTTTTAATTCTTTTTGTTCTATTCTCTCCATCTCCATTATCACTGTGGTTAAGCATAGTTTTATTTAGGTTTTTCATTGCTGTAGCTTACCAATAACATCTCCTTCATATATTTTGTCTGGATTCAGCCTTCGGTCTGCTAATACTGTGATAATAAAGATTATTAATGGCATTTTGTAAACCTACTTTCTGATAGCCTCAGGAGGGTATGTACAATATATATTTACTCAGAGAAAATGAATCTAATTCCACATTACATCTCTGAAAGTGACACTGTATATATATCTTCAGTGGATACTTTGATGCTGAGAGATTCCATTTGTTCTTCATTTAAAAAGAAAGCTAAGAGATTTCATTGATGATTTCATGGGATAAGGGAACAGAGAAATTTTTCTGAAAGGCACATATTAATAGGACAAAAATCAGTGCAACACAGAAAATTCCAATCACATGTAAACAAAAGATTTTCTTCTTTGATTTTATTTTTTTTTTAATTGGGAGAGTTAGATAGCAGGTGACAGCTGGATCACAGGGGTGATAGAATTTCCATTCTCAGACAAAATAAAATCCTAAGTAGAAAATCTCTTGGGCTATCTGGTTGGATAGGAGCTGTTTCAACTAGAGCTTTGTACTAGACCATAGCTAAGGGTCCCTACAAATCTAAATTATTCTATGAGTCTATGCGTCTATGATTAAATAAGTAGTTCTACAAATCTGCCACCTAGTGTTGGAGAATCAAAATGAAGAAAATACAAGGACCGAAAAGGACAGAGGCAGGAGAAAAGACATCACCATGTAGCCTGAAGGCAGCAGACCAGGAGGAACCCTCTCTCTGTGTCCTAAGTTCCACCTGCTGCAACTCATGGAGCTGAAGAGGCTGCTCAGAGAAGGATTTGTCTTTGGGATCTCCCCCCCTCCCCTCATCCAGTGGAGGACAGCACAGCCTACAAGGATGACATCTCCTCCACGCCAAAATGACAGCACCCTTCCTCCACAGACCCAAATTGTCTTTGGGGGGTGAGGGGTGTGGTAATATAATTCCTGTCCACTTCTCTCTCTCTCTCTCTATTTTTTTCCTCTCTCTGTCTTCTTCTCTTCTGTTCACTTTATTCTGTTAATAGCCTCGCTGTTGATATTTTGGCCTTGTTTGTGCCTCTAATTTCATAACACAGGAATATTCAAAAGAACTAAGTCTCTCACACTCTCTGGATCGAAACAATCCTATAATCTCTCTCTCTATATCTCTTTTATTTAGCATCACCTGGTCATTTTATTTTCATTTTTTCCTTCATTTCCACAGGATACTATTTTCTTATGCAAGCATTCAAAACCTATCCATATGCTAGCTGCAGCAAAAAAGAGGGCTGGAATATATATATATGGATATAAAATTTTATTTTCCCCTAACTTGTCAATGGATTTATATAGCTTCCATTCCCATGGAACCTCTGACTATGCAGAGTGCTCACATAAAAGTATGTTACTCTAATGAGAGGTTTCAGCAGTAAGCTATTCCAGTCTTAAGGCTTCAGACCACAGACATGTTATAGACATGTTATCTAACTTTGTTATCTATAATCAGTGTTGCCATTAAAACACATGCCTATGGAAGGATTGCAAAGAAAAGTTGTTACTGTGCGTCGCAGTTTTTCACTCCCCTTTTATATTCTATATTTTTTCTTTACAATAGTTAGAGTGAAAAAAAAAATGTTCAATAGCTTTTTTTTTCTGTGCAATTTTTTATTTCATTTCCACATATCCTTAATTTTATTCCTAATTAAAGTTATTTTAAATTATTGATACCATTGTTTCATCTATCATTTTTTTCTCTATGGTATAGCAATTTTCTTTCCTCTCTTTCTACAACTTTTATAACACATTGTGCAAGCTCATGGACCCAGAAATTCACCTCTGACAGAAAAAAAAAAAAATTAAAATATTCTTTTCATTCTTCTTTTTCTTGCTTGTTATCATCCACACAACACTGTGGTGGCAAATGTTAGATACACTTTAAGTTAGATACGCTTAAAGTTCACTTTAATCACGAAACTTACTCTTTAGTGATTATTTTCTGTGGAATTCTATTATTCTGTCTTGACAACCACATTCTTGAGCTTTCCTTTGCTGATTTCATAGCTGAAAATGCCACCTGTATCCTTTTGGAATATCTGTTATCTACTCACCTTTATACATGAAGAAATTTTTTTTTTGCTTTTCATGAACTTTCTGTTATCTTTCAGTTCAAGTCAAGCTCTTTTCTAGGTCTAGTTAAGAGGATGTTTTAATTGTACCCTCATACCTTTCATAGATTTCTATATATTATAAACTAAGAAACAAATACATATGCATTTTATAAATTAAGAAACAAATACTAGAACACTATAAAATTTCAAAGAAAATAAATTCTAACCTTATATATTTTTCCAAAGTGAACTTGACCTCGAACAATGTTCTTCCCTTTTCTGAAACACCTGTACAAACAATGAATATGTTTGTGACAACTGACATGTATCCAACAATTTATTTTGTTTGAAATTGACTAGTGACATAAAAACCCATGTCCAACACTTTTCCTGTTAAAACCAGTAAGCCTAAAAGTTGTATTTTGTCTCAGCCTGTAGAAGTCTTATGCTGAAAAAAATGAAAATGTCAAATGGGGGTTAAACTCTTAGTGCTCTGCTTATTAAATAAGAATGACATTAAGAATTACTTTTTTCCCACTTGAGACAAGTATTTAATTGTTGCTGTCTATGAGTATTTCTGTTTTTAACAAAATGAACAAACAAGGTTAACAAGTAGATAAGTAATTAAGAACACTTAATGTTATGCATTGAATCAAAACCTCTAGTTTTTCACTGTGGAGTTGATAGTATTTTGATGTAAAAGATACCCAGAGGAAAAATTAAAATCTGATCCCTTTTGTTTACTGAATGGAACAAGAATCAGTATTATGTGCTGCTATGTGAGAGATACTGAAGGGGCAGAAACAGTAAAACCTCTGGATTACACTGTGCTATTAAAAAGGAGTATACAACTACCTGAAGGGTGGTTGTAGCCAGGAGGGGGTTGGTCTCTTCTCCCAGGCAACCAGCAACAGAGTAAGAGGACACAGTCTCAACCTGTGTAGGGGAAAGTTTAGTCTTGGTCTTAGAATGAAATTATTCACAGAAAGGGTGATTGGCCATTGGAATGGGCTGCCCAAGGAGGTGTTGGGGTCAATGTCCCTGGAGCTGTTTAAGAAAAGCCTGGATGGGGCACTTAGTGCCATAGTCTAGGTGATTAGTTAGGGTTGGGTGATCTGTTGAACTCGATGACCTTGGAGGTCTCTTCCAACCTGGTTGATTCTGCGATTCTGTGAATGAAAAGGTATGAGTCTCAGTCAGACAGACCGCTTTGCTGGGGGATTTGTAGATCATTCCAATTTTTGACAGATTTGCTTAGTTATTAGTAATTTATATATATTTTTAATAGGATATATGGTCATATTCTTCGAATAAATTCAAGTATTTCTTCAGACTTGTTACTTCTTCAACAGATTGCTATAGTTGCACTGTAGACCTATTTAGGCTTGCTATCATGTTTATGTTTTTTATCATGTCTATGTAGTGATCATGTCTATGTAGTTTTAAAACAGTTCATAGTGTATTTAAGTAACGTTCTGTGGATTTTTACATTCTGTTGTGTTTGAGGAGAATTTTTAATTTAAATAGCTCCTATTCTGTGACTTATTAAATCCAAATTTAGCAGAAATCCTTTTGAAAACAAAATGGAAACCTAAGACACTGTTCTGCATAGGACTATCTTTTACGGCAGGGATTTATTTTCCGATGTGCTAATGAGAAGCTATATAATTCAATCCTGAGATTTTAATTAATGACATAAAACTTAGGTAGAATCATGCCCTGAACACATTGCCAAAAATTAGACCATAGACATCAATTTACTACCTTTTAATATTTTAGTTTAGCATCTGTACATTTTGGTAAGGTATAATGAGTATTTTTGCTATGTGATATTGAAGTCAAAACAACTAAATTGTTAAATGTTTTCAAATTACCGCTCCTCCCCCCACCCCCCACCCCCAGCCCATTTTCTGGAGTATCAGAAGCAGCACTTGAGGTCAGTATAATCTAAGTTTAATATAATGGGAACATCAGGCCTAAACTATTCTTTGAGATGTGTAGGAAAATGTTTTAGTGTTATATGTGAATGTACTGCATTCAATTCTCTTATGGGTAACTTTATATTATCTACTTGCTTATTTGAAAAAGAAATATTCTGGTATAGTCTCTTCTCTAAGATTTTACAGTCAATCTGCATACTTTGGTCCTTGAACATCATCAGTCATTATATTCTGGAATATAAAACCACCACAGGATGTGGTCGTTTTAGGCTGTGCCTTTAAAATTTAGCTGCAGATTTTGAGCAGAAAAGTAGAAAAATATAAATAAATCACTATTGGGTGTAAAAAGGAAAACAAAAGATCATTCTAAACAAATTCATTGGGTAAATATCTGGAATAAGAGAAGGTGTACCATAACAATTCTCTTTTCTCTTCTATTCTGATCTCTGGCTGCTTTTTGCTTTGCTTGGGAGAGATAACTGGCTGACCTTCGCTAAGTCTAACCCACTGTTTTCTCTTTCTGCTCCTCTCTGTCTTGGGACAGGGGGTGGGGGGGGCAGTGTAATGGCTTCCCTGTTTTTTTTTTGATCAGGGGGTTTTCATGTTGTTTACTAATTGTAAATAACTGTATAATATTGTAAATGCTGAATATTTTGTACATATTCATTGCATTCCATTGTAGAGTGTAGTTTTTGCTTCTAAATACAGCTTCATTTGCTTCTAACCGAGTTGGTCTGGCAAAGTTAATGCTGGGGGGAAATTTCAACCCACCACACAGGACTACAATTTCATGTCTTCAAATTATACCATAGGGCGATATTCTGCTAAATTGATTTTGGCATGAGATTATGTCATCTTGCAGGAAGCACAGCAGATTGACTCCAAATAATCTATCTCAGGATCTTAGCCTGCATTTTTATTTCCTGATTTTTTTATTTTTATGGACTGATTTCTTTATGATTAAATACTTAACTGAACATTACTCCTGAGTGATTTTCCATACACGGAATAATAGAAAAAGCTTACTTTACAGTTCACTAGTCATTATTTATGTGAATGTTGCTACCTCCTCCTAACCATAGTGACTGAAAATATTCATAGAAGAAGAAAAATTACCATTGAGTAAAAAATATTTATGTTTTAATGTTCTTAATCTGCAGTAAGATTAAGATGGGAAAGTAGCCAGGCGAACATTAAGAAACACAAACATGACCAAAATGACAAGGGAGTAGATAACTTTCAAAATGTCAACCAATTACAATTAGTTCCCAGGTTTTAATTAGTACTATGTAGCATTGTACCATATGACCACTGAAATGTTCCAACATATAATATTACAATTTATTCCCCACCCACTCACCATGCTTCCAGATGCAAGTCCTAACAGTTCAGTGTTTCTATATCTGCAAAACTAACATAACAACTACCGGGAAAAGTATTGTGAAAATTACTTAGATATTTTAATCCTTTCAAATGGTAATATGCTAATAAAAAATTACCCTAGCTGATGGAAAGGATATTCCACATCATATGACATCATGATCAGCAAAAAATAGATGAGGAAAGAATGAGGAAGGGAGGACATTGAGAGAGATGGCATTTGACTTCTCAAGTAAGCATCGTATGTTGTGAAGCCCTGCTTTTCTGGAGATAATTCTATGACTGAACACTTGCCTGCTGAGAGAAAGTAGTGAATGAATTCCACATTCCGCTTCTGTATGCAGCTTCTACTTTAAACTGTCTTTATCTCAACTCACAAATTTCATTTTATCCATTCCTGCTCACTACATCCCACTGGAAGGCAGCGAGCAAGCATCTGTGTCAAGCTTAGCTGTAGTTAACCACTGCTATAACTATTATTTATTGTTACTATTTTAATTTCATTTACAAGGAGCTTAGTGGTGCTACAGTAAGCAAGTGATATTCAAACCAAAACTTACATGAAAATGGAGACATTTCTGATTAAGGCACTAGTTTAGTTTTCCTGCATGGGGAATTTCCATAATCATTTGATCTAGTTTCAACATAGGAATTCAGTATGTAAGATTTGCTACACACATAAATTTAGCCTAAATTTAGGACATGTGATATCTAAGGCTCTCTTTCACTGCTTTATTTTATTAGCAACAAAATCCTGTTATAACAGGAGTTGAAAAGACTCCAATTTGCTCAAATGAATTCTTTTTTAAAAACTTCTTGGTTGTTCTGGTACAAAGCTTAGAAAGTCAATCTGGAGTAATTCATTATTCCCAGAATCACTGGGAATTAGGCTTTTGGAATAGAATGGTTATAGAAATTTAATTATTGAAAATGCTAGGGGAAGAGCTTTGGTTTGTGAGGTTAGTGAGCAAGGAAACACGAAAAGCAAATAGGTCCTTTCAAGTCTCTCTTCCTCCCCTTTCTTTCATGTGCTCATTTCCCTTTCTCCTTCCCCAGCAATTTGCTTTTGTTCAGTGGTCTGTACTGACTGCATTGAAAACAGTTTGATCAAATTTGTGTTAAATTGAAGCATAATCCTCCAGACAACATTCTCACAAACCTATCACACTTTCCATTATTTGGATGCTCAGATGGATTCCACTGATCTCAGTCAGAGCTGAATGCAAGATGAAATCAAAGAGGTACACCATCTCCTCTGCAAACAAATAAAACCAAACAACCCACAAAAACAGCAACAACAAAAAAACACAACCCCAAACAGAACAAAAATACCACTGTGCATTAAAGAAACCACTAGGCTTGCTAAATTTCACCAAATCATAATCTCTGTGCAGTACCAAAACTGGGAGAAGTGATAAACTTCTTTGTTACTGAAGAATTATACAATCTCTTCTTATTCCTATGGAGAATTTAGTTAGCATTTGAGAAAACACAACTCCTCATTATAGGTTACAGACTGCCACACAATGAACTTCACAATTTGCAGCTGGCTGCACTGCTGGGTTTGTACTGCATTGCATCCTATTTATTTGAACTGTGAGTGTGATTCAGAACTATTGAGGCATCTGTGTACATGTAAGCACACACATATTTATATTGTGCTTAGTGCAACTCATTTCCACCCTGATGCTTGTGCAATGCTCAATTCAGATTGTCCTTTGCAGTCCACTGAACTTTAAAACAATAAATTTCATCTTTTTAGGGAATCTTCAGTCTTAGGATTGAGACATGACTATGACCAAATTGATGTGGCAGTTAAAACTGGGATCAGTTCAGAATTGTCATATTTTAACATATAGTTTGAATGTGTTTATAATTTATTGAGATTATTTAAAACTTAATTTTGGCATTTGAAATAACGGAATGCCAGGGTAAAAATTTAGTTATAATACTAGAAATGTTATTCAAATAAGAGAAAGGGCAATGTCAAGATGTTTAAATTGCTTTATAAAAGAAAGAAACTGAAGCGCCAAGGATTGTTCTAATAATCTTGTTCCAAGGCAGTTGCATGATGCACTTGGGAATCTTAGGGAAAAACATGTCTTTTTTTAAGGTAAAATCATGCTGTAACCCCTTTTTAATTTTATATCCCATGAGAATTTAGCTGTACTCTTCTCTGCATTTTATTATTATTCTTAAATTAACAAATTAGAATAAGTTAATGAATGGAACCAACTAATACATTATCCAGATGATAGGTAAAAAATAATAACCACAACAAGTACAGCAAAAGAAAGTGGTTAAGGGAAAGTGATTGTCTGTTTGGGTTTGGTGGGATTTTTCAGAAATATTTTTATTGCAACTCTCATCTCCTTCTAACAACAGTTTCACATTGTTGTTAGACTTTCATTTGTATTTATAGAATTATGAAAACATAGCCTTTAATATTGCACATTCAAATCAAATTTTAGGAACTGAGGTACATGATAAATGCTATACTAACAGATCTACATGCATAACACACAATTTGTCTGGGGAATGAATCTCTCTTGTACTTCAAAAACATTTTGGAAAGCCTTCAGGTGAGAACTGGTTTTGAATGGCATAATTAACCTTGACAGTAATTTCTTCATATCAGAGCCAAATAGCAGTTGGAACGATGTATTCACTTTTCACAGAGCACTGAGTACTTATGGCCTGGAAAGAGGCTATAATATGTTCAAAGAAAGTGCATTTCAACAGTCATGGAAAAGGGTTCCAACAGAGACTCATCCATCAAAATCCTGGAGAAGGACACAATTCACACAGGAGGTAATAGAGGCCCTGACTAGATGTTTGCAGTAGATTATTTTCAGTCCTAAACCAGTGTAAGCGATTGTTTCCAGAACTAATATGATAAAACAATATAATTACATTATGCTAAACATTGCTTTTCAGATTATTGGAAAATTAATCTTCATTTCTTTCCTCCTGGAAGACAATTGTGACTACTTAATTAAAGTTTTATCCTCTCTATATCACTAAGCATGTATGTTGCTGTGATTGCTATACAAACTAACAGGGACAAAACGGGTCCAAAAGGCTCTATGTTTTTCAGTCCTCATTTTTCACTAAGTAGCATTCTTTACTGTTTGTATTAGTATTTCACTGGTCAGCACAATTTTTGGTTTTAAATTCATATATAAAGTTCCAGAAAGAAAATATTGACATATTTTATAAGGAAATAAACAAAGAAACAAAGAAACCACCACAACAAAAATAAGGTGGTATAAACATTAAAGATTCTAATATTCAAACTCAAACTCAAGTGTAGTCTGAGATGAAAATAAATCTTTCATATGAAGTGAGCTGACAGCTTTATAAAATTACTAATACTAATATCAAAGGATGCATTTCCAGTTGTCTACATGATGCTGGCTGCTCAGAATTTTTTTCCTGAGTAAATGTGAAAATATATAAAACAGAACTTGATAGGAGCAGAGCTAGACCCAGAGCTAAGTGGTTTTGAAAAATCTTACCCATCTATTGAAAGAACATTTTTGTTAAAGTTATTCAGCTTTCTGTAAGGTGCTCTATTAGCTGCCTTCTCAGGAAGAAAAAGGGTGAGATTTATTATTATTATGAAAGCAGACAGAAGTATTTTTCTATCTACTTACAAATCCTACCTAAGCAGAAGGGGTGCACAGAAGGCATAAATTTTAAATCTATTTTGAAAAATATATAACTTCAGGCTGACCTGACTAGCTTTATCTTTCATGTTTTGCTACTAGAATCCAGTCACTGAAATATTGAGAGCTGTATTGCTAGGAAATGTCTTCGTACTTAAAATCATAGAACCATAGAATGGTTTAGGTTGGAAGGTACTTTTAAAGGTCATCTAGTCAAACCCCCCTGCAGTGAACAGTGACATCTTTAACTAGATCAGGTTGCTCAAAGGCCCATCCAACCTGATCTGCAATGTGTCCAAGGATGGAGTTTCTATCACCTCTCTGCGGATCCTGTTACAGTGTTTCACCACCCTCATTGTAAAAAAATTCTTTATATCTATGCCTAAATTTACCCTTGATCTACCTTAACTCTCCCTTATTTCACATAAAGCTGAATAGCTCTCTAAATTCTGATGGCTGCATTGATTAGATTTTTTATAAAACCACATGGAGAGTTCAGATATTGTTTATACAGTTGTGTTTTAGACTTCTGCTGTGTAGAAGGTGGATTTCAGACTGCAAGTGTAACATGAGAAATTATCAGTGGTAAAATGTGCAAAATAACTTCAGTGGGTTCGGTTCTGTCAGTGGAAGCTATCTCAAAAAAGCAATATTTTAAAACAAATTTCCTAGTGGATAAATGCAATGGTATTAAATAATTTGCTACAGGTTCTAAGATGCCCTTCTGATTTATCATAACACGTTTGTTTTTTTTTCCTTGGAATCTAATGGAAAAGTCATGCCAGTCTGTTGTTTGAAGTATGACACTTAATGGAATTCATTCTTACTTGCCTCGTTCAACATTTCAGAGACACGTCTCACAAATGGACAATTCAGGCAGTTAAAAGAACATGTGATTATAGGTATGCTTTTGTTAAAGAGAAAGGAAGACACTACTGCTCCTTGAGTGATCTATGACATACACTTTTGCCTCTGTTTCCTCGTATGCATCAATATCCAAGGAGAAAAGTTATTGTAAATGATGCTACTGTAAAGATGTTGCCTAAACAAGTTTAATGTTCCACTGATTAAATTGATTAGATATTGTGATCGACAGGGGTTTATTTTTATACTCTGAAGAAGAAACAAAATTAATACTATGTAACTAACCAGAAAACCAGTCAGTAATATGTGGAAACTGAACAAGGTGGATAGTATGATTAGTATGCAAAACAGAGTTTTTTTTCCTGGAGTCCTGGTGATATCAGTGGAAGAATGTTGAACACAGCCTCAGGACAGGCTTTACTAGACTTCTTAAACAGTGTCTTCTTTCCAGTAGGATTCAGGTTTACTGGTAAAATGCATATAGCTTTTGTTAAGAAAATAGTAATGTCCTCAAAGAGTGATCTCACTTAAACTGAGGCGGGGCGAAATAAAAAATCCTTCTAAGTGTAGATATCCTATCTTGGAAATAATCTGTTACAGACACTTATAAACCCCTGTGTCTGAAAAGTAGCAATTTCAGCTGTAATCTCCAAAGGTAATTTCAGGAAAGTAAATGAAAAATGTTGTACAAAATGTGTCATACACTTAAAGCTTCTATATTCTTAGCAATTTTTTTCTTTAACTTTGCCTTACAATTTCAAGACTAAATTATATTCTCTGTAAATTTAAGGTAGATACTTAAGATTTGTGTCACTTCTGGGAAACAGAGCTTTCTTCAGAGTACTGTAACCTTGTCAGAATGGTATAACTCTAAATAAAGTCTATATTTTCGTTACAATATAAATAAATAAGCAAATAAATAAATTGAGGAAGGAGTTGAGCAGTTGATAATTTTCTTGATGTTTCCTTTTCCACTCTCAAATGGCTTAGTTTGAGACCAGAAAGTTTATGTAGCACTCCTGAAGAGCAGAGATGAAACTGACTGCAAAGTGGTGACACAGATCATCTTTCACATTGGGAAAGAGAATGTTTCATTACTACATAGAGTAGAAATTGTCACTACCATTTGCTTTTCTTATGAAATCAGAAGATTTTATTTTTCAGCAATCAGTACAACATGCCTTATATATTTTTACAGTATCATGGCAAAAAAGACATAAAATGTTCATAGTCAGATTTGCAATGTTGAATACTGGGTGTTTATTATTAATGGTGGTCTTTCTAAGTGATTAAGAGGCAGTAGGTAGTATACCGCACAACAAACATGAAAACAATATTGGTTGCATGCTAGAAAACAGATATTTCTGTATTGTCTTTTTAGGAAAGCTAATGGAATAACTTCAGTCTGTCACAGGGTGCACACAATGGTATTGTTAAATTACATCACAGTATCACAGTATCACAGTATAACTAAGGTTGGAAGAGACCTCGAGGATCATCCAGTCCAACCTACCAACACAGAGCCCATGATTTGACCATGGCACCAAGTGCCACATCCAATCTCCTCTTGAACGCCTCCAGGGACAGTGACTCCACCACCTCCCTGGGCAGCCTATTCCAATGACAAATGACTCGCTCGGTGAAGAACTTTCTCCTCACCTTGAGTCTGAACTTCCCCTGGCACAGCTTGCGACTGTGTCCCCTTGTTCTGGTGCTGGTTGCCTGGGAGAAGAGACCAACCCCCTCCCGGCTACAACCACCTTTCAGTAGTTGTAGAGGGCAATGAAGTCACCCCTGAGCCTTCTCTTCTCCAGGCTAAACAACCCCAGCTCCCTCAGCCACTCGTCATAGGGCTTGTGCTCAAGGCTTCTCACCAGCCTTATTGCCCTTCTCTGGACACATTCAAGTGTTTCGATGTCCTTCTTAAACTGAGGGGCCCAGAACTGGACACAATACTCAAGGTGCGGCCTAGCCAATGCAGAGTACAGGGGCACAATGACTTCTCTGCTCCTGCTGGCCACACTATTCCTAATGCAGGCCAGGATGCCATTGGCCCTCCTGGCCACCTGGGCACAGTGCTGGCTCATATTCAGGCAGCTGTCGATCAGTACCCCCAGGTCCCTCCCTGTTTGGCAGCTCTCCAGCCACTCCGACCCCAGCCTGTAGCTCTGCATGGGATTGCCATAGCCAAAGTGCAGCACTCGGCACTTGGACTTGTTGAATGCCATCCCATTGGATTCTGCCCATCTGTCCAGTCTGTCGAGGTCCCTCTGCAGAGCCTTTCTACCCTCTAACTGACTAACATCTGCTCCTAACTTGGTGTCGTCTGCAAACTTCCTGATGACTGACTCGACCCCCTCATCCAGATCATCAATGAAGATGTTGAAGAGGACAGGGCCCAGCATTGATCCCTGGGGAACGCCACTGGTGACTGGCCGCCAGCTGGATGTGACACCATTCACCACCACTCTCTGGGCTCGGCCCTCCAGCCACTTCCTAACCCAGCACAGAGTGTAGTGGTCCAAGCCACGAGCTGACAGCTTAGATATCAGTTTGCTGTGGGGGACGGTGTCAAAGGCCTTGCTGAAGTCCAGGTCGACCACATCCACAGGCCTCCCCACGTCCACCAGATGGGTCACCTGATCATAGAAGGAGATCAGGTTAGAGAGGCAGGATCTGCCTTTCCTAAATCCATGTTGGCTGGACCTGAGCCCTTGCCCATCCTTCAGGTGTGCAGTTATTGCTGCCAGGATAATCTGCTCCACCACTTTCCCTGGCACTGAGGTCAGGCTGACTGGCCTGTAGTTTCCAGGTTCCTCCATCTGACCCTTCTTGTGGATGGGGACCACACTGCCAGTTTCCAGTCATCTGGGACCTCACCGGTGAGCCAGGACTGGAGGAAAATTATGGAGAGCGGCTTGGCCAGCTCATCTGCCAGCTCTCTCAGCACCTTAGGATGGATCCCATCCGGTCCCATGGACTTGTGAGTGTCCAAGTGGCTCAGCAGGTCCCGAACTAATTCCTCATAGATTACCGGGGCATTACACTGCTCCCCAACTCCATCGCCCAGCTCAGGAGGCCACTCGTCCTGAACTCCTGCCTTGCTGTTAAAAATTGAGGCAAAGAAGGCATTCAGGACCTCAGCCATTTCCTCGTCTTCAGTCACCGCATTCCTGTCCAGGTCCAATAAGGAGTGCAGGTTCTTCCTGCCCTTCTTCTTATTGTTAATATATTTATAAAAATGTTTTTTATTGTCTTTGACTGAGGTGGCCAGCTTCAGTTCCAGCTGGGCCTTTGCCTCCCTAATTTTATTCCTACATAATCTAACAACTTCCTTGAACATACCTTGAGAAGCCTTCCCCTCCTTCCAAAGGTGATACAGCCTCTTTTTTCCCCTTAAATCCTCCAGGAGCTGCTTGCTCATCCAGGCCGGTCACCTTCCCCGCCAGCTTGCCTTCCGGCACGTGGGAACCGTCAGTTCCTGTGCCTTCAAGAGCTCCTGTTTGAAGTAGGTCCAACCCTCCTGGACCCCTTGGTTCATGAGGGCTGGTACCCATGCTGAGGTATAAACCAAAAGATCAGCACAGTAGGACATAAGCAATACTGGAGGTTCCTGGAGTGCATTGATGGTAATTCCTCCTCCAAGTGATAAAGTAAATGTGGAGACAAACTCATACTCACTAGCAAGGAGAGTTTTGTCAGGAATATGAAAACCAAAGGTAGCTTAATTTACCATAAAATCCCAAGGAGAGGTGGGAGGGTGAAAAGGTGAGAGGCCTTGAACACAAGCCCTATGAGGAGAGGCTGAGGGAGCTGGGATTGTTTAGCCTGGAGAAAAGGAGGCTCAGGGGTGACCTCATTGCCCTCTACAACTACCTGAAAGGTGGTTGTAGCCAGGAAGGGGTTGGCCTCTTCTCCCAGGCAACCAGCACCAGAACAAGGGGACACAGTCTCAAGCTGCGCCAGGGGAGGTTTAGACTCAAGGTGAGGAGGAAATTCTTCACCAAGTGAGTCATTCGGCATTGGAACGGGTTGCCCAGGGAGGTGGTTGAGTCATCATCCCTGGAGGTGTTCAAGAGGAGATTGGACATGGCACTTGGTGCCATGGTCAAATCATGGGGTCTGTGTTGATATGTTGGACTCGATGATCCTCAAGGTCCTTTCCAACCTAAGTGATACTGTGATACTGTGATACTGTGATCAGGCTTTGGTCTCATCAAAGAGGGAAAAGTCTGTTTGGATAAGGCCCTGAAGGGAAGAGGGACCCAATATTCAAGGGTTACCTCCTCCAAGCTTAAGAGACCTCCATCCCAAAGAATATGAAGCGAGGCAAAAGTGCCAGGAGGCTGTGAGGATGAACATGGATTTCCTGGCCAAACTCAAACATAAGAGGAATCTTACAGAGGGTAGAAACAAGGTCAGGTAATCCGAGAGGAATAATATAAATGTTATCCAAACATGTAGGGATGAAGTGATGAAAGCTAAAGTCCAGATGGAATTGAATATAAACAGAGATGCCAAAGACAACAGGAAGAGTTTCTCTAAGTAGATAAGGGACAGGGAAAAAAAAAAAAAAAAAGAAAAAAAAAAAAAAAGACTAGGGAAAATATGGGCCAAGTGCTCAATGATATGGAAACCTTGTTACACAGGGTATGGAAAATGCTGAAGTGCTGAATGCCTTCTTTTCTTCAGACATTGCTTGCAGGAGCAGCATTGAAGGTATTATCTTGGTAGAAGAAGGTCAGATCATGAAACACAAACTAAATATAGCAAACTAAATATACATAAGCCTATGGCCCATGACGGGATGTGCCCATGATGGGATGCATCCATGAGTGCTGAGATAGCAGGCAGGTGTCATCATGATTAATGACAGTGACAAGTTTCTGAGGACTAGAGGGAGGTAAGTGTTGCTCTTATCTGGAAGAAGAAGAAAAAAAAGGAGCAAGAAATTTATAGGCTGGTGAGCCTCAGTTTGAACACTAGGAATGTGAATCATAGAATCATAGAATCAACAAGGTTGGAAAAGACCTCAAAGATCATCAAGTCCAACCTGTCACCCAAGACCTCATGCCTACTAGACCATGGCACCAAGTGCCACATCCAATCCCCTCTTGAACACCTGAAGGTGCAGTTAATCTTGAAAAACATTCCCAGGGTCACGAAAGTGCAAGGAAATAATCAGAAACAGTCATCCTGGCTTCAGCAAGGGGAAGACATGATTGACCAATATGTTAGATTTCTATGATGAAACGGTTGTCCTGATACATAAGGGAAAACAGTGTCTACCTAGACTTCAGCAAAGCTTTTGACACTGTTTCTGAGGAGATCCTTTCAGAAAAGCTTTTGCATTGTTGCCTGGATGAGCAGGCAATAAGATGTACTGAAAACATGGTGTATGACTTGCCCTGGAGGGTGATGATCAAGGGTGCAAATTCTAGTTGGAGGCCAGTAATGTGATGGTGTATCCCAGAGGTCAGCACTAGGTCCAGTCCTCTTCAATATCTTCATGAATGTTTTAGATGATACAGTATCACATGGAATCAACCAGGTTGGAAAAGACCTCAGAGATCATCAAGTCCAACCTATTACCTAATACCTAACACCTCCTGACAACTAAACCATGGCTCCAAGTGCCACATCCAAGCCTTTTTTGAGCACCTCCAGGGACGGTGACTCCTCCACCTCCCTGGGCAGCACATTCCAATCCAAATAATTCCTTCTGTGAAGAACTTTCTCCTCACCTCGAGCCTAAACTTTCCCTGGTTAAGCTTGAGACTGTGTCCTTTCTATGTCCTCACCATGTCCTCTCCATCCTTCTTGTAGCCTCCTTCAGGTACTGGAAGGCTGCTATTAGGTTTTCCCAGAGACTCCTCTTATCCAGGCTGAACAATCCCAGCTCCCTCAGCCTGTCCTTGTAGCAAGATCATCCAAAACATCCTAAAGTGTCCTTCACAGAGTTTGCTGATGAAACAAAGCTGAGAGGTGTGGCTCATGTCAGAAGATCATTGTGCTATTTAGAGAGATCTTGACCAGCTGGAGAATGGGTTGGCAGGAAATCAATAAAGTTTAACAAGGACAAGAGCCATGTCCTGCACCTAGGAAAGAACTAACCTATGCACTGGTACTCTGGGAGGTACCTATCCAGAAAGCAGCTTTGCAGTAAAGATCCTGGAGATACTACTGCACATCAAGTTGAACATCAGCCAATAATGTGCTCTTGATGTGAAGAAGGCAAATAGTACTCTCATCTGTATTAGTAAAATATTACCAGCAAGGAGAAGGAGACAATTGTACTTTTTAATTCAGCATTGGTGATATCATACCTGCAGCGCTATGTTCCATTCTGATCTCTTCAGTACAAGGGAATCATGGACATACTGGTAAAACTCCCATGAAGGGCCAAAACAGAGAAATGGTAACAACAAGATCTAAAATTCCACAATATTTTCTGATATGATGATTCCAAACATAGGATAATCTGCTTTCTGCATACTGTCAGACACTTTTACATCTGAGCATCATTTCAACAAGCTATAATTTTGCTTGATAGATCAGCTGAACATTTCAGAAGTACTAAGAAACAGACAGGTGGCAATTTAAAGCCATACTGGGCCTTATATTTTTAATTTTTAGATTGAAAGTCTATTGGTACACAGAGCTGCTTGCTTGAAGTAAGTTGCTAATGAATGAGAATAGAAACTCTATCTCCTGTAGCATCAGAAGACCCACTCACATTACCTCTCCCTTGTTATTAAGTGGCTTCGCAACGTTATAAATCTTGTATCTATAGCATCAAATATAGCAGTTAAATATAATTTCTTATTAAAAAATTAATAGAAGTGCCTTACCTCTTTTTCAAAGACAAGAGAAATCACATAAGACTTCTTGTGTCTTCTTTATTTTACTTATCCCTTTAAGGGACTTTATGGACCACATCCCTCAATGAAATCCTGGCTATCAAAAGGGGTCATTTTCATCATAACCTGATTACTTGAAGAAAGTCATGACAAAAAATAAAATGCATATATGCATGTTATGTTAGGTTCTGCTTTAGGGTTTTTTTTGTGTTTGTTTTTGTTTGTATGTTTGTTTGTTTGTTTATTTGTTTGTTTAAGAAAGAAGTAATCAAATTAATATGTCAAATAACACACAGCAGGCAGGAACCAATTATGGAAATGAGGGCCCAGGGATAGTTTGCTGCAATATTTTTTAATTCAACAAATATTGTAATCAGCTCATTCCTTCTATAATAGATGGTATGGCAAGTGGTGAAGAGCTCAAAAGGTTTTTGTAATTCTCCCTGTTCTTTTTTCATACAACATACAATTATCAAAATTATAACTGCAAAGACCCTAACAGGCCTGTTGTTTGGGTTTTGGTTTTGTTTGGTTGGTTTTTATGATATGTCTAGTTGGGTTTGGGTTTTTTTTGTAACACATTTAAGACATCAAATATAGAGCAATCAGTGTCTGCACACTTTCTTCAGTTGGGAACAAGTGACAAAATAAATTCAGATCACTACCGTAATTTACAGAAGAAAAACCTTCCATGCTAGTATACCTCATTTGAATCTAATGGGAGCCTATAGATGCCATGTGGTAATTTTATGTGTGCAGGGTATATAGAAAATATTGTGCATTAATCACATACAATTTTTTTTTAATGTTTTTTTTTTTCATCTTAAATATTATATAATTTTAAGAAAGAAAGAAATATGAAAATAAATCAGACTGAATGTTTCAATCTAATGATGTCAGTTATGTTTCTGACACCAGAATCTGATATTCTAGGCAGATTTAATATTATTATAACAGTCAACAATGATTACTTTAAAGAAAAATGCTAAAATCTACTTTACTAAATATTTTTGAAATTAATTTTTATTTTTCACCTGTGTTTTGACATTGAACTTTGTAGTTGTGGCGGTTTGGCCTTGGCTCAGGGCCAAATGCTCACCAAAGCTGCTCTATCACTCCCCCACATAGATGGACCAGGAAGAGGGGAAAATATAACAAAAGCCAGTTATGCAATAGAAACAATTTAATAATAATAATAAGCACAAGCAATAGACCATGAAGAAGCAAAAGCAGAGAGAGATTTTAATCTCTGGTTCCCAGAAATGGCAAGGCTTATAGATTTCATATCTCATCTTATCAACTTTGTAAGTAGGGTAAGTGAATCCATTTCATCTCTGTGTCTTCTTTACTAAGTAGAACCACAACAGATGATAAGCGTATTTATTTTGCTCTGTTAATTGAAGTTAATGCTGTAAAATGAAAATAGGTTAGCGTTTAGGCATGCTAGATGATACTTAGTACTTAACTTTGTCTCTGTAAAGGAAAAAAGATCACAGGTCAACACCAGTCAGTTGATGGTGGCAATCTCATTTTGTCATCACTGGGAACAAGGATCATTTGCAGATCTTTATTTTATAGATGCTGCAGTATGAAAAACAAACTAACAACAACAACAAAAAAAAAAAGACAACCAAGCACTTCAAAACTAAAGACATTGTCTTGAACAATATCCAGAATCAATTAACATTTCATATATCAAAAGGGAGAAACAGTGTCCCCTACCATATACAGAATATCTGTATATTCTCCTTAAGAGAATTTTCAGATTCTGTTTGTAAGTAGCAGTCTACCATTAATTCTGGTTCCAGAAGGCAAATAATAGACTACAAAGGCATTGATGTTGGGTTTTGTCTTCCTTTAACCTAGACAATTTATCTCATCATGTCCATTACAAAGAAATCTGTCTCACACTACTTATTATCTCTTTCCTGAATTTCTTCATTCCCACAGCTTTCTGAACAGAATATGTACTCATCTTGCACTTTCCTGGTTTTATTTAGTATTTCTTATAGTAGGAAATATCTGAAAGATCCATCAATCCTAATGTTTCATTGGACAAGCTGAACCAGACTTGAGGTCAAAAAGATGTTTCCAGAGATGATTTGACATTAACTTCAGCTGAGTTACTGCCACGTATTTATGATCTTTTCTGAATCACATGATACCACACAATACCACACTTGAAGGAAATAGGATAACCATTCTGAGATGTTTGACTTATATTATTCTTAAATTATAGAGTAGGCTTCTGAATACAGGTATTTGATTAGTTTGTTATAAATGCTGAGGGCAATGCCTCTTTATATCAGATTCTTTTAGTAAGTTAAGAGTCAATTTTATTAACTTTGTTCTTTTCTTCCCAAGTCAGTACAAGCTAAAATTTGATTTAATGAAGACAATCTGTGGCAGTTTAGACAGGGTGCCTCCTGTTACTGCCACATAAGTTACACCTCTGGTGTCCTGAGTGCTCAAGCCAGTAAGGTGGACATGGGGAACAACGTATTTCTACCCATAAATCCTGCACCCTATAAATTCTCTTACTCTTCCTTCCATCTCTGCTCCCATGGGAGATGCTCCCTTTTGGGTAATGGTGGGGGAGAATTTCAGGCCTCTTATACCTGTCTAGGCCTAATGCCAGGAGGAGAAGAGGTGGGGTAGTCTCAGACCTGGCCAGCTTGATACTAGCCTAGTGGTGGGTGGGAAGAAAGAGCCCTGGGGGGGGTTGTGTACACCCTCATGTAGGGAGAAGGAAAGTGTTGGGGGCCTATGGGTGTGGTGTAAGGGACTCTGTATGCTTTGGGATATCTTTGCCACTATGCTTTGTAGTTCCTGTAAAACACTAATTGTTTTTCCATTTAAACTTTCCATCACTTTGCAATCCATTTGTGTGACTGTCATTCTTTTGTCCCTCTCAGGGCAATAGAGGATCTATTCGACCTTAAACCAGGACATAATCACATTAAAGGTCTGGTCTGATGAGTCATTTAGCTAAGGCCAAAATGCAAAACGTCTCCCTGATTAAAAATACTTCAGTGAGATACCTAGAATCTGACCATTATCTGTTGTCTGCTTTTAGCCAAAAGAAAAAAATCATGACTGTAAAAGGCTGTTTCTGGTTGCAAAGCTTTTGATTTAGACATTTCTACTGCTTAGTAAAGCACTAAAGTCTGAAGTTATCTTCAGATGTCTACTTGGAGGGTTGTAGAAATGACAAAGACTTTTCTGAGAAGGGTGGACTCCAGGAGGAAGTTAGCACAATTTGTGGCAGACAGAATTAGGAGACTCCTGGAGATCTCTGGTGATGAGATCATTAAATGAATGGTGATGAATCATTAAATAAGTCCTCTTGGAACACATTTTGGACCACAGGAAAGAGGCTGAGTAATCTTAGTCCTTGTAGGTGTTCAAAACCATTTTAGCAAACTGCCTCTTTCAGCCTGGTATGACCTCACACTTGAGCCTACATTTGAAAAGAGGTTGGCCTAAATGATCTGCATTCTAGTCTGAATTACTCTAGGATCCTATTATATTGTCTTAGAAATTTGATATAAAGAAAAAGAGACAATATAGTGATTGTGTGTCCAGTAATGGAATGGTTTCCAGAGAGGTTGTTAAATCTCTGCCAGAAGTTTACTGGACAAGGATGTAAGCAACATGATCTAATTTTAAAGGTAACCTCACTTTGGACAAGGAGTTAGATGAGATGGATTATTATATGAACACAAGATTTAAAAGTAGATTAAATATACCTAAACAATTAAAATTCCTACTGTATTACAGGGAAAAATATATATATATAAAACTAATGTTCCAAAAACTCTAGATCAGCATCAAACCAATCCTGGAAATGTTAGAAGTTTTAATATGTTTTTCAGCACCAGTGTTTTCAAATGCTTAGCATTTTAATGGATGTATAAGTTGTGAAAGTGCAGGACAGATCAAGACTAGTTCAAGACTCAGTCCAAGAGACTTGATGAAACCTTTTTACCTCAGCATGAGCAGCTCAAGCTGACAGGCATTTTAAGGAAATAATAATTGGAAGAGGTTTGTCACGACCCAGGGAAATCCAGTCATGAAGAGTTTGGATCTCTCAGTCCCAGAATTAAGACATGAACAGTGGTAGTTGTGAAGCTCGTTTGGTACCTGCAAGCCATGCTGTCTCTTAAGGACTAGGCATGTTGCTTCTCCAAGCCCAGCAAGACAGCAGCCACCTGGTCATCCTGTATCCTGGGGATTGACCTTCACTGTCCTGTCGGTGATGTGCGTGCTCAGTATCATCATGGGCCCAAGCTCATACATGGGGTCTGGCCTCATTTTGGGGAAGGAACATAAACAAGGGTCTACAAAAACAGGATGCCCGTTGGGCAGTTCTTGGAATTCAGAGGTTTTTACAGTAAAGCTGTGATAAATGGGCAGTTTTGGGACGTTCTTGTTATTCTCAACAACTCAACATCAGTCTCTGATGAGGTTATAAACAAAGCTCAGAGGCAAAGATCAGACAATCAATTTGCTTTAATCACTTATCTTCCTTGTACTTCTGTCATTAAGAAGGGAGTAAGAGAGACAGCTTCCCTCTCAGGACAATCTTCTGGGGAATTATCTGCATGAAAGGTTTTTTTTGGCTATCCCACTGAGAAGTACACCTATTGAAGCTGTGATTCTTTATATAAAATAACTGGAGTCTAAAGAAAGGAAGGAGAAGAATCAGAGAATGAACTAATTAATGATTACAGTGACACTTGAGAGTGGGGAGAGAGAGTCTGAACTTTGACATAAAAGCTGTTCTAGGGCAAAGAGGTTTGAATCTTCATCAGGAAGGGTAAGGAATAATTACAAAGACAGCTTGTTGCTGTGACCACTGAATTCGTGTTTGAACTTGCAATACTAGTTCTGTTTTTCAAAAAATAAACTCTTGCCATTTTCTAAAGAAACAGGTTTGATATTAATATTCAAGAAAGTATTTTAGGCAACACAAAAGAAAAGAGCAGATGAGACAACCTTTGGAGGAAAGTGGAACACTAATCTCTTAAGGCTTGTAATTTCTCATTGTGAATCTTAGGGAGATCCCCACTTGGTATATTTTTTCTAATTAGTTTCCTGAGAATTTTTTACTGTTTTTTTATGGTTTTGACTTTTAGCTTTTGGCCTCTTTCCTACCACCTTTTGCTCATATGTATGTTTCCAAGAGCATAGATTGCATATTGGCATGAATCACCCATTGAAATTTTTAAAAATCATTAAAATTTGTCATTTACAACATAATTTTCTTCACTAATAATTGTAAGCTTGTTCCTCTGTGTCACAAAAGTGATAATTACTTGCCTTTGCATTATAAAGCTAATGATCTCCTTACCTCACCTTCTGTGGAAACAACTTGCCTTTCCTCTTTTAACATCCCTTTATTTTATAGAATTAAAATAAACTAAATTTTATTGTTCATGCTTCAGATCTGAGGAAGGACTTGGATGCTGGAAGCTTGTCTATTTTGTGTCGGGGTTTTTTTGTTGTTCTTGTTTTGTGTTTTTTTTTTTTAAATAATTTTTAGTATCTGTTATTTATTTGACAAATTATAATATCTTTGCCTACTGATCTCATCTAGCCTACATGTCTGGGATCATCAGTGCAGGACTACCATTGCAGCCACTCCCATGGAAGAAGCTGTGTCCCTAGTGCAGCTTGGCTGTCTCCTAGTTCAACCTTTTTAGTAAGTAATCAGATGGCAGTTTTTGCATTTCAAACCTGACTACTGTTGCTTCCTGTACATCTTATTTTTAATTGACAAATTCCTTATCTTTCCAGTTAAAAGATCTTTAATTTTCACAGTCTAAAAAGAGAATAAGACAGTGGCTTTATATTTAGTACAGTAGCTTATTTTTTTACTACCTTCTCTTGTAGCTTAGGGATAATCCTTTAAAAAGGGAGTTTAGAGAACTTTTTAATAGGAAGCTTGTAGCACACCACACAGAGTTTTATGCTTCATTTCTTTATTTGAAATTTTTTGCTTATGTCTAGGCTATTTAAAATTGGAGATGTTCTGGCTGGATATGTAAACTGAATGGATATATGCTTCTTTTCTCTGACTGGAAGTATGAATATTCATGATTTCAAAGGCAAAATTAATCATTAAAATACAGTGTACAATTTTCATTGTGCTTAAAGTATTTCAAGAGTCATAAGCTGTTTGATTATCCCAACAACAGAAATAAAAAAAAAAGAAAAGAATTGTCACTTGATGATGAAAGAGTGGAGTTTTGTATTAAGACATTGACTAGATGCTGAACAGATCTAAATTTGACTATGATAATTTATTAAATCATATTTTATTGCATTTATTATGAAATCCATATCTGCAATATATTAATGTATTGAATGTATTGAACTATATTCATAATATCCAGATTAGAGTGTTCATTTAAATAGGCTAGTGTTTTGATCCAATTCCAATTAGGAACAAGATTATTAGCTGGCCTTAGATACCCAACTGTTTAATAGCTTATTAATAAATGTTTTATCTGAGGACTGATACAGTCCCCCAAAAAATAATAAGAAGGAAGGTTTATTATTCATATGGAAACAAGAAGTCTAAAATTTTAATTATCTGTAAAAATGTCACTCAATGAGTTTTCTTGTTTTGGGTTTTTTTGGGTTTGTTGTTGTGTGGTGGTTTGGGGTTTTTTGTTGGTTTGGTTTTTTTTTTTTGTAGGTGAGAAGGATCAGGATTTTCTTTTGGAGGGGAATTCCTTTCTACTTAAGAGGTAAAAGGTTTGACTTAAACAGAAGTTAAAGTTTGATTCATCTAAACAAATATATAAATTCCTCTTATAAAGCAACAATAATAATACTGATTTAATCTATAAGGTGTAGGTTTATTATCCTAGGTGAAAGATTAGCTCCAATTCTTCTGCTGTTGACTGTACTTCTCTATTGTATTAGATCAGATATCCTCACATTTCTCGATGTTTGCTGCTATTTTTATTATCATACTAGAAATTTACTTGAATTTAAAATGTACTTTGAAGTTCTTTAGACAGATGAGAGTGGTGAAACCCTGGAATGGGTTGTCCAGGGAGGTGGTCGAGGCCCCGTCCCTGGAGGTGTTTAAGACCAGGCTGGATGAAGCTCTGGCCAGCCTGATCTAGTGTGGGGTGTCCCTGCCCATGACAGGGGGGTTGGAACTAGGTGATCCTTGTGGTCCCTTCCAACCCTGAATGATACTATGATTAATAAGCTTTCCCCACCTTTGAAGAAATATGAACCATCTCATCATGCAATGTAATATGCTGAAGATGCACTCAAAAATCTGTGATTGCATATAGCCAGCATTATTTTTTTTCCTTAAAGCACTCAATCTACTAATATGCTACTATTTTTAAACTATCTATTAAAAAAAAAATAATCTGAGGACATTTGAAGGTTATATTAAGAGCAAAAAGGATGTAAGAAATAAATAATTCATGCTTATTTGTTTTACTACCTTACAAATAATTTTTTGTCTTTTCAGGTTCACTGAAGATCAGAGTGCAAGTGGCTTTCCTTCTCACCTCCCTGTACATATGTGGTTCATAGGCAACCCATCCCCAGATTTTTCTTTGTGTTTCAATATCTCCACTGGTGTATATGAAGGTAACTTGATTTTATTATCATAATATACTCTCTCAAAAAAAAAATTAATTAAAATTAAAGAGAAAGAACTTGTTAGAAAAACAATCCAGTGACCGCTCACCTGGGTGAAACTCTTACCAGACAAGAAAAGTATTTATGCGTAACAACACACACCACTAAAAGGTTCAGCTATGCAGTTAGAAAAATATTGTCAAAATCTGATTGGCCCTCCTTTTTTTTTTTCCCCTTTAATTTTTTTTCCTTTTTTATTCTTTATGTCAAAATGTTACCTTTTAAAATTGGTATCTGCTTTGTGTCAAAAGAAAACACCTCAATACATGAGATATTTGGAGGTGCTGGAGCAAGTGCAGAGGAGGGCAATGAAGCTAGTGAAGGGCCTGAAGAATAGCTCTTGTAAGGAGGGAACTGAAGGAGTTGGAGCTGTTTAATTTGAAAGAGATGAGGCTGATGGGGGGACCTCATTGCTCTCTACAGCTACCTGAAAGGACATTGTGGAGAGGCTGGTGCTAGTCTCTTCTTGCAGATAATTAGTGATAGAGCAAGAGGGAATGGCCTCAAGCTACAACTGGGTAGGTTTAGACTGGACATTAGGAGAAATTTTTTCATGGAATGCCCTGTGCCCTGTGATTGGAATGAACTGCCCAGGGAGGTGATTGAGTCACCAAGCCCGGATGTGTTTAAAGGTCGTTTGGATGTGGTGCTTAAGAATATGGCTTAGGGGTGAACTTTGCAGAGTAGGGTTATCCGTTGGACTTGGTGATCCTGAGGATCTTTTCCAACCTGAAAATTTCTGTGATTCTGTAGAGCAAAATGGGAGACAGCTATGTCAACAGTTTTTCAAACACGGCAAAATAGATTACACCAATAAATTGTTATTGTTTCAATTACCTGAAAAGCATTGAAGAAAGTTGATCACTTGTACAGAGGAAAAACATATGTAAAAATTGTCAGTTTTCTCAGTAGGTGCTCAATGCTATCAACATCAAAGTCATATACAAACTTTCCTGGAATAAAGAGAGATTATTTTTTTTTTCCTGTTTTCTAACTATTTTCTATTTTCTGACAATACTTTTCAAGGTATGAACATGGTTTTAGAATTAATACATGTGGCTCAGTGCCAGGGAATTGTTTTCTTTGTTTTGTTTTGATTTTTTAACAGAATTTATTTCCACACTGTGGGGGGATTTAAATAGTTTTTATGCTTGTAATTGATTTTCCAGTGTTATTCCTTCAAGCATTACTCAAATGTCTCTCTAATATCATGAACTAAGTTTGTGCTGAAATCAGTACCTCAAAACCACAGACCTTCTTCACTTCTTGCATCAACTTTTAGGTCTTGCTATAACTGAATTGATTTTATTTCAATGATTATTTGGAGGAAACTTTGACACCTACTGATTAGTTAATTATATTTCACCAATTCCTCTTTTAAAATATTTTACAACTCTTTTTCTCTGTTTACTAATTTGATTCCTTAATTTTAAAAACATCCAGTAAGTAGAAACCTATACAATAAGCATCATTATGTTTGTCAAAAATATTTATGCAAATAATGGTGCTCTACAATACAGACTTTATAGATGAAAAGTCTGTTGAATCAATTCATAGTATTAATAGTGTTAGAGAATAGAGAGCTTCTACTATTGTCCTGAAAGCCTCGAAAATGCTCTGAATCAGACAACGGAGCAGAAGCCAGCAGGTCTGGTTTTTCAGGAAAATGCTCACATTTCCCAGGCTTGTCTGAACATGCCCTGGAGTCCCAGTGGGCCAGGTGTGTGTGCCTTTAATAGTTGCTTATAAAAAACAAATTTTGTAATTACTCACTGATTGTGGTACCACGCAGCATGTGTGGGGATTTAAACAAAACTAAAATGGTGTTGACCACATGAAAGCTGCAGGAACACTGTTTTACTTTCTAGAATAGAATAGAATAGAATAGAATAGAATAGAATAGAATAGAATAGACCAAGTTGGAAGAGACTTTCAAGATCATCGCATCCAACCTATCATCCAACCCACCTAATCAACTAAACCATGCAACTAAGCACTCTGTCAAGTGCTCCTGAACACCTCCAATGATGGTGACTCCACCACCTCCTTGGGCAGCCCATTCCAATGGCCAATCACTCTCTCTGTGTAGAACTTCTTCCTAACCGCCAGCCTAAACCTCCCCTGGTGCAGCCTGAGACTGTGTCCTCTTGTTCTGGTGCTGGTTGCCTGGGAGAAGAGACCAACCTCTGCCTGTCTACAACCTCCCTTCAGGTAGTTGTAGAGAGCAATAAGGTCCCCCTTGAGCCTTCTCTTCTCCAGGCTAAGCAACCCCAGCTCCCTCAGCCTCTCCTCATAGGGCTTGTGTTCCAAACCCCTCACCAACTTCGTTGCCCTTGTCTGGACACATTTCAGCAAGTCAACCTCCTTCCTAAACTGAGGGGCCCAGAACTGGACACAGGACTCGAGGTGTGGCCTAACCAGTGCAGTGTACAGGGGCAGAATGACCTCCCTGCTCCTGCTGGCCACACTGCTCCTGATGCAGGCCAGGATGCCATTGGCCCTCTTGGCTGCCTGGGCACACTGCAGGCTCATGTTCAGCCTACCATCGACCAGTACCCCCAGGTCCCTCTCTACTAGGCCACTCTCCAGCCACTCTGACCCCAGCCTGTAGCACTGCATGGGGTAGCTGTGGCCAATGTGCTTCTGTAGCTTGCTGCTGTGTGCATACAGGGTTTATCTCCGAAGGCTTTGTAGATGAAAGCTTTGTAGATGAAAGCTTTGTAGAAAACAGGTTGCTGCTGAGACTTACAGGGCTTGTCAGCTTTGCAGGTTTGTCTATTTGGAAAGGTTTTCCAGCTGCAATCTTTGCAGTGGTGCTTGTTGCTCCTTCCAACAAAAAACAAAACTGTCTTAGTGACTCTCAGCTCCTCCTGAGTTTTACAATGCTATACAGCGAGGGGTTTTGCAGTCTTGTCTGGGTAAACTGAAGCACAGCTCAGATTCCTAGCAAGGTTGTGATTTCTTCCAAAGCTTGGAAAATTGCAAGGCAAGGCACTGACTCTTTGGGCTGGCATTTGTGGACTTCCCAAGACAATGATGACTAATGACAACAAAGATTAAGAGATAAAAACCTGATACTTTAACCTACAGAATGAGTTTTCTCCAAACGTTCCTGCAGCTTTCATGTGGTCAGCGCCATTTCACTTTTGTTTAAATCCCCACGCATGCCGCGTGGTATCACGATTAGTGAGTAATTACAAAATTTGATTTATATAAACATCTGTTAAAGGTCTGTTGCCCTAGAGAATTCTAGATTTCCCCTCCTCTTGTGGGCAATCTCTGGCATGTTGCCAATGTTCTTCTCTCTTTTTTTTTTTTCTTTACAGTTTAAATTGTTGTTTGTTGTTTCTGGATTTTTGCTCATATCGTTTAAATTGTTATGTGCTCCTGCTGGTGAGATATCTGTTCCACAACAGAATATTTCAAACCAGTAAATAGGCTTTATTAATACTTTCTGTGGGTTTTTTAATTAATAAAGTTATTAATATTTTTATTAATCATTCCAGCTATTGAATATTAATAACCTCCTAATGATCATAACAACTATGTACATGACTAATAAAAATTGTCTAATTTTATTCTTTTTATCTCACTGACTACTTAGAAAGTTTAGATGAAAAGTTCTACTAATTAATTAACTTTGCTTTATGCTAAGGGTTAGTATTAAAGATTTTATTAGTGTCATATGAGGACACTACAAAGGTCAGATATGTGATAAGAAAAAGAATACTTGCTCTTTATCTCTGTGTTTGAGGGTAAAGATGTTAGGAAAAACATTGTATATACAATATATAAGCATACATAAACTCATTTGAATATGTATATATATTTGAATTATTGTAGGCAATATAGAATCATAGAACCGATAAGGTTGGAAAAGACCTCAAAGGTCATCAAGTCCAACCTGTCACCCAAGATCTCAGGACTACAAAACCATGGCTTCAAGTATCACATCCAATCCCCTCTTGAAGACCTCCAAAGACAGCTGCTCCACCACCTCCCTGTGCAGCCCATTCCAATGGCCAACAACCCCAAAAATAAAGAAGGAGCAAACAAACAAAGCAACAACAAAAAATAGAGTTCTGCTCAAAAGCTGAGAAAATTATATTATGTAAATGATCACAGACTAAATATACATCTCATCTAAATTGGTTGTACAACTGACAAAGAGAAATTACCAACAAAGAGAAACTACCTATTTTGGATGTGCATTTCAGCTGATACAACTCCTGCACTGAAATTATTGCAAAGAGAGATTCAGAGAACAAAGGTAGCTCTGACACAGATGCTTCAAACTTCTGTTATAGCATCTATTTATAACAGTATTTAAGAAAAACAAAACCAAAACCCACACTGTTTCAAATATCCTAATGACTCTGAACTTAAATAACATGGGATAGAAGCAGCATAGAGAACGATGAAAAAGGACTTAAGCAAGAACAGAGAGAAAAACAGCCGAACAAAAGCATTTAGAAACCTAAAACTGACTTATGATGTTATAAAATCCTTAGTAAAAATATACTAATGGGAGTATTTCACATCTATATGGAAATTTGGGGTGTAAGAAGGATAGAAACATGACAGAGGTCTTTATTAAATAACAGAAACTTTTGTTATAGCATTACCTTATAAAAAATGTTAAAAGTTCAAAATTTCAAGTGAAGAAATAATTAAATTAGACAGACCTGAGTCTAGAGTAATTAGGAAAATTCCACTATATCAGTTTCTATATGATAACAATTTGAATACAAAAATCAAAATCATAGTAAAATCCCTAGATGAATCCCTACTCAAAAACCTTTTAGATTATATTAAGCTTTAGAAATTGTTGTGGGTACAGCAAAAAGTCTGTAAGGAAAATAAGACAGGCCAGATTAGTTGTCAAGGAAACTGGAAACCAAAATCTGCAACAAAATGTTTAAAAAAAAAGATTGATAAAAGTTAAAGTAGTTCCAAAACAAAAAAAAAAAAAAACAAATAAAAGAGCATATTAAAGCATCTATAGGCCCAAACAGAACCAAACATTTGTAAATTGCAATTAAAAGTGTAAAAAAAAGAATATATTTTTGGAAAAAGATGAAACCAAGAGCAGTAGAAATTAAAGAGGATGCAGTTCTTGATCAAAGCACTTAACAATATACAGGAATACAATTTAGAGATCAAATTAGCAGGACCTTAAATGAAAGAATATATTTCACTATAAATTAATGTAACACTTCCAAATCCATAAATTTGTGCACAAATAAAGCTTACACAGGACTGCAAATTTACCATTTCAGTAGCCGAATTTTACTTACAGGAAAGTCAAGAACCAAACTGCTGATTTTCATCCAACTCATAGGAGAAAGTGTACATAATCTGAATGCACAGAAAATGTTGATACAAGCACAAACCTGTACCAGGGTACAGGATACAGTTGAAAAATAGTAGGATATCTGAAGAACGGAAAGACAGCTCACAGAGATATGGTCATGGGATTCACATACTTATGAAGGTTGCTCTTGGTGCCTCTGAAAGACTATTTCTATTGGGCAAACCAGAAGGAGATAAATGATTGAAGAGAAGACTGAAAAGGGATTTAATAAATGTTTAGAAATATATGAGGGCTAGGTGTCAAGAAGGAAGGGACAACCTCTTCTCACTTGTGCCCTGTGACAGGAGAAGGGTCAATGGATTTAAACTATAGCATGAAAAGTTCCAACTCAACATGAGGAACTCCATTACTGTAAGAGTCATGGTGCACTGGAACAGGTTCCCCAGAGAGGTTGTGGAGTCTCCTTCTCTGGAGACTTTCAAGACCCATCTGTATGTGTTCCTGTGCAACTTGAACAAGTCACGCTCTACCAAGGGCATTGGACTCCATGATCTCCAGAGGTCCCTTCCAATAACTGACATCCTGTGATCCTGTGATTATTTCCACTGGGAAAAAAAAGAAAAATCAACAAAAAATTCAAAGAAATATAGATGATTTGTGTTTGTAATTGCAATATATATTTTTGTAGTTTATAGTGTTTTTTTTTTGTCAGGAATCTTCATGGGAGAGAGAGTAGAAGTCCATTTAGATTACTTTGAGAAGATAAACACATGTGATTTGTAAATTTCAGTCGTTTGGGTGATGGAGGGAAAGGGGTGTTGTGTGAAATGTCTATATAATTATCAATATCTATATGTTTCTCCACATTCCTTATGTTACAAAAATTGAAAGGAGGATTAGTATTCATGTGCATTATGGTTATTTAAACACTACCACTACTTAGATAAAATTAGGGACATTTTAGCCCTTCTATTTTAACATCACTCTACAAAAAAACAAACAAACAAACAAACAAAAGGTAGGTTTGCTGTTTCAAAGAATAAAATATTCCCAGAAAAAGAAGGAAACAAATGTTGACACAGTCTTACAGAGAATTTATAGACTGCTTTGTGACTTGGGAAAGTCATTATCTAGCAAGTAGAGTGTAGGTCCAGTCAGGTTCCCCAATACTTACGAATTTAAATTTAAATTATGAAAGGATCAATACTTCTTAAAGGCACTTTACACTGAAGTGTGATGAGTTTACATGTAGCGTTAATATACTGGAAATTAATGGAGATAGTCAATTCATCTTGTATCACAATGTTCCCTTTCTGGATAGATAAGGGAAATGGGAGAGAGAGGAAGCAAGAACCAAGTTGCCATTATTTAAAGACTCTTTATAACTAAAGAACTAGAAAAAGAGGAAGGAGTGAGAGAAAATAATGAAGAGTGATGAATAAAGTGATGGAAAAACTATCTTTGATGGGAAAAAAAATATCTTTGATCTGTAGACAGTAACCAATGAACCAGACCCTATTTTATTTTATTTTATTTTATTTTATTTTATTTTATTTTATTTTATTTTATTTTATTTTATTGTGACTCCATGTACATGACTGCTAAACAAGACCCTATTATTGTTTAACTGTATTGTAATGTAGCAACTGAAGGTTAAAGAGTAACTGAAAGTTAAATATTAGAGGAAGCAAGCAGCAAGACAGACCTCTACCCATGCTGTGAAACTGGGCTGTGTGCCACTGAAACCACAAAGGGCATAGTTGGGTGGGGGGAAGGTCATTAGGTAGGTGATCAAGAGGAGGGAAGATGAAGTCATGACCCTCAGGGGTCCAAGGAGACCACCCTTCTGTTATGGTGCAAGTGCAGTGGTGCTTTTTAAATTACATCACTAAGGGGCATGCTTTGCCCCCCCTCCTGGCATGTACTGGCCATATGTGGCAGGATGCAGGTGGTATATAATTAAGCCAGAACTACGATATGGTGTGGTGACCAATTTCAATCAATGTTGTCATCATGCAGATACTTGCTAAGTGTTGGTGCCTTGCCATCTGGGGGGCCTAACTCCACTCCACTGTGTGCTACCATATCTAGTGGGGTTGATAGCATGTGTGTAGCTATTACACTTTTGCTATGCTAAGTAATAAATTGCTTTTGCTGTAATAGTTAATAAATTACTTGTAAAATATATAACAGTGCTTATATTTTTTTCCATTGTGCCTCATCCTTTAAGAAACTTTAACTGAAACATAAAGTATGCCCTGAAAGATTAAAGCAGTCAGCATTGCCCATGGTGTGTTTAGTTGAAAGGAGAATGAGAAACTCAAGAAAAATCACTGATTCTTGTGCTGTAAACCCTATTATATCACCTTTATATGAAACCTGATTTTCTGATACAATGGTTCAGGAACAGAGACACGATGTGGTTGGCACCTTATTTGAAACACAGATTTCGAAAGTACTTTGATGCAGACAAAATACTGCACATGATGCAGTTATAAGATCATTCAGTTCCATATTTCTCATGACTGTTCTTTGAATATTAATTGATGAGATTTGAGTAAATTAAGCTAAATGTTTTTCTTGTATTGCTGTGGGGTTTTTTGTGTGTTATGTTTGTTCTTTGTGGGGGTTTTGTTTGGTTAGTTGCTTGCCCCTTTTTTTTTGTCCTTAGCTAGATCTTTGTAGCCAATGTCAGTGATGTAATTTTCAGAATCATTTCAGAGGATTCCTTATCTTTTGAAATAATGTAACTTCCTATGGCACTAGAAATGTCATACACATACACACAAAAGAAATATTGTTTTACTAATTTTCACGATGAGACAGTGACTATTTCTTCAATTTTATGTCTTGTGCTTCCTGTATTCTTTCACTCTTCATTATTTATTTTTCTCCCAATATACTAAAAATTTAGGCCAATGTTTTCAATTTTCCTCTAAGATGATTATATCTACTTACAAATTTTTTTCCTTTTTTTTTTTTAATGTCAAACTAAGATTAAATTGAGTGATATTTGTCCTATTAAATTCTTGTATAAACTCTTCTATAAACTCCCAATTTCAGATCCTCTCACATCTTCCTCCAGTTAGGAAGGAGTGTGCCATAGTTCCTTGCTGTACACATGCCTGAGCAAATAAAGAAACCTACCTGTGGGAAACAGAAGGAGAGAGGTAAAATTGATAACGAAAGCACTAATATGTATATTTGGAGAATATAGGATCATGAAATGGCCAGAGACCACAGTATGGCTTCAAAAGCTTTCTCATATTTTGCAGTTTGGATATGGTGTACAAGATTCTGATGTCTTGAGTCTTTAACTACTGGCATAGCAAAGATACTGAAGTATATAGAGGGAAATAAAAGATTTCAGGATTTCTTATAATATTTTTTTAAGTTTAAGCAGTGCTTATTATCTGAGTAGAGAGGAAGGTGCTACAGGTTTCCTGGTTTGAGCTAGAATAAAACCAGTTCTGTTCAATGATTTTATTTTTCAGCTAAGGCTCTTCTAAGTATCTGCATTTTCTGAATTGAAGCAGTAAGTCTAGAAGAATAGCATATCCAATTGAAACCCCGGGAAATGTAGGTAGGCAGAGCATAATTATCCGAGCTGGAATCAAGCCATAACAGCAGGAATGAGTCTAATGAAGCATACTATGGTATCTTTTGTTGCCTGATTCTGTATGCTTATACAAACAATGGGACATCACTTGGCACTAAACATCTTACAGGAAGGGACTGAGGGCAAACTTATGTCTGCTTTTGAAATTCAGAGGCATTGTAACGAAAAGGACATGAGAATCCTATAATTTCCTGCTGTAAGCAGCCCAGATTTTACTACTGCATTGCCCTTAACTGTATCTCAGTACCTTTGAGTGGTCTATAAATATTAACAATTTCCAGTGTCAGACACTGCTTTAAACTATTAAGGATTAATTAATCACATCTAAATCCAGTCATCTGAAGTACAGTCAAGACTTAACTTTCTCTTTATTTAGTAGAGGCATCTGCCCCTCTTTCTCTAATTCCTCATTAAAGCTGAATATCTCACTAGACACTCAGCCTTTAGATGGTTAAAACCAGAATTAAAGTGCTACTGGCTGAGAGGCTGACCTCTCCTCAAGGCCTTGCAACCTAAATTATTAAAAAGAAAACAACTAACCAAACAAAACAAAATAAAAAATCAAGAGGCCTACAGTACCAAATAACTTACTTTAAACCATCTTTGTGAACTGTAGAGAAGGTTGGATTATGATTGACATTGTCATAGACATTGCTTTGTATCTAGAGTGTTTCAGTTGTATCACGTGGTGATTGAGAAAAGGCTGTTTCCACAGTTAATCCCTTTTGAAAGGACAGCTTCCTAATCACCGTTTTTTTAATAATTCATCACAGTGGCAATAAAATGCGTTAGGTCTGTATATATCCTGGAAAACCACAGGCTCAGGAACAGTGCTCTTCAATTACAGTGACTATTGCTTAGTATTCTCTCTCTCTGTAAGTTATATATTCACTGTACAGAAGTCCATATCAAAATGAAAAATAAATCCTGATATAATGTTCATCTTTGCAATATGAGGGGTTCTTATAAGTAGGGGCCAACAAATGGTATTTACTTGATGCTACCTCTTGTTGTTTGAAATATGATCCAAGAGCAGAATGAAGATGCATGCAGTGCTGCTCAGGCTGCATTTGTTGGCCAAGTTGTGTTAGATTTTATAATAAGTGAAAATATTACGTATAATGTGAAGCATATGGGAAGAGACTCCTGATTTCATGTTTAAACTTCATACTTCAATAATAATTAAGCTACTACTCAATAGAAAGATATTTGGATTGTTGACAGTTACTGTAAAATGTCATTTGGAAATAGTTGGGTGCTTTTATGGGAGAGTTATTGTTGCAGTTTGAGCTGGGTGCCCCCCTGCAATGTTTACTTCCTGTGTCCAGAAGTCCAGCCCAGAGGGGTGGACACAGGAAATTATGTAGTATTTCCTACCACAATCCTTTGCACCACTATAAGATCCAGTGTGGAGTCCAGCACTATCTTTTTTCTTCCTCCTCCGTCAGCTGGTAACTGGGGGAGATGTCTCCTGGCTTTGGACCTGGCTAGGCCCAAGGCCATGGGGGGATGGGCAGTCTCAGATCTGGCCAGCTGAGACTAGCCTAGCAGTGGGAGGGGGAAGAAGGAGCCCTGGGGGTCTCGGGTGTACCCTCAGGTAGGGATGGGATCTCTCTGGGTCTGCTTTGGGATTTTTCTTTGGCACTGCGCTTTTGACTTTTCTGTAAAAGTTCACTGCTTTCTATTTAAACTTTCCATCACTTTTGCAATCCGTTTGTCTGAGTGTTTATTGTTGCCAGGGGTGGGGAAGGGGGCTGCCTCAACCCAGCACAGTCATATATCCTTGCCACCTTCTTACATCTTACTTAGGTATTTGGTTTTGCCTGCTGCATCAAAGAAAAAATACTAGGCTAGATGGAGCTTCAGTCTTACCACTGTGACCCTTTTTGGGTTCTAAAGGACTTAAACCTTTTCTTCAGTTCTGACAAATTTGAAAAGTAAATGTAACTCCTCTGCTTCTGAAAGTTGCAACAAATAAAGTGAATATAACTGTAGACATTTCATATATATTTGAAATGCTTATGTGTGAAGATTAAAAAAGGAATAATTATAACATCAGAAATGTAAAAACAAAAGCTAAGCAACTAATAACAGAACTGATGCTAAATAAATCTGAATTTTTCCCAAGAATCCTGACTTCAATTTATAGAAGGTAAAAGTCATCCCATTGCTGATAATGGTACATATACTAACACCTCTAGCTACAAAGCAACTTCTACATTACAAAGGAACTTTCATAATGTTTTTTAAAAAATCATTTTAAGAAGGCATTTTTGTTCAATTAACTTACAAATATTCTAGAAACATAGCTCTTCTCCCTCTGTGGCCTCAAACATTAGGTGGTGTTAGATAAATATAGAAAGACAGGATAAACATTCTTTGTAATTCTATAATAATAAATGAACTATGGCAATTTCAATGTTATGATATGAGGCTCTGGGGCATTTCTTTATTTGCTTAATTGTTTAATATGAACATCTACATGAAAAATTCCTTGTGCATGCAGACAGAATTGTGTTCAAGGAGTTTCTATGCTGCAGTCATTAGAGATTGAACATATTTTTTAAATAAAAGAGTCCATTCAATATAAATATTTTAATTACAGAACACATAAAGATGCATAATGAAGTGACTTTACAAACATGGATTTCATCCAAATACCATAAAATTTCATTAGCCTTAGTGTTAATAGTAATTTAAATAGAGTTATGAGAAATATTTCCTACCTTTTTATTTAGTTATAGCTAGAGAAATGGCTCCACAAAAAAAAGATAGGGCCTAAACATTTACCTGTTACAATGACTTTTGGAGTCCTAATTCATAGTTTTGACATGTGAAGTTTGTCTATGTTTTCGAATGAAATACATTAAACAGAAGGCCAGATGTTCTCAATGTCATTTACAATCAATGAAGACAGAGGAGCAATTCAGAAGATGATTCATGCTACTAAATTTTGCTTTTTTGCTTTTTTTGCTTTTTTGGTTTCCACTGGTTGGTCTCTTCTCCCAGGCAGCCAGCACCAGAACAAGAGGACACAGTCTCAGGCTGTGCCAGGGGAAGTTCAGACTGGAGGTCAGGAGGAAGTTTTACACGGAGAGAGTGATTGCCCATTGGAATGGGCTGCCTGGGGAGGTGGTGGAGTCGCCGTCACTGGAGGTGTTCAGGAGGAGACTTGACAGGGTGCTTGGTTACATGGGTTAGTTGATTGGGTGGTGTTGGGTGATAGGTTGGACGTGATGATCTTGAAGGTCTCTTCCAACCTGGTTTATTCTATTCTGTTCTATTCTCTGATTATTGAAAAAGACTGAAGTAATTATATTCCCAGTTTGGGTACTTCTCTAAGGCACATAAAAGTTCAGAAATCTAGATCTCTATTTATTGGGGGTGTGCTTTACTTTAATCATAGATGCCAATGCATTTTTAAAAGACAAGTTATATTTTTCTTATCTGTTAAAATGCCAACATTTATTTTTATTTTTATTTTTTCTTTTCTTTTTCTTTTTCTCTTTCTCTTTCTCTTTCTTTTTCTTTTTCTTTTTCTTTTTCTTTTTCTTTTTCTTTTTCTTTTTCTTTTTCTTTTTCTTTTTCTTTTTCTTTTTCCTTTTATTTTTCTTTTTCTTTTTCTTTTTCTTTTTCTTTTTCCTTTAGATTTAATTTATTTTTGTACATATTTAATTATAAGGTATTTATGAAAAAAAAACCAACAAAAATCAGTG